>NC_137788.1:152310795-152910795 GCF_963383645.1 Muscardinus avellanarius
CCCAAGCCTTTTGTCTTGTCCATTTCTCAAACAGAGAAAGTGATTGATAAGCCGTCGGGTTTTTGTTTTTTGGGGTTTTTTTTTTTTTTGGACTAGAGATTGAACCCAGGGACAGTCTACCTTCAAGCCACACCTCCAACCCCTTTTGATTTTAATTTTGAAACAGGGTCTTGCTAAGTTGCTGAGGCTAATCTCCAAACCACAATCCTTCTGTCTGAGACCCCTTCCCCTAGTACTGGGATTACAGGTGTGTAACCACTGCACCGACTTCCTGTCAGAATTTCTAAAAAATAGTTTATAAATCCTTTGTCAAGAGAGCTTTGAGTTTTATCTACTTATGCATATGGGTGGGTTTCTGTGCCTTTCAGTTGCCAGACAATGTTCCAGACACACAGGCCCAAAATAACTGAAGTCAGACAGACAATTAAAGAGCAGATCAGGGGATCCACACTGGGAAGCTTTGGAGCATTCCCAGGAGGCCCCAAACCTTAGGACACTTAGGTGACAGCCAAACCTAGAAGCCAAAGAGCTGACCCATAGAAGCATGACCAGGGGGGAGAGGATGCTGCCCAGGCCCTCACCAGGTCACAGCTGAGTAGAGTGGAATTAGGAGGGTTGTGGTGTTGGAGCTGAGATCACGGAAGCCAGATGTCAAACCCACAGGTGAATCCTGAGTGACAGAACCGAGTTGTGTTCTGTCCGAGCACAACTCGCTGCCATTAATTCAACTGCACAGCCTGGGAAATTAAAAATAAAACAGCCAATGAGAGCAAGATAAGGAATGACTAATCCCAACAGTGCAGGCCAGGAGGTCGTTCTATTCAGTGAACAAATGGCTCTAGCTACAAGGCTGTTGGCAAAACCCAGGGGAAGAACAAGCCTGTGGAGAGGACTTTAAGGATTTCTTGGCCACTGGCAAGGATGCAAAGCCCACTACTCAGATGGAGAAACAAGTGCATGGTATTGAAAGGCAAAGAAGAATTGAGGACCAGGACCACAAAAAGAGTTAACCATTGAGGAAGTAGAAAAATATAGAAAATCACACGAAAGATAGAAATATTAGATATTTTCTTTTATATGAGCAAAGAGGTATATGGGATGAATAATCCTCCTCAAAGGCGTACAGAATTCATCGTTGGCTTAAAAGCAAAAGCTTTTATTAATAAACTTGAAGAGAGCCTTGGAGAGCTACTGTTCTGTGGGACTGGTCTGGTCGATTGCCAACTACATGTCTTTTGGATACTCCTGGACTTTTGTTGTTGAAAGGTATTGAAAGCACTGACTACAGTAGGTCTCACGGCACATATGATTTTGAGCAGGAGAAGATTAAGAGGTTGGGAGGCTGAGACAGAAGGATGATAGGTTCACAGCCAGCTTCAACAACTTGGCAATACTCTCAGATATCCTCAGCAACCTAGAGATACCCTGTTTCAAAACAGAAATTAAAAAAGGAATGGGTGTATATCTCTGAGGTAGAGTGCCTCTGGTTTCAATCCACAGTAAAACACACACACACACACACACACACACACACACACACACACACACACGGGAAGGCACTATTCATATTAAACATCAGCCTGAGTCCTGGAGTGTCTCATGGGTGCTTGACAGCCATGTGGGTGGAGATTTGTTTCAGACAATTCATTGTCACTGTAGTGGAAGGCAGGGTCATAGCCCATGGGAGAAGACTGTATGCTGGGCTAACACTTCATCTCCCAAGATTAACTTACCAAAAGTCTTCTTCCAGAGGGCTCTCCACTTGCTATCAATAAACACCAAAGGGAGTCAAACCATTCCAAGAGAGATGGAGTATGTGCAAAGGCTCTCACATTTATTTTAAAAGCAAGCAAACATTGCATATAATATCAAATGTAGATTGTAAACAGGAGATGAAGATGAATTAAAAAAAATACCTGCCCTTGTTATCAGATCCTAAGAGCAGTCAGAAATGAAGCAGGTGTGTAGTAGTGTCTGTATTGGGGTATAAAAATTTGCTATTGTTTCTGAAAAATAGCTAGAAAAATTCTCCCTCTCATTCCCATAGCTGTTTGGAGTTTATAATATGCTGTCATACATGTCATTTCATGTCACAGCAAGAATGAACCTAGTGGTGCAGAATATCACAGTGAGGAATCTGAGATTCAGGGGGGGTAAGACCTGGAATGGAGATGGCTCTTTTGTTACAATGGTGAAAAATTAAAGCCAGCTACTCATAACAGCCTGTTCAGAGCTTCAGAGGAGAAGGAACAAATGTTTGGTGGTCTATTTTGAGTAGCTATTTTTTTTTGCAAGGTTCTAAAAGAACAAGTGGCTACCAGGTCACTAGATTCTCCAATCCAGGATGGATGGATCAAACTCATCTACTTCAGGATAGATGGATCCCCACTTTCGTAGACTTCTCTAGAAACAATACTGGCTCTCTGCCCTCTCCTACAGCCTCCCAGTTCATGGCTGTTTTTTTTCTTCTCTGATATTTATTCATTATAAAACCCTCTACAATTCTAATATCCTATACAACTTGTGAACACAAATTCAGTAGGAACTTGTCATGTACACAACATGCAGTGTGACCACATCCACCTCTGGAAGATACTGTAAGTGACAGTCTGCAATGTCTTTGTTCTTCCAGTTTTCTCATTATAAAAAAAAATAGCAGACTGTGGCTGATGTCGCCCATAATTTAGAGGACCTTTTATTTATCCTGGTATAATTATAATAACATCCCAGGAATGCAATGTTGTACTCAAACCGCTAGTGTCTTCATTCGTTTGGCAAGGTTTGAACATAGACTGGAAGGAACTGCTTCAATTTTAAGGAAGAAAACAAGTATTGAGCTCACATAAAGTAGTTATAACTTCATGAAAGTTATAATTCAGATGTGCCCTCCTTTCTCTTTCAAACTGTACCAAAACCCAGTCTGATCTCCTGCAACCAAACAGAGGACAAACTTCTACTTTCAAATTATGTTATCAGGGTCAAATTAAGAAGGCATTTCTGCACAAAAAAAGAAATTTCAGTGAAATTAAGCATAATTTTAACCTTTAAAAATTAAAAAATAAGCTGGGCGTGGTGGTGCACACTTATAATCCCAGCATTTGGGAAGGTGAGACAGGAGGATCCGGGTTCATGAACAGCCTCCGCTATGTAGTAAGGCCCTTTGCAACTCAGTGAAACTCTGTTTCAGAATAAAAGAATATAAAAATAGGGCTGGGGGTGTTGCTCAGAGGTAGAATGCCCCTGGATTCCATCCCCAGCCTGCAAAATAAATAAATAAATAAATAAATAAATAAATAAATAAATAGGCATTTCTCTTCTCCATGATGAAATACTATGTACATGTGAAAATTATGTTTTCAAGTCATATGTAATGTTAATGTTATAAAATTCAAATAAACAAGATATTAAACTATATATGTTCTATGATAGATAATACAAACACGTAATTTAAATGGCTGGAAAGAATCACATAAAATGTTCATGATAATGACCTTGGAATTAGTCAATGGTAACTGACTTTTGTATCCTTGTTCTTTTTTATATTTATCTTTGGGTTTGTTTATTTTTATTATAAATTTACTTTTTTAGGGGAAGCTGAAATAAAATTTAAGGGAGGATTTTCTCTCTTTATTGCCCCTAAATAGGAAATCACTCAAAGAAAACCAAGTTAATTATAGAAATAAAGCAAAATCAGAGGAAGTAAATGGCATGTAACAACCCAGGAGGCCAATGCTGGAGAGAAGAGCTAAGTGAGGTTCCCACGAAACGCAGACACAAGGCATGTGCTCAGGACCACCTCCAGAAAAGGCAAGCTCAAGGGCCCATTTCTTTTTTCTTTTTTTTTTTTTGACTCTTCAGTGAACTTTATTTTTTTTCTTTTAACAATTTTTTATTGAACATAAATAGTATACATTTACACTATATTTTGTGCCCTCTCCTCCCCTGCCCCCGTTTTCCCTTCCCCTCTCCCACCAATGGTGGTCCAGCTTAACCATGTCTTATTCATAATTTTACACATGTTCAGGTGTAGACCCTCATTAATCAAGATAAGCCTTCCTCCTCTCCTATCTTTCCATTCAAACTTAGCTAGTATTTCCCCTCTAATATCTGGAGTCCCACTGGTATCCTTTGTGTTTCCTAGTTTGGGCATATTAGAGGAAACATATGTATCTTCTCCTTCTGTGCTTGGCTGATCTCACTTAACATAATGTTCTCCAGGGCTTTCCATCTTCTTGCAAATGATATAATTTTGTTCTTCTTTATGGCTGAATAGAATTCCATTGTGTGTATTTCCCACAGTTTTGCTATCCATTCATCTGTTGATGGTGATCTGGGTTGGTTCCATATTTTGGCTATTACAAATTGTGCTGCTATGAACATAGGTATGCATATGTTGCTATATTTCTCTGAATTCAACCCCTTTGGAAAGATACCGAGGAGTGGTATAGCTGGAGCATATGGTGGATCTATTCCCACCTTTTTTAGGAATCTCCACACAGATCTCCATAGTGGTTGAACTAGTTTGCATTCCCACCAACAGTGTAAGAGAGTTCCTCTTTCCCCATCCTCGCCAGCATTTGTTGTTGTTTGATTTTTTTTATGCTTGCCACTCTGATTGGGGTTAGATGGACTCTCAGTGTAGTTTTGATTTGAATCTCCCTGATGGTCAAGGGCCCATTTCAAGAAAACAGTTTTCTCCTCAATCATCTGGGACCTGCTTTAAACTAAAACTGAGGATTTTCTTAAAAAGGGAAAATAAAAATAGTCAAACACACACACATACACACACACACACGTACCAGTTATAACAACCTTCCACACATCCTCCTGAAAATTTCTTTCTACTTTATAAAAGATCAACAAAAGATATTGAGAAAATGATTTTTTTCATCTTAAATATAATAGAGTTCCAAAGTTTTTTAGGAAACAGACCAGAAACTGCAACCCCATCACCACCACCACTGCTGCCAGGATCAGTGGGACTAGAAATTTTGGGAGACTGAAGCTGCTTTGGGGAATGAGAAACCCAGTCCAGAAGAAATCATCAAATATGGGTGGGGCTGAGATGTTAGCAGCTACTCCATGTGAGACCTGGCTGAGCAGAAGAAGGAAAGAAAGAATGACCAGGAAGGCCTCAGGCCCTACCTCACCGACAAAACTGGGTTTTATAAAGATTCGTGAAGTTTAGTCCCCAACTGAGGAAAGCACTTCAATATTTATCCACAGGTTTTGCTTCTACTTCTGGGCTATACTCCCAGACCTATTTTATATTTTATTTGGAAACAGGGTCTCTTAAACCAGCTGAGGCTGGCTTTGAACCTGTGCAATTCTCCTGTCTCATCCTCCCAAGTGTGAGGCTTACAAGCATGCGCCACCACACCCAGCTTTCATTTTTATTTTTTTTTAAATTGTATTGGTTTATTTGTTTTACTGAGCTGGGGCTAGAACCTGGGGACTCTCAAACATGCTAGGCAAGCACTTTACCACTGAGCTACATCCCAGCCCTGATTTTTTTTTATTTTTAAGAATCAGAGTTGCTCAAACAACATCTTTCTGCTAATTTTACTGCATACACCAAAACAATAACAAAAAAAAACCAAGTCTTTAAAATCAGCATAGAGAAGGAAAGATTAAAGATCATCAAATTATTCCTCTTAGCTTCAAATTAAAAAAAAACCTGCTGTTTTGGAAGAGAGAATGAATCCAAAATCAAGCATTGCTCTCCTTCCCAGATCACATCTCCACCCCATATGCCAGCAAGGAACAGGAAACTTAGTTGAAGTTCAAGGTATAGTCTTGTGTAGACAGCTGAACCTCTCTAGCCTACCAAGCCTGCCTCCTCTGTCTGGAACATAGCACCTAGATTACTTTGGACTGTCATAGGATTCCACATGGTGGATGGGAATTCAAGGTGCTATTTTCAGAACCTTCTTGAAGCTCTTTGATTTAATTCCTCACCAGCCATTTCCCACAAACATATCTCTCTGCTGGGCAAGGGCTCCTGTCAAGACTGGCTCCTGCTCAGCTGTGGGCTATAAAATTATTCTTCTTGTTTCTTTGTCTCACTGTCCTAATCTTCAATTTCTGCTTCCTGCCCTCTGGACTTGTTGTGGGCTCATTTAGGATTTCTGGAGCATTGACTACTCTGAGCTGGGAAAGCCCCTGGCCTTGGCCACCACCCACCATCCTTACCTTCACAGTCAACAGGCAAGTATGGGTTGTGTATCTCTCATCCAAAATGCTTGCGGCTAGTAGTGTTTTATATTTCAGACATACTTTTTGGATTTTGGAATGCTTGCAAATTCATAATGAGATATCTTGGGAAATGGGACCAATTTCTGAATATGAAATACATTTGTGCTTCATATCCACATGGCCTGAAGGTCATTTGATGCAATAATTTTAATAATCTTGCTCATGAAACAAAGTTTTATGGTGTAGAATTTTTCATTTGTTTGCATCAGGTGTTAGAGCATTTTAGACTTCCAGATTGAGGATGCTCAATCTATGACACTTCTTGGTCTTTAGTATATACACGTTCTCTTCTGAAATTCATCCTACTGCTGTTCTTTCCAAAATCATTGTTGTTGCTGTTATTATCAGAACAGCTAACCATGTACCAGCCTCTCACCCAGGCTAGACATCAAAATTGTACCCAGGATCCCTGCCATCACCTCTTTGATTTGAACCACAGAGTCTTTGGTCCCATGGCTCTCTCCTCCCTCCTCTCCATCTCTCCCGTTTTCTCCTGTGTTTAGTGTGAGTTAGATGGCTGAGAGAAAGAGGAAGAAGATCTGAATCAGTTTTGCATACCAGAACTGTTTCTGGGTTTGTTTTTTTTTTGGTCCTTTATGAATTTTCTGTTTTCTTAGCATATCTTTCCTGATTTACCCTGTTTAAAACTTATCCCCTAGCCAAGCATTGTGGTGCACGCTTGTAATCCCAGCATTTGGGAGGCTGAAACCAGATGATTGCGGTTCACAGTTACTTAGTGAGGCCCTCTGCAACTTAGTGAGACCTGTTTCGAAATAAAGAACAACAACAAAAAAATAGGGTAAGGGCTCAGAGGACGAATGCTCCTGGGTTCCATCCCCAGACCCACACACATACACACAAAAAAAATCTCCTTATGTTTCTTAAGTGTTTGATCTTAAGGTGGAGACCAATGAGACACCTTGGTATTTTCCCTCAGCTTTGAAACCAGGTTCCCAGATACTTTTAATTTCATCACAAGTCATGTATGTTTTCTGAATGTACTGGGGGAAATTTCCATCCTCCTTTCCTCTGGATGTTTCTCATTTTTTGCTGTTTCCTGCTCTGTTCTCTCTTTAGTTAGCAAAGCACCTATGCAAGGTCATTTCTGAGGACCCAAAGTGATGCTTTTAACATGGCGACCCATAGTCATTGTAGGCTGGGAAGAAAGTTCTCAGAGGTTTTGCCGAGACTGAGTTGACTGTACATGTCGGAAAATTAAACAAAATCCGTGTCCTTTTGTGTTGCTATATACTTGAGCCCAGCAAACATGTGCTCCCAAGCCACTAAACTGAGTCATGCAAGTTTCTCATCCAGAGTCCATCAGAACATTGTCCTCAGCCTATCAAGTAATGGGAAATTCCTCTTTGGTTCTCAAGTGTCTTTCTTTTCTTTCATTCACCTAAGTTTCTATGAATGTCATGTTTTATTTATTTAGATATTATTTTTTCTTCAAGAAGCCCCTCCCATATTATAATGATAATGCATCCAGTTTTTTCTCTACAATTACTTTGGTGTTTAGTTCACTCTGTGCTTAGGATTTACTCTAAACATTCTGCCCCAGCATTCTTCCCTTCCCCAGTATTTGCTTATCTAGTCCAGCCCTTCTATTACCATTGCTTCAATTACAGTGTGTACAATGGAAACTCTAAGCCTATGTTTCATACCCCAAACATCTCCTATGAACTCTGAACCCATATATCCATTTGTCCTTTTAGCATGTCCTGTGTGATCTTTCATGGGAAACTCAAATTCAGTATATTCAAACCAGAACTCAGGGGTCCTGCCTCATACCTGGTTCTCTTCCTGTTACTTTGTCAGTGAGTAACACCACCATCTACACCATGACCCAAGCCAGGAACCTGGATAAACACCATCCTATGTAACATAACACATGTGTTCAATCCTAACATTTGTCCTTGGAAAAATTCCACTCAGATCTGTCTGCATGGCTCCAGATTTAAGGACCCTCCCCAGGTAGACTTTGTGTCTCTCCTGGATGGCTACCATAGATCTCATTCTACATCCACTCTTGTCTTTCTCCAGTTACCTTTTCTCGCCAGGTAAAGTTATCATTTTGAAATCATTGGATTGACCACACTTCACCCAAGCTGTTCCTTCAAAGGTTTCCCTTTGCTTTTCAGGATAAAAGTAAATAAAATCTTTACCAAAATCTATAAAACTCCCAGATTTTTCCTCCGTCCTAATCTTATTCTACTCTTCTCTTTGATTTCTGTGATCTGATGATGTTGTGAGAGGGAAAAAAACCCTATAGACTTAGAATTTGAAAGTAAAGCTTCACCTTTTATAAGAACTCCATTTCAGCGAGGGAGAAGGAGTCTCATTACCAGCCGAGAGTCAGGGGCCACCTCAACACAATTTCTTAACACATCACAATCACAGGTTTTCTGTTGGATCTGAGTATAAGAAAGATTCCCTCCAAGAACTGTCCTGTGGTTAGTAAAGGGAGAGAAGACCTCCCCACACTCTGGTAGGGAAGAAGAGACATTGCAGTACTCAGCAGGGGAGAAAAGGAAGACCTTGTCAAAAGGTACCAGATATCAAAAGGCTATTTATATAGAGGTTCTAAGGATATTTATTTGTAGGAAATATTTGTACAGTAAAGCAGTTAGGGTCAATAAAAATTATAATATTTTTCAGGAGAGGAAAGCATTGAAGTTCTATAAAGGAGTTAGTGTTTATACAGGGCAGTAAAATATTAAGGCTCTCTTGGCTGATATTTTTAAATAATAATTTCAGAATATCTGTGGATCAAAGAGGGGGTGATTTCCCCTTGCCCATCATAGTAACTTTATTTAAATACCTCAAGGGAGAAAGTGTCTTTCTGGTTAGGTCCATTTCAATCACTGTGTGTTATCTTTGAAATACTGTTCCCCTCCTTCCTCCCACCCCAACTCCACTAAGTTCTATTCTTCCCGAAGAGTTCATTCAATCCAGTGGTATTTCCTCTAAACAGCTTCCTTGATTAGTTGATCATCAGATATTAATGGATTAACCACTTGCCTGATTAACTGTATTAGAACTCTCCATCTTTGAACCACTTATCAACAATTTGACTAAGTAATTAAATGATCTACAAATGGGAATGTACCTGTCAGCTATAACATTGTAGCACAGGGTCATGCACATTTACTGAAAATCAATTCCTTTGTATTAATTAAATCTATCATGCTAAGCATTCATTTTCTTGATAACAACTTTGTTGTATTCCTCCTTGTATCTCCTCTTACATTTTTTATATAGTACTATGCCCACAGTTAACATTCAATCAATGTTTTTATACATATCAAAGGAAATAAGGGAACAATAAAATAGTACTTTCTTCATTGATGTCTCTATATAATACAGCAGCAAACTTACATTTTTAGTCTCAGAAAATCTTACATTATTAAAATCTGTTTCAGACCCAAACAGCTGTTGCTTATGTGGATAATATCAGTCTTTATCATCCATGAGATAAAACTGAAAAATAAAAAAAAACTCCTATCCACTAATTTATTTTTTCTTTGGTGTACAATTTAGAGTTTTTATAATTATATATACCTATGGAACCACCACTCCAAGATACAGGGTATTACAATCACCCTAGAAACTTCCTCTAGGAAATGACTTATTTTGAAGCCACTTTTTCTAAGAACTATTTTTTAATTGTTCAGCTAGAGTATTATGTGACATGGTAAACCTCTTCTCTGATCTTGTTTTAAGTGGGATTCTATAAGTTTCCTGTACCTGTGTATCAACTTATTGCTCTATGTTTGGAAAATTTTCTGATATTACTTCCTTGAAAAGATTGTTAATCCCTTTGTTTTCACTTTCTATTCCCTCTTCTATGCCAAGTATTCCTAGGTTAGCTCTTTTAAAATGGGTCCATATATCTTCAATGTCCAATTCATGCTGTTGAATTGTTTTTTTCTGTGTCATATACTATGCATTCATTTTTGGAGTGATCATCATGTAGGAGTGAGATTTTATCCTCCATGTAGTCTAATCAATTGTTTATGGTTTGAATTGATGCCTTCACTTCAATGATTGCATCTTTTATTTCTTTCAGACTCTAAATTCTTTTCAGAAGTCGTGTATTATTTCTACACTTACATTCCTGATTTGACCTGGAGATCTCTGCATTTCTGTGTTGTCAGGTTCTGTTATTGTGGGGTGGTGGGAGCTCATTGCTTCCTTGTTATTCCTCCTTCTCATGATTTCAGAAGTTTGTATCTGTTACCATTGATAGATTTCTCTCAGTCTCTAGGTCAGCTGGCATATCCAAGGGCAAGTTGTGTTGTATTCAACAATGAAGGTTGAGTGAGGAGAGAAGTGTGAGTTGTAAATACAAAAATAGGGTAAAGCCACAGACAGGATCAAATAGAATTAGAGTATGGGTTTGGTAAGGTAGTATATAGTATGGATTAGAGATAGTAAATATGTAGTAGTATTCTAGGAACCAATGTAGAGTTTGGTATAGTGACATGAAGTGGATATAATACAAGACAAGGAAGAGAAAAGAAGAGAGAGAGAAAAAAAAAGGGATAGAGAGGAAAGAGTAGTGGTACACTAGTTTCTTCTCCCAAGAATCTTGGAGAGGGGTTGGGAAGAGAGTAAACAAACAGGCATACACACTCACAGACACATACACAAAACTGAACAAAAAAAAAACCCAAAACAACACCAATAATAAATTAATACAAATCTACAAATAAATGAATATTCAGCAGACTAGGCCTCTGCAGAGTCTTTCTGTGCAGATACCAAGTACCCCCAGCACCTTCCCTGCTGCAAGCCTGGTTCTCTGAGTCTTTCTCATTCTATGCAGATGGCTGGTATCAGTGGGACTGGATCTAGTGTTAAGCCAAGGTCACCCTCCACTCTTTCCACAGATGTGGAGTATCAGTCTCTCCCTGCTTCTATAGGTGCTGTATGCCTCTGAAACCAAACTCAATGTAGCAGTCTTTTTTCCACAGCTAGGCTGGGCTGGGCTGACTTTTCCCCATTCACCACTACTGGGTGGTGTGTGGTGATCACAGAGATCCTACTAGTTGGATCTAGTGTTAAGCGTAGATCTCCCTCCACACTTTCCACTGATGCAGAGTCTATGTCTGTCTGATCCTCTGCTATGTTCAACACCAGACTCTACCACCTTCTCAGGGTTGAATCGCAAAGTCTCAGCCCCAGGGAATTTATTATAGCTGCAAAAGCCCCTGGGGGCATTCTCCCACAGAAACGACGGCTTCACTTATAGTTTTATTGAGCACTGGTCTGGATCTCTGGATGGCGTGATGAGCTCGGCTGCCACTGCTGCAAATTGTAGCCAGTGTTTACACAGGAGGAACTAAATCATGACTTACAATTATGATGATCTGCAGCTGCTCACTTCAGGTCCTTGTTTGTTTTCCTGATTGTCCCTGGAATTGGGTGCAGTGAGGCAAGATGGCACCACCTCAGCACTCCTGGCTGCAAGTTGGGCTGGTTTCTTTTCTGGTGTTGTTGAGTGCCGCTCTGGGTCTCTAGAGGGTGTGATGAGCTTGGCCGCCACTGCTAGAAGTTGTAGCCAGTGTTTGCACAGGAGGAACTGATGGCTTACAATTCCCATGATCTGCAGCTGCTTTACTTCAGGTCCTTGGTTGTTTTTCTGTTTGTCTTTGGAGTCGGGTACAGTGAGACAAGATGGTGCTGCCGTGGCGCCCAGGGCCGCACGATGGGGGTTGGGGATTCTTTTCTGCTTTCTGATCGGTCTTCTTTTTTTCCTGATGCCTTGTTCTTATCATGTTATTTTTCTAGTTATGGTATTTTCTGGCTTTTGTAGAACGCTGTTTTTAAGTCAGTGGAGATCAGGCGTCAGCAGGACTGGTATGTGCTGCTTCCCTTGGTCACCATCTTCCCAAAAGTCCCTCAGCCACTTTCAACTCAGAAGGAAAAGTCATTCTAGGTCTCTGACTGCCAAACAGTTCTGTCCTATTTTACGCCCCAAGCTGGATCTGTAAGCCTAACCAACTGCCTTGTCAACACCCACCTCAGGATCACTACAAACATGCCATGCTGCCCACAAAGGGACTAGACAAGAGCATACGGGTGTCAGTTAGGGAGAAGCGGAACAAAACTAATTCTAATTCTAGGTCCCTGGCTGGTGGATGAGATGATTGGCTATTCATCAAATACACATGGAATGAGAGAAAGGCAGTTGAAGATCACCTCTAGGCTGCAGCTGGGGCAGGGGAGAAGGATGCTGCCACAGTACATGGAGGAATCATTAAGAGCATCTTTTAAGAGCCCAGGAAGGAGGTGCATGGTGGCTCTGTGACCAGGGATCATGTTCCTCCTCATTAAACAGTCAAAGATTTCCTATCACTCACCTCACTGAGGCAGTGATTTACCAAAGGAGTGCAAAATCTTGTTGTTAGGGCACCAAAATCATTCAGTCGATTCATAAGGGAATGACACAGAGGCACAGAGCTCCCTTCTCCAGAAAGGCAGGGGCTTCTGCTCCCTCCCAGCACAGGCTGCTCTCTCCAGTGGCAACAAATGCTTGAAAATATTTCTGCACATTTTGAGATGTGGCTCGGAGAGATTTCTAGCCTCTGTTTTTAGCCTGTTTACTATGTATTTTGCAAGAATATCTTTAAATTAGTACAAGCACTTTGGAGATCAGTATGAAAGTTCCTCAAAAGACTAGGAATGGAACCATCATGTGACACAGCCATACCACTCCTGGGTGCCTTTCCAAAATAACTCAAGCTAGACTACCACAAGGATACATGCAATCATGTTTATAACAGTGCAGCAATTCACAATAGCCAAATTATGGAATCAGCCTAGGTATTCATTGACAGATGAATGGGTGATGAAAATGTAGTATATATGCACAAATCAATTTTACTCGGCCAGAAAGAAAAGCAAAGTTATGTCATTCGCAGCAAAATGAATGGAGCTAGAAAATATTATACTGAGGATACCCAGTCTTAGAAGGTCAAGGGTCATATGTTTTCTCTCATGTGTAAAATCCAGAACCAAAATAGGAAGCAAAAGAGGCTTTAGTCAAATGAGGACAGAGACCAGCAAAATAGTGGAACTGGATTGGAGGAGGTAAGTGGGGAGGGGAGAAACAAAAAATAGGAAAGGAATAGTTCAAATGAGGTTACATCCACACAAGAAGGTTTTACTGCCAACCTCACTAGCCTGTGTGGAGAGGGAGGAGTGGAGAGGGGAGTAAATGGAGGAATATATATCAAGTACTATATGCATATGTTTGTATCACTTTGAATCCCACTATGATGTAAAATTACATTGCACCAATAAAAGTATAAAAAATAAATTCTTTAAGGTAATACAGCATGAGAAGGAGGACAATCTGCCATGGTGGCTGCACTATGCATAAATATTAAAGGCAGGGTGATTATTTCGAGGGAGCATAACCCTGTCTGGCTTGGTTATCTAGGAGAACAGGTCTTTTCAAAGGCATTCCTAAGAAGAGTTGGGAATCATCTCTTCTCATAGGACTTTAGCAGCTTTTTAGCTCTGCACCTTAAATTTTATGTCCTCAGCTCAGGGCATTCTTAGCTGTAGAAAGTACAGAAAACAAAACTAAAATAACCAATGAAGAAACCTGTGTAGCTTAATAGAAAGTTGAAAAAATCCATGTAATGTTGCCCTCCCTTTTTTTTCTTCAAACCTAATCTTTTCTCCCATTCTGGGATGAAATCTCAGACAAGGACCATCTGTGTTTTAATGCTTTTTTAGGTAACAAACAAATAATCATTTTCTTTGAGCATCACAATGGTGATTCAAATATAAAATAAATATTTCATATTAGTAAAGTAGAATATAATAATCAAAGCACCATGTATTCCACATGAAACTCAAACTTGCTTTAGGATGGATGCCCAGTCCCTGCCATCACTGGGATGTTATTTCTGAATCTTATAAGCAGGGTCAAGATATGGAACTGGGGTAAAGTCTTCCCTGCTGATACTGTGTCATCCAGCATTGGTCCCTCCAGAGGGAGGGTAGAAGGTACACCTTTGCTGGATTTGTCTTTCACTTTTGAAAGGTTCTGTCTGCCTCGTCTTCCCCCCTTGCCCTCAAACTCTTACACACACACACACACACACACACACACACACACACACACACACACAGCTCTGACAGCAGCTCTGTGGCATTGGCAAGACCTCTTTCCTCTGGCTCTGGAGTCCTGATGCTCACCCCTTCTTGGGAACATACTGTCCCTTTTTCTGATCCCTTTCACTGTGCCTACATCTAGCCTCTGAACAGCTCACCTTTATATATAGATTTTTAAATAATCAGATAGGGCAGCACTGGCCAGGGATGTTCTGCATTGAACTGTTTTGGCAATTCAATAAAACCTTCTAGGTGTCCCAAATGTTAGTGGCCACCTGCTGGAGTCTCTGAGCGATTCCCTCAAAGATCCTTCACTTGAGTGAAATAGAAGCCCCCTGCATCCCACCCAGGGAAAAGAGGGTGGAGCATAGACCCCTGAAAACTGTGTCCAAAGAAAGCCTCCTCTCCCAGCCCCACCTCTTCCTTAAAGCCTGAAAGCAAGATAAAGGCTAATGCTTGCAGAACTGTTTTTCAATCACTCAACATGCCCTGCTAAGGATGTGCAAGGACTTGGCACCTATTTTCCTATTCTAATGTTCTGAGGCCCTACTGAAAGCCTTAAACAGAGCAAGTGACATTTTAACATTCCCTAACAATAGGGTTAAAGTGCTGGCAAATAAAGACTGCACACAAAAAAATATGAATATACTTGGTCTAGCAAAACAAACACAAAGAGAAGACCGCAATAATGAGAAAATCGCCTGCATTTGTTGAGCAAAGCTTTTACAAGTAGTATTATGTAATTTTCAAGGGCTAGGAAATGGATATCAGGATCAAAGCAATAACCTAACATTTAGATAATGTGGCAGAGTTTGCAAAGAGCTTTCTCGCACATCATCTCCTTTGACTCTCACAAGAAGTCTGCAGGACTGGGGGTAGTTGCTTCATTCTGCAGAGGAAGAACCAGGTCAGAAGTGGCAAAGAGGGTTAATCTCAAAAGCCGGCCTATATCAATTGAGACCTGCGATCCAGTGCAGTGCTAGGCAATCTGTAGCCCAGGAGCAGAAGCTGAAAAATAAGTGTTTAGAAACTAGGAAAAGGAATTTTAACGTTACCACCATAGCTAAGCACGTAGTCAGTAGACTCATTTCACTGAGCAGGATACAGACCAGTTTAGGTGATGCCAAGTTCACATGAGTCTCATGTAGCATCAGCCATGTGCTAACTGGGTATAGTAGGACCACATTTCTTTTTACAATAGATAGAAAGTTTTAAAGGAGGAAAAATTGGTCCTTTATGGCAGGGGTGGGTGAGAAGTTACATATCTGCGATGCAGCTAGAAGACCACTTTCCCCTCTCTACATAGGTGCTGATGCCCTAGATCAGGGTTCTACAATTCCCAATTTTAGACCTTATCCCCACCACACACACACACACACACACACACACACACACACACACACACCTTGCTTTTTTTGGGGGGGGTAATGTGGATGATACTAGGGGTTGAGCGTATAAGCATTCTACCTCTCAGATACACCCTCAGCCTATTTTATTTTTTATTGTGAAACAAGGCCTCACTAAGTTGCTGAGGCTGAATGTGAACCTGCGATCCTCCTGTTTCAGCCTCCCAAGTACTGGGATTACAGACATGCCCTGCCTGCACATCTAACCTCTACTTGCTTTCATACAGAATGGTCAATGGAGCTCAGTCATATCTGTTTATGTACCATTGTCTTTGGTTGCCTTTGTTTTACAATGGCAGAGTTGAGTAGTTGTGATTAAGATGAAATACCTGGAAAAGTCTATATTAACTCTCTGGACTTTTCTGGAAAATTTGCAAATTCCTGCCTTTAATGATGTCTAGATCCACTGTACGTCATTATACCCACTGATAGCTGCATCACGAATTCCAAGCCTAATCAACATTAGGGTCTGTTGAGCTACTGGTGAGAGCTCATTGGCTTACTGATCTAATACTTCCTCTAGAAACCTCACAGTTCTACCAACTGCTCTCCACAAGTAGAGTTGGTTCTCATTATTCACTGATTCTGTATTTATAAATTCACCTATTCCCTAAAATTTATGTACAATCCAAAATCAATAGTCATGGCATTGTCTTGGTTATTCATGGACATGCTTAAAGCAGTAAAAAAAAAAAAAACACCTGAGATGTGTAATACTGAAGTTGAATAGAGATGTTCTACCTTGTTTTAGCTCTCATTGTGTAAACAAGTGTCATTTTGCAGTTTCTTCAGAGCCGTGTTTTTCTAACTTGTGTCCTTTTTGCTGGCAATCTTTCTGTTTTAAGTGTCCCCAAGCCCAGTGCTGTAGTGCTATCTAATGTTTCTAAGTATGGAACAGCCATGACCTGCCTTATAGAGAAAATTAAAATGCTAGATTACCTTCATTCTGGCATAAGCTAGAATACAATTGGCTATGAGTTCAATGTCAGTTGATCAATAGCATATATATTAAATAAGATGCCCTTAAACAGAAACACAAATAGAACAAGGCTATGAGCCAGGTGTGGTGGCACACACCTGTAATCCCAGAACGTGGGAGTCTGAGATAGGAGAATCACAAGTTTAAGAGCAGCCTCAGAAACTTAGCAAGATTCTCAGCAACCTAGCAAGACCCTATTTCAAAATGAGAAAAAAAAAAGTAAAAATAGGCTGGTGAGGGTGGTAGCTCAGAGATAGAATGCCTCTGGGCTCAGTCCTCAGTACCATCAAAAATGAAAAAAAAAAGAAGGCTATGTATTGATTGATAAATAAGTGTGACCAGAGGCTCAGAAGCTTGACCCTGTGTTTCCTTGAGGAGCAAAGGTTCAATATTCCCTAACTCAGTGTTTGTGGGCATTTTATGGAATATAGCTGTGGTGAATAATGAGAATTGACTGTGCTCGGAGGGAAATGGCCCATGGAGGCCCGAGATATGCCACTCACTGGCAGAGCACGGGGCTGCAGTCTCCTTGAGCAATAATACAGCTCTCAGGTGCCAAGTCCTGGTGAGCGAGGGATGATTCTCACTCTCTCATCTGCTGACTCAAGGGAGACAGGAAATATCACACAGCAGCTTGGGCACACAAGATTTCTATAACTAGTAAAATAAAAAGGTTTCTGGGAACTGGGGCTTGGGGTTATAGTGCATGAAATAGTCTTCCAGAAAGCTGCTTATGTAAAAACTCTAAATGTCTTAAATTTCGAATTCCTCCTCCCTTTTTTTCTTAAATTCTTGGACTCTGTTGTAGTTTCTGGGAAGCAATTAGGCCTCTTCCCTGGCCAGACCTCCTAGTGTACTTTTGTTTGTTTGTTTGTTTTAAGTATACAGAGGTACTAAAAAGTCCCTGAAGATCATTATTGTTTATCTATCCTTACCTAAGAAGACACCCATCTTGAAAGCCAGTCCTGAGCCCACACTGTTAGGAATATAATCCTGTGTTTATACAATAATAAAGGTACATTCTCCCTATTGTCCCTGTAGGCTCATATCTTGAGCTGATCAGGAGTGGCATTCTGAAGGGGTTACCACGAGCTGACATGCCTGGTGGGGTAGTGCCTATATCCACAAGAAAGCTTGAGGCAGACACCTGGTTATCATCATATAATTCATGGTTTTACCCAAAAAGCCCCCTGAAAGCTTGCCATGAGGATCATGGTACCTGCTTCTCATATCGATGTAAAGAATATATGTAAGCTTTCTTCCTTTGCATGACCTCCTGAATGTATACTTGCTTTCTTTCTTTCCTCCTTTATCTGCTTTATCTCTCTCTCTCTCTCTCTCTCTCTCTCTCTCTCTCTCTCTCTCTCTCTCTCTCTCTCTCCCTCCTTCCCTCCCTCCCTCCCTCCCTCCCTCCCTCCCTCCCTCCCTCCCTCCCTCTCTCTCTCTCCCTTGATCAGCTCAGATTCTACTTATTAGTAATCTATATCACACCTTTGCCGGGTAGCAAGTGAAATTTAGAGACAGTAGTCTAAGGTTTGCTCCTTTTTTGTCATTCATTAATTGTATAAACTTTACCAACTCATTCATCAAACTTGGACTGCTGGCTTCTACTACATGGCAGGTGATGATCTGTACACTTGGGCTGGATTGAGCAACAAAAAGCAGAGTTGGCTGCCCTCATGATGCTTGATTTCCACCTAGCAGAGACATATTAAACAGTAAGCATAGTAATCATAGAAGGCAGAAAATAACACGTACTATGCAGGAAATAAAACGTAAAATATAGAGCAGGATCAAAGATGAGCAGAAGGATCTGCAGAAGATGAAAACAGGCTCAACCTCTCTAAGCCTCCAAGCCTCCACGTGCTTGTGCTCATATTTAAAATATGGGCACGTGCCAGGTGTGGTGGTGCATGCCTGTAATGCCAGTACTTGGGAGGCTGAGATGGGAGGATCACAGGTTCAAGGCCAGCCTCAGCAATTTAGGGAGACTCTTTGCAATACAGTGAGACCCTGTCTCAAAACACATAACCAAAAGATCTGGAGCTGTAGCTCAGTGGTAGAATGCCCCTGGTTTTATTCTCCTATGAATGAATGAATGAATGAATGAGCATCAACTTTCCTTGGGAGGACAAGATGAGACAATGCATGAGAAAGAGGCCATGGGTTGAATGTTTACTGTTTGAGGGAGACTCTTCTCATCCTTATGACCCAATGGTTAGAGCTAGAGAGGAAAGTGGCAAAGGATAAAAATCCACATTTGTTGATTACCCACCGCATGGCACTTCTTGCATTAACACCTTACCTCAGGGAGGCCCTCTCATTTCCGAAGTGGGCATCATAGTCTTGGTTTTGTGCACCAGGCAAACAAGTTTCAGAAGAAAATTAACTGTCTGAAGTTCAGGTCACAGAGCTGGAGGGAAGTCAGAAGTGAGCTGAGAATCCATCTTCATCTCCTTGGGGCTCTTTTCTCAGGGGATCCCACGTATAAACCTGGCTGGGAAACCTCTAAACCAAGAGTGCGCAGCTTCTCGGCAATTACTCTTGTGGGAGAGGATAATTGGATGACCCAGGGAAAAGCACATCTCTGCGGGCAAGAGGAAGGTCATTTCTCAGCCTTCCTAGCATCCTGAGTCTCAGGGAGTAAACAGACACCAGCAGGCTGGGGTGTGGATGAATGAGAGAGGGGAGTAAGCATGGGCCCAAGGGGCTCCTTCCACCTTGGGGAGTCCCCAAGCCCAAAAAGAAAAATCAAAACATGAGAGATTTTGCTGCCACTTTCAAGCCTCCTAATAGCAAAACAAGAAAGATGGGTCCACAGCTGACGGAGCAGCTCCTGACAGCAAGGTAATTATCAGAAGGGAGCACTATATGCTCAACTGAAAGTACAAGGTGGCTTAGGAAAGGAAGAATTACATATCTATCATCTTAAGTTCCAAGCCCGTGCACAGAAAAAAATTGACAGGCCCGTTAAATATTGCTCACGAAGAGGTTTGGCCAGGAAAAAATGGTGGGTTTTGTGTGTACGTGGGTATGCAATTTTACCAGTGTTTGAGCTTTGGAGATATGAAATCACTTACTATTATAGATAACATAGTGGTTTTAGGGCTGTTATCTCATGTCTGATCCCTGCCAGGTTATGAATAAAGATAGTGTGATTACCATATTTATTAGCTACATTTTACAAGAAAATAGCAGCCCCACTTCTCTCATGACCCACGCTCTATGCTGACTGGCAAGGACATTTAAAATAAGCCCTTGTCACAAATTCTCATTTCATACTGGTCACAGTGATAGCTGTGCATGAAATTATAATATGGCGACGCCCCCAAGTCTGTGCTGAATATCAAGTTTAAGTGTGACAAGGTCACCTGTGAGTCTGTGACCCTTCCAAAGGGTTAAGGAGTCACTGATACGTCTAAAGTCTCTATCTCGGGAACATAGTGACCTAGATTGGCTCACAAAACAACAAAGGCTCTTATTATAACTGTTCTGTCTGAAGGCTGTGGTGTCACTGGCCTTGAAGAAAGTCCTGTCATCTAGAGGGGACATTAAGCCGAGCACCCTGGGCTGTGGCCTTACACTGTCTGTTTAGAACTAACAGCGCTGAAAAATTCCAGGCCTTCTGCTGGGAACATGGGCTTCTCCAATTGGGAAGCCCTGAAAACAGTTTCCCAATTCATTTTTCCTTTATCTTATAGAAAAATATACACATATGAAATTTCAACAAGGACTTCTCTTCACGGGCACAGGAGGGCCGGCCAAGAGGAAATCATTTGGTAAGAAAGTGCAGGTATCATGGCTTGAGAAGGGCCCCTGAGGGCAGAGCTGGCCCCTCGGAGACCCCTGGTGTCTTTTCACCTCTTAGAGCATTGGCAGGCTTCTGCTTGGGGAAAGGGCCTGGCAGAGGAACACCTGAAGGTAGGTCTGAAAGAAGAAAATTGGGCGTCCAAATTTTCCTTTCCTATGTAAATATTTGAGTTTATATTAAGATTTCTAAATGGCTGGCATCACTGAACAATGATTAAAGGATATGTGAATGGTGTCACCTCCTGGGGACCCACTTTATGTGAAAAAGGAAATCTTTTTAATACTCTTCTGCTTGACTGTTAATCCACCAACATAGCAGCCTTTGGCCTATTTCCCAGGACATGGGAAGGACAGTAAAACAACGCGGGCATTGGGTTCAAAGCATCTTCAGAAGAGGTATTTATTTGCTCTTTCCTCAAGAACCTGAAAGCAACTTTATAGGCCCTCCAAAAGGAGGCATCTTCTGAGAAGTCTCACTAAAATCTAATTTGCATCCTTATCTAAAGAGAGCATCCCAGGGCTACCTCTGAGATTTGCTGGGAACTTGGAGAGCCTGTTTCTAGGCCATTGGTCCTCTCCAAGCTGTTTCAGTCACGATTCCTTCATTTACTCAGAGAGGCCTTCATTTATGCAGATTTATTCCCACAGACTCAGAGGAAAGGAAAGGATGAGATACTGGACATAAATCTAGGGATTGCTGGGTAATGCTTCAAAGGGAAGAATACTGAGAGGCATCGAGGTACTTTGCTACCAACAAGTATTTCGTCTCTCTTTGCTCCACCTATTTCAAAACTGGAATCTTTCAACTTGATCTTGATCACCCAAGGTCGGGAAGTCCCTCAGACACGTGGCTCAGAAGGACCACTGTTGCATCATCTCCTGCCTCTGTCAGCTGGCGCCCTATTTTTACCACCTGTCCTTCGCTTGAGTCATTCAGTGAGCAGGTCAACAACTCTCCATGGCAAAAAAAAGGGGGGGGATTCCCTTCAACATCTGACCACCTCCCAAACAGAACTCAGGTGCTGCAGGAGGGACCTCATGCCTCCCTTGGTCCATCAAAGGTTTCCGGGAGACATTCAGTTATAGTGTTATGGGCACAAGAGGAGACGTTGGCTGAGCTCCAGGAGCTCAGCTGAGGAACGAGAGAGGTGCAGATAAAGGTCAAGTTGTGTTTGGCTGATGGTGACGGGGTGGTAGGAAGCCCAGCATGAGAAAGGAGTATCTGCTTGTTTTATTCTTCCCAAAGTGCTTTCTTCTCCAACTAGAAGAGGATTCTCTCTATGTCTGTCTTCTCTGTTACCCTCTCAAAGTTCTCATTAAGTAGAAAATCTGGAAACTCTGTGCAGGGAGTATACAGTGAAAGAGAAAATAAAAGAAGAAATAAAGGCAACACAAATTATCAGTTTTTTTTTTTTCTTCAAAACTCTTAACAATCTTCCCTTGAACTTGAAACATCCCTCTTCGGGGATATGATGGCAGACCCCACACTCCTGTGGGGGCCATAACCTACTTCTTACTAATGAAGCCTGGGTTCTTCAGTAACAAGGACATTCTAGAACTACTGGCAAAAGGCCACTAGAGATTTGTCCCTGAAGAAAATTGCTAGACCGACAGCCCTATAGATCACCAAATGGAAAAGAAGAATGATTAATATAAAAGTAAGACACACACACCAGTTTCCTTGGTTTTTATGACCCAACCCATAAGCATTGTCATGAAGATTGAACTCAGTAATGTGTATAACGTGTTTAGACTGTAAGTGCTTAATAAATGCCAGCAAAGTAATACAGAAAAGACAGAAATACAATACTCTCTCCAGAAGTCTGCTGTCCAGAGACAGGGTTAAAATAAAAAGATGAAAGGGCAGGGTGATTCTTACAGTGAGATGTGTATTGGGAAAGTTGGCAAGAGTTTCCACACGTTTTCCAGGGAGAGACTCTCAAGAGAAGGTGGTATTTGAGCACATCAAGGATGAAGACTTGAAGCACTTTCTAGATAGACATGTTGTAAAGCCCACTTTTAAATAAATAAATAAATGTATGATAGTTTCACCAAAAAAAAAAAGAAAGAAAGATTCTCTGGTAAGAAAGAAAGCAAAAAGAAATATTGAAATGTTATCTTTAAGTCATCAAAAGCTTGGTATCAGACAAATGAAACTGTTATGTGAGATTATCATTGTTAATTCTGGATAAATTGCTATAATACTAGATGTCAACCACTAAGCCAAGCATGGGAAGGAGGGAGGGGGAGGGAATGGGGTGGGGATCGGGTAGGGGCTAATTGGGCGATGTGTGCATGTATGTCTACAAAAGTTTTTTTTTATCCCATTATGATGTATGAATACAGTGCACCAGTAAAAAAAATAATAAATTAAAAAATAAAAATGGTACTGGACACTGAACCCAGGGGCATTCTACCTCTGAACTATACCCCCAGCCCTATTTTATTTGGAAATAGGGTCTCAGTAAGTTACTACATACTCGTCTCAAACATGCAATTCTCCTGACTCAGCTTCCCATGTACTGGAATTACAGGTAGGCACCACCAGGCCTAGCAAAAAATTTTTTTATTTGTTTCAGGCTGAAGAAATAGAATGTGCAAAGGCACATAAGTGCAAGAGAAACATGAATTTGAGAGCAGTCCAGGCTTCAGATCCCACACTCTTAAGGTCACTCATTATACGTCAAATGTAAAATAAATCAACACCGCATGCTGTTGTTTTTTTATTACAAAAACTCAAAAACTCAGGCACACAAAAAACACTTCAGAGGCCTGGTGGCACATGTCTGTAATCTCAGTGCTTAGGAGGCTGAGACAAGGGGATGACAGTTCTCAACCAGCCTCAGCATCATAGACTTTCAGAAACCTAGTGAGACCCTCTTTCAAAACCAAAAAAAATTTAAATTAAATTAAAAAGGGCTTGGGGTGTAGTGTGACTCAAAGGTAACATTCAATTCCCAGTACCACAAAAAAAATAAAAAAACAGATTTAAGTACAGAGAGCAATTACTACTATCAGGCTTGCTGGTTAAAAGAAAACATTAGATGTTTCTGCTTGCTGGCTATCATTTAGTTCTGGAGCAATTGCTTAACACTGAATGCACTCTCTGGGAATTATCAGCATTAAGTAAAGAATACACAAGATCTGAAACAAATCCTCAGGGAGTCACTCACAGGGTGACCAACGTCCTACTATATAAAGAAGGTACCTGAAGTCCGAGATGGTATATTTTTATTTTAAAGGTCGTGTTTGCCAGCTACTGAAGACCACTATGATCTTCCAAGGGATGTAACATCCTTTCCTATGTTGTTTGTCAGGCTCTCCAGAAAATCAAATGTAAATAGACAAGAAAGGCATTTTCTTTGAGGAATTGGCTCATAGGATTGTGGAGGCTGGGGAGTCCCAAGCTCAGTGATCGGAAAGCTGGAGACCCAGGGAAGCCAATGGTACCCGTTGCAGTTTGAATCCTGGAAGACTGAGACTCAAGAAGAGCTGATGTGTCAGTTCAAGTTAAAGTTCCAGTAAGGTCTTCAATGATTGGACAAAGCCAGTCCACACTCGGGAGGACCATTTTAACAATTCAAATGTTTACTCATTCCACCAGTTCAAATGTTCACCCAGAAGCACTCTCACAGACACACGTAGAAGAATGTGGGAACAAATCCTGGGCACCCCGTAGCCCAGTCAAGTTGACACATAAAATTCACCATTGCACCTCTTTAACTGGGTCCAGTGAGTTGAGAAACGTCTGCATTCCATTTAGTGGATTTGTCTTCAGAAATGTTCTTAATTGCAATACCAATAATAATTATCGTATCCCCAAAAGACTGCATAAAATTTAAAACCAGGAAAGCCATCTTGGAAGTTCAGAAGATCTGAGTTGCATTTTCTTAACCTCCTGAGTTTTCTATGCTTCTGCAACAAAGTATAACGCAGTAAGGGGTTATAAGAAGAGATTCAAACATGTGTGATTGACCATAAGAAGCTCTGCATATTCTAATAAGAAAAGAGAGAGAAGTACCCTGGCATCACTGGATGTGAGTTTGCTGTTTCCCAGGCAGCATATAGCTGTTCTTTATAAAAATCTGTATCATTAACACCCCATTCCTGGATAGAGCAGACCTGTACATCTGCCCACACGGCACAAACTAAAACAAAGATTTGCCATTTGCTTCTCTAACCTGATTGATGTAAACAGCCGAATGTGTTAATTCAGAGACATGGTGTTTCTTCTCCTAGCCCATTTTAATGGTGTTTGCTTTTGTACTCAATCATATTAATTGGTTAATTGTGAGCTTTCCACCGAACTTCCTGCTGTTTGAAATCCCCAGGGAGTTTCACTTAAGGGAAAAAGTGAAACTTTTGCAAGTATCTCCACACGAAGCCCTTTTCCCAAAATAGAAAGACAGCCAAGACTTAATATTTTTCTCCCACTGAAGAATTCACTTACCACTCTTGTTAGCACCTCACTAAATGTGTTAAGGATATCGAGTCCATTTCTGCCATTGTCTTCTTTTTGTTCTTGGCCAACTGGTGACACTTTAAGTCTAGACATGAGGAGTCCCTGATTTATTCTGAGCTGAAACTCCTAAACTTGACTGATCTAACTGAATGTAACTTTTTTGGGGGGAGGGTAAGGCAGGGGTCAAACCGGAAGCCTCCCACATGCCAGGCAATTGTTCTATCACTGAGCTACATCCCAAACCCCTATTCCTAGGTAAATGTAGAAATTGCAAATTCAGTGGAAATTATCTGGCTTGGTTTTTATAGTATTTTATTCATTTAGGCCTAAATTAAGGTTATTTTAATAATACAAAAATTGCACTAGATGATATTTCAATACATATACAATACATATTTATAATTTTTAAATCAGATCAAACATGTCTTTTCAGTTTTCATTTTTTCTGATGAAAACATTAAAATCCTTTCTTTTAATTTTTTAAAAATATATAGTAGGTTAGCATGATCTACAATCACCCTTCTACTCAATAACACATCATAACTTGTTCCCATATAGCTAAATTTTAATATCCATTGATCAGCTTTTCCCCATTCCTCCCCCCTGTCACCTCTCCCCAGCTGCTGGTACCCAGCTCAACACTTATATATTCCATGTATACGTGAGAACACATGTCGATTGCTTTTCTGTTCCTGGCTTATTTCATTTAACATAATGACCATCCAGTTGCATATATTTTGTTGAAAATTACAGGATTTCATTTTTAAAGGCTGACTGGTATTCCAATGTGCATATTACCACATTTTCTTTATCCATTTATCAGGACAAATAAAAAAAATAGTTTTCCAATCCCCAGCACTACAAAAAATAAAACCAAAATTTGGTTATGAAGTTGTTCAGTACAATATAATTTATGATAGCCTTAAAACATCTTAGGTTCCCAACAACAGGGAATTAGATAAATAAATCACTTCACACTTTTGGATACTACCCAGCAATTAAAATTACATTTGGGAAACACATTCATTGACTTAAAAGCTAGGTATAAGTTATTACTATATGTTCTCACTTTAAAAATAGCAAACAGCATGCATGGGCATGCATGCACAAACTCACACACAGTTTACCTTTCATAGGGGTCCTCTCTGGGTTGATTTTTGTCTTCTTATTTTAATTTACATGAAGTTGCTACGTACATTATATACTTGAGTAAAAGTGCTAATCCAAAAATATTTAAAACATTGTAACTGGAGGACTTGGCAGTATTGAAGAGCTCTTATAAAGGAATTTGACCCATCCAGGAACCACCTCTACATTCCTCAAACCCCCACTGGACATATCCTGCTCATACTTAGCTACAACTCCCTGTTCTTTTATACTGTGTTCACCTAGCTAACATTCTCCACTTGATGACTTATACCTGTTGCTTCTATCCATCTCTTTCTCTGATTATTTTTACCTAAGTACCTTTAAAACCTTCCTTGCTTTCTTCCTCAAAACCATGAATTCAAACCCTTTCCCTTGAACTTGACTTGACCTTACACTAGATTCAAGATTTCAAGCATCATGAACTACATGCAGGAACCTTCTTTAGCCCAGCTCCCCCATCCTTCAGAATCCATATCTCAATAGATGTAATGTGTTGTCATTAAGCCATTAGAGTCAATTCTCATTTCTGTGTACACTCCCACTCCAACGGTAGAAATGTGATAAGATGCAAAATCAAAGTTGTTTGTATTTATATAAACATACAATTCTTGGAAGATATGGAACTCACATTGGGAATTTAGTATTGAATATCTGTGTGTGAGTGGTACTGAGGGTTGAACCCAGGGGCATTCTGCCTCTGAACTATGCCTCAGCCCTATTTTATTTTTTATTTTGAAACAGTGTCGGGCCTGCTAAGTTGTTGAGACTGGCCACGAACCTGAAATTCTCCTGTGTCAGCCTCCCAAGTACTGGAGTGTGCTACCACACTGACTATTCAAGATTTATGAAGAGAGATGAATCCTATTAAATAAAATTTATTTTAATGGTCGCGTGTGGTGGCTCAAACTTGTAATCCCAGTGCTGAGACAGGAGAATCGCACAGGTTCGAAGCCAGACTCAGCTACTTAGTGAGGCTCTCAGCAACTTAGTGAGACCCTGTTTCCAACTAAAATATAAAACAGGTCTGGGAGTATAGCCTGGAGGTAGAAAACCCCTGGGTTCCACCCCCAGTACCACAAAAAAAATTCTTTTAATAACTTATTTTTCCTAACATTTGAAATCTGACAAACATTTCTGAAAGAAATATCTGGTATGTTTTTCCAACCTATGTCTTGAGTATTTGGCTAATATGGAGCAAGATAAAATCATGCAAATGCACTCTTGTGTTTTGATGTCACAATCTCAAAGTGTCTTCCCCTGAATATTTCTGGTTGACACTGCGAAGTGTACCAGTGAGCTTTATTTATGTGGAGGGTGGAAATGGAGAAAACGGGTTATGTTATTGAACTGAAGCAAATACCCACCTTTCCTTTGGATCAGTCTTTGTTTTGGGGACTTCTGCTCTTCTGACTCCCGTTTTATTTGGTCATGACATTGCATCTTGTACATTGGGGTTATTTCTTCTCCCCCATGTCAGAATCGATAAGCATTATTTACTCTTTGAAAAGCATTAATACAAGGCATTACCAGAGAAGAGAAAAAATATGAATGTGCTGAGAATTTTTCAGCACATTCTAAAGTATTTCTCTCTAGTTCTGGGCTCTGGTGGGACTCCAGCCTTAGAAAGTCATCTATAAATACAATGTGGAGCCTCCAAATCTAGGAACACACCCACTCTTTCAGG
The DNA here is from genome assembly GCF_963383645.1 of Muscardinus avellanarius. Taxonomy (NCBI): domain Eukaryota; kingdom Metazoa; phylum Chordata; class Mammalia; order Rodentia; family Gliridae; genus Muscardinus; species Muscardinus avellanarius. Next base: position 152,338,671 of record NC_137788.1, read on the forward strand.
ACCGTGTGTACCCATAACAAAATTCTCCTGCTGGTTATGTTCTTACACATCATAGTGAAACTGAGGGGCGATCCATCCTAATTGACTTGATACTCTGAAATATAACGTTTCAAAACTGGGCGAAGTGTACCTCTACTCTTTAAGGTTGCTTGTTAGGAAGAAGAACTGGAGATAACAAAAGTCAAAGCCAAAGACACATTGATATCCAATATACAGGTAGATAACAAGGTACCATAAGGGTGTTGTTTCATCGGGTGACATGTCCAAGCCCCCTCTAGAAGGTTCTTTATTTATAAATAAAATACACATGGCCTACCCCGATTAATAATGCACAATTTAGATGGGAGCACGAGGTTAAACTAGTGAGCATAAGATTACAAAATGTAATATGACTTGCACTATATACTCAATATTCTTTGGGCTGACAGAAGGTCGTTTTAAATATAGTATTACTATTTGTTGTATGTAGTCTTGATAGGGACATTATCAAATTTACTATGACTTTTTTCAGCCAGATGACTAATCATTATGAAATAAGATTCCTTATTGAAATCAGAAATAAATGAAATTCACTTAAAACTCCCTATTGAGAGATCAGTACTCAAGTGACTCTCCTGTCAGTTGCTCTGTTGTTTGAATAACAGCCACTGAGTTCAAGGCTGGACTTATTGTATTGGCTCTAGAGAGACTAAAGAAGAAGAAGTGAATTTGGAAGAAATGTTCTGGGTTGACAATTATAGAGATAAATGCCCTGAGCCACATACAGCCAAGAAAAAAAGACCACAGCTTCTTTCTACTTCACCCATGAGCTTAGGGATTGATGTGGCATAACACAGATTTGTTTTAATGTGGGGGGGACAGAGTTTATCTCCTGAAGCAGGAAGACTGCAGTAAGAAGGAAAGAAATACAATGATGTAACTGAGAGAAAATGACACAGGAACCAGAGGCTATGGCCTTTCTGCTTTTACTTGCTGTGAGACTTTGAAAGATACCATGATCTCTCTGATCCCTGGTTTCCTTGTCTAAGCAATAGAGACCAGTACATGCAGAGCATGTTAATTGCCTCGTCTGCCATAACAAAATATCATAGACTGGGTGACTTCAACAACAGAAATTTATTTTCACATAGTTCTGGAAGCTGGAAGCCAAAGATCAGTTGTCAGAGGACTGGTCTCTTCTAAGATCTTCTCCCTGTGTCCTCCTTCACATGGTCTTTCCTCTGTGTACACATCCCTCATAACTGTCTATGTGTCTGAATTTCCTTTTCATACAGAGACACAAGCCCAATTGGATTGAGGTCCAGTCTAACATCCTCATTTTGACCTAATTATCTCTTTTAGTTTCAAATAGAGTCTCATGTTGAGGTCCTGGGGTTAGGATTTCAACACATAACATTTTTAGGCGGGAGAAACACAACTCAGCCCAGATGTAAATGTAAATATGCAGTGAGGTAATGGATAATGCATGATGGACTGCAGAACACTGTGTGATGTATTGTCAGTAGAAGCCAATGTTGAAACACATTGCCCCAAACCTCCAGCAGCAGTAACTGACTCATGAACACCTCTTAAATTCTTTTTGTTGTCGGGTTAAGTGGAAAAAGAAGGAGAAAAGTGGTTTTGAAGAGCATACACAATCATTCATTCATAATATTTTGGCCATTGGGCATCCATTCTTTTTCAAACTGTTCCTTGATTTCCTTTAAATATTCACCTCTTCTCCCCACTACATAGGTAACAGGGAAATGGACTGTATCCCCACCATAGAAGATGAGAAGACTCTGCCAACACTCTTTCTATGAGATCTTTCCTTTCACAAACCTATACATCCGGGACAGTTGAGCATGCTGCCTAAGTTAACCAATCAGTAACGTTTTCCTGGGATCTCGTTTCTTATTAAACTAAGTGATCTAAGGACTTTGTTTCCTATTAAACTAAATGATGTAAATATGGAGGAAAATACTGTTGATGTTTATTTATTCCATCTGAAGAATTGTAATAATCCAATATGTCATAATGACCTGCTTCCAAGTCTGATTTTTTTTAAAATCTCAGTACTGATTCTTAGTGCTTCCAAATATTCTTTCCCAAAATTCTCCTTGCCAGAAAGAGACAAACTTGCCAGAATTTGTGTCTTTTACTTGCCCCCCGCCAAATCTGTAACTGGTAAGAAGGGTAGTAGGATAGACAGAAAGAAGCTTGCTAGAAAGTAGAAAAGATGAAAGCACACGCAAGAAAATGAGATAACAGCAGGGTATGAGAGTGAAAGAGGGAAAGATGGATAAAAGTAAGAGGTGGATGGAAGGAATGGAAAAGGAGGACAGATGAAAGATGGAAGGGTTATGAGGTCTAGCAACCTATGACCCATGACCAGAGAGAAGAATATGGGTTTCCTCTGATGATTAACTATATATAGAGTTACAGCTCAGCAAGAAGATCTTTCTGTTCTTGGACACTAGCACTGTCATGGCATCTCCAGGTCTCTTAACACCAAAAGGTTTCACCTCCTTATGTAGCCTCTGGTTTTGAAACCTTATATAAAGCTGAAATTTGCTCTCAGTAACCTACACCCTTTGGAGCAACTCAAAACATGTCTCTGATAGCCTTGCAAATATGTTAAAACCAACCAAGAGAGACTAGGTGGAGATACCACAGAGCAAAGCCACCTGGGAGTGTTCCCTAAGGATGTCCCTTTCTTCTGGACTCTGGTCCTCAGCTCTGTAGGTCTAGAAATGCAACTTATTCAGGGACCCAGAACTGACAGGTTTGATTCAAATTCATTCACAAAAGACTAAGACCAAGGAAAAAGCTGAAAAAAAACTTCTAACTTGACTTGCTTTCAGTTACTTGCTGTTCAATGACTTTTAGAATCCCTCATTTTAGAGGACATGCAGCTGAGCAACATATTATTATTCTCCTACTAGCTTTGCTGTAGAAAACATCTCTGATGTGTGGGTCATGATGATAATGGTTGCCTAGGTTACTTTCCAGGGACTTAAAGGATGCTTTTGTTGAAACCACTGACTCTTCACTCATGCCTGTGCAAATGTCTAATGGGTAACCTTAAACTACCAGTGAGCCAAAACTTCACCCCCAGATCGTGCTGATGCCATCATTTGCTGAATATATATCCCATGAAGAGCCAGGATATTCAATTATGCATGAGAAGACCACTGATTACCTCAAATCACCTTTCCCCATACCTTAAGTCAGCCTGATTCTTTATCCCATACACATCCCTAACATGATGTGTTAGGGATGCTCTGAAAGGCAGTGTTGCGGTTCATGTCTCCAATCTCCTTTCGCACTTAGCCACCTGTTGAATAAACCCTCTCTATTTTGTAGAACTCATTGTTTCAGTGATTGACCGACTTCATGGCAGACAAAATGGGTCAGGTTTGGTGAGAAAGACCAGTGGGTAGAACAGGATTCCAGTTTCTTAATACAAAAGTACTGGGTTAGAATCTGATCTGGATTCAAACATGACCCCGCATATCTTGAGTGTGTCATCTTGTGTAAGTGCATTAACCTCTCTGGGCCTTGGTAACATCTGCAGCTGGTATGATGGTTGCAATAGAGATTGTGTGTGCAGTGTTGGTTTTCTTGGCTTGCCTTTCATATGAGACACTCCTGACTTGCTTCTCTTGCTCTTGGCCTCATGGTCTTATTCCAGCTATGGCTGGGACAACCAGCTCAGTGTGGGCTCCAGTCTCCTGCAGACACAACCTTCTTCTCTCCATCCTGGGACATCCTGTAGACTTGGAGATGTGGGGATTGCAAAACCCTTCTTGAACCCCACCTGTGTACAACCCTAAAGTGTGGGTAGTTATGACAGTAGGGTAAATATTTAATGAGTGGTAGGCAAGTCTCTGGATAAATCCTTTCCTCTGTCTCCCCTCTATGGTCCTGAGACATGTTTATAAGTTTTCTCAAAGGTACAAGCTTTATATTTGGGTCTTTTAGCTCCTCAGAATTCAGTAAGCAATGGCACTTGTAATCTATTCTGTCTCTTTCTCTGCTTACTCCTCAGACCCTATTCTCTATCAAGTAATAACACATATGCCCTTTCCTCATGCTTTGTTACTAGGGAACCCAGGCTAAAATTAACTCTGACATCTTTTCTCACCAGAATAGCCCCATCAGTCTCTCCATTATCTCACCAGGCAAATTTATTGGTGCCCAGGAGGTAAAACTAATATCAGATTGCTACTATATACATACATGAATATGATTCAGCCTCAAAAGAAAAAAACAGTCAGCTGGGCATAGTGGCACATGCCTGTTATCCCAGCTACTCAGGAGGCCATGGTTGGAGGATCACACGGTTGAGACCAGATTGGACAACTTAGTGAGATGCTGTCACACAGAGGGAGAGGAATTCTAGCATTGCTATGACATAGATAAACTTTGAGGAAATTATGTTAAGGCAAACTAAAAAAAAGTGTTATTCCACTTATGAGAGGTATCTAGAGTGATTACATTCATAGAGACAAAAAATGAAACGGTGGTTTTGATCCAGAAAATTGGGCTCTGTTGTCTAAGAGCTTCAGCTTTTCCAAATAAAGAGTTCTGGAGATTGGTCATGCCCCAGTGTGAATATACTTAGCACAGCTGAACTATACACATAAAAATGGTTTAAGTGGGAAACTTTATATATGATTTTAACAATAATTAAAAATGAAAGGAGTCCTTTTAATAGTCGGGAGTTTTCCCATGAACATGGGGATAGCAGTAGGAATCTGATGACTACAGGGCCACTTCCTACTTCCCTGCTGCCACTTTAACTCCTCTGCCCTGGAAAGTCCTGGAGGCCACTGCCCCTGCTTACTCCATGCCTGCACCCCTCTTCCCAAGAACCAGGAAGGCTCGCTCCTGGCTGTGAACACATTCCTTGGAGACAACAAACAGTGAGAATGTGACAGCTTTTCTTGTTATAGCAATCACACCCATGACCTGCCTGCATGGCTTCTACCCAGCCACACTGATTTTGTTTTGTCAGCTCTGTAGTTTCTTCAGATGATAATAATAACCAGTATTCCCTGGGCCAGATGCTATTCTAAACTCCTTACCTGTATCAGTTCATGTAACCCTCACTACACCACTATTAGGTTTGTGCTATGAGTACCCCCATTTTATAGACAAGAAAATCAAAGCACAGAGAAATATGTGATTTGCACATAGCTACTGGGTGGACAAGTCACACATTTGTGTGAGGGTTTTTTTTATGTGTGTGTGATTCTGGGTATTGAACACAGGGGCATTTTGCCTCTGAGCTACACCCCCAGCCACACTAAGTTGCAGAGGGCCTCACTAAGTGGTTGAGGCTGGTCACGAACCTGTGATCCTCCTGTCTCAGCCTCCCAACATCTCTGTGTTTGGGAACTGCAGGACTTCTCATATTTTTTTTTATCTCTGTTTAATTTCAGTCCAGAATTTTATAACCCATCAAACTAATTTAGAATTTCAATTCTTTCAAATATGACACTTACTTTCCTTAAAGGATTCTATCATTGGCAAATGGTGTTTAATTCCTCTGGGGTAGGGACTATGTCCTCTCTCTCCTGAGATTCATAAAGAGAATAAGTCAATGATACTCATAATGGTATTGGCCTTAGAGAAATATATAAAATCTGCCAAGCTAAATGTCTAGTAGTGGTTTTATTATTGATGTCACTAACCTGCTTATATGAATGCCAGATTTCCCATAGGCAAACCAAAGTCAGTAAGATGAAAAATCATATCTCTTTCCATTAAAATGGCTTGGTGGGAATGTGATAAAAGACCCACATTTCCATTAAAATTTTATAAAACTTATCAGAAGCCACTGAAAAGTCAACAATTTAGCCCATGTCTCTACCTGGCTTCTTTATTTCTCTTTGGCAATGTTTGATCAACTGATGGCTCCTCTCTCTCTCTCTCTCTCTCTCTCTCTCTCTCTCTCTCTCTCTCTCCAGATAACTTACAAAATGGCTTTGCAAAATTCAGTACAGAGAAGTGTCTGTGTGTGTCTTGTTCTATTTATATATTTATTTTTTATTTTATTTTATTTATTTCTTTTAACAATTTTTATTGAAAATAAATAGTAAACATTTAAACTATATTTGGTGCCCTCTCCCCCCTGCCCCTGTTTTCCCTTCCCCCCTCCCAACAATGGTTGTCCAGGTTAACCATGTCATATTCATAATTTTACACATGTTCAGATGTAGACCCTCATTAATCAAGATAAGCCTTCCTCCTCTCCTATCTTTCCATTCAAACTTTGCTGATATTTTCCCTCCATTATCTGGAGTCCCACTGGTATCCTCTGTGTTAACTAGTTTGGGCATATTAGAGGAAACATATGTACCTTCTCCTTCTGTGCTTGGCTGATCTCACTTAACATAATGTTCTCCAGGGCTTTCCATCTTCTTGCAAATGATATAATTTTGTTCTTCTTTATGTTTGAATAGAATTCCATTGTGTGTATTTCCCAAAGTTTTGCTATCCATTCATCTGTTGATGGAGATCTGGGTTGGTTCCATATTTTGGCTATTACAAATTGTGCTGCTATGAACATAGGTATGCATATGTTGCTATATTTCTCTGAATTCAACCCCTTTGGAAAGATACCCAGGAGTGGTATAGCTGGATCATATGGTGGATCTATTCCCACTTTTCTTAGGAATCTCCACACAGATCTCCATAGTGGCTGAACTAGTTTGCATTCCCACCAACAGTGTAAAAGAGTTCCTCTTTCCCCACATCCTCGCCAGCATTTGTTGTTGTTTGATTTCTTTATGCTTGCCACTCTGAGTGGGGTTAGATGGAATTTCAGTGTAGTTTTGATTTGCATCTCCCTGATGGCCAGTGATGAAGAACATCTTTTCATGTATCTATTGGCCCTTTGTATCTCTTCTTTTGTGAAGTGTCTATTTAGTTCATTTGCCCATTTCTTGATTGGGTTGTTTGTTTTGCTAGTGTAGAGTCTTTTGAGCTCTTTGTATATTCTGGATATTAGCCCCCTATCAGAATGGTGACTGGTAAAGATCCTTTCCCATTCTGTAGGCATCCTCTTTAGGTTATTGATAGTATCCTTTGATGAGAAGAAACTTTTTAGTTTGATGCTATCCCACTTGTTTATTCTTGCTTTAATTTCCTGAACTTTGGAGGTTTTGTTGAGAAAGTTACTGCCTGTGCCAATATGTTGTAGTGTTAAACCTATGCTCTCCTCTACTAACTTCACAGTCTCAGGTCTAATTTCTAAGTCTTTGATCCATCTTGAGTTGATTCCTGTGTTTGGTGAGATATAGGGGTTTAGATTCATCTTTTTACAAATGGTTAGCCAGTTCTCCCAGTACCACTTGTTGAAAAGGCTGTCTTTTCTCCAGCATATGTGTTTGGCCCCTTTGTCAAATATTAATTGACTAAAGATGTGTGGGTTTGTTTCTGTATCTTCTATTCTAATCCACTGGTCAGTATATCTGTTATTGTGCCAGTACCATGCTGTTTTTACTACTATTGCTCTATAGTATAGTTTGAAGTCTGGGATTGTAATGCCTCCTGCATATTTCTTATTGTTGAGAATTGCTTTGGCTATTCTAGGTCTTTTCTTTCTCCATATAAAGTTCATGATTGATTTTTCTAGGTCTCTGAAGAATGTCACTGGTATTTTAATGGGAATTGCATTGAACCTATAGATCAGTTTTGGCAGAATGGCCATTTTGATATTTATTCTGCCCATCCATGAGCATAGGAGATCTTTCCATCTTCCAAGGTCTTCTTCAATTTCTTTCTTTAATGTTTTATAGTTTTTGTTGTAGAGGTCTTTTACATCTTGGGTTAGGTTTATTCCTAGGTATTTTATTGGTTTTGAGGTTATAGTGAATGGAATTGTTGTTTTTATTTCTTTCATTGTGGATTCGTTGTTGGCATAAAGGAAAGCCACTGATTTCTTTAGGTTGACTTTGTAACCTGCGACTTTGCTGTATTTGTCAATCAGCTCCAGAAGTCTTTTAGTTGAGTTCTTTGGGTCCTCCAGATAAAGGGTCATGTCATCTGTGAATAAGAATAATTTTAATTCCTCCCTTCCTATGTGAATTCCTTGGATTTCCTTCTCTTGTCTGATTGCTGCAGCAAGAGTCTTAAGGACTATATTGAAAAGGAGTGGTGATAGTGGGCATCCTTGTCTTGTTCCTGACTTTAGCGGAAATTCTTGCAGTTTTTCCCCATTCAATATAATGTTGGCTTTGGGTTTACAGTATATTGCCTTAATGATGTTGAAGTACTTTCCTTCTATCCCAATTTTTTGCAGTGTTTTTAACATAAATGGGTGTTGGATTTTGTCGAATGCTTTTTCAGCATCTATTGCTATGATGATGTGGTTTTTGTTCTTGGTTCTATTTATGTGGTGAATAACATGTATTGATTTGCGTATGTTGAAACAGCCTTGTTTTTCTGGAATGAAACCGACTTGGTCATGGTGTATTATTCTCTTGATATAGTTTTGAATGCGTAAAGCTAGTATTTTGTTTAGAATTTTTGCATCTATGTTCATTAAGGATATTGGTCTGTAGTTTTCCTTTCTTGAGATATCTTTATTTGGTTTGGAGATTAATGTGATACTGGCCTCATAGAAGGAATTTGGGAGAGTTCCATCTCTTTCAATTTCCCGGAACAAGTTATGAAGTATTGGTATTAGTTGTTAACTGAAAGTTTTGTAGAATTCAGCTGAAAACCCATCTGGGCCTGGGCTTCTCTTTGGTGGAAGAATTTTTATTGCCCTTTCTATTTCTTTGGTTGTTATTGGTTGGTTTAGTCTTGCTATATCCTCTTGGCTGAGTGTAAGAAGGTTAACTGTGCTTAGAAATCTATCAATTTTGATCGCGAGTGGACTCGTGCCCCATTTGGACTGAGCAAGTCTGTGGCAAATTTCTTCCAGGTTTTCAAGTCTATTGGAGTATAAATTTTTAAAGTAGTTTATGATAATCTTTTGAATTTCTTCACAATCTGTGATGATGTCTCCTTTTTCATTTCTAATTTTGATAATTTGAGTTGATTCTCTTTTTCTTTTGGTTAGGTTGGCCAGGGGTTTATCAATTCTATTAATCTTTTCAAAGAACCAACTTTTTGTTTTATTGATTCTGTGAATTGTTTTTTTGTTCTCTATTTCATTTATTTCTGCTCTAATTTTAATGATTTCTTGCCTTCTGCTGGCTTTGGGAATAGACTGTTGCGGAATTTCTAGGTCCTTGAGTTGTGTCATTAGGTTCTTTACTTGGTGGTTCTCTGTCCTTCTTATGTGGGCACTCAATGCAATAAACTTTCCTCTTAATACTGCCTTCATGGTGTCCCATAGATTTTGGTAGGTTGTATCTCTGTTTTCATTTGTTTCCATAAATTTCTTTATTTCTTCCCTAATTTCTGCTCTTACCCATTCATCATTCAATAATATATCATTCATTCTCCATGAATTTGAATACTTACTTTCGAGTTTCCTCTTGTTAATTTCTACTTTTATTCCATTGTGGTCTGAAAAGATGCAAGGAATTATATTACATCTTTTGAATTTGCTGGTATTTTCTTTGTGTCCCAGGATGTGGTCTATTTTGGAGAAGGTTCCATGGGCTGCTGAGAAGAACATGTATTCTGTTGTTCCTGGCTGAAATATTCTGAAAATGTCTATTAGGTCCATTTGGTTTATGGTTTCCTTTAGTTCTAAAGCATCTTTACTCATCTTGTGCCTTGAAGATCGATCCAGTGGTGTGAGAGGCGTATTAAAGTCTCCCAGAATTATTGTATTTGGGTCTACTTGGGATCTTATGTCCAGAAGGGTTTGTTTTTTTTTTTTTTTTCATGTGATTTTTTTTTATTGGTGCACTGTATTCATACATCATAGTAGGATACATACTTTTGTAGACATACATGCACACTTTTCCCAGTCAGCCCCCACCCAATCCCCACCCCATTCCCTCCCTATCCCTCCCTCCCATGCTTGGCTTAGTAGTTGACATCTAGTATTATGGCAATTTATCTAAAATTAAAAATGATAATCTCACATAACAGTTTCATTTGTCTGATACCAAGCTTTTGATGACTTAAAGATAACATTTCAATATTTCTTTTTGCTTTCTTTCTTACCAGAGAATATTTTTTTCTATTTTTTAGGTGAAACTATCATATATTTATATATTTATTTTTCCGAAAAAAATCTATCCTAATATGGAATATGGACTCTAGGTACCCAAAACGATCTTGAAAAAGAACAAAGCTAGAAGATATATATTTTCTGATTTCAAACCATATAAAGCTACAATAATTGAAACAGTGTAGTACTATTCTAAAGGCAGATATATAAACCATTGGAGTTAAATAAAAGCCTAGAGCTAAATTCTTCCCTATATTGTCAAGTTATTTTTGACAGGGTTTCCACGAACATTTGGTGGTGGAAATAGTAATCTTTTAACTAAATATTGTTAAAAAATAATAATTACATGGAAAAGAATAAAATTGGACCCTTACCTAATCCCATATACAAATATTAACTCAAAATAGATAAAAGACCTAAATATAAATCTTAAGACTATAAACTTTTAGGAGAAAATCTGGGTCATTAAACCTCACAATATTGAAATTGGCAGTGATTTCTTGGTTATGATTTCAATGGCACAGGCAACAGAGGAGTATACAAACTCCCTAAAAAATAAAAAAAATATTGTATATCCAAAGACAATATAAACAGAGTTAACAGTTACTAATAGAATGGGATAAAATATTTCCAAATGCTATATCTGAAGGTATATTAATATTCCAACTAGAAATCCTAGAAATTAACAACAATAAAGGCAAACAATACCCTTTAGAGATAGGTAAAAGACTAACATACATAATGAATCTCCACAGATAACCAATCTTAGTTGTCTGCTGGATGGAAAGTCTTGTTTCTCTGGTTTTGGTGTGTGTTACCTATTTCTTCTTTGTAGTTAATCTCTTTGAGTATTTTCTCTAGCGCTGGTTTTGAAGACATAAATTCCTTCAGTTTCTGTTTGTCATGGAAGCTTCTTATTTCTCCATCTAATTTGATACAAAGTTTTGCTGGGTAGGAAATGTTTGGCTGGAAGTTGTTTTCTTTCAGAGTTTGGAATATGTTACTCCAAGCCCTTCTGGCTCTCATAACTTGGTTTGGAAAGTCTGGAGCGATTCTAATTGGTTTGCCTCTGAATGTCACTTGGCCCTTTGCTTTTGTTGCCTTTAAGATTCTCTGCTTGGCTTCCACATTGGTCATTTTGACAATTATGTGGCGTGGGGATCCTCTTCTCCGATCCTGTCTAAAGGGAGTTCTATAAATTTCCTGGACCTGTGTATCGACCTCTTGCTCTATGTCTGGAAAATTTTCTGCTATTACTTCCTTGAAGAGATTGTTGATCCCTTTGGTTTCACTTTCTTTTCCCTCCTCTATTCCAATTATTCTTAGGTTAGCTCTCTTAAAATGGGCCCATATTTCTTCAATATCAGATTCCTGCTGTCGGATATTTTTTTCTAGATTAGAAACTATGCGTTTATTTTTGGCTTGCTCATCTTCTAAGAGCGAGATTCTGTTCTCCATGTGTTCTAATCGGTTGTTTGTGCTTTGAATTGAGGCCTTTACTTCATTAATTGCATCCTTTATCTCTTTTTGGCTCTCTCTGAGTTCTTTTCGAAGCACCTCTATTATTTCTACAGTTATTTTCCTGATTTGATCTTCTAGAAATCTCTGAATTTCTGTTTTATCGGGTTCTGATGTTGTGGGGTTGTGGGCATTCATTGCTCCATTGTTATTCCTCTTTCCCATGATTTCAGAAGTTTGTGCCTTCTCTGGGTTCTTCCCTTGGGTCACTATGACTTCACTTAAGGTGTTCTGGATCTCGAGTCAGTAGTATCTCAGACCCCACTACTCCTTTACTGGGTTTTATCACAGAGTCTCCGACCCAGAGAGTCGATAGAGGCTGCTTTAGACTGTGGGGGGTGCCAGGTTGCACGTTCTCCTATGGTGTGATATCTCTGCCACCGCCTCTCCCCCACTGTGTCAAGTCCCAGAGAGTACAGTACTGGGATTTCTCCTCTGTGGCCCGCAATTTGACTCACTGTTCTTGAGTACGCAGATGTAGCTGTACTGGCCTCACTGAATTCGGTGCTGCTGCCGCCGGTGGCAATATGGCGCCGCTGCTATGCCCTCGGCTGTGGGGCTGGTGTTTTACTTCTTCGTTTTGATTTCCACTCTGAATCCCTGCAGCGTGTGCTGAGCTCGGCCACTGGGAGCTTAAGATGCTCTCTGCGCGGAGAAATCCCGCCTGGCTGTTCCGCAGTGGCTCACCTCAGCTTGCTGTAGCCGTCCCGTGAATTCGCCGGTGCCGCCGGCAGTATGGCGCTGCTGCTGTGTCTGCCGCGTCCTCGGGCATGAAGCCGGTGTATCCTCTATGGCTCTGTTCTCAGTCCGCTTTCTCTCTGGAGCCTGGTGATTTTTTGTTTCACTGGTGATGGTGTTTTCTGGCTATGAAAGGCGCTGATTTTGTGGTAATGGAGATTTGTTGTTAGCGGAGCTTTTAAGCCCCGCTTTTCTTGGTCGCCATCTTCCCCCAGAAGGGTTTGTTTTACAAATGTGGTTGCACCCACATTTGGGTCATAAATATTTACTATCATTATATCTTCTTGGTGTATTGTTCCTTTTAATAAAAGGAAATGCCCTGATTTGTCTTTTTAAAATTTTTTTTATTGGTTCATTATATTCATTCAACTTATTGGGGTAAAAAACTTGTGTGTACAAACATGTACTCATCACTGATTTAACCCCTACCCAATTCCCACCCCATTCCCTCCCCGTCCCTCCCTCCCTTGCTTGGCTTAGTGATTGACTTCGATATGATTAAGTACATTGTGTGCTTTAGAGATTTTCCTCTTCCCCCCTCCTTTCTCCTCCTTTAGGTTGTCTTGTTTGCTCCTCTATAGGATTTCCTCTTTCAAGAGTTCCTCCTATGACCCATTTCTCCCTAACTCTCACATATTAGGGAAAGCATCTGATTTCTTATTTTTTGTGACTGACTAATCTCACTTAGCATAATGTCCTCCAGTTCCATCCATTTCCCTGAAAATGATGTAATTGAGTTTTGAGTAAAATTCCCTTGTGTACATATCCCACAGTTTTGTAATCCATTCATCTTTTGATGTGTTTTAGTTTAAAGTCTGTTTTGTTGGATATCAGGGTTGCTACCCCTGCTCTTTATTGGTCACTGTTGGCATGATATATCTTTTTCCATCCTTTCACTTTCAGTCTGTGAATGTCTTTGGCTGTAAGGTGAGTTTCTTGCAGACGGCATATATTTGGATTATGTTTTCTAATCCACATTGCCATCTTGGTCATTTTGGTTATTATGTGGCGTGGAGTGGTCTTTCTTTGGTCCTGTCTCAGTGGAGTTCTGTATGCCTCCTGGACATGCAGGTCCAAGTCTCTTTCCATATTTGGAAAATTCTCTGAGATTATTTCCTTGAAGAGATTACAGATGCCCTTGGTCTGTACCTCTATCCCTTCTTCAATGCCTATTATCCGTAAGTTAGGACACTTCATATTATCTCATATTTGCTGGATGTTTAGGTTTTGTTGCTGTAAAGATTTCTGTATACCGCTGACTGTGTTTTCGGTTTGGGATGTACTTTCTTCTAATATTGATATTCTGTTTTTCATTTCATCTAATCTTCCAGAATTTCTTTCTATTGCTGTCTTCATTCCACTTATTGCCTCTTTCATTTCATTCCAGACCTCTTTCTGATTCTTTTTTAGTGTTTCTAACTCACCTTTCACCTCCTTTAGACTTGTTTTAAATCCTTTCATCATATTATACATCAAGATTCTGAACTCCCCTTCTTGCATTTCTAGTAGGTCAGTATTCATGATTTCTGCTGTTTCTTCATAATTTCTGGTTCTCATATTTATAGCATTCTTTGTCCTGTTTTTCTGATTTCTACCCATTGTTTGTGAGTATTATGTTTAGTCCAATCTTAATATTAGGAGTTTAGGGGTATCGGCAAGTCAGCAGAGCTTTTCCAGTGTTGAGGGTGGGTGATGTGGGAGGAGCTGGGGTGATGGGTAAAGGAGTCGGATTAGGTAGAGTATATGTTTAGGTTGAAAAAGACTTTAAGTATGATAAGGTAATATCTTGCTGAGAATGAGAGAGAGTTAATTAGTAGGACTCTTGTCGTTAATAGAATAAGTATGGAGATATGAAATACTTTGAGTATTAAACAAGGAGGTATATTATGGGGAAAAGTTTTGGGGGAGAAGAGTATATAGGTTAGTGTGGGGAAGTTTGTAAGAGGGGTGATGGAAGGAGCAGACAAACAAAAAATCCACACAAGGTACCAAGACTATTATGTAATCCATGAAAAAGAAAGGAAAAGCCAATCAAAGGAGGAGAACAAAAAAAGGAATGAAAGAGGAAAAAAGAGGGAAAAAGGACAAGAATAAAATAAAAGGAAATAGCAGCTGTGTGAAATCATAAAATAAGTCAAACTATCAAATATATATATATAAAAGTTAAAGTAAAAGAAGGATGGGGAAAGAAAAAAAATTAAAACAGCAATAACCATACCAAAACAATAGCACTGTAAAAGCAAAACAAAACAAGACATCCACAATAAAATAAAAAAAAATAGTCCTACTTATTTACAAATATGGGGTCAGGTCCATATAATATTTGCAATCTGATTGCTTTGGTAGCTTTCAGAATATAATCCAATGTCTCTTAGTTTTCTTTGTACCCTATTTTTATCTTACGTCAATCTGGGTGTTTAGACACCTTTCTTTCCTTTAACTGCTTTGGGTTTATGTGTCAAGATATCTGGGATCACTGTTATTAGATTCTGTACAATTCCCAGGTTCTGCGTAATTCCAACCTGTAGTCAGCACCTCTGCACTCACCACCCTAGACTCCGGCCTTTGCTTCCCTACAGCAGAAGTGGAGGATGTCCAAAGTAGACTTGGAACCTCCCCCTGAGGTCCTGTGCAGATATTGTGTCTCGATGGATTTTCCTGTGTCTCTGGAAATTCTAACTGGGCTAGCCGGTGTGGTCCCAAGATGTACCCTGGGCAAAGGGATTCTGGTTCCTGGATGCCCACACTTACTACCAGAGCTCTGCCTATTCCGAGAGTGCAGGCTGGATGCGCTGCTATTACTGGACCCAGGTGTGAGTGGGTGCACCTGCCTAGTGCCTGCTGCTATGCTCCTCCAAGGTGCATTGAGCTGTGCTCTAAACTAGAACTGAGTATCAGGCTACCGGGTGGGCAGGAACTCCCAGCGGTGGGCCAGGGGTGCAGGATAGGTGCACAAGGGTCTGGGGGCACAGGCGCTGCCTGGTGTCCAGCAATGATCTCTGCCTGCCACGGGGTGTAAAAGCTGGGGGCCCGAGGAGATTTCACGGGCGCACAGAGCTTTTGCCGCCTGGAAAGCAGGCCTCTGGCAAGTTGGATGTCTGGGCTCCAGTGGGGGGCAGGGGCTAGGCACACAAGGTAAGCTCCGATTTTAGGGGTGGCGCTGAATACTAGCAGGGGTCCGGGGCACAGACAGGGTACGCAAGGACAGTGCTGGGTTCTGAGGCATGGGACAGATGCCCCGGGCCAGTGCTGGGCCTGGGGCACACGCTAGGTCCCGCACTTTCCCTGGATGCACTCAGGTACCTGGCTTCCTTGGTCCAGGCATCCGTGGGAGTCCCTGTGCTGTTGTGATGCAGTCGCTGGTGAGCACACAGAATTCTGACGTGGGTGCTGCTCGCTGCTTAAGATGAGGCCCTATGTTCGTTTTCAGTCTCAGATTATCTTGCCCCAGTGATTTCAGTCAGGGCTCGGGAGTGCAGTTTGGGCAGGCAGGCAGCCCGCCAGTGGCCGTCCCGATTGTATCTGCAGCAGGTCTGGTGTCCGATCTTTGTTCTTCTTCTTCAAGTTAAGGGTTTCCATCGAGGTACCTGGATCTGTTTTGGTTCCTGGGATGTATTTATTTTGTTGATTAAGACACTGCTTTCTAAGTAGTTGAACTTTATTTGTTTCAGCTACTGAGAAGTGCTGTGTCCCTTAGTCACCATTTTCACACCATTCTTTTTATATATTTGATGTGTCAAAAAAATTGACCCAAAAGATGTAATGCATACAAAATATCTTGGACCTTATTTCTTTCTCTCCAACCTGTTGCCCAGAAATCACATAGCACCTATTGACTTGCCAACTTGCTTCTTTTTTTCTTGCTTTTGGTACTGGGAATTGAACCTAGGGGCATTCTACCTCTAACCTATGCTCTTTGCCCTTTATTTTTACTTTTTGTGTTGAATGTCCCTTGAAAAGCTCATAGTATTAATGTCTTCAATTTATGTCTGCAATATATGTCTGCATAGATATATATCTACATAGATATATGTCTGCAATCCTCTTCTTAAGAAAAGCAGTTCTTGCTGGGAATTTCAGAGTTGACAGAGATGGAATTGGAACAGGTTTCATAATCATATTTCAAATCTCTCTTAAAATCTTTTTTCAATGTTTGTTAGTGAGAGGTGTCAAAAGTGTTATATTAACTGTTGTGGATTTTCATTGAATATCAAGAGTAAATAATATACGACCTGGGAGGCAATTTCTATTAAATTTATTTGAGACCTTAGATAGACAAAGCTATTCAATTTGAGCTTTGCTTCAATATGGATGAAACATTAATATTTATCTATAAATCATTCATGGCTATTATTTTTACAGTTTATGAAATAATATATGCCTTTGAAAGATATGTGGGATGTCAGGAGCATCCCTCAAAACTCAAAGAAAACCCCAGATAATAATTCTGCTACTTGCACTCAACCTGAGTAGGCAATTTGGAGCATTCATTTGTGGTCATTAGAGGCAGAGGCAGTCCTAGTGGGGTGAGAAAGCAAAAGAATCTCAGCAAGGTGCCCTGGAGCAAAGGCAGTGTAGGAGCTGGAGAGTTCTGTTAGCACAGAAAATTAATTAATGTCAAAAATTGTCATGGTTAGGTACAGAATGTCCCCTGAAGAGCTCATGCATTAATGTTCAGAGTTGATGTGATTAAGTGCTGAGGATTTAATTTCATCATAAGTAGATAAGTTTGTTGTGATAGATTTACCATGGCCTGGGTGGAAAGCTAGGCAGGTAGATTGTGGCTGGAGAAGGTGAGTGCCAGGTTGTCTGGCCTGGGGGACTGTGCTTTTGTTTTTTAATTCCTTGCTTTCTGGCTTTCTCCAAAATTTGAGAGCAGAGCTTCTCTCTCTTTCTCTCTCTTTCTCTCTCTTTCTCCCTCCCTCTCCTGCCATCATGCTCGGAGATCTGTAGGCACCACCCTCACATGGACTGAACTCTGAATCTCCAAATAAATCTTCCTTCCTCTAAATGGTGTGGTCAGTGGTTTTGGATTATAACAGTGAGATTGTTGACCAAGAGAAAATAATTAAATAAATAAAATAAAATTTTGGCTGGTTCTTCAAACCAGAGCCTCCAAAATTTAGTTTTTAAGAAATTAACTCATGTGCATGGCAATTCGGCACTAAAAATTTAACATATAAAAACTTCCTAAAACTCTGTACCAACCCAGGAAAATAGCAATTTTATCTCATTAGTATAGATCTGCAAGCAGAGTTTCAAGGGGGAAAGTAGAAGAAAGAAAAAGAGCACTTGTTAAATATCTACCATATTCCAAACAGTGGCATTATTTGATTAATCCTGACAAGAATGCTTTGAGAAATTAGTCCACTTGAGAAACGAGGTAACTGAGATAGGCTAAGATTATGGATTCCACCCAAACTGGAAGTACTAGACTTGAACTTGATTCTGTTGACTCCTCAGTATAAACTCTTTTGAGTCTATCCTGCTGCACTGTGGAATATCATTGGAATTTGATATTAAAACAATATTTGTAATGACAGAAATATCAGCAACCCTATAAACATACTGTTTCATTAAAATTCCTACAAAATTTTAGGGCACTGGGGCATTTGTCCAATAGTCCCAAGTTTAGATATATTTCAATAGGGCAAGTGGTTCTTAAATTTTTCTTCCTGAATCACCCAGAATAGGTTAGTTCAGGATGAACTCAAGCTCTAGTGTCAATGAGCCTTCTAAAATTTTCATGCTAAAGGTGTGTGATTGTGTGTTTTTCATTTGATTTTCAGAAAGTTCTCAATTGTAAAGGAAGTTAGGAATTCATGACTTAGATTCATAGAACTATTTTAATGAGTCTCCAGGTTACTGGTGCCTCAATCTATCTGTGAAAGGGTGGACATTATGAGCCACAGCAATGATAACTGTTTAAAAAGAGGTCATGGGTCCTTAGGAGGAATTCAGAAGAAATTCACTGCCAAAATGAGGATAGAAAGAGTTTCAACAATCTTTGCATGGGTGAAACCATACCCAAATTTATTTCATTCAGTCCTAAGTGCTACAGTTAGGAAGGACCTTAACCAACCAGAGATTACATAAAAGAGAATAACCATGCAGGGTTTGTATTAGAAAACCATTAGGCAAAGAAAAGTTGAAGAAGCCACACAAAAAGAAAACTCTCAGCCATTAAAGGTTGAAGTGTAGTCAGCTATGGTGGTGCACACCTGTATCCCAGTACTTGGGAGGCTGAGACAGAAGGATTACAGGTTCAAGCCAACCTCAGGGATTTAATGAGTCATTCACTAACTTAGCAAGTTTTGTTTCAGAATAAAAAAGAAAATGGCTGGGGTTGTATCTCATAAATACAATGTCCCTGGATTAAATCTCCAGTATCACAAAAAAATGTAAGTTAGTAGGATAACTTGGAAAGTACCATGGCAATAGTAATAGTCTGGAAATGTGTCTCTTCTGCATACAGCTTGGCAATTCTACCTTTCCACAGAGAAACTCATGCCCATGTGTACAAGAAGCCAGGGAGAAGAATTTTACTTTTGTGTGTAGTGTCAAAAAAGGAGAAAGAGAAGGAGGAGGAGGAAGATGAGGAGGAGAGGAGGAGGAGGAGAGGAGGAGGAGGAGGAGGAGGAGGAAGTGGAGGAAGAGGAGGAGGAGGAGGAGGAGGAGTAAAAAGGAGGAGGGGAAAAAAGAAGAAGGAGGAGAAGACGAAGACGATGAAGAAGAAGAAGAAGAAGAAGAAGAAGAAGAAGAAGAAGAAGAAGAAGAAGAAGAAGAAGAAGAAGAAGAAGAAGAAGAAAAAGAAGAAGAAGAAGAAGAAGAAGAAGAAGAAGAAGAAGAAGAAGAAGAAGAAGAAGAAGAAGAAGAAGAAGAAGAAGAAGAAGGAGGAGGAGAAGAAAGTTTGGCTCCAGTTCCCAGGCCCAAAGATTTTTGTGAGGTGCCTCCTAACTTCTACAAGGTAAGAAAATACCCAACCATGCTACCCACTCTGCCCCACTGCTGCCCAAATCTTTCAAAGCTGCTCTGTCCCCTGTGGGGCTGCTCATCTGAGCCTGGCTCTCCACTTGGAATTCAGGTGCTTGCTTGTGCTCTCTTCTTACATTTGCCCCATTGGAGCTTCTCTGTTTACCATCTCCTTAGGAACCTGAGGCCAAGCAAGGTGAAAATGAGGTGATGAATTTTTGTGTCGCCAGGGGCCTGAAGCTTTTAAAAAGCTGTGATGCATGGCATTAAAAAAAGACCATATAGTTGGGGGCCTATTGGCTCATTTACAGTAGACACTTATCTCAGAGTGCCCTAGATTCCTTCGGACAAGTTTTAGTTTAGGGGAGTTTTTTTTTTTTTTTTTTTCTTTCAACATGGTATCATGAATTTGCACACCCTGGAATCCAGTTAGTCCTGGTTGGAAACTTCAATACTTCCTAGCTGACTGATCTTAGTGAAATTTCTTAAACATTTTATATCCTTAGACAGCTTTTTCTCATAAGTAAAATATAGAACTAAGTAAGATAAACTGGGTAATGCTATACCAGAATACTGCTCAATTGATGTTAGCTCCCATATTAGTCATCTGTTGCAGCAAAACAAATTACTCTCAAATTGATCTGTCTCCCTCAGTATACATTAGATTTTTCATTATGTTTATGGATTGTGGGGCAGTTGGATCCTCTGGCTCAGGATCTCAGAGGCTGCAATCAAATTGTTGGTCAAGGCTACAGTTATCTTAAGACATAACTAGGGGAACATCTGCTCACATGGTTCTTGGCAGAATTCAGTACCTTGTGGGCTGAGGCCACCCTGTAATCCTTGCCACCTGGGCATCTCCAATATGGCAGATGGCTTTGCTAAAGTCAGAAAACCGAGAGAGATGAGAGAGAGAGAGAGAGAGAGAGAGAGAGAGAGAGAGAGAGAGAGAGAGAGAGAGAGAGAGAGAGAACACAAAGAGCTTGGAAAGATATAATTCACTTTTAGAAGACTGGGTCTTTTATAACTTTTATAACTTAGTCTCAGAAATGATGTCCCTTCTCCATGCCATATTCTGCTTATTAAAAACAAATCATCAGGTCTAGCCCACATTCATGGGAAATACTGCATAGTGCTCTGAGTACCAGAAAGTAGAGCTCATCAGAGACCTTTCTCAAAAGTACCTGCCGTAATTATTTTCCCTCCTCACTTTGGGCTATCTTAAACATAAAGATACTCTCACACAACTGTCCTTTATTTGACATATTTTATCAGTAATTTCCAATGCACATACGCAATTTTTTAAACAATATTTCCAAGACTTCCATTCAGACATTTAAGTAGAAAGTATCAAGTGTTCCCAAATGTGTATTTGTCTTCAACTTCTTTCCTATGATAATTTCTGGTCTATTATGATCAGTAATGTAAGAATTCTTCTAGAGTCTCCCTGATGCTCGACTGTGGTGTGGCAGATGTGGCACAATCGAGTTATGCATCAAGATTGTTCATGACTCGGTTCCTCCCTAGCCCAATGGTTCCTCTTACAGCATGTCTTTGGACTTGGACTTGAAGGGAGTTCTAACTCCTCAAGATACAAAATACCCCATAATCTAGAAACCACCTGTTAACCATAGTCCCATTCTCCTTTTACTTCTTAGGTGGGCACATTAGTGTGGAATTTCCCTTACCCTACCCAAGACCAATGACAGTCCCAGCTATGCTCACCTCCTGTTTTCTTTTTCTTATGTCTTAATACTGTACCATCAGCCCAGACCCCGCACAACTCTTCTGAGACATCAACTAGTATCACATTTGATCCAATTTCTAATACACTGCAGAATAAACTCATGACCATGCAGGGCATGCTATAGTTTGGATCTTAAATGTCCCCTTCAATGATTTGAACCCTGGCATATTCTACCTCAGAGCTATACTTCTAGCCCTACTTTATTTTTTTTGAAATATGATCTCTAAGTTGCTGAGGGTCTTCCTAAGTTGTTCTGTGTCAAAAGATTGGTCCCCAGCCTATCTACTCTTGGGAGGTGGTGGAACCTTTTAGAGATAAGGCCTAGGAAGCAGTTAGGTCATTGGGGGTGTGTCCTTGAAGGACATATGGGGACCCTAGTTTCTCTTGCCTGTCTCTCTCTTTCTCTCTCTCTCTCTCTCTCTCTCTCTCTCTCTCTCTCTCTCTCTCTCTCTCCTTCCTGGCTACCATGAGATGAACAGCTTTCTCTATCAGGTGCTCTCACTGTCGCTAAGATCTCTAAGTTACTGAGGGTCTCACTAAGTTTGCTAAGGCTGGCCTTAAACCTGAGCTCCTCCTGCCTCAGCTTCCCAAGTGCTAGGATTTTAGATGTGTGCAACCATGCCCAGCTGAATTTTTCTTCTTTATAAATTGATCATCTCAGGTATTTGTTATAGAAAAGGGAAGCTAACACAGGGACTCATTAACACAACTCTATGTCAACTCTATTGAGCAACTTTGCTCTTTCAAAACCTCTGCCTTCAAAAAGTGTAATGATCAACTGTTAAGTGGCTTAGGTGGTTGTCACTCTGTGCCTTCCTGTTCACTTGGCCCTGCACCACCCCTATGTCATCCCCTGTCTGACACTGTTCTCTTCTCATGAGACTCACAGGTTCGGGGCAAGCCCCTGCTCCCCTAGTGATTTGCACCTCTCTGCTTGTGCTCATGTTACTCCTGATACTCTGTTCATCTATTTCTTCTTCCTCCTTTAGAACTCAGCCAGGTGGTGAGTCTATAAAGCTGAACATTAGTTCCTAGCACCGGAGTGACCCTTGTGTGATAGAATATTGCACTAACATAGGACTCACTATTTTATATTGAAATGTCCTACAGGTTGAGCCTCCCTAAAGTAAAGATCTGAAATTTTTCAAAATTTAAGATTGCTTGAGTGCTGGCATGATGCTTAACAGGTTTCAGACTTGGGATTGGAATTTTCTGATTATACTTGCTCAACTGATAAAAGTGTATGCAGATATTCTGAAATTTTTAAAAATAAACACTCTACCTAGTACTTGGGAGGATTGCAGGTTCGAGACCATCCTCAGCAACTTAGTAAGATCCTGTTTCAAAATAAAATAGGACTGGGGTGTAGGTTAGAGATGGAATATCCCCTGGATTTAACCTCTACCACCAAAAAACAAAATAAAATATAATGAACTCTCTAAAATCTTGGGACCTCTGGTCCCCAACATTTCTGATCAGAGATAATAAACCTATTTGCATGCTTATTTCTTCCACTAAAGTTTTCTCCAAGACTCCATGCCCATGTTATTGGCTAATGGTTACTGAACACTCTCTCTTATCAGCCACCAGAAAAATCTAGGCATATAGTTTTATCCCCATTTTGCAAATAAGAAAACCAAGCCTGGGCAAGTTTATGTAGTCTGCTCAAGTTCATTAAGTTAGAAAGGAGCAGAGGCGCCAGGCGCGGTGGTTCACGCTTGTAATCCCCGCGCTTGGGAGGTGGAGACAGGAGGATCATGCTGGTTCGAAGCCAGCCTCGCTGGCTTATAAGACCCTGTTTCCAAATAAAAAAATATAAAAATAGGTCTGGGAGTGTAGCGCAGATGTAGAACGGTTTCCAGGAACCCCAGTACCACCAAAAAGAAAAAAAAGAAAAGAAAAGAAAGAAAGGAGCAGAGGGAAGTTTCAATTCCATTTGAAGACCCCTAAATACCTACACTTAACCATTAGACCACACTACCCCATTCATCTTCCTACCCATCCCAATCCTCTGCCTTCCTAGCCTCTGTCCTCACAGGGTGGACACTCAATCAATGTTTGGCTAAGACAACTAAATTGAATCCAGTTGTTTATAGACACAGAAATTACATTTCCACTGCCATCATCAGAGCCATGGGAACAGTTCTTATATGTATGGGTTTAATGCTATTTATCTCATTTTCCCCTAAGTGACAAGATAATCATCTTTCTCATCAATACATGCAGGCCTGATACAAACTCAGATAAAACAGCTGTATATTTAGGAATCTAATTTGTGGTTTAAATATAACCAATTCTTGTGCTCATATGTATCCAAATTCAGTCTAATATGTACATAAACTAGTCTTAGGTGCATTATTAAAATTAGGGAGGAAGAATGTTAACTGTACTTGCAAAATGTACAGTAATTTATAAGGTGGCTCTCAACTGTTGTCAAATCAAGGCTATTCATGAACTGGGCTTCATTGTCTCCTTCCGCTCTTTGGGAAAGGAGAATGATGTATATTCCTAATTATAACCGACCAGACTCTTCCACACTCTGTTTGGTTCCCTGCAGGTTATGCTATTTGCCAATATCTATTTAACTGTAGCTGTAACAGGGGAAACTCTCAAGTCTAATCAACTAGAAATTCTTTGGCTCCCTCCCACATTAGTGGAATCATATTTTTGCACTTGAGGTCATCCTTATATATGAGGAGAAGAAGGCTGGGATAAAATTGGAATTAAAAATAGAGCCAAGTCCTAGATGCTCACTCTCCAGAGCTCATGGAAGATTCTGGCCTTTGATTATTAATGCTTAGTGCTGGCACCATCCCCCACCTCAGGAGCATGACAAGGAGCCCCACAGCACCTTGGTTGGATCTCAGTGGCTGCCAGGGTTGGCATCTGTTGGAAGATTTAGTTTTTTTCCTGCTCATCTTCAGAAATAACCATGGCAAGACAAGTCAAGGTGAAGGGGGGAGGGCCTGACCACCTTCCCAGCCTGCTTGAAACCCTAACTATCTCTCTCACTGCCTCCTCTCTCTCTATCTCCTCATCCAACGCCCATGGTTGCCTCATCCCTGAGTAACACCTGCCATGAAGACCCCAGTTTAGGGGTAGAGGTTAACAATCAGCTAAGTCTCTAGATTAAATACTGAAAATAGGCTACCCATAAGAGAACAACTGCTGTTCTGAAAATCTAACTTGTGTTTATAATTCTCCTGCTTGGGAATCTAACACAAAACTCTCTCTAGTGACAGAAATTCAGAAGAGTTAATAATAGATGGAGGCTGGGACAG
The DNA here is from genome assembly GCF_963383645.1 of Muscardinus avellanarius. Taxonomy (NCBI): domain Eukaryota; kingdom Metazoa; phylum Chordata; class Mammalia; order Rodentia; family Gliridae; genus Muscardinus; species Muscardinus avellanarius. The sequence goes on from NC_137788.1 coordinate 152,363,050, forward strand.
GAGGATCTCAGGTTCAAAGCCAGCCTTGGCAATTTAGCAAGGCTCTCAGGAGCCTAATGAGACCTGTTTCCAAATGAGATATTAAAAAATTGAGATGGGGGTATAGCTTGCAGATAGAATGCCCCTGAGTTCAATCCCTAGTACAAAAAAAAATGAATTTTAGGCTGCTGAGAACTTTTCAGAAAATCTTGGATTTGGCTGTGTCATGCATGGTACAAGTGAAGGGACAGAGAGCATCAGATGAGGACTCCATGCCAAGCACTGTGCTAGGCTCTGCATTTGGAATATGCCATTCAGTTGTTAGCATCACCTTTGGGGTAGAAATAAAAATCTGTGTTCTTGCAGTTGAGAAGATTGAGATTCAAAGAGGTTAAATAATTCTTCAAGATCACATACCCAAAATGGAAACTTGAAACTTGGTCAGGTGTTACCCAAAGTGTTGGTTTTAAATTTGACCTTTGGAGGGGGCCTCTGGCTCCGACCCTGGGTGGGTGGGCAGGCGCAGGGGGGCACCCTTCGGCGACTCCCTCTCCACCCACAAGGACCCTGTGGTCCGGGCCTCTGGCCCCGACCTTGGGCGGGTGGGCAGGCGGTGGCGGGGCACCCTTTGGCAACCCCCTTTCCACCCGGAAGGACCCTGTGGTCTGGGCCTCTGGCCCTGACCCTGGGTGGGTGGGCAGGTGCTGGGGGGCACCCTTCAGTGACTCCCTCTCCACCCAGAAGGACCCTGTGGCCCAGGCCTCTGGCCCCAACCCTGGGCAGGTGGGCAGGTGCTGGCGGGGAATCCCTAAGCGATCCCATCCCCACCCAGAAGGACCCTGTGGTCCGGGCCTCTGGCCCCGACCCTGGGCGGGTGGGCAGGGGCTGGTGGGGCACCCCTAGGCGACCCCCTTTCCACCCGGAAGGATCCTGTAAAAAAGGAAAAGAAAAAGAAAAAAGGAAAATATCGGAGAGGGGTCAAGGAGGCCATGGCGGATGCCAGGATTCTGGAGATGCAGACAAAACTTATCCAAATGAACTGGAATTATTGGAAAAATTCCCCACTAAGGAGGACTGCTTCTTCTCTACATTGTTAAGAATCTTGGACATCACCTGTAAGGAGAGAGACTTTAGCAGAGACCAAGGAGAAAGGCGGTGCTGAAAGCAGTCTCCGCATTGGCGGTGGAGACTTGTATTCAGAAGCAGAAATCGGAGCCTACCAACCTTATTTATTTATTTATTTATTTTTTAATTTTTAATTGGTGCACTGTATTCATACATCATAGTGGGATACATACTTTTGTAGACATACATGCACACATTGCCCAGTCAGCCCCCACCCGGTCCCCACCCCATTCTCTCCCTATCCCTCCCTCCCATGCTTGGCTTAGTAGTTGACATCTAGTATTATAGCAATTTATCAAAAATTAAAAATGATAATCTCACATAACAGTTTCATTTGTCTGATACCAGGCTTTTGATGACTTAAAGATAACATTTCAATATTTCTTTTTGCTTTCTTTCTTACCAGAGAATCTATTTTTTCTATTTTTTAGGTGAAACTATCATATATTTATATATTTATTTTTCAGAAAAAAAATCTATCCTAATATGGGATATGGACTCTAGGTACCCACAACGATCTTGAAAAAGAACAAAGCTAGAAGATGTATATTTTCTGATTTCAAACCATATAAAGCTACAATAATTGAAACAGTGTAGTACTATTCTAAAGGCAGATATATAAACCATTGGAGTTAAATAAAAGCCTAGAGCTAAATTCTTCCCTATATTGTCAAGTTATTTTTTACAAGGTTTCCACGAACATTTGGTGGTGGGAATAATAATCTTTTAAATAAATATTGTTGAAAAATAATAATTACATGGAAAAGAATAAAATTGGACCCTTACCTAATCCCATATACAAATATTAACTCAAAATAGATAAAAGACCTAAATATAAATCTTAAGACTATAAACTTTTAGGAGAAAATCTGGGTCATAAAACCTCACAACATTGAAATTGGCAGTGATTTCTTGGTTATGATTTCAATGGCACAGGCAACAGAAGAGTATACAAACTCCCTAAAAAATAAAAAACATATTGTATATCCAAAGACAATGTAAACAGAGTTAACAGTTACTAATAGAATGGGATAAAATATTTCCAAATGCTATATCTGAAGGTATATTAATATTCCAACTAGAAATCCTAAAAATCAACAACAATAAAGGCAAACAATACAATTTAGAGATAGGTAAAAGACTAACATAAGTAATGAATCTCCACAGATAACCAATCTTAGTTGTCTGTTGGATGGAAAATCTTGTTTCTCTAGTTCTGATGTGTGTTACCTATTTCTTCTTTATAGTTAATCTCTTTGAGTATTTTCTCTAGTGCTGGTTTTGAAGACATAAATTCCATCAGTTTCTGTTTGTCATGGAAGCTTCTTATTTCTCCATCTAATTTGTTAGAAAGTTTTGCTGGGTAGGAGATTTTTGGCTGGAAGTTGTTTTCTTTCAAAATTGGGAATATGTTAGTCCAAGCCCTTCTGGCTCTCATAACTTGGTTTGGGAAGTCTGGAGTGATTCTAATTGGTTTGCCTCTGAATGTCACTTGGCCCTTTGTTTTTGTTGCCTTTAAGATTCTCTGCTTGGCTTCCACATTGGTCATTTTGACAATTATGAGGCGTGGGGATCCTCTTCTCCGATCCTGTCTAAAGGGAGTTCTATACGTTTCCTGGACCTGCGTATCAACCTCTTGCTCTATGTCTGGAAAATTTTCTGCTATTACTTCCTTGAAGAGATTGTTGATCCCTTTGGTTTCACTTTCTTTTCCCTCCTCTATTCCAATTATTCTTAGGTTAGCTCTCTTAAAATGGGCCCATATTTCTTCAATATCAGATTCCTGCTGTCGGATATTTTTTCCTAGATTAGAAACTATGCGTTCATTTTTGGAATGATCATCTTCTAAGAGTGAGATTCTGTTCTCCATGTGGTCTAATCGGTTGTTTGTGCTTTGAATTGAGGCCTTTACTTCATTAATTGCATCCTTTATCTCTTTTTGGCTCTCTCTGAGTTCTTTTCGAAGCACCTCTATTATTTCTACAGTTATTTTCCTGATTTGATCTTCTAGAAATCTCTGATTTTCTGTTTTATCGGGTTCTGATGTTGTGGGGTTGTGAGCATTCATCGCTCCAGTATTATTCCTCTTTCCCATGATTTCGGAAGTTTGTGCCTTCTCTGGGTTCTTCCCTTGGGTCACTATGACTTCACTTAAGGTGCTCTGGATCTCGAGTCAGTAGTGTCTCAGACCCCACTATTCCTTTACTGGGTTTTATCACAGAGTCTCCGACCCAGAGAGTCAATAGAGGCTGCTTTAGACTGTGGGGGGTGTCAGGTTGCACGTTCTCCTATGGTGTGATATCACTGCCACCGCCCCTCTCCCACTGGGTCAAGTCCCAGTGAGTACAGTACTGGGATTTCTCCGCTGTGGCCCACAGTTTGACTCACTGTTCTTGAGTATGCAGATGTAGCTGTACTGAATTCGGTGAATTCGGTGCTGTTGCCGCCAGTGGCAATATGGCGCCGCTGCTACGCCCTCAGCTATGGGGCTGGCATTTTTTTTTCTTGGTTTTGATTTCCACTCTGAATCCCTGCAGCGTGTGCTGAGCTCAGCCACTGGGAGCTTTAGATGCCCTCTGCGCCGAGAAATCCCGCCTGGCTGTTCCTCAACGGCTCCCCTCGGCTTGTTGTGGCCGGCCCGTGAATTCGCCGGTGCCGCCAGCAATATGGCGCTGCTGCCGCGTCCTCGGACGTGAAGCTGCGTCCTCGGGCGTGAGGATCTCCTCTGTGGCTCTGTTCTCAGTCCGCTTTCTCTCTGGAGCCTGGTGATTTTTTTTGTTTCTCTGGTGATGTTGTTTTCTGGCTTTGAAAGGCGCTGATTTTGTGGTAATGGAGATTTGTTGTTAGCGGGGCTCTTAAGCCCCGCTTTTCTCGGTCGCCATCTTATTTATTTATTCATTTATTTATTTATTTATTTATTTTTGGAGAAATTACACCAAATGTCGAATGCTACCGTTGCGCATGCTTAGGAACACTGGACAACATTCAGAGTGGAAAAAGAGCTTGGTAAAGATTTGAAATGATGGAGACAGTGGCAATGGCAGTGGCCAGTACTCAGGGGAGGCAGAGATCTGATGCATTACACCTGGAAACTTTGAAGTAATGACCCCAGAGGCAGTATGCTACCACCACGCACCCTCGAGAATGTGGGACAAATGGTTGGGCAAAGAGGGTGCTCGGATTAGAGCCTGCCGAGGGGTGAGGCCGGCGACAGACACAGCAAAGCTGGGATTGGAGCCTGTCGTGAGGCAAGGCCGGTGCTGGAGCCTCCAAGGCCAAGATTGGAGCCTGCCGAGTGGTTAGGCCGGTGCTGGGGCCAGTGAAGCCAGGATCGGATCATGCCATGAGGCAAGGCCAGTGCTGGGGCCTTCGAGGCTGGGATCGGAGCCTGCTGAGGGGTTAGGCCAGTGCCAGGGCCAACAAGGCCAGGATTGGAGCCTGCCATGAGGCAAGGCTGCTACTGGGGCCTCTGCGGCTCGGATCGGAGCCTGCTGAGGGGTTAGGCCAGTGCCGGGGCCAGCAAGGCCAGGATCGGAGCTTACCGTGAGGCAAGGCCAGTGCTGGGGCTTCTGAGGCCGGGATCGGAGCCTGCTGAGGGGTTAGGCTGATGCCGGGGCCAACGGCCGGCATCAGAGCCTTCTGTGAGGCAAGGCCGATGCTGGGGCCTCTGAGGCTGGGATCAGAGCCTGCTGAGGGATTAGGCCGGTGCCAGGGCCAGCAGCGGCATTGGAGCCCTCCGTGAGGCAAGGCCTCTATTGAGGCCTCCGAGGCCGGGATCGGAGCCTTCCGCGGGGTTAGGCCAGTGCTGGGGCCAGCGAGGCTGGGATCGGAGCCTGCCATGAGACAAGGCTGGTGCTGGGTCCTCCAAGGCCGGGATCGGAGCCTGCTGACGGGTTAGGCCGGTGCCAGGACCAGCGCCTTGCATTGGAGCCTGCCGTGAGACAAGGCCGGTGCCGGGGCCTCTGAGGCCGGGATTGGAGTCTGCTGAGGGGTTAGGCCAGTGCCGGGGCCAGCGGCCAGCATCGAAGTCTTTTGTGAGGCAAGGCCACTATTGAGGCTTCCGAGGCCGAATCGGAGCATCCCAAGGGGTTAGGCTGGTGCTGGGGCCAGCGAGGCTGGGATCAGAGCCTGCCATGATGCAAGGCTGGTGCTGGGGTCTCGGAGGCCGGGATCGGAGCCTGCTGAGGGGTTAGGCCAGTGCCGGGGCCATCAGCTAGCATCAGAGCCTGCCGTGAGGAAGGCCGGTGCTGGGGCCTCCTAGGCCGGGATCAGAGCCAGCTGAGGGGTTAGGCCAGTGTCGGGGCCAGCGAGGCCAGAACCGGGGCCTCCCATGAGGCAAGGCCTCTGCTTGAGCCAGCGAGGTCTGGATCAGTCCACCGGGTAGCCAGGCTACAACTGGGGCCGTCAAGAGTGGGATCGGTATTTTCAACACAGCATGCACAGAGAAATATCGCAGAAAATTAAAACCAGATGCTTCCCCTAATCAGCAATAACTAGGAGGAAAGGGGCAACAGGAAGTGGTCGAGCTATAGAAAGGGCCCTATAGTGAAGCAATTAAGATGACCAATCAGAGGGTATGGAATAGGGGAGGATGGAGCCTCTTTAAAAAGCAGGAGGTACATAAACATATGTATCAAAGTTAATCACCAAACAAGCATGGGAGTGAGGGAGGGGGAGGGAATAGGATGGGGACTGGATGAGGGCTAATTGGATGATGTGTGCTTGTATATCCTCTCAAGTCTTGTATTCCAATGTGATGTATGATTACAATGCACCAATAAAAATAAATTTTAAAAAATAAATAAATAAACTTGACCTTTGACTGGACATCATTGTTCAGTTCCCTTTTGCTGAACATGCAGGGCCAATGTTAGCAGGTCTCTTTTTACCGAAGTATACATTGCATTATCAAACAGTAATAATCCCCAAATGGTAAAAATACAGTTTACCATTCAATCATATTTGAAAAGAAGCATCTTGAGAAGCATGTTGTTATCTTATAGGAAATCCTTGTTGAACAGAATGATCATTTGACACAAATAATCCCACCTAGGTTGATGAGAACATCACTACTTGCTGAAGCTATCCTCAAACCAGTGTCTAACTCTTCATTATGTAGTTGTCTGGCTGTATTTAAGGATGCTTTGCATACGTTGGCCCTTTACATGGTGGGGCTTATTCAGGTCCATTATGTAAGGCCTCTGTGGTCCACACATTCTAGACCTTTGGAGTGGCATCTTTAGGATGAAATTCTCCTTCCTCAATAGGATGAAGCAGAAGAGTATGACAGAAAGATAAATGATCCCAAATCAGGCAGGCTGAGCTTAAATAGCACCTTTGGTGATAACTAGCTGTGTGGGCAAAATCTCAACTTAACCTCTTTCAAGGATTCTTGATTCTCATGAGATCAACAGCACCTATTTCAGAAGGCTGTGAATATGAAATGAGTCTGGATTACAGTAGGCACTTAGTAAATGATAGCTAGGTAGAACATTCCTTCTTTGAGTTTCCAAATTTTAACGAAAATGTTTTGAAGAAGAACTGAACCCATTTTGTAAACTATTTTGAATATGCAAAATCATATTTGATTTGCTAAAGGGCTGATGAGCATAGACACATTTAAATAAAAGTATATAATATATACATATAGTATTATGTACTCAAATACTATATACCTAGGTGCCCATATGTGTCCTGTTCTCTCTCTCTCTCTCTCTCTCTCTCTCTCTCTCTCTCTCTCTCTCTCCACACACACACACACACACACACACACACGCGCACGCACACACACACACACACCACCACCACCACTACCACCACCTCAAATTATTTGTAGATGCCAATGAGTATTTGGCTCCAGCATTAATTTCCACTCCCTTCTCACTAAGGAATTATCATTCCTAATATGAATTAAAGTCAGTGTGTCTTGTTATTGTAGTTGTTATTGTAAACACACCTAATGGTAAGGGTTTCTCCCAGGATCCTTTAGTTATCAGTTCCTAAACTTAGTGCTGGCTGGATTGGACCAGCAGCCCCAGTTCACCTGGTTACCATGAGAAAGAAACAGAGCATCATCTTTGATAGAACAAGCCCCTCTAGGTTTTGTTTCAACCCTTTAAGAAATGAAATGCCACACAAGGCATGCACCTCCATGGAGGTAGGAAACATCTGCCACACCTCAGGCCTAACATCCACACCCAGCTCTTCTGACATATTTGGTTATTAACCAGATCATATCACTAATTGAGTTTCATTGTAATTATTCAGGCACTTTCCTTCACCTGTATAATCCTGAGTTTCTGTGGCATGAAGCACATCTTATTTATTTATCTGTCCTCAATATCTCTGTTATAGTTTCTGGCATGCACTTGGTTAAATAGATGGATAGATGGCTGGATCATAGATGGAAAGATGGAAGGAGGGATGGATGGGTATATTTATGGGTGGGTGGATAGATGATGGATGGATGGACCGCTGGATAAATGGATTGGCAGATGGGTGAATGAATTGGTAAGTTGGGTATGTATGTGGGTAGATGAATAGGAGGATGGATGGGTGAATGCATGAGTAAATAAATGGTTGGGTAAGTGGATGAATGATGGTTGGGTTGTGAATTTTGGGGCAGCATATTTGTCACTTGAGATGTAGAGTAACATTTAAGTATTTATCTTTTTTGCTATTAGAGATTGAACTCAAGGGTTTTCTACCTCTGAACTATACTCCCAGCTATGTTTTATTTTTTTTTTAAACAAGGTCTTTCTGTGTTGCTGAGAACCTCACTACATTGCTGAGGCTGGCTTCAAACTTGCAATCCTCCTGTTTCAGCCTCTCAAGTCCTGGGATTACAGGCATGCACCACCATGGCCAGTTCTTACCCTATTCTTAAAGGTTGTCAAGTGCTGTCTCCATGCCCAGATGCTGAGTCTTTTGACAATCAGTAACAGGTGCTAATGTTGACTGACACTACACCTTTGTATATATCAGCTTCTACCTCAAGATTATGCCTCATCTGTCTTCTGCCCCTGTCTCAACACATTTTAACCCTTCTCATCCTCTCCCTCTCCCTCTCTCTCTCTCCTTCTCTCTCTTACCTCTTCTCTCCTCTCCTATCCTCTTTTCTCTTACCCCTCTCTCTCTCTTACTTTCTTTCTTTGTTCCTTTTTTCTTTCTTTCTTTCTTTCTCTCTTTATTTCCCTTTCCCTTTCCTTTTCCCTTTCCCTTTCCCCCTTCATCTCCCTCTCTACCTTCTTGTAGATATTTTTGTGGAACTGGGATTTGAATCCAGGGGCATTCTACCTCTGAGGTACACCTCCAGCCCTATTTTTTATTCTTTATTTTGAAACAGCGTCTCACCAACTTGCAGAGGGTCTCACTAAGTAGCTGAGGCTGACTCCAAACCTGAGATCCTTCTGTCTCAGCTTCCCAAGCACTGGGATTACGAGAGTGTTCTCTAAAAATAAATTGTGATGTGTGGATTCCCAGAAGGCACTGGGAGATTTTCCAGTGAATACCATATCTCTGACTTTCTAAGACAGTATGTGAAAGCTGCCAGACTAAGATCCTTGACCCTCATTTCTCCTCTCCCTTCTCTCCTCCTATTTGACAGTGGTTATGGTTTCTTTCTTTAATTCCCTCCTCTTTTTTCTCCCTGCTCCTGGGGCCTGTTAGAGCCCTCACCCAATTTCTAGGAGGTGGTAATATGCTGGTTTGAAATTTCACTGGCCCAGGTGGGTCTCCATTGTCATCCCTTCCTTAGCTTATCTGATGACCCAGCCCTTCCAGACAGAAGTGACTGCTTAAAATCCTGCACCTCTTATTGGCCTTTTCCTGAAGGCCACTGGTTTGTATACATCATCAAAAAATTAAGTAAGAGGCCGGGCGTGGTGGTGCACGCTTGTAATCCCCGTGCTTGGGAGGCGGAGACAGGAGGATAGTGCAGGTTCGAAGCCAGCCACGCTGGCTTAAGAGACCCTGTTTCCAAATATACAAGTATAAAATAGGTCTGGGAGTTTATCCCAGAGGTTGCCAGGAATCCCAGTACCACCAAAAAAAAAAAAAAAAAAAAATTAAGTAAGAGCCAGGTATGGGGGTGCACACTTGTAATCCCAGCATTTGGGAGGCTGAAACAGGAGGATCACAGTTTACAGCCAGCCTCAGCTACTTATTGAGGCCCTCTGCAACTCAGTGAGACTGTTTCAAAAGTAAAATAGGACTGGGGGTATAGCTCAGAGGTAGAATGCCCCTGGGTTCCATCCCTAGTACCGCAAAAAAAAAAAAAAAAAAAAAAAAGTAAAAATTGTCAACATCTGAAAGCAAGCCTTATTGTCATTAATACTAGCCTCCCGCCAAGCCTGGAAGGGTTTTCATAAAACTTCTTCTGTGACTGCCAAGGGGGTCAGGGGGTCCTTGGCAGCCCCTGCTGTCCTAGCTGTTTCTGTAGCTATTGGCCCTGGCCAGGCAGAATGTTGGAGCTGGGACAGACTCCAGAGCTCATGGAATTTCCCTGCATTCCCTGCCATCTCCTTGCTGCTTTGCCATGAGGTAGGTCCTGGTGCTGAAAATGGAGTTGCTGTTTTTAATTCTCATTCTCTTCCTCCTTTCTATTGATTTACAGGAAGAGAAAACGGAAATGTCAATGTCAAAGAACATATGGATATTTGTGCCCCTGGTCCCCAAATACGTATGTTACTACCTAATCCCTGATACTAGGAGTACTAGAGGTGGGGCCTTTGGCAGGCAATTGGGTCTTTCACATCCCTTATTAAAAAGGTACAGAGGGGCTTATCTGCCTTTTTTTTTTTAATCACATGAAGAAGTTGAGAAGACATCATCTATTAACTAAAAATGGACTCTTGTCAGACACTATATTGTAGGCTGCCACCTTGAGCTTGGATGTTGAAAAGCCCAGAACTTTGAGAAATAGATGTCTGCTGTTTTTAGTCTCTTCAGTTTAAGGTAGTTGTGAAAGCAGCCTAAATGAACTAGGACGATCTTCAAACCAGATGTCTTCCTCTGAGGAAGAGTGTAGCCCTCATGGCTATTCATCAAAAGCAGAAGACAGCCTTGTCTCTGTACTGTCATTCCTTGGGCTCATCTGTCTTTGACAGAAGCAGCCTCTCTCCAGTTGTCCTATTATCTGGACACTCACAGCCCAGAGGAGGGTCCAGCCAGTCTTTCTGGACACTCACAGCCCAGAGGAGGGTCCAGCCAGTCTTCCTGGGTAAACTTCACTGCAGTCCTCAGTTTGCCATCTGGGTAGATTGTTCTGCACAACCTAGGACAGAGTCCCAAGAGCTTTTCCACTTCATAAAGAGGCAGTGACCCATGTGTTGGTGCACACCTGGGATTCCAGTACTTGGGAGGCTGGGACAAGAGAATTTCAGGTTCAAGGCCAGCTTTAGCAACTCAGCAAGACCCTTTTTCAAAATAAATATAAATAAAAAGGGTTGGGGGTCTAGCTCAAAGACAGAATGCCCCTGAGCTCCCTAGTACCAAAGGGGAAAATAAGGATAAAAGAGGCAGTTCCCAGTGCGGTTAGAGCCATTATCTGGGGAGTCGGACTGCCAAAGGGTAGAGCCCAGCTTGGGCCCTGCCACCTGAGGGCTTCACAGATCCACTAACTTTTATTGCCCCTAATTATCACCCATGCTGTGAAGCTACACTGAGTCTTTGTGGGTAAAGGGCTTATCCCCAGGAGCTCTTCATTCTCCACAGCAGAAGGCATTTTCCAGTGTCCAGTATGGCTTCCCAAAGGACTTGTTCAGCTCCCCCAGGGCCTCCTGAACCCTTGACTCCTTCATGCCTGATAATATTATTCACTTTTCCAGTCCTGGGAAGGTCGGGATGGGCAGAGACAAAGCGAGTCCAAAAGCATCCTTATGGCTTCATTTTCAGTCTTGCCATTGAGTGGAGAGGCCTTGTCTATGTACGTTCTTAGTGACTACAGGGGAACGATGAGGGACAGTGTGAGGCTCCCACAGTCCACCTTCCAGAGAGAGCTATAGGGGTGGTTTTAAAGAGGAACATTGCCAAGGTATTTATCTCAAAGCCAGCAGTCTAAAATAGAATGCCATTCAGGTCATCCTAGAAATCCTGAAACATGTTTGAGGGATAATCAGATGAGAAGGACCTTCTGAGACTCTAGAAGACAGCACGTGGAGGGAAGGCACTGGGACATCCAAAGATGTGGGCTCCCAGACATGTCTCGTCTTCGAGAACTAGGGTCTTGGCTAAGACAACAGCACCCTGAGGGTCATAGCTTTCTAAACTCCAATCCGGGGGTAACAGCTTCTTTTCATAGGTTATCCATGAAGATTTCATTGGGAATTATGGGAAAGATGTTTGAAAATAATGATATGCTCAGAATGATAGCATTATTCTAAATTGCCTATAATAATGGTAGCAAAATAGAGAGTCTGAAAGTTTTGTCCAGTGCTTTTCAGAATCACCTGAGAAAACGGGGTTTTTAGAGGTCAGTGTTTTTAAGCTTTTTATGTTACATGACCTTAAATAAGGAAAAAAATATTTTCCATTGTGAACCTGGGTATATACATAGGCCTATATGTATGCATATAAAAATAGATTTATATCATAATGCTTGCTATAAAAATAAAATGGATTCTGCTGTTTTCTATTCTTCTTTAATCCATTTTAAATAAGTTACTGGTCAAACTCTTTAAATTGATTTAAAAGCCATGAATGGCCACACATACAGCTTGGGAAACATTAATTTAAATTAGAGGTCAGAAAACCCTTGCAGAAGCTGGGTGTGGTGGTGCACACTTGTAATCCCAGTACTTGGGAGGCGGAGACAGAAGTATCACAGGTTCTTGGCCAGCCTCAGCTACTTAGTAAGGCCCTCTGCAATTTAGTGGGACCTTGTTTCAAAATAAAGAATAAAATATAGGGCTGGGTATACAACTCGAAGCTGGAATGCCCTTGGGTTCAATCTCCAGTGCCACAAAAATAAATAAATAATAAATAAATAAATAAATAAATAAACTTCTGTGAAGGGCCAGATGTTGAATCTTGTAGGCTTTGCAGACTAGTTTCTGAGCTGCAAAAAGCAGCCAGAGACAAAGCATAAGTGAATGAACAAGGCTATAGCTTCATTTTCAGAAGTAGGTAGCCAGACTTGGCCATAGCTTACTGGCCTCTGGTCTAATAAACTCAAGTTCTTTAAGTAGAAAAGTTCTAAAGGACAGTAAGATTTTGATGCAAATAGGCCTAAAATAATCCAGATCTTAAAGTCTATCTCAGAGATTTTAAACGATTTCACTTTGGTCTCCTGCATCAATCTCTCCTTTTAGAGAGAGAGGAGGGTAGAGTGAAGAGAAAAAGCAAGGGTTTTATTTTTTCCTAGTGTAAAGGAATAAACAGACATCTGATTTGTAACTTAATTACTTGTGAGTTGAATTACTGTGATCCATTGCCCAAAAGCCTCATCAGAACTGGGTGAAAAGAGAAAAATATGTTCTTGAACCCAAAAAACTGAAGACTAGACCCCAAAATACCACATCTCACAAAGCACTGCCTTCTCTATCCCAGTTCCTTCCCTGCAACTCCAGAGTGGAAAAATCAGCCAGCTTAGAAACTGTGGGAACTGTCCTGGAGTGTGCGGTTCCAGTTTCATGGGCTCTTCCACCTTGTGTGGCTGTAAGAGAGGAACCGAAATGATTGCTATGCAAAAGGAAAACACTTGTTCTAAAATCCACTCATATAAAGTGGCTTTTTAAAATTTGAATTCCAAAAACTCATCTTGTCTCCGAACAGAACAAAATTCCACACTATGATTAATTATGACAATTTTACTGGAGATAAGGGGCAAGATATAATGCCTGCGATCTCCATTCCTATTCAGCACTGCGGTAGACTGCAACCATGGGAATACATCACTAAGTAGAGTACATATAATTATACCTATCTAAAATAAATATAAATGGACTAGAAAGAAAAAGTAGATAAGGCTGCCATTATTCACAGATGACATGATTGTAGGCATACGCAAATTTTATAAAATATTAGAATTAGTAAATGAATTTAGCAAGGTTGTTGAACATGAGTCCATATTGAAAAAGAAGTTGCATTCTCATATACCAGCGACAATTAAGAATTAAGTCAATAAAGATAGTAATAGGGACTGACTGGAAACGATGCTAGAAGACCACCTTACATCTCAGTCGAGACCCACGTGAAGTGAACTTAACAAGAAATGCAGAGATTTGGGGGAAGAGAAGGAAAGGAGAATTCCACGGAGGCACCAGTGAGGACGGAGTTCTTGAGATGGGAACATATGACCCATCTCTCCTGTGCATTTATTACAAATAAAAGTGTTTTTCTTTAAGTTGTCCCTTCCCACTCCCCACTGGGAGCTCCCTTCGGGTGAGGCTCATAGTTGGCTTATTCTCTAATGTTTTTTAGTCGTGGAATACACATGCAGTATGTACTGGCATGCATAGTGTTTAGGCTTTCTCAATAAGTATTTGAGGAATGAATAAATTACCAAATTACATTTCTCTATGTAGAGCCGATCCTCTGTGTCCACAGAATCCATATCCACAGATTCAACTAAATTCAGATCAACAATAGTTAGGGGGGAAAGTCGCTTCCATGGTAAACATGTGCATACTTTTTTGCCATTATTCCCTGGATAACATACTCTCAAAACTATTTATGTAGCATTTACTTTGTAGTAGGTATTATAAGTAATTTAGGGATGATTTAAAGCATTTGTGAGGAAATGTGTAAGTTAAAAGCAAATATATATAAATTTATATTAAAAACTTGAGCAGTTGTAGATTTTGGCATCCACAAGGTTCTTGGATACAAGTTCCCATGAATACTGAGGTATGACAATATTTTGTTTTCTGGACTATCTGTTTTGCCCTGAGATTAATCTCTTTATGTGTGCGTGCATCACACACTGTTTTAATGACTGTGCATTTAGAGATGGTCCTAACATTTGGCAATACTTAGGCCTCCTAACACTCTGAGGAAGGATAATTCATACAGTACACAGTCTACTGGAGATACCACTGTTATGTAAAACTGGATAGATGGTGTCCTTGTCTTCCTTTGTGACAGCCAAATCCTAGCGGGATGGTACAAGCAACAAAGCTTAATTTCAGAGGAAACACTGGCAGTGGGCTAGTCTGACAAGTAGATGCATAAAAGTGAGAAGCAGGTAGAATAGCTTGTTAGGATGGATAAGCAGGTTTACAGCTCCCACACTGGCAAGTCTTCCAAATAGAAGCTCGGGGCTTTCACTTGCGGTGAGCTTCTTGGGAGCGATTGCAGGTTCTATAAAGGGTGTGCTATTTCCAGTCCTGACTGAGTGGCAAGTGCCAGGAGCCTTGACACTGAGCCCCAAAGGAAGAGCTGCAAAGGAAGAGCTGCTGAGATTGTGTGTCCACAGCAGGGCACAGGGTGACCCCTTCATCTGATCCTCCTGCACAGAGCAGCACAAACAGCTCAGATTGTTCCTCTGTGCCCCGGGGTGAACCGATGCCAGCGGGGACCTGAAGCTTAAGCGTGGGTTTAAAACTTTAAACTGCTATCTGACACGGTCCTGAAGCGATAACCCAGGCGTGCCCCTGGCTGGGGCTTGCTGTAACACCACCCGAACGTGGCTAGTGTTGCTGGCTGACCCAGATTTGGGTAGGTGAGAAGGTGAGAGGTGAGCATGTCACCGTTGTTGGCCAAGAGAGGATGCAACAGCAGATCTAGAAGCCTCCTTAATCCCGGTGTGCAGGAGGGCAGTTAAACGTGTATTTTAGTCTTTGCACCTTGGTTGCAAGTATCTACACTACTTTGTGTTTATGTCATGTTCGCTCATCACAAGAGCCCAACTCAATGGCTAAAACTGGGTTTATCCTTCCTTTTATAGTCAGTGCTTTGGTGGCGAGCTTGAATCTGGCTGAAGTTACTGAAGTTCCATAGCCCAAATTATACCCTGTATGATCTTAATAGCCTGTTCAAATCAACAGGCTGTTTCGGGATGGAAATCCAGCCATCTGTAGGTACTCACCAGGGATTGCTCTGGAGCCTCCATTTGGATGCAAAATGCACTATGTGTACATTCCTTATATGAAGCAGTGTGATGTTTACATATAACCTGCATACATGCTTCTCTCCTTTAAGTCTCGTCTATTACTCATGATGCGGGGTACAATGTCAGTGTTCAAAAATAGCTGTTATGCTGTATTTTTATTTGCATTATTTTCTAACCTCTGAGCTACACTCCAACCCTATTTTATTTTTGTTTTGAGACTGGGTCTTGCTAAGTTTCTGAGGGTCTTGCTCAGTTGCTGAGGCTGACCTGGAGCCAGTATTCCTCCTATTTCAGCACCCCAAGTACTGGGATTACAGGCATGCACCACCAAACCCAGACTGTTATTTCTTATTGTTTTTCTCCCAATATTTTCAATCCAGGTTTGTTAAATCTATGCCTGATTTCATACATTTTACAAGTTGGGCTTTCCTAAGACAAACTTTTCCACAGTCTCCACTCCTTGACTTGCAGCAAACATGGGTGGCCTGCCTGGCATCCGAAGCATCTTAGCTGAAGTCTTTGGAAGGTAGAGGAAGAGCATGGCTGGTGTCTGGGTCCCCAGCCTTTTGAGTGCCTAGCCTTGTCCCCTAGTCTCCGCCTCAATGTTACTGCTCATCCATTTGTGTTCAGCTTCTCTTCTTGCTTGCAGAGGGGTTTCTTGTGGGCCCTTGAAATGAAAAAAAAACATCACTGGCACCTTCTTAGAGTCTCTCTTCCTTCTGGGGAAAATAAAACCATCATAGATAAGTGCTTTGTGGGCCACAGCCAAGCAGCAGCCATCAGACAACACCCCCAGGATGTTCCATGATCCCCGCCTCCCCTGCCCTAGCTGCCAGCTTGGCTTGCTTCTATGAGACACCAGATTGTGACCTTCCAGAGGGCAAGGACCCTACAGTGGTGGCTGGAATGGAGCAGAGATGGATGAGGGAACCACAGGCAGTGGCGGGGATCCAGCCGAGGCAGCGTGGCATGATGGAGGGTGGCTGGGCTGGGAGACAGACAACCTCATTTAAGTCCAGCCCTGCACTCACAGCCATCTAACCTCAGTGAGGTATTTTGCCCCCTCTTGGCCTATATTTCCTCCTCCTTATGGAGAAGCTATGATAGTTCCTATGCAAGAGGGATGGCAAAATTGTCCCACACTAGCACACACCAGGTACACTGATGGCACAGGCACCGTAGCCTCCAGCCAGTGAGTGGGCAAATCTCTCCCTGAGAACCAATTGTCCAAGTCAGGAACTGCTGTGCACCTGCCTGCTCTCTTTCTCTAAGGATTACCAGAACCCCTGCATTTATCATTTTATGCAGGCTCAAATTAGTAATTATGAAGAATTCTTGCCCTGTACATTAAGTCTTCAACATACTAAACAGAGCGTCTCCTCTACTGCCCCGTTTCTCAGACAGGCTGGCCATTTCCAGTGACTCATTGACTCCAAGTCCAGATCTCAGTCCTGTTGGTAACAGTCTGTTCACTGACTTAAAAATAAACCAATAAAATAATCTCGATGATAGAAGTATAAAAGAAAAGTGCATAGATGATAAGCGTGAATCTGGGTAAATTTTATTTTCCACTCCCTATTAATCCCGTTGCTTTGAGTATTTGTTCCTCTTAGAAATCAAGAATAAGTATTATCTATGTGGGGATTTCACATATGCCTCTGTTCCTAGGATTCTGGCATAAGAAATTAATAAAAATGGTTAAGAGGTAGCTGGGTGTGGTGGTGCACACCTGAAACCCCAATACTGGGAGACTGAGACAGGAAGATTGCAGGTTCAAGGCCAGCATCAGCAACCTAGTGAGACTCTTCAGTACTTTAGTGAGAACTTAGTTCAAAATAAAAAGGTCTGAGTGTTAGCTTGTAGGTAAAATGCCCTTAGTTCAATGCCTAGTACCATAAAAAGTGTTTTTTTTTTTTTTAAGGACAGACATGACTAGAAGCTGAGGAGTCAGTTCAACCAAGACAAGAAGAAAATGGAATATAAAGCGAATTAGTTTGTGTTCATTGCAGCTCTCAAGTTCCAAAGCATCAATGCAGTAAAGGATAAAGATTTTGAAAGAGAATGGAAATCAAGCTGCAAGATAAAGGCTAAAATGAAGTTCTCTGGATCCTCATCTTGACCAAGTGATGGGTAGACGAATGAGATTTTTACCTGGGGTAACCATCACCGTCCTCATTCTTAGAGTTTAATGGAAGTTATAATGTCACCCGGGGTTGCTAAATAGACCTAAAACCCATTAAAAGTTATGTTGGCCTTCTAACGCAATCAGAAATATGAAACAATGAGACTAATGACGGTGGGATTCAACCCTAGATAGTCTCTTTTCTTAGGAGAGGCAGATATGTAGAAGAAGAACTGGAGCGGGCCTTGGTGGAGCATGCCTGTTAGTCCCAGTGTGCTGGAGGCTGAGACAGGAGGATTACAGGTTCCAGGCCATGATGTTTTACATTTTCCAAAATAAAAAAATAAAATAAGGCTGGGGGGTGTAGCTCAGAAGTTAGAATGCCCCCTGGGTTCAATCCCCACTGGAAAAAAAAAAAAGCAAAAGAGGAGAAGTGGAAAAAGATTATTAGTCACGTGCTGGAATTTCCAGGAAATCCTTATGAGTTTAAAGAGGGATATAGGCATTCTTAATTTTCAGTCTGCACCAGAAAATGGGGAAAGCAGTGGTTTCTAACATCCTGAAAGGATAATAGCTCTTGCCTATTACCTGATCTTTTTTTATTTTGACTCCAGGAGATGCTCTTAGTCTCTGCATACCCTATTTTCAGTAAGCCTATATTTCACATATACAGAAGGACACACAGACATGGAAAAACCATCACTTTCCTGGACCTGAGAAGAGAATCTTTGAGAAGCCCTACCTCTCTGTCCCTCCCTACCTGGGTAAGAGAAAATTTCTACCCTATTATGATCCTACTTTTCAATTTTATTTGGCTCTTAAAGGGTCAGTAAATTGTACCCCTTCTTTTTAAATTTTTTATTGGTGCATTGTAATTATATATCATGGTGAGGTTCTGAGCCATAAATACATACATGCATACTGCTTTCATTGTGTGTTAACCCTTCAGTTCTCACTGTAACTCTTATACATTGTTGACAGGATCGGAAAGATTAGTATGGAGGTTTCCTAAAAGCCTGGGAATGGAGCCACCCTACAGATCTAGCCATAGCACTTTTGGGGATATTCCCAAAAGCATTGAAACCAGATTACTATAGAGACACATGCATTTACATATTTATAACACTCAATTCATGATAGCCATACTATGGAACCAGTCTAGGTGTCCATCAATAGATGAGTGGATTACAAAATTGTATGTCTTCTTAACACCCAAGTTTAGAACAAACTGAGAAACAAAAAGTAGTTAAGGCTTAAAATATTGTTTATATTATTGATGAAGGCTTTATTGACAGGCATAGCTTACATGTGCAATGATGTTTCTTTTCCTGTAACTACACCCCCAGAGTTAACCAGAAATGTCTCCTTTGTAGGCAGCACTAGGAAACATCAGGTCTCTCCTTCAATGGACTTGAGTACTCAAGTGAACACTGAGCAGAGTCAAAACTAACACGCAGGCTCCTCTCAGCAGATACTAGAGAGAAGAGTTTTTCTCCAGCATGGTCTGCCCACAGGCCACTCCTCTTCTCTCAGTGAATTAGCACAGAGAGGAAGAGGGAGAGAGGCCAGGATCATTTCTCTAAAGGGGGTTCCTCCTCGTGGGTGGACTTGTCAGGAGTGGAAAATAGTATTCTTATTATTTCTTCTCATTTGTCTGACTTAACTCTTTTGAAGGGAAGTGACTTCTTATTTTCCTTATTTAGTGTTGTGGTGCTTAGAAAGGTACTTTTTCTGGGGGAATTTGCTGTTGACCACGAAGGAATTTCCATATGTTTAAGGCAATGGCAGATGGGCTAATGAATGACTAGGATACCACCCCTGAGATTCCTCCAGGTTACGGTCGTAGAGCTCAGACCTCAGCAACATTTCTCTTCTGGAGGATTGTCTTCCTGTGGGGAGCATCGAATCCCCTGAAATGTCCATGTCTGGAGGAGCAGTGATTATGGGAAGAATGCAGTCTTGGTAGGAGCAAAGAGGGCGCAGGAGAGTGACTGTGTTTCCAAGTGCATGGACAGACTTGAGAGTGTAAATGGGACATTCATTATTCATTCGTTCGTTCAATGAGTATCTACCAGTTGCCTGCAAGAGCTGTCCCTTGTTCTGGGGATTTGGCAGGTAAACAAGACTCACGGACGCATGGACCTTTGTTGTGGTCTGAATGGCCATGAATACGGGCCAACAAATAAAGCAATAGTCGCATGCTATGACTGCAGATAGCACCATGTGCTAAGAGATGGGAAGAGGGAATGGAGAGTGACAGTAGTAGCCAAGTGACATTTTCTAGGTAAGGCCTTCTAGATGAGTAATCACCCAGCTGCTGGGGACAGGCTACATTCCGTGGATGCTCGCTTCCACCCAGTGAGGGAATCTCAGCTCCAGATTCCCTGAAACACCCTCCTACCCTCAGCATGAACATGTCAAGGGACAGAGTTTTCTAGGTTTTTAAGGAAGCTTTTCCACTTCTAGACAGCTCTATAGATATAACTATATCTATATCTATATCTCTCTATATATGTATATATTTCTTGAGCTAAACTCAACAAGCTGAAGTCTACATGCTCATTCCCATTTTGATTTCTGGAAGAACCTAGAATAAAACCTCTTCCTCTCTTATGTTCCAGTAATAAAAAGCACTCACTGAAGGCCTGTTCTCTACAGGAAACTTTGTTTACAAATATAGGCCAGTCTGTTCGCTGCTGCAAGCATCAGTTTTCTTGTTTGTCAATCAGGAGTAACAGTGCCTCCTCACTGGGTTGTAATGGAGTTAAATTAGGTAATGCTTATGTGTCTAGTAACTAAATTAGACACCTTTGATACTCAGAAGTCTTGGGCATGCTGAACAACATTAGTTTCTATCAGATCCTTTGCATATTTATTGTTTATCCAACACGTACTGGAACCTGGTAAGTGTCAAGCAGTGTTTCAGAAGCAGAGAATGCAAAGCTGAATTTGATATAGTATATACTTTAGGGAACGGCGAGGTCTAATGGGAAGGACAGAAGGTGTCAACAAATAATTACATAAGAAGTGAAGCACAAGAAGTGCCATAATGAAGTGCTACAGGATCTCACAGCAGGGAGACATCAGCTTTGTCCAGGAAGAAAAAATAAACTTTATTATAAATGAGCTAATGTTTGTTCTGAGTCCTGACGAAGGCTAGAATTTCTCAGTCAGATATGGAAGAAGAGAATATCAGAAAAAGACAGCAATACTGCAAATATATCTCCACAAAAACTCATGCCACTCAAAAGAGTAAAGGATATTCTCTCACTCTTTTTCTCTCTCTCTCTCTCTCTCTTTCTTTCTTTCTTTCTTTCTTTCATCTCTTTATTTTTTTTCTGTTGTTTCCCAAAGTTAATAAGATTACAAACAACAAAACTCGCTGTTTTAATAAATTTTGGTTTTGTGAGAATGAAAGCCAAAGTATACAAAAGAACGACATTTTATTTAATGTGAAGAAAGATCAAGTTTAATAGCTTAAAAAAATTATGACACGGTATCCTCCCAGAACAGCTTTGTTAATGCGAATAAAACATAAAATTTCTTATTGAGTGCTTGCTTGTACTTTCTACAGTTCACTAAAAGCACTATTCCACTACTGCTTTTTAAACTTTTTTTCACATAAGTACAATAGAACATTCTCATAAACTGCTTAAGCTAATTTCTACATAAAGGATAAGAAATTTTGTAAGAGATGATAGCCTATAATGGTCAAAAGAAATACTAGCAAAATACAAGGGGAAATATTAATCAAGACCTCTTACATTTCTTTTCATTTTCAGGGATGAATAATATTTCACTTAAACATAATGAAAGGAGGAGCACAGAGATGAAGATGTCTATTTAGCCATTGTTTCTTTGGTGATATCAATTTTGAATCAAATTTAGAGCTATAACATGATTTCATAATTTGTAAAAGTTTTATTTGTGCATTATAATTACACATAATAGTGGGGTTCACTGTGATATATTTGTAATGTACATAGCATAAATTAGTCTGTTTAATTCCTGTCTCTTCCTTTTTCCTCTCTTCCTTCTTCCCTTCCTCTTATATTTCTCTACTCTACTGGTCTCTCTTCTATTTTCTTTTTTTATTTGGTACTGGCGGTTTAACCCAGGGCATTCCACCTCTGAGCTACACATCCAGCCCTTTTTAATGTTTTTATGTTTTGAAACAGGTCTCACTAGATTGTTGACACACTTGCTAAGTTGCTGAGGCTGTCCTCAAACCTGCAATCCTTTTGTCTCAGCCCCCCAAATACTGGGAATACAGGCATGCATCACCATACCTGGCTTGTTCCTTCTGTTTTTTGTTGTTGTTTTGGGGTTGTTTTTTTTTTTTGTGTGTGTGTGTGTGTGGTACTGGGGTTCCTGGAAGCCCTTCTACCTCCGGGCTATGCTCCCAGACCTACTTTTTATTTTAGAAACAGGGTCTCTTAAGCCAGCTGAGGCTGGCTTCGAACCTGTGCGATCCTCCTGTCTCCACCTCCCAAGTGCGAGGATTACAAGCGTGTGCCACCACGCCCCACTAAAGGATCTCACTAAGTTGCTGAAGGTCTTCGCTGGCCTTGATCCTCCTATATTAGCCACCCAAGCACTAGGATTACAGGTGTGCGCCACCACGCCAAGCTGTTCGTTCTGTTTTAATGAGGTTCTTTTTTTGCAGAACTGGGTATGGAACCCAGGGGCATTCGACTTCTGAGCTACACCGCCAGCCCCCTACTTTTTATTCTTTATTTTGAAACAGGGTCTCACTGAGTTGCAAAGTGCCTCACTAAGTAGCTGAGGCAGTCTGCAAATTGGGATCCTCCTGTAGCCTCCTGAATGCTGGGATTACAAGTGAGTGCCACCATGCCCAGCTTTTCCTTTTCTCTCTAGCTTCCACACATGAGAAAATATACAGCTCTTGACTTTCTGTGTCTGGCTTACCTTGCTTAGCATAATATTCTTTAGTTACAACCATTTTCCTGAAATGGCATAATTCATTATTCTTTATGGCTGAGTAAAACTCCACTGTGTCAATGGACCAATTTTCTTTATCCATTCATCTGCTGACAGACACCTAGGTTGGTTCCATAACTTAACTGGGGTGAATTGTGCTGCTCCAAACATGTGTACCCATGCATCACTCTCAGAGGCAGACTTTAATTCTTTGGGGTTAATACCAAGAAGTGGTATAGATGGATCATACGGTAGTTTCCTTCCTAGTCTTTTGAAGAACCTCCATACTGATCTCTATTATGGCTGTACAATCCCATTAACAGTGTGTAAGTGTTCTTTTCCCTTCTCCTGCATCCTCATCAGAATTTATTATTATTTGTATGTGTGTATGTGGTACTGGGGATTGACCCCAAAGGTGTTCTACCTCTGAGTTACACCTAAAGCTATATTTTATTTTATTATTTTATTTATTTATTTATTTATTTATTTATTTATTTATTTATGGTACTGGGGATAGAACCCAAGGGGATTCTACCTCAAGCTACACCCCTAGTTCCTCTCTCTCTCTCTCTCTCTCTTTTTTTTTTTTTTTTGTGTGTGTGTGGTACTAGGAATGGAATCCAGGGGCTTTCTACCTCTGGGCTACACTCCCAGACCTCTTTTATATTTTTTTATTTGGAAACAGGGTCTCACTAAGTTGCTGAGAGCCTCACTAAGTAGCTGAGGCTGGCTTTGAGCCTGCACGATCCTCCTGTCTCAGCCTCCCAAGTGCTGGTATCACAAGTGTGTGCCACCACGCCCGGCTACTTTTGTCTTTTGAAACAGGATCTCGCTAAGCTGCAGACGGCCTCATTAAGTTGCAGAAGGCTTCGCTAAGTTTCTGAGGCTGGCTACAAACCTGAGATCCTCTTGCCTCGGCTTCCCAAGTACTGGGATCACAGGCAGGAGTCACCATGACTGACTCTCTTTGTATTCTTGATGACTATCATTCTAACTGGAGCGAAATGAAATCTCAGTGTAGTTTTGATTTGCATTTTGATTACTAAAGTTGCTGAACATTTTTTTGCATATTTGTTGGTCATTTGTATTTTTTCTGGCATTATTCAGCCAATGGTTATAAACTTGCCATTTGCTTTACTGATATGCAGATCTAAGTTTTGAAAACATAGACTCGATAGTACAGCTACTGAGAAGATGAAGTCTGCAGTAGAATTCCTCATATAGACCTGGTCTTCCAGCAGAGAAGAAGGAAAAATGCACCATTTCTTCCTGTTACTTTTATTCTTATTTGGAAATACAATTTATTGCCATTGGGAAAGATATTTTTAAAAATGTATAAGAGATGCAGGGTGTGGTGGCATACTGTGCTGTAATCCTAGTACTTGGAGGGCTGAGACAGGAGAATCACAGGTTTGAGGCCAGAGTGTGATTACCTAGCAAGGCCCTGTTTCAAAATAAAAATAAAATAGTGCTAAGGTTGTAGCTCAGTGGTAGAACATCCCTGGGTTCAATTCCCCAGTACTACACACACACACACACACACACACACACACTCACAAACAAATGTATAATTTGTCATTTATTTAGTGGGAAGAGGGAACAGTACCTTAGAAAGAGCTTTTTCCCAGAAAGCTATCTTCTCCCAAGCTCAAGTTTCTTATTACAGAGTTAGAGTGTCATAAATATAAAATGTGCTTGTTAAATGGCCAGGATCACACATGGTAAAAAAAAATAATAATTGAGTGCTCTGGAAATGCCTGTCTTGTGTAATATGGAGCCACCCATGTTCCCCGAGGCCAGCATTGCTCCTTGAACTTGTCTTATTGGTCAGCTAGCTTTGCTTGCCATCTATCTGGGTATGTGGCTTTGAGTTTAGGAAATTGGACACAAAATACACACATTTGGAGGAATTCATTTTACTAATGAGTTGAATCTAATGGATCAATCTTTTGAAAGGGAGTAAGAATATCGTGATCCAGTCATTATGTCACATTTTTCTTCATCTCGGCTTTCTCAGAAGACTTCCTTAAATGCATTACTTTCAAAGCTCTTTTGAGTCTGAGTTATGTCTTTTGGTAGAAAAACTGCAGACATTGGCCTCGAGGTTTCCTGGATGAATGTGTTTATATTCATTTAATTTTGTTTTATACTTTCTGCAGACATGGAAGAGTGTCCCCAAAATATCCTCCAGCAATGTGCTCATCACTTGGTTTAAACACAGAACACCACTGCTCCTCCAGTTGCCGTTTGGCTAGGTCAAGACTGCAGAAGCATCTGTGTGCTGGTCATGTTTGCAACCAATGTACTATATGTACACATGAGTGGCTAAGTAGTAACAGGGAGTTAGGAACAAAGGAGTTTAAACACATTACCTTCAGCCCTGTTGGCTTTTCTCGAGCCCTCTGCCCCAAATCTCTTCAGAAAAGTAACAAAGTCCTTTTTCTTACATACAAAAGCCCTACATGTGATGGTAATCATTCGGTCTTTTAATACCAACCATTTCTGGGTCCACATATGTATATGCCAGGTAGTTTAAACAGATCTGGAACTTTCCAAAGAAGATGGTTCTGAATTGTTTTTAAATGTTTAATTCAATAAACATTTATTGAAATTTTTTTTAAATATACCTTTATAGGTGTATTGTAATTATACATCATCATGAGGTTCAGAGCGATAAAAACATACACACACACAGCACTTGGTGAGATTTCCTCTGGATCCCACTTTACTTGTGTATATGTAGAAGTGAAGAGATAGCCGAGGCATAGTATGAGAGTTGTTCTTTGTTCTTCTTGTGGTAGTGGTAGACCTTTTTGTTAGTTATTGGTTGGTTGGGTGGATTGGTTGGTTGGTTGGTTGGGTTGGTTGGTTGGGTGGGTGGGTTGGTTGGGTGCTTGGGTTGGTTGATTGGGTTGGTTGGTTGGTTGGTTGGGTTGGTTGATTGGTTGGTTGGGTTGGTTGGTTGGTTGGGTTGGTTGATTGGGTTGGTTGGTTGGTTTGGTTGATTGGTTGGTTGGGTTGGTTGGGTGGGTTGGTTGGTTGTTTGGGTTGGTTGGTTGGTTGATTGGGTTGGTTGGTTGGTTGGTTGGTTGGGTTGGTTGGTTGGTTGGGTTGGTTGGTTGGTTGATTGGTTGATTGGGTTGGTTGATTAGGTTGGTTGGTTGGTTGGGTTGGTTGATTGGGTTGATTGGGTTGGTTGGTTGGGTTGGTTGGTTGGTTGGGTTGGTTGATTGGGTTGGTTGGTTGGGTTGGTTGATTGGTTGGTTAGTTGGTTGGTTAGTTGGTTGGGTTGGTTGGTTGGTTGTTTGGGTTGGTTGGTTGTTTGGCTGGTTTTTGATGCTGAATATTAAACCCAGGGACCTTCTACCTCTGAACTATACTCCCCCCCAGACCTTTTTATTTTGACACAGGGTTTCCCTAATTTGCCAAGGGCCTAAGGTACTGAAGCTAGCCACAAACTTGTGATTCTCTTATCTCAGCCTCCCAAGTACTAAGACAACAGGCATGAGCCACTCCCCACCCCCTTACCCTGCTCTATTTGTGTTTTTTACCCTAATATTCAAACTGAGAGTTACCTGTGTTTCTAGCACGGCCTCTTTTGCTCTTAACTGGATTTTGAAGGACTCTGAGGAGTCCATCTGCAAAACATATCCTAGAGAGAGGCAGAAAAACTGCCCAGAATCCCAGGAGTGGGAAAGGGTAACAGGCCAGAGTACATGGAAAATAAATGAGGCTGGAGGACTATGGATCAAAAATGTACAGCTCACATAAATAAAAAAGAGACAAGGCATATAATGCAGAGGGAGCAGGTTTATGGGATTATTTTAGTCATTAGTAAACAAAAGTCAAGAATAACATAATGATGAGAACCAACAAAACCTATATTGCTTGCGCTGTCTCATACTTCTTATGAGAAGGAAATAACTTCACCAAGCAATGAGAAGACTGCAGCTGAGCTATCTTCCTGGCTTTTGCTATTGATGTGGGCCTCCCATCACTGGAAGTCTATCTACCAGAAAGTCGCAATTAAACTGAAAGTCTATAAAGTGCTATCATGATCATCATCATCACGATCAGACTCCCTCCCTCCACATGCTGCTAATTCACAGCATTGACAACATGGACTTCTGTACGGCCAGGGGAGGGTTAACATTATCTCAGGCCTTGTCCAGGCCAGGAGAGATTTCCTAACATACATTCCGTAAATCACTGGGAAGGCCTAAAATAAGCATCATGACTCCAAAGAGTTCAAGTTGAGGGCTTTTAAGATGTTAGATATTGAAAATATGACCCCTGTCCTATGATTAAAAAGGTTCAATTGCTATTGTCTGTCTTGACTGGTCAGGATGCTCCCCAAGAGCTTTGGGGCACATTTTAAAGGTCCTGGCTACCTGATCACCAATGTAAATAGGTTAAGACAAATATATCATCTTCATCTCATTTCTGTGTTAAACAAACATTGTCTCAGCTGGAAGCAATCAATACTTTTTCCAAGAGATTTGGAGTGGTTTATGAATTGAAAAAGATGTGGCTGTTGCCTACAATAAGAGGTAAGAGTAGCCAGGCATATTTGTAATCCCACTGCTTGGGAGGCAGAGACAGGAGAATTGCAGGCTCAGAGTGAGCCTCAGCAACTTAGCAAGGCCTTTGACAACTTAGCAGGACTCTGTTTCAAAATTAAATTTAAAAATAGGGCTAGAAGTGCAGCTCAGAGGTAGAATGTTTCTGGGTTCAATCCCCAGTACCACAAAAAAAGAAGAAAAAAGATAATAGTAAATCTGAAACTGTGTTTGGATTATGCTCAGTGAAACTGGCCGAAAGCCAAATAGATCCCAAAATCTAACATTATCTTTGAAAGTAGTACTCAGTTTATTGCTCTAAGTGCCATCGATGCTGAAGGCCCCCAATGTCTTGGTGGGTCCATTCAAGTCTATTCAAGAGGCATCAAATAACTACACACATTTTAATCTTTGTCCCTCTTCCAGTGAGCTATTTCATTTGATAGCATTTAGACCTTTGGGGTCAAGTCAATTATGAAATAAAATTATATGTTCTCTATGCAAATAATACCCAAGAGTCTTGTGGAGCTAGAGGTGGGTAATTATTAAATAAAAGCACCCTTGGATGAGGTCCCATTATAAATGGGAGCCACAGTTTAATGGAGAGCTAAAACCTAAAAAAGACTCTAATTGTCCAATGAGTGCCATTTTGTGTCTGTGCAGGTTTCTTCTGATGTCTTTGTCTCTTTATCCTCTCTTCTAGTCCTGCTACATCACCAATGCTGGCCACTTCCTTCTTCTGACATCCTACCTCGTTCTCTGATTTGCCCATAATCAGCAGATGTGAGAGATCTTAGATTTAATGGACAATGTTACCTTAGGCTGGCAGTAATGACTACAATATTGTGTCACTAGGGACTGACTAGGGAGGTTCAAATGAGGCCAACATCTAGGATTCAGTAGGAACGAGAGGGATATATTCTCTCACAGAAGCCACAAACAGAAAAAGAAGCCATACCTAAGATAAACTCCTTAGAGAAACAATGAGACGTGGTAAAAGCTGTAAAGCTTGGGTGTCAGAGAGGCCTGGGTGAAAATTTGCAGTCAACCATTTGCAAATTGTGCAGCCATGAGGAAATTGTTTCTTGTCTATGACTTTCAATTTCCTTGTCCAGAAACTGAGCACAATAAAAGATTACAACAGTAATTATAAAATTTGCAAATAATACATATTGTATTTGATATATGGTAGATAAATGATAAATGTGCATTATTTTATCATTATCATCATCAGGGCTGAGAAGATAACCAAAATGAAGACACCAAGCCTAATTGGCAAATCCAAAAAGTACAAAGAAGTTTAGAAATAGTGGACACAACTCAAGAATCTGAGGGGAGTGAACTGATTCCTACAGAGTGTGATGTCAAAGCAGAGTTCCTGGCTATCCAGGCCTCAAGTCCCATGGTGTGTAAATGGGCCCAACTTATGTAAAGTACTAGGGTGGGGTCAACACTGTCTTATCTGCTTGTAGGTGGATAAGATTTGAAAGTCAACTGTTTTCCCCAAACCTGGGTTGAAGCATGCTCAAGGCCCCATCTGTTCATGAACACGTATATTTCTCTTCTCTCCCTGCCTCTAAGACAAAGCTTCTATAAACGTGAGGTGAGGGACAGACCAGGGGATCCAGTCCTCTTGGCAGCAGAGCCACACCCAGTTCTCTGGGAAGAAGATCTGTATTACTTCACTCGTCTGAGCATACATTTTGGGAGAGACTCTCAAGTAAGAATGGATGAGGAAGCTCTGGTAGAGAGAGAAAAGCATCAGAGCCAGCAACAAAGGAGGTGGCTGGTTTCTGATATTCAGCCTTGGACTTTGAAAGGCAACTTCCACATTGACAAAAGTGAAGGCTACACCTTGGGTGACCTCTGGCCTCGGCCAAGAAATGAAACCATTCTCTTCTTCCAGGTCTTCGTCTGTCAAAGCAGAGAAAACATTAGTCTAGATGCAACTAAAAATGATATTGGCTTTTAATCACAAGAAAGCCATTGTGGTTTTTTGAGGGGAATATGAGATGGTTGAAGATTAATATGAGAATTCAGACATTTATTTTCTGCTACATGCCTGGCACTGTGTTAAGTATTTGTACATTAATTGTCTCACTTAATCTTCATGACAGCCCCAGGAGGGCAGTGTGTATTATCAACTCCATCTAAAAGGGGTACATTTTGAGCTAGAGAAGTTAAATAGCGTGCCCAAACTCCACACAGCTTTCAAGAGGGCAAGGTTAGATGTCAAATTCTCGAGGCTTTACATCTGGACACCACAAACTTTGGCTAGGGCTTAGGATGTCCCAGGTACTAAGCACCTAAAGGCCAGGGTAATTTAGAAAAATAGTCTTTAACTTTTACCTGCCAAGGAATGGGAATGGGAATTGGCAATATAAAGGAGCATGTGTTAGAATAGCAATAAACACAGAGCTAGAAAGAGGAGGCGCATGGCCCTGTTGGAGCCTGTAGTGTGATTTGGCCTCATCGGAAAGACTGTGCAAGGCTCCCCAGGAGTGCCTTGACCTGAAAGTGAATTTGGGATGAAGGACCATCTTGAGCAGAGAGAGCAATATAATTAGCAGGTGCAGAAGTCCTGCGGCTGGAAAGATCAAGAGAACTAGGAGGGACAAGAGAAGGCCAATGGGACCGAATCAGAGAGAGCAGGGGACAGTGGTAAGGAGTGCGGGTGGGCGGGAGGCAGGGCCAGGCCATGCAGAACCTGTGGGCTACAGCGAGGCTGAGGCCGGAGGCGCTGAGAGTTCTGAGCAGGACAATACCGAGCTACCAAGATCCTTACTCTGCCAGGAGGGAACAAGGTATTTTAAACACCGGCTTATGGGGAGGAGAGAAAATGGAAGAATTCATGTGCTTCTCGAGAGTATTTGATCTAACCATGGATAATTAATAACGGGGTCATTGATGGGGTCGGAGGAGAAATCCTTAAAAATCCACAAAAGGCCTGACTTGGCTTCTAAAGTGTTTTCTCTATGGAAATCTTGATCCAGCTCTCATTTCTAAAGTCGAGTTAAAGGAGAAACAGATGAGTTTTCTTTGCTTTATCTGTAAACCAACAGATTTAAGGTGCCTACTCACCCAGTGTGGTGGTTAGCAAGACCAAACACACGCATAAATCAAATATACCATTGCCTGCCCAACGGTGCCCTACATGGGAGTTATTTCAGATGTTTAACATGATGTGTGGAAAATTTCTTCTCTCTGATAAAGGATCCCAGCCCCGCTGGGATATACCTGTCTTCTGAGGAGGAACAAATAAATGAAAAAAAGCAAATCGAAGGTAGGCTTCATCTCTTTTATTGAAGTAAATGTGTGTTCATCAGTTCTGAGAGAAAACTGAGGAATAAGAGAGAGAACTTGTTTATTTAATTATTTCAACCATGTAAGAGACTCAGAAATATTGTGTTTACTTAAGATGACTGAACATAGTATTCTGTATTTATGAATATTTATAAACTTTTGAACTTGAAAAAGTTTCTTTATGGGTTTTATTTTAAACAAAAAGAATCCCATGTTCCGTGCTCTGTATTTTAGAAAAACCAAGGCTCCTTTCCCACAGCAGATCTTAAGAGAAACAGAAGTGGAAGGGAAGCCAGCAACATTTCTAGAAAATGAAACTTAAGTTCTTTGGACCTTGTACAGAATGGTGCCGGTATAATGAGCCATCAATAGGTGGTCTCCATATCGTCCACAGCATAGTGACAGCTCAAGGTGGCTGCCAAGTTCATGAAAATCAGTCTCTGGGTTGATAGCCATGTGAATATCCATGAATTAGTGATAACAAATCACTAACATAGATTCTGTGTTCTTCACAAGTTTAATCATTGCATTTATGCTATTGTCATCTTACAAAATTTTCCAGAATCTTCATCATCCAACCCTTGTCTGAAGAGGCCACTTTTTCCCCAACCAAAAGCTTTTCACTTCACCCCCTTCTCTTCCCTCTTCCAAGGAGCCCTGAGACATTGCCCTACCACCCAGCAAATCTAAAACCAGCATGCAGGTTTCCACCAGTGCCCTCTCTTCTCACACTTCTTTCCTTTCATTTCTCCTTTGTCTATCTGTTTCGCCGGAAAATGTTATTCCTACCATAATTAAAAGAGACCCTACGTCATAGGGGGAGAGAGAGAGAGAGAGAGAGCGCCCTGCCCTTGGAGCCAGGCAGCACCGAGTCTAAACTGATGGCTCAGAGCCCAGGAACCTGGAGCTCGTATACCGTGGTAGCCTCTTCTCTGATATTTTTGCAAAAAAGTGAAAATAAGGCTCACAGATTTGTTTTGGAAATGTGATGAAGGTCCACACATAAGGACACCAAGTGAGTAAGCATAGCATATGCTTAGTAAAAGTGTCTTTCCTTTCTTTGTCAATAAAACAATGTGTTGACTGTATATACACACAAATCTTCTAACTACTGCTTCATGCCAACTTGCCCTCACACTCTCTTAGTGTGTATTCTAATGCAGAGTAAATAAGCCTTTCAGGTGTTTTCCAAGGAGAAACCCAGTTGAATTAACTGCCTGTATTTTGAGGGGAGAATGCATGCCCATCACTCATTTCTAGCATAATTGGGCAATACTGACAAGAGAAGAAAGGAAAACAACGCTGGTCAAATTGATTGAGCTCTGTTAATTACCATCGCCTAAAAAGCTGAATGAAGACTTCAGCTCAGCCAACCAGAGCTATTCTCATTAGAAATCGTATTAAAAGTTTTCAATTGAGAAGTTAAGACAATCCAACGTAGAGCAAAAATGACTAAGGTATTGCATTCATCCAGTTTTGTAAAAAGTCACTAATATGGCAACCATCAGTTACATGTGTAACACTTTCCTAGGAAGAAAAAGGGGGGTACAAAAATAGGTAAGGAAATATCTTATGTTTCCAGATGAAAGAATTTGATAAACGGAATAGACGTGTGTCTTTGATCTTTTCTGTTTTTCTGGGCTTCATATTCTGTTGACTAGAAATAATCCTCCCAGCTTTCTCTGTTCCCTCATCTCTTTCTACACACCTCAGCTCCTTATTATTTACCTGCTCTCCAATGAGGCCATTTTTCTTTTCAAATCACATCAATAACCTCTTAGTTGCCAAAGCAATGGACTGTGTTCCCTCTAAGATCTAAATCAACTTGATTTCTTCCTTTCTTCCTTTTTCTTTCTTTCTTTCTTTCTTTCTTTCTTTCTTTCTTTCTTTCTTTCTTTCTTTCTTTCTTTCTTTCTTTTTTGTGGTACTGGGGATGGAAGCCAGGGGCATTCTACCTCCGAGAAACAGGATCTCACAGAGTTGCAAAGAGCCTCACTAAGTGGCTGAGGCTAGCCACAAACCGCGATCCTCCTGTCTCAGCCTCCCAAATGCTGGGATTACAAGCGTGCGCCACCACGCCCAGCATTCAGATTTGTTTCTTAGTGGTTTCCAACAAGTCAGCAGCCTTTGCCCAAGTCCTTTGGCTTCCCTCCTTTTCATTTCTTTTCTGCTTCCTTGTAAACCGCTCTTCAACCCCCAACCTCTCCTGCTATCAAAAGGCTTTCTTAGATCCTCTCCCACCTCTTACCCCCTCTCCTCCTTCTCTTATTTTACCCCACATGCTTTATTGACTTTCATGGCTCCTAAATCTCTGTCGCCATTTTCCATTGTTCTTCTAGGCTTCATATCCACACTTTGAACTTCTCCACCAAAATGCCCCAAAGCACCTCAAAGACATGTGAAAACTAAGTAAGTCTCCTCGCTAGATGCACATCACACACCTTGGACCACCACCACGACCCACCTTCTTCAACCTTTGCAACTACTTAGTAAGTTCTATCATTCTACCTCCTGGTGACCCCGGAAACATGCCCCTTTCCTGCAGCACATTACCCAAAACAGCCTCTTACCTTGCGTCCTTGTGCTCCTGAGGTCAGCTCCTACGTGGATTGTGTCCTTGTTCTACTACCCTTTAGTTCATTATCCTTATGGTTGGCAAGTTTTCTTGTTGAATACCCCAATTCTGTCCATGTTCTTCTCCTGCGTAGAATCCTTCAGCATTCTCCTATAGCCTATGAGATAATTTGCTTTCCTTAGTATAGTATGTCAGGAAAAGGTCCTTTGACGCTTGCTCCTGCCCACCCTTTTATCCTGTCTCCATCCATTCCTGCAGAGGCTTTATGTTTCTGTGATGTGAAACCATTTTCCTTCATGTTGGTCAGCCCTCTTGATGCTTCAGTTAACTCAGGTGGAGATCTCTTTTATTTCCTAAAAGCTACTGGGCTCATCCTCTCCTCTGTCACCTTGGAAACTTCTGGCTATATGTCTTCCCTTCTCTCTAGTTTTGAGTTCCTTTACAAGAAGGTCTTATTTCTTCCTGACTCTCCAAGGCCCAGTACCATGCCAGGTGTACCATAGGAACAAAATCAGACTGTGTTGAACATGCCGGGTTCTGCTGATGCCCCTCTGCACGTATTTCTCCAGTAGCTACAGCCTCCTGTCCATCTCCCTCTGAAGCCCCCTACTATGGTTTGGATGTGATCTGTCTTCACTGAAACTCACACTGAAAATTTGGATTCTCATTGTAATGGGATTGACAAGTGGTGGAGCCTTTGAAGGGTAATTAGGTCACAGAAATGCCACTTACATAAGAGTCTAATGTCCTTCTCATGAGAGCAGGTTGTCATAAAGCAAGACCATGTCTTGTCTTGTTTCCTCTATCATGCACACATGCTTCTATGTCTGCCCCTGAGTTTTTGCCATAAAGGCCTCACTCGAAGCTGAGTAGATGCTGGAACCATCTCTCACAACCTCCAAACTGTAAATTATCTACATAATTTTTCTTTATAAATTACCTAGTCTCAGGTATTCTGTTATAATAACAAAATGGACTAAAATACCCAAGTTAAGCAGTCAAATATCTGACTTCGACTAAAACAAAACCTTCCAGCTCTTCTCCAGCTGTTATCTGTCTCCTCACTAATATTTATTTGAAGATGTGCAAAAGCCAGACTAACACTCTAAATGGTTATTTTCACATCCACAGTTGTGAATAGCCACTGACTAGGTCTCCCGAGTGATGTCCCCCACCCCCAGCCTAGCTGCCAGCCACCTCTCCTTTCTTGAAATTTCAAGTTCAAAAAGTTCGGCACAATAGGGGACTTCTAGGACCTTTCCCCCACAAGAAGGCTAACACTGATCCCAGGGAATTGGTATTCAGGCCATACATCAATATCTGTGCATAAGCTGTCAAAGTTTTTTGTAATCTATCAAGAAACCTTATATTGCTTGGCCTGGAATCGTGGCTCCTCATAATGAGATATCATTTTCAGCCTATTTATAAATAATACAACTAATATTCTGATCCGAGATATCTCAAAGCTCAACATAAAGGGGAATCGCTTGGGAATCCTGCTCAAGGTTTAGATTCTGACTTCATGGGGCTAGAGAAGGACTTGGGATACTGAGTGTCTGGCAAGGGCCAGGGATATGAATGCTCATATGCCACAAGCCACAACTTTGAGTAGTAAAGCTTTTTGAGTCTGAACCACCTCAGGCCCTGTGCTCCCACTCCTGAAATGCCCGCTCATCTCAATTCTTTGATGGATACTTCAAAGCCAAACCAAAATGCAACCTCCTCGCTAATTTTTTTTTTCTCTGACCTCTCGAAGTAAATATGAACTCGGCCTCCTTGGATTTGTATTTTTTATGTTTGATTTGAGAAACTCAACACCAAAGAGGCACAACTAGCCCACTTTGCACATATATTTCCATTTTAGGGCAAGTTTTATTGTTCTTCTCTAGGTTGACCCAGTCATATCTCAAGACGATCTTCACTTTCATTATTAATTTTCAACAGTAACTGAAGTGTTGCTGGAAGCTCCTGTTCATTCAGGACAAGATAACCAGGAAAAATGTGAACAACCTAGATTGTGCAGAATTGCATGAAAATAATTTATGTTCATAGTAATAACCCAGAGGCATAGAAAGCCTAAAATAGCTCCTGAATCATCAAAGAAAGATTACAATTAAATTCAGCATATTTTAGTGGTAAAGTGAATTGATCCCGTTCTAATTCTCTGAGAACTGACATATGGGGTATGTGTATGTGTAATGTGTTCTGATTCCTTGAAAACATATAAGGAATATATAATTGTCATTTTCAGTCCCATGTAATATTTAGCACCCTTAGCACTAACTCTTTGTCTGCCATTCCTCCATCACAGATAAGCACACATACACATACCCCCACAGGCACACACACTACATGATTTTGCAGGGGGGGGGAATAGAAAAGCCAGGATTCTATTACACTTCCCAAATCCACAAAACAAACTCTCTGAAGCCTTCTTTTTTTTCCCTAAAATTTGAGATCTTCTAATTATCTGTATTGAACTTTATAGTGTTTATTTCTCCATTTTTATGTACTTATAATAAATTCAAATTACTTTTCATTACAAAGGCATTTGCAATGGCTTGTAAACATTCAGACACTAAAATGAAAAACAACAAATTAAATTAAATTAAATATGCATTAAAAACCCAAGGGTCAAATACGAATGAAACCAGAGAAGAATTGTGGGCTGGGTGTATATTTTAAGGTGCTGACTAGTCATTGGCCTGAGGTGAGACTGTCAGTTCCTTTAAATCATTAGATCTGACTTTCTATGTCTGCCATCTCTTTCCTTTCATCTGCCCACAACCAACCAGGTAGATGGGCAGCCTTCCCCCCATTCTCCCACTCAAGTACTTGCTTGTACGCATATCCCCCTTACTACAGAAGTGGAACCCACCTCCCTGTCTTCCCTGAGGTTATATTGGAGCTGCCTAATTTACAAGACAGAGTAAATTTCACATTTCTATTGAACCATTCTATTGAATGCACTCTTCTCCTGATAAACTCTAGGACTCTGTCCCAGCTCTGAAGACATTCCTTTCAGTCCAGAAGTCTAATTCCCTCCTTCGACATCTGCAAATAAATAGAATTGGAATTTTTTTTTAAATCTAAGGCTTCCAGGAGTGAGGCTCAAGGAGAATTTGTTTCGTTTATTCATTAATTAATTCATTAATTCCATTCTTATTTATTGAATGTCCTCTCTAAGCAGACATTCTGCTGAGCAAAGACAGTAATGCAAGCAAACAGAGGTTGACCCGATCATTGAACATTAATCAAACATTTATGAAAATATACCGTAACCCATTGATTTCAAGGTGCAAATATGTTTTTAAGCATCTCAGCATAACCAATGTGGAAAAGTATCCTGTTCTGATTAAGTTAGCCTGGAAGAGAGTCAAGTTAGTTCAGGGAGTATCTGCATTCCTTGCTTCTATCAAGTAGGGCTCTTCCCAACACACGACTCCCTTTAAATTACACTCTCCAGTCGAGGTTTTCTGGACCGCACACATAGATGGATATCAGAACACAAACTTGCATCATGATCACCTCCTGGCTCAAGTTAGCAGGAGAGACTTTTCTTGTTCCTTTCACCAGGGGGCAAGGACAAAACTGGCAAGTTTTCTTACTGTCGCTTTATTCTGGCTAGGCTTATTTCTCACCTGTGCTTACCTTGGTGGGCCAGCTTTGTGGGGGAAGTCTTTTGATAATTCCCTGCCTTGATCTTGTTTCGTTGAACTTCCTTAGAGGTACAATAGCACTACATTCTTACCATCAGTGGTGCCTTAAGTTCTATAAAATACAGTGATTGCAATTGGGATAAAGAATTGTGGAAAAACAGTGTACAAAGAAGCATAACTGGGTGACCTAATTCACATCAAAGGCTTCTATGACTCAGAGGCCCGGAAACTGAGTCCTAAGTACTGAGATAAACCACCAGGGATGAGCATTGTAGACACGTGGGAGAGGCTGTGCAAAGTCCACTCTTAAGTTCCTTTAGACTTACTACTTCCCAAGGGGTTAATATCCAAAGGAAAAGAAAGTCTTTTCAATGAATCATTTTTTTTCCTTGAAACCTGAAATAGAAATATGATGGATTCAGGCTTATAAACTACTTTAAAAGTCATATTTTAAAAAATGAACAGGGTTATGCCCTCTGATTATAATTACCACCCATAATTTCCTCAATCTGAAGTTGATTCTTTTCCCTGTTGCTGTGCTAAATGCACAGTGACTTAACGTGTGGGTCTGTAACAAGACAAATGACCACCATCACATATGCCTTTTGCAAGGGGGAGGTTTGAAAGCCATTCCTCCTCACTGTGTTTCTAGGACAAGCTCAGCCCCAAGGGCTGAGCATAGCAGAGAGGGGACAGCCTGTAGCATTGGGAAATAAAGTATGATGTGAAACAGGTTCATGCAAGGAGGCTTTCCTGCTGGTATGTGGAAGCCACTGTTCCTTTCAGGCTATCTTCTTTAAGTTGGTGCACAAACCAATGCCCACCCAGCAATCCTTTATTGTTACTTCCTGGGACTTCAAAACTGATGCTAAAAATAGCACAATTCATGTCTTTCGTGTGCATAGCTCTACCACGAAGGACACCCGGGGATTCCCCTTCTTTTCCTGGGCCATCTTAGAACTCAGAGATTGAAAATATCAGTCTGTTATAAGATCAAATAATAAGTACATTTTTACTTATCTTTAGAGTTCTGCTATGAGAGTTTCTAGATAAAAGTAAATGATAAAGAGCTGTCAACTTACTAGGTGGTAAAAATGTCCAGTTGAAGGATAGTTCATCCAGATAGAATGTTCTTCTTTTCAGCCATACTTGCTGATCACAGATGAATTCCTAAGAGTGTGTTCGGTCTTGGCTCTCTTCCATACTGGGTTGTAAGAGACACTCACACTGACATGCCAGTGCTCATTTGCTAGGCTGAAATACAGAGTTCATGGTGGTTCCTGGGCAGGCTTCTCTCTGGGACCAGGAACACATTCAGGAGTCAAGAAAGTTTGCAGTGTTGCTTCTTGGTCATTTGTCTCATCTTCAAACAAAAATAAAGGGAGGTGGCCACGAGGAATAAGATTTGAGTGGACAGCTGCCCTCTCTGCAGTCATATCCTATGTTGAGTTGGAAAGGTGAAGAACTTCTCACGGGATGGCCTTTAATTTTATCTCATCTGGACTACAGGTAGACTACGGGTACTTCCCCACTTTATGCCACTATGATTATTTCATTCAAAGAAGAGCCTTGGCTTTGATAAAGGGCAGCGGAGGGTTGTTTAACAGACCATTGACTCATTCAAACAGTAATTAATGGGCACCTCCTAACTACTCTGAGCAGTTGTATGCAAGGAGCATATCCTGACCTTTCGAGCTGTTATACCACGCATCTCCATCTC
This sequence comes from Muscardinus avellanarius, assembly GCF_963383645.1. Taxonomy (NCBI): domain Eukaryota; kingdom Metazoa; phylum Chordata; class Mammalia; order Rodentia; family Gliridae; genus Muscardinus; species Muscardinus avellanarius. Next base: position 152,401,083 of record NC_137788.1, read on the forward strand.
CCTTTTATCTTTTCCCTACTTTTCTGCTCTTTCTCCTCCTTTTTGTGTTAAGACTTACACTTGCAATTTTGAAGATGTCGCCTCCAAAATTCATGCCAATGTGATAGCATTAAGAGGTCAGACTTTTAAGATACAATTAGGTGCAAGGACTCCTCCTATGTACATGGGATCAAGGCCCTGGCAAAGGGAACTCTGCAGCATTCAGCTCACTTGTCCTCCTGCCCTGTGAAGACACAGCCTGTCCCCTGGAGGATGCAAAGGCGTTATCTCGAAGCAGAAAATGGCCTTCACTGGACCACCTACCCTTAGCTTGATCTTGGACTCCCCAGTCTTCAGAACTGTGAGAAAACAAATTCGTGTTCTTTATAGATTGCCCTGTCTTCAGGATTTTATTATAGCATCACAAACAGACTAAGAAAAGGAAGAGTTGACATTTTCAGTGTTAAGGCGACTGTGTTAAAAAAAATATCCAACTGGTGTTATGATTTAGATCTAGAATGTCCCCTCAAAAGCTTATGTGTTGAGTCCCCAGCGCAGTGAGGGTTCACAGGTGGGAATTTAGGCAATCGTGAGGATTATAACCACATCAGTGGATTAATTTATTTGATGGAGTAATCATCTGAATGGACTTACTGGGTGGTAACTATAGGCAGGTAAGGCATGGCTTGAGGAGGTAAATCATCGAATTCATGCTCTGGAAAACATTTATTTCCTTTAAGCATTCTAAACACAACAAACACAAAGAAAACACACACCAATGGAATTACAAAGAATGTTACTATATTATAGCTACACTTACACCTAAAGTCTCAACATCCTGTGTTTTTTTTGCCCATTTACTATTTTAATACTACTCTTAAACTTCCTAAGATTATAACAGGATTTATCTAAAAACTTTCCCAAGTTATAGTCTTCTTAGCTCTTCCAAAAAGAAAAGGAATATCAACTAGACAGCCAGGGTTATAGGGTCTGATTGACCCACTGTTGCTTGATTAGAACATATGCCCAGGTTATTCCTTTCAGGATTATCCAGACATAAACCATGGACATCAGCCTGAAACTTTCTTATCAAGATAATCTTGACTTTATATCAATTAAAAAATTTAAATCCACTCTGTTCCCATGAGTTAAAGTTTTTAAATCATCTGTAATTTTCCTACCCCAAACATCAAAGTCTTTCTTGATGGCACAACATAGCCCTTCATCCTGTCCTTGTTCCAACCAGTCCTGATTCATTGGCATTGTTTAAAACAGAAGAATACACTAAGTGCCATTTGCTTGTATGTTTGTATTGCGTTGAACCTCAATTCCAGGTAAACAACAAAGCATGCAAAAATAAAAGCAAAATCTAAGCTGCCTTACTGGTATCCATTATAATTATTGGGGCCATCTGGAAATCTCATCTCCCAGGAGAGGTGGGACCAAAGTGTCACAATGAGCAGTCCTTGAAGACATTTGGCAGATTCGCTGTCTCTGGAACACAGTTTTGAACCTTCTGTCTAGTTTCAAGTGTGACCATTAGGATTTATAAGATCCTTCTCTTCTTGGTAGAGTTTCTGTGTATTTTCCCAAGACAATTGGGCTAACTCACCAATTCCCCGCTATTTCTCCTTTTCTATGTGTGCAGATAGAAATTAGCCTCACTTCTGCGTTTTTTAAATCAAGCAGAATTAATAGAAGTAAAACACCCATTTATATTAACTTCCTCTGATTAAAACTAATAAAAATTAAACATTCCCTTATAGCTAAACGTCCATGTTCCTCCATATTACGTCTACTATACTTTATATTAGCGTTTTCTGGATATCAATGTGAAATTCTAGCCCTTCACAAACTCATCGCGCTTCAATCAACCACAATTATTATACTTTTTCTGATGGCTAGTGGGGACCTCTCAGTTGGCTAGTTTGTCCTTTAACACCGTCTCTAGCATCTCTGAAGATGTCTCTGCTTTGTGTAAAAATTGGTTATCTAAGTAGTGTAAAAATTGGTTATCTAAGTTCATTCTCTCTCTCTTGCTCTCTCTCTCTCTCTCTCTCTCTCTCTCTCTCTCTCTCAAGAGAGTTAATGACAATGTCTAACAATTGTAATACTAACTCATATATATTTCTAAAGTGGAAACTCAGAAATTCATGAATGCAAATTCTTTCATTTAGGAACCAGGCTCCATGATCGGCACTTGACACTGAATAACTTTAGTCCTTAGAACAACTGAGTCAGATTTTACCGTACTCCCATTTTAAAGGTAGGTACACTGAAGCTTAGAGAAGTAAATCATCCATGGTTGAAACTAGCAGGTAGCCAGGTGTGAAACTAATAGGTAGCTGGGTGTGGTGGCGCATGCTTGTAATCCCAGCATTTGGGATTTGCTGAAACAGGGGGATCACAGTGTGTGACAGCCTCAGCTGCTTAGTGAGGCCCGCTGCAACTCAGTGAGACACTGTTTTAAAATAAGGAATTAAAAATAGGGCTGAGGGTGCAGCTCGGAGGTAGTATCCCCCTGGATACCATCCAAAGTACCACAAAAGTAAATAAATAAATAAAAATAAAACCAGTAGGTGATCAAATTCAGGTGCTCTGACTGACTCCAGAATCAATGGTTCTGTGTGTGTTGTGTGTGTGTGTGTGTGTGTGTGTGTGTGTGTGTGTGAAAAATTTAATTATTTTTTGAAGAGGCTATCTTTTTTCCAGTGTATGTTTTTGGCCTCTTTGTCATAAGTGTATGGTTTTGTTTCTGAGTCTTCTCTTCTTGCCCATTGGTCTATGTCTGTTTTTGTGCCAGTACCATGCTGTTTTTATTATTATTATGGCTTTGTAGTATGGTTTAAATTCAGATATTGTGATGCCTCCTGCATGATTCTTGTTTCTGAGAACTACTTTTGCTATTCTGTGTTTTTTTTTTTTTTTGTTGTTGTTGTTGTTGTTCCAAATGAATTTAATGACTGATTTTTCTATGTCAGTGGTAATTTGTGTGTGTGTGTGTGTGTGTGTGTGGTACCGGGGATGCAGTCCAGGGGCATTGTCCCTCCGAGCTACACTCCCACCCCTATTTTTTAGGTTTTTTTTTTCTTTTCTTTTTTTGAAACAGGATTTCACTGAGTTGTGAAGAGCCTTGCTAAGTAGCTGAGACTGTCCGAGAACCACAATCCTCGGTCTCAGCCTCCCCGAATGCTGGGATTACAAACGTGAGCCATCATGCCCAGCCTATCTTTTCTTGAAAATGTGATTTTATCAGTTTTCTGTTAATGAACATATGCCTTCTTTCTAATGTTTTAGTATTATAAATAATCATTTAATAAGCTTTAAACAACAAAGCACTGTAGCCGGGCATGGTGGCGCACGCTTGGAGGCGGAGACAGGAAGATCTCGCAGGTTTGCAGCAAGGCTGGCTTAAGAGACCCTGTTTCCAAATAAAAAAGTATAAAATAGGTCTGGGAGTGTAGCCCGGAGGTAGAAGGGTTTCCAGGAACCCCAGTACCACACACACACAAAAAAAACCAAAAAACCATAAAGCATTGTATGTATAGTTTTGTTTTTGTCTTTAATTATTTTCTTACATTACATTTCTTAGAAAGGAATTGGTGAGCCAAAGAAAGTAAACAATTTGAGGACCTGTGTAGATAGTACCAAATAACTTTCCTCGGTTTTATACTTCTGTGAGCAATTTATTAGAAAAGTTTTTCATTAAACTTTTACCAGCACAGAACATTTTCTTTAAAAAGTGTTTTGCCATTTTAGTGAGTGAATACATATGTTCACTTGTGATTTTTAATTAGTATTTGATTAAATGCATGAATACTTTTGCATGTTTATTGGGTTTTGTATTTCGTTAAATGTTCGTGTGGATCCTCTGCCCACATCTCTTTTGGAGTATTATTAGGGTTTTTTTTTTTTTTAGGATCTGTAAAGCACTTCCTGTGTTCTTTTTAATGATATTATCCTTCTGCCCTGTTGCTACATCTACTTCTCTCAATTTGTAATTTCATTGTTGTGAATGATGTTTCTTGACAGAGGAGAGTTTTAATTGTATTATCATAAAATCTCTCTAGCTTTTCCTTAGTAATTGCTTGCACTGCTTTTTATGCTAAGAATATCTCTCCCTAGCCAGATATCTGTTAATTATTTACTTATTTTTTTGTGTCTGTGTGGTTCCTTTAATCCATCTGTTTTTTATTGTATTTGTTTGTGGCTGCTGCATGGTGAGGCTGTAATTTGAGTTAATCAATTTTCTCAACCATTTGATGAATAACCTCTTTCTTTTCCATTTTTTTGTTGTGCTTCCTTTATTAAGCTGGGTTATGGACTGGAGTCTATTTCAGGGCTGATTGCAGTATTCTATCAATTTGCCTGCTGATTCTTGAGCCAGGACTATTCTGCTTTGTTTGCTGTTGCTTATAATATATTTTAATACCTAGAAGGACATGCTTACTGACTCTAGCTGTTCTGATTACCCTTTTTCAATTCTCCTTTTTCCTTTGGCTCTATGTTCATAATTTTTTTACTTGTTGCTCAATATAAATTTAGAGTCACTATGTCATGTAAGAAAAATGACATTGGTTTGTCTTTTACGAGGTACATTTGTCATTGTAATAATAACCATGGTATTGAAAAAAATCATAATGTTATTTATTTTCCTTTGTTGAGCTATTTCTGTCAGTGTCAGATCAGTGTTATGGTGCCTCCGTAAAATGATTCTTTATATTTTTAGAATTTGTTTTTATATCTAGGAAAACTATATAACATGGTATTATCATTTTTTTTTCTGAAATTCTGAAAAGTTATCACAGGTGAACTGTTCAGGCAAAGACACTTGTTTAGATATAATTATAATACTGTAATATAATTTAGGATTTAAGTTCATTATGAATTGTTTTTCTTTGTGTTATAGAGAATGGAGCGCAGTGACATTTTACCTCGGAGCTACATCCTCAATTTTTATTTTTTATTTTGAAACAAAGTCTTACTAAATTGCCAAGGGCCTCACTAAATAGCTGAGGATGGCCAAGAACCCTCAATCCTCCTGTTTTAATCTCTCAAGTACTAGGATTATAAGCATGCGCCACCAGGCTTGGCCATAATATTTTTTTTTAATTCAGCTTTTCAAAATCATCAACACAATGTTTCTTAAGTAACAGTTTCATATTTCTTAAAGTTCTCCGCTTTATTTTCATATTTCTTCTTACTTTTAAATTGTATTTACCTTTATATATTTGCTAGAGTTGTGCTAAAAGCTCTTGAACTTATATATCAACTTAGCTGTTCCAATTTTAATAATTTATTCTTTTTTGATAGCTATCATTAGAAAATATTTTCTTCCATCTCCCTTAATTTTTTAAACACATTTAGTTAAATATAATATAGACACTTTAAAATTCAATCTATTTCTCTTGTAAAAGACCAGTAGTTTTATAAAAGTCTCAGATGATACCATTGGATTTCTGTCTATTTCTTCTTGTACATCTTTATTTTACATATTGGATGCATATAATGTCAACATTGAAGACTGTATATTTTACGTGCACTTTGACTATTTTAGTATGTGTTGTCTTTGTACCCAGACTTGGGTGAGTTAATAATAATATCTTCATTTTTCCATTTGTATTTGTCTGGTAAATCTTCATCCCTTTCTTTAAAGTCTACATGTGTCTTTTTGGTTTGTTTGTTTCAGGTATCCTTCCCAATGAGCTGGTTATGGTTGGATTTCCTTAGCCTAATCCCAAAGTTGTAGTATCTTAATCTAGGAGACTATTAAATCATTGGAACTTACTATAACCATTTATCCTCCACTCCTCGGTAATTATTTGAGGTATCTGGGATTTTTCTCAGGGCTTAGGAAAACAGTTTGAACACTGACATGGGAATCAGCTGTAGGCGTTAAAACAAAGAAAAATTCACGCTGGATTATGGACACAGAAAGGATTCTAAATAGCAAGTCTGTGGAACTGACCAGAAATCTAGAACAGGATCTAAATGAAAGAACTCTAAAAGGTCAAATTCAAAGAATGACTAAGAAGTTTCCCCAGGGACAGTACACACAGAAAGATCTTTTACTGGACATTTTTTTACTGTAAGTGATACAGAAACACTGAAGGCAAGGACAGTTCACCACTTACTTACCAATTCATATCTGGATCAAAGATTGGACTGACTCCTTTAGATCGACTGTCCTCACTATTTTCCTATGAAGCGCATGCTATTCTGTTTTACAGACAGAAAAACTGAGGTTCTATATAGGTCAACAAATCTTCCAGACCAATGCTAACAAGCTTATCAAAGGTAACCCAAATCAAGTCTCTCTGACTCAGAAGCCCACTGTTGTTATCTATGGCTATTGTGTTCAGGATTAACATTTTTCTGAGTCTTTATTTTTGAATTCTTGAAGCTATGTTTTTTAAGATCACACTTGAATGCATAGATTTTCTAATTGCCAAATTGATGAAGGCTATAGCTTTTAACTCTTCTATGAGATGAGGGGTTGAGTTCCTTCTTTTCCACTTATTTCCTCGTTTCCTTTACCCTATTATTTGACAATATAATTAGAATTATATAAAGATTTAGTATTAGTTCTATTGTTAGTTATTTCAAGAAAATTCCCATCTGTTTTAATATTTTATTTACAACATTTATGAGACTTGGTTTAGTATGTTTTGCTGGGATTGTCATGATTCCTTGAACTGTGTTTTGCTATTCTTGAATTTTTGCCTGTTAGTCAACTTTGTGTCACTGTGCCCAAAAGACTGACAAGAACCATTTAAAGGAGGAAAGGTTTATTGGGCTCCTGGTTTCAGTTTCAATGTGTGGTAGGTGGGGCAAAGAAATATCACGGCGACAGGGCGTGGCCAAGGGAAGCTGCTCAGAGCAGCCAGGAAGCAGAGAGGATGAGGAGGAGGATGGGGAGGAAGAGGCAGAGGGGAAGGAGGAAGAGGAAGAGAGAGAAAAAGAAAGAGAAAAGGAGAGAAAGAGGAAGAGAAAAGGAGGAGAGGAGGAGAGAGAGAAAAAGAAGAGGGAGAAAGAAAAAGAGAAAGAAGAAGAATGCGGGGGAGGAAGAGAAGGAGAAGGAGAAGGAGGAAGAGAGGGAAAGAAAAGAGGAGAGAAAAATGAAGGAGGAGAGGAGGAGGAGAGAGAAAAGAAGAAAGAAGAGGGAAAGAAAGATAAAGAAGAAGAATGAGGAGGAAAAGAAGAAGGAGAAGGAGGAGGAAGAGAGAAAGAAAAGAGAAGAGGGAGAGAAAAAGGATGAGAAAGAAAAAGGAGGAGGGGAGGAAGAGGGAAGAGAGAAAAATAAGAAGGAGGAGGGGAGGAAGAGGGAAGAGAGAAAAATAAGAAGGAAGAGGGAAAGAAAGAAAAAGAGAAGAAGAATGAGGAGGAGGAAGAGAAGGAGGAGGAGGAGAGAGAAAAAGAAGAGGGAGGAGGGAGAGAAAGAAAGAGAAAGAATGAGGAAGAGGAGAAGGAAGAGAAGAAAAAGAAGTGAGGAGGGAGAGAAAGAGCAAGAAGAAGGAGAGGAAATGTAGACTGCTAAACTATTAGACTAGAGCATGCATATCTCTTGTTTCTCTGGCTAATGTTTTCTAAGTGGAGGGGTGAATTCATTACTAAGAGATCTAACATTCAATAGTGTCCTTAAGGCTTGAAATAGGGCATGAGAAACTCTAATTCCAAGACTGCAGTGCTCTGAATGTACAGGGCTGATGGTGTTTTCCAAAGATGGATGTGGATAAAATGTACCCCATTTTGTAGGCCCAGGATGACGTAACACTCTACGGACAGGCGGAGTCTGTGTTCTTGCCCTTGGGGTCCTGGGGGAGCTGCAGGATTGCTTAGAGCCACAGAATGTAGCAGCAATAACCTATCACGACTTCTGAAACAAGGTCATCTGAGTCACAGGGCCCCCTCTCTCTGAGGCCTGTGCATCCCGAGCCATGAGCAAACATGTATGAAGTGTCCCTGCCCTGAGGCCTCTATGCTGGAAAGATCATACAGAAAGCCCACAAACAGATGTCTCAGGAGGCCCAGCTATTCTTGCCCCCAGTGTTTGAGTTTTCCTAGTCCAGGGTCCAGGCTTGCAAATCTGAGTGAGGTTTAAATGATTCCCTTCCTCACCCCTGTAGCTACCCTCGTTGACAGAGTTCAACTCCCTTCAACCGAGTCTAGTCCTGATTGAAGATTAAATATCAATCAAAATAAATGTGGCCTCAGACCACTAAGTTTTGGGTTGGCTTGTTACACAACATCAGATAACACTTTCTTTTGTTTTTTTTTAAAGTTTCCCATCTCTACTTGTTAATTACACCCTATGACCTCCTACCCTGCAATCCTTTACTCCTACCACCGGGGCCCCCTGTGATTTGCTGAGAGTAACAATTGCACAGGTCGATCATGCAAGACAAGAATGCTGGGTGAGCACCCTCTCAGGCAGCCAGGAAGGATTGTGAGGCCTTCCAGTTAGGGAGCCAGTCCAGGTCCTCTGTCCAGAGCCGTCCTCTCCTTTCTCATATAGAGGAAGGTAGCACCTTTCCTTATCACCCCATCTGTCCTGTAATAGGGTCACTTTTCCTGGGAAATTGACAATCCATGTTCAGGATCCTGGGTGTTCAGCTCCTTTATTTCCTGGCAGCCTTGGTGGATTTTCTTGAGTGTTTTAACGAGAGCTTAAACCCAGGCAACCATCACGATCCAGAAGCGCAGCATCCTGGCTTTTATCTTGACATTCAGATGAGCTGCCCAAATAACCACCAGACACACAACAAAGTGGGGTGGCGGGTGGGCCTCCAGCCCTAGCTCCCGGCCCCTGCATTAGTACCCCAGACCCTCCGAGGGACTCCATCGTGCTACGAGTCCACGAGAATGAAAAAATAACCAGCATCTTCTTCAGCATCAATTGATCATCTTCCTCCTTTTTTTCTCAAGCTCTAAATACAAGGAGAAAGGAAACAGACACAAGTACTAAAATACTGCTTAACATTGGCTTCCGTTGATTCCACTTTCTGGCCAATTTTTCCTCGAATCATGATATATCAGAATTACAGGGGGATCTTGTTAGAATGTAAATTCTGATTCAGGTCCTAACAAGCCCCTGGGAGGCACCCGTGCTGTGGCCCAGGAGCCACATTTCCTGGACCCAGTATCTCTTGCTCTCACTTGCTGAAGGCAGCCCTGCAGGACTCTCACTTCCTGTCTGGCTAGGGGTGATTTTAAAGCTGCTGCCACTCTGTCCTGCCCCACATCTTCTTATGTTCCCATTTGCTCTCTCCCCTGTATTTACTGACTCCCCTGTAGCTCTGGGCCTGGCCTTTTTAGGCGACAGAATTATTCAAGTGAAAGACACTAACCAGATGCCAGACGGGGAGAAGCACCCCCAGTGCTTCTCAGCCATGGGAAAAATGCTAGGGCAGAGGTTGTCACCATATAGTGGGAAGCAGGTGGTGGGGGTGGGAAGGCAGAAGGAATCCTGTAAAGGCTTACTGGATGTGGTGACAGTTTAGCTGGGTATCAAAACTATGGGCAGGTATGAAAGAGTTGAAGAAAGGGAGAGGGAAGGGCATTCCAAGCAAAAGCCTATAGGAGGAGACAGCATGGGGAGCTCTTTACTGCAGTTAGTAGGGTCAGGGATCAGGGCCTGCACCAAGGGCTGGGAGAGGGATAAGGCAGTGTATTGTAGCTTTTTCAGGCTGCCATCACAAAATACTAGACTCAGGGGACTTAAGACAACAAGTTTGTTTCCTTACAATTCCTGAGACCGGGAGCACAGATCCTGGTGTCAGCGGGCTGGTTTCCTCTAAGCCTTCTCTGTGGTTTGCCAGTGGCCACCTTCTAAGTGTGATCTTTGTTCTGTGTCTGTTTCTGTTCTTGTTCTTGTCCTAATCTCTTGTTGAATCTTTTTATTTATTTATTTATTTATTTATTTATTTATTTATTTATTTATTTATTGCAGTACTGGGGGCATTCTCTCTCCAAGCTACACCCAAGCACTATTTTTTATTCTTTATTTTAAAGCAGGGTATCACTGAGTTGCAAAGGGCCTCACTAAGTAGCTGAGGCTGTCCGTTAACCACGATCCTTCTGTCTCTGCCTCCCAAATGCTGGGATGACAAGTGTGTGCCACCACACAAGAGTGTGTTGACTGCAAACCTGTGGTGCCTTGCCTAAGGGTGAGAAAAGGGGAGCTATATATCACATATCCTAGGAGGAGAAAAATTATATAGATGAAGAAAATAAAAGAAATAGGTGAGCCGGGCATGGTAGTAGACACTTATAATCACGATACTTGAGAGGCTGAATTCTTAAAAGGTCCAGTAAATCTTAGAGCATCATAAGTTCAGTAAATTAATACCTATATACAGCCGGGCATGGTGGCGCCTACTTGTAATCCCAGCATTTGGGAGGCTGAGACAGGAGGATCCGAGTTCGTGACTAGCCTCAGCTACTTTTGAGGCCCTTTGTAACTCAGTGAGACCTTGTTTCAAAAGAAAGAATAACAAATAGGGCTGGGAGTGCAGCTTAGAGATAGAATGCCCCTGGGTTCCATCCCCAGTACCGAAAAAAAAAAAAAAGTAAAATACCTATATACTTGGTTAGCTTAGAGTATATATTTTTGACTGAAAAAAATGTCTAGAGAAAAACATTGTTCAAAGTCCAATGATCTGGGTACAGCCCACATGCTAGCCATTGACTAGATAACATCAGCCTGAGGATTCTGAGTCCTAGACCATCACAGCCTGTCCCTTGCTCTGGCATCAAAGGGACCCAGCTCACCCGCCCCCTCCTTGGGATTTTCTTACCAGTTACAGTTTCCAATAAAAGAAGAGCCATGAGCCCAGTGTGGTGGCACAGGCTTGTGATCCCAGCATTCGGGAGGCTGAGACAGTAGGACCAGTCTGAGGCCAGCCTCAGCTACTTAGTGAGGCCCTCTGCAACTCAGTGAGACCCTGTTTCCAAGTAAAGCATAAGCAGTTGGGCTGGGGAGGTCGCTTGGAGGTAGAATGCCCCTGGGTTCATATCACACACAAAAAAGCAATGAACTCTGGAGATGGCTTATATTCTCCCTTGAATATGTATCTCTTGCTTTCCTAAATATCTTTGTCTATAACTTTACTCTTTGTTTTGGAAATTCTTTGCCAACCCTTGTCTGTACCACCCAGGACCTTCTCATACGACCCCATTTTATCTTGGTTACCTGTGCAAAGGCCCTGTCTCCAAATACAGTCACTGTCTGTGATGGGGATTGGGACCTCAACACATGAATTTTGGGGAGACACACCAGAGCATGAGAGCATCGTCAGAAGCTAGCCGGCCTCTTCCCCCTGCTTGTCCACCCTCCCTATGCCTGGAGTGGGGGGAAGGAGACAGCAGGGGTGGGGGCCGGTGGGGACAGGGAGACCTCATGCAGAGGAGGCTCTGGCCCTCCTCCTCACCTGCGCAGGGCTTCTCTAGGACCCACACTCTCGGTTGTCCTTTGTTTAGGGGCATTCCGCACCTTGTGGATTTTCTTTTGTGACTTCTTTGATGCTCTCTGGGAATTCTTTCTTCCCTCTGGCCATGCTCACCTGGGGTGCCTGGGCCCCTGTACCCACCGCTCCTCGGGAGGGTAGACAGCTAGAGCCACTGTCTAGCCCCCCTTGAATCTTCCCAGCTTCCCTCCTTGTCTGTGCTTTGTGGGAGATGCTGTTGGGCTGTCAGCGGGTACTCAGCACTGGTTCATGTCATTGGCCCATAGTCTGGTCCTGTTTCTAAAATACAAAGGTTTGTCTGCATTTTCCAGAGACTGGGAGTGAAGCTGGGCGAGTCTTCTAGGAGAGTGGAGGAAGGCTTTGTGCTGGGATGGGGACATTTCTCTTCCAGGGGATGGGAGGTTGCTCAGAGGTAAAGCCAGTCCCTAGGGAAAGCACCTGGAGGAAAGTTTTCTGTAAAACTCTTCTGGGTCTTTCTTCTGTCCTAAGCTTCTTGGCAGGAAGGCTGATAGGTACTGAGGAAGACAAACAATACTATTTTATTTCATTTGTGGTACTTAGGATTGAACCCAGGGCATACTGCATCCAAGCTACACCTCCAGCCCTTTCTTAAATTGGGCTTTGGTAAGTTGCTGATAAGTTGCTGCGGATGGCCTCAAACCTATCAGCCTCCTGTATCGGCCTCCAAGTACTGAGATTACAATTGTGCACCACCATGCGAGGCCGATCCTTTGTTCTTAAAGTGAAATGGTCTTTCTACCCTAAAGAGGCAAATAGCCTATTTCAATACGCGGATTTCGACGCATATCAATACTTACATACACAGTTATGGAAGGAACTAAATGATAATCTTCCCAAATGCACCAGTACCGGTAAATGTTTGTTATTTCTATTCTGTCCCCTTTACCCTTAATTTTCCATAGCTAGAACACATTTCTAAAACCCTAGCCATCTCACATGGATTCCCCCAATTTCCACTCACGCTCTGTCTTCATCTGTTTTTGCACTTGGACTTTGGATAAACCGCTTTTTAAAATTGCAACCACGCTGATGTTTATCCTTTTCATTTCTTTGCTGAGCTTTAGGACATATTTAAATTAAGAGAGATAATTTAAAATATGGAACTATGAATATAGTAAGTAGCAAACAGAGGCTACAGAGTAGGAAGGCATATGGACCGGGCTAATTGGAAAATGAGAGCAGGGAGAGAAAAACTCTAAGGAAAGAAATAAGCTTCGACTCAGCCCAAATATTAGTTTCCAGCCAAAGAATTTGGCTTTGCCTCAGTTCCCTCCTTGGTTGGACATGATATAGGATTGATACATTTTTCAAGAAAGCGGGAGAAATCCCCCCATCCACAGGGTGAGAATCTAAGCATCTATTTTCCATCCCAGGGACAATCAGAAATCATTCTTTGCGTTTATTTTTCAGTGTTGTGTTTGCCTGTGGACAAAATCAAAGCTGGCCAAAGGTGGCTCATGTGAATTACCTGAACAACAGTTTCTCATCGTGTTGAATTACATCGGGGCTGCTTGCTGTGAAATCATGCCACAGCCCAGTAACAGTGGACGATATTATCACTTTATTTTTCTTTTTCTTTTAAAATTTTATTTATTTATGTATTTATTTATATATTTATTTATTTATTTATTTGCGGGTCTGGGAATGGAACCCAGGGGCATTCGGCCTCCGAGCTACACCCCCTGCCCTATTTTTTTATTCTTTATTTTGAAACAGGGTCCCCCTGAGTTGCAAGGGCCTCACTAAGTAGCCGAGGCTGTCCGTGAACTGCGATTGTCTAGTCTCAGCCTCCTGAATGCTGGGATTACAAGCATGTGCCACCACGTCCGACTATTTATTTATTTATTTATTTTGCATGGCCATGAAGTTAACCCACTTCTTTCCTCTAGAAAGGAATGGACAGTCATTTTTCAAGTTGAAGAGAAAATCTCTCTAAATCCAAATCACTTAGCATTTACCTATTGCTTATTAATATTGTAGGAATCAAAAGTTTCTTCCCAGGTCACCCAATCTTCTTTTGGCTTCTCTAGATCAGATTTCAAGATTATATGGCTTTACAATGTTTGGAATACCTCTAATGCCCAATAAAGTAAAAACGCATGGATCCACAGCCTTAGCTAACAATCGTGTCATCAAAATTTGAAAAGTCATCTAGCCCAGAAAAGTCCTTGAGAAATCAAAATAATTGTAAGAGCTCTGTGGCCATTGATAAATTCTCCATCCCCCACTAGGGGGATGGACTGCTCACTGCCCCTTTGCCCTTACCCCAAGGAATGGCTTCCTTATTTCTCCAAGGCAACATTTGCGGTCACCCCCTTGAGGTGTTGGGTGGAGTTTGAACTCTGTTTATATTGATTAAATGATAGTCAACTTTCCTTTTTAGAGACTGTTAGGAGAGGAAAACGCAGATCTTGGAAGGGCGAAGGCTCTCTATCTCCTTCTTCCTCCTCTTTCTCTTCCTCCTCTCAATACTTCCAGGAAGTTGTCATGGAAAATGAAGGTTCACTTCCTGCTACCTGCTTCTGTCAACTCCGAAAGGCCATTTCTACTGTTTATTATGAGTCAAATGGGTCTATTAAGAACAGACTTCCCCCTCTGTGGGATCTGGCTGAGATATGGGGCACGATGGCACTTCATATGCATGAATATGCTACAGAGATACAGGATTGATACCCTTGCTGCATCCCCTTTGCACATCAGGACAGGGGACTGCCTAAAGGAGGAACTTGCTGCCAATGGTCCCACTCCATCATCCTTGGAGGGACAAAGGGACAAGGGGACTGAACATGTTAAATTCTCTGGTTTCCTTCCTGCTGGCCTTGTGAATTCTTAAGGCTTGGGTGCAGGGTCGCCTTTATGGCGGCCTACTATTAATTAGAGGAAGACTCTATAATCCCCCCTTAAATAAAAAATGCTTGATTTCTCTAAAAACAGTTAACTTTTTTCTTTTTTTGGTACCAGGGATTGAACCCAGGGGCATTCTACCTCCAAGCTACATCCCCAGCCCAATTTAAAAAATATATTCTTTATTTTGAAATATGTTCTAAGTTGAAGAGGGCCTCACTAAGTAGCTGAGGCTGGCCATGAACCCACGATCCTCCTGTCTCAGCCTCCCATGACTGGGATTACAAGTGTGCACCACAGTGCCAGGCAACAGTTATTTTTAAAATTTTTTTGTAGATGGTAGAATACCAGGGGCATTCTACCTCCAAACTACACCCTCAGCCCCATTTTTAACTTTTTACTTTTTATTCTGCAACAGAGCCTTGCTGAGTTGCAAAGGGCCTCACTAAGTAGCTGAGGCTGTCTGAGAACCACAATCCTCCTGTCTCAGCCTCCTATATGACAAGATTTAAGTGTGTGTCACCATGCCCAGCTAAGACAGTTACTTTTTTTTAATATTTGAAGTAAATAGTTAAATGAAGGAGGAAAAAAATCCATCCCCCTCTCAGACCATAATAAGACACTGTGGTATAGTGCAGAACAATCATCTCCTCCCATTCTGCGAGATGTTGGGCTGGTCACTACACTTCTCTAAGTTCTTGCTTATAAAAGCAGAGCAATATGAGCCATGCCCTCTCCACAAGAGACTACTGGGTGATGAATGAGATCCTATATAGGTAGTTATTAAAAATCTGGGCTGCGATAGCAGACACTCTGGTCTCAAAGGCTTGCCCCGCCATTTTCTGGATAAATGGCATTGGTCAGATTAGTTAACCTTTCTGGGCCTCCGTTTCCTCATCTATAAAACAGGACTAATCACAGCATCTAGTTTAGAGAGTTACTGTGAAGATTAAATTATACATGTGGCCAGGCACTAAGAGTGGTGCCGGGCCAGAGCAAGCACAAAATAAACATTAGCTCTCGTTATTACCAAGTATGTAAATAAGACTCTAAGCCTGTAATGGACCCTGAATGAGATTCTAATAGCACGGGGATCGCTGTGCAGAGACAAGGCACAGGTCTCCTTGGCTTTGCAGCCTGGAGTCACAGAGGCAGGGATGGCAGTTTGCTCACAGGACTTCTCAGGAGTAAATGAGGTGTCCCCTTAGTACTACAGTGATGGAGAGGGGCGTGGGGTACACTGAAGTTACCTTAGAGAAGGTCTGGGGAGTAACCGGGGGCCTGGGGTGAGGATCCTAAAGGTAGAGCCAGTGGGGGGTACTGTAGCCAGTGATGTCCGGCAATGGGGAAAATGGGAAAGACCTCCTGGGGCAGAGAAATTCAGACAGGAGGTGCTCTGGGTGGGGCTTGGGGGGCACACCTCACAGGCACACCAACCCTGGCTGAGATCATGTCTGGAGCCCCAGAGGGATAAGGCAGGTCATATTTAAATGGTTACAGCAAAACAACACCCCCGCCGTCCACAGTCTACTCTCATTCATGTTCTTTGGGAGGAAGTAAAAATTGTGGTAGTGTTAATTGCTATTCACTCTCGAACGTGAGCCTTGCACAGATGAGCTCAGGGAAGTGTGCCATTTTCTTGGACGGGATTATTAAGGAAAGTCTTTCCGGATGATCCAGGTGGAAGTTGCTGAGTGCCTTGTACTTGTAGCACTTGTAGTTTCCTGTGAGCCTTAAGGCGGTGGCTGAGAACTAGCCCATAGTAGATACACGGTAGTGCCCTGGTGTGCAGACTCCTTGGTAACGCGCTGGGGGACAGGCAGGACTGCGTGGCTGCCCCTGTAGGCCGGCCTGCAGGCCAAGGACCACCGAGCCAAGGGCAGGAGGGGACTGGGGCGGGCCAGTGGCTAAGGGCTTCCTGCTGCCCCCGCAGTGGCTGCTTCATCCCTGCACAGGAGTTCCAGGTCCTTGGAGTGCCTTACGCGGCCCTCTGCTGGGGTCCCTGCAACCCTGCATTTGCCCAGACGTCCTGGCTGGGGGTAATCCAGTGTGTGCGCAGCGCGCAGCTCCGAGAGGGATTACTTTAATTTCCCCTTCCCGAGCTCTGTTCTGGGGCCTTTGGGGGCACGCCCAATGGCTGGGAGCGCAGGAACAGGGATGGCAGGCGGCAGAAACCTCCAGCGGCACTGACCTCTGGCACCTCCCCAAGCCCCAGAGCGCAACATCTGTTCTGAGAAATATCCGGGCGGGCCAGGGGTGGAGGGAAAGGGGAAGCGCGCGCCAACCCCTTCCTGGGCACACTGAATTCTATTTGTGGAATCAGTTCTTCCTCTCCCGCTAGCACCGGGTGCCGGAGCCCTAGATCCCATCTCCAGGGGGTGCCCTTGCACCCCGGTCGCCTCTGCCGGGTGCCCCCCGCAGTTCCACCCGTCTCCGCCGTGGCGCCCTGTGCTCCACAGCGCCACCTAGGGGCCGGGCAGCACCTCCCTTACTCTGGGGCAGCCCCTCCCCCGCTTTACTCCCCTAGGACACTCTCTCCAGCTCTCCGCCTAGGGCGACCCCAGCGCCCTCGCCGCGCTCGCACCCTAGCCGGTGCCCGGTGCCTCCCGAGGGGCGCACGGCTGCAGGAGGTGCAGGCCCGGGCCTCGGGCGGGCGGGGGGCGCAGGGCAGGCGCGGCCGCGGCCCAGGGGAAGCGGCGATGGCAGCGGCGGGAGGCGGCGGGCGGCGCGAGGAGCCCCTGTGATTGGCACAGCCCGAGCTGGAGGAGGAGGCGAGGGGAGGGCGGAGGAGGAGGAGGAGGAGAGGGAGGAGGAGGAAGGGACGAGCGCGGCGGCGGCGGCGGCGGCGGCGGCGGCTGGGAGCTGAGCGATCCACCTCTCCAGCTCGGGCAGGACGGGGGCGGCCGCCGCGGGTCCAGGGCGGAGGCGGCACCGGCCTCGGGCGCACCCCCGCCCGGCTGCGACCCTGACACCCGGCGCGAGCGGGCCGGCGGCGGCGGCGGGGGAAGGATGCAGGGCAAGAAGCCTGGCGGCTCGTCGGGCGGCGGCCGGGGCGGCGAGCTGCAGGGGGACGAGGCGCAGAGGAACAAGAAGAAGAAAAAGAAGGTGTCCTGCTTCTCCAACATCAAGATCTTCCTGGTGTCCGAGTGCGCCCTGATGCTGGCGCAGGGCACGGTGGGCGCCTACCTGGTGAGTCAGTCCCCTTGCCAACTCCGCCGCCGGCCCCTTCCCCAGCCGGGCGCCCGGGTGGCCGGCCGGCGCGAGGAGGGGCCGCCCGGGGCAGGCGGGCGTGACCTCGGCCCGGCGCGGAGGTCGGCGGGTGGTGCAGAGGCGGCCGCCGGGGGAGCTGCCGGCCCGGGCTGCGAGCGAGCCGGGAGCGGGCGGGACCGCGGATGCCGGCGGCGGCTCGCGTGCCCGGCGGGGGCTGGGGCCCCCGGGGAGAAGCGGCGGGCAGGTGGGCGTGAGGCCGCCTCCCCCCACCCCTGGAAGGCAGAGCTAGAGGGAGAGTTCGGGAGCCTTTTGGGAGAGGAAGGCATCGCGGTTTTCAGGTGACCTGCACATGGCAAGAGAAGCCAGTTAGCAGCATCCTATGTCCTCTCCTCCCCATTCCATTTGCCTGAGAACGAATCCATTATGCCTCATCTTCTCCGGGCTCTTTCTCCATCCGCCAATTACGGGTGGTGGATTTAACAGCTTAGAGTAAAAGGCGCCCGAGTGTGGCCCTGATCCGAACCGCAGTTCCAGGAGGACGATTCCCTCCCGTATTCCAGTAGCCGCCTTTCAGCGTCTGGAATAAAGTTGCCTTACCTGGGGAGAGTTTGTGTAGTTTTGCTTCCCACTCTTCCAGCTAAGTTACCCACCGTGGTCTCTCGCCCACAGCGGGGTTGCATGATGGCTCACAGTATGGATCTATTGTATTTGCCTTCAAAAGGGATAGTCCTGCTCCGAGGGCCCAGGGTCCCTAACATCTCAGAGGAAATTGCTTGTAATGACTCAGCATTGTCAAGTAACTTCTCTCTCTCTCTCTCTCTCTCTCTCTCTCTCTCTCTCTCTCTCTCTCTCTCTCATCTCTCTCCATCTCCATCTCTATCTCCATCTCTATCTCTATCTCTATCTCTCTCTGTGGTCCTGACTGGAGCTCCAGGAAGGCACCTCTAGACCAGTCCTGTCTAAACAGGAACAGATTTGTCCGAGTTTATAGTGTTAAGCTATCGCTTGACTATTGACCTGAAACTCGAATCAAAAGCCATAGATTTGGTGGAGTTTTAGTGAGCGAGTTTGACGGAGACAGAATCGGACAAGATTTCGGCTGTTGGATAACTACATCCAGAGATGGGGCTGGACGGCGGTCCTGATGTTATCATTAATCCCTCATTCCTGGCCTTGGGTTAAAGTTAATGAGAGCCAGACGCTGGGTGCCCTATTCCGTTCGTAATCCATCTCCAAGGGTTCTTGCTGTTAAAGCAACTTCAAGCAGGGCTTGGTTTCTGGTGTTGGGTAAAATTAGATATGTGGTTGGTTATGAGAGGGAGCCCAACGAACTCAACGCTATTACTGGAGTGTCCGTTTGGAGGCTTTTGAAAATCTAATGCATTTGTGTTGTGCCTTCTGAGATGAAAGGTGTTTAAATCCCTGTCTCTGTCATGTACAGATGTACATGTACCTGTAACCTGTACCTTGCAAGTGAACCCGGGAGCCGAAAGCCTGTTTCGTTTTCCGTTTTATAAAATGCACTTGTTTTGTCTATAGTTATAATCCATAGATGCAGAAAATACCTGTGGATTTTTGGAGTTTGGGCAGGATAGAGAATAACTATGTTTGTGGGTTATTTTTACCAGAGCTTCCTTAGTGGAAATTTCACAGTGTTTAGATAGGTATATGCATTACTAAGATACAAATGTACATTACTAATCAAATATAAGTGGACCTGCACTGTAGCACATGTACAATCCACGAATCCCTAACAGGGTCTGTGTGTAAAAGGAGGTAAAATTAGGAAACAGCTTGGTCCAGTTTAACAGTTTGTTTGCCTCCAAGCAGTTCCGCCCAGCAGAGCATCATTCATGTGTAGCAAGCAGAGGCAGAACTTTTCAGCCCGGGGAATGATGAAGACGCGGGCTTAGGATTTTTCACTTACAATGATCCAAGGGTTTTAGAAGGAAGGGGAGCCGGGCTTCAGCTAGATGAAAGACCTAGCTCCTTGAGAGAGTTAAGGAGCAGGGTGCTCCTGAAGCCTGGGACTGAGTCCCTAGGCAGGCTGGCCCTGGGACACAGCAGGTTGACTTGAATCTGAGAACAGGGAATGGCGGAGAGGAGGAATTCATTCCACCTGGTGATGGCATCCTGGCGTGATGGAAAGCCTGATCAGCTGGGATAGAGTGACAGGGGCAACAGGTGTCTGACAGAAAGCAGATGGAGGCCGGGAGAGGACAGGCCTAGGGACCTGAATTCACTTAGACCACCGGAGCAGGCCAGAAGGTTCTCTGGCTCTGCTTTGCCCTGTTGCCCTTGACTTTGACAACTGAAACTCGTGAATAGGAATAGGTGGCTTGCCCAGGTCCACTGCATCCACTTGCTATGGGCCTTGTGCTTCTGGGCTACTTCAGAGTTTCCTCTTTATCTGTCTTTTGAGAGATAGAAAAAAAAAAGTTTGTTTTTCCATCAGCAATGGGAGACTTTTCTGTGAATGACTTGGCAAAGAACCAGGGCAGGGTGTTTGCAGGAAATGCAAACTGCTACCTGGTAACCTATCCTGGCCTTCCTGGGAAACCGGAGCCCCTGTGTCTATAGGTAAGGGCCCATGTGGAGGGTGTGCGAATCTTTGATCTTTACGTGGGCGATCAGCCTGCCCCTCTGATGAAGTATTTTCATATACTGATGAAGGACTTGCCATGCCCATTGCCAACCATGCTTTATTTCCAAGAGGAGAGTGATGGCAAATTCAAGGCCAGCGGTATTTTTTTTTTTTTATAATCCACCTAGCTACTTTGTGTTTCTCTCCAGGTACCTTTTTTTTTTCTTTTTAAGTATTGGGAAGTTTTATTTTATCTCTCCCTTTTTCTTTGTGAAAAGACAGATTCACCAGTGTCATCAGTGTGGCCTCAGTGACATTTATGAGGGCCTCTTTTCTGTGCAATTGAAGCAGGAGGCTGCCTAGGATTGAGCAACTTTGCAAAGCAGGACTCTTGTGTATCAAGAGAGAGAGAGAGAGAGAGAGAGAGAGAGAGAGAGAGAGAGAGGTATCTTTTTTTTTTTTTTTTTTTTTAAAGAACCTCCCCAGGGAGGAAACTTTAGGCAGAACTCTATGTGAGGAGGCCGCCAGTTGTTAGGCCAGGGGCCTGTGACTTTTTGCCTGGGTATCAGTCTTCCAGGGAAAGGCAGGAGGATATTGATCCTGACAGCCACACTTGGGGTGATGATCCTGATAATAGGATCTAGATAAGATAATTCCAGTGCAACCTGGGAGACCTATGGATTCTGAAATCTGTTGTAGTTGTAGATAGATGGCTTCATTAGAAATCAGGCTATAGATAAGCCAGCAGCTCTAAGGATGTTCTATCGTGGTGGTCATTTAAACTGTCTGGCTGGCCGTGAATTTTTTTTTTTTTTAATCAGAGTGAGAAGAGAGGCCTGCTCAGTTTGATAGTCTGTGTGTGCAAAGCTGAGAGTGCAACATGAGTGTGTGTGTGTGTGTGTGTGTGTGTGTGTGTGTGTGTGTGTTGAGTCTCTGCTTTGGGTGCCTCCAGTCTGAACTGACCTGTTTGTGAGGATGTTAACATCTGTATGAGTCTTGGACTACTGGGAGGAGCTGTGAGCCATATAGGATCTGTGTGGGGAGAAGGTTGTTTTGTGTGCAGTTTGTCTGAGACCCACTGAGATGTCTCAAGCCATTCCTTCAGGGTTGTGTATGCTATCACGCTACTGAGGACTGGAGGAGATAAGGATGTTTACAGGAAATTAAAACTGCTGACACCTCTGGTCAGTTAGGGTTGAGGCTTACATACAGATGCATTTGAATTTCCTTAGGATGAAAAGTGAAAAGGGCCAGGTTAGCCTCCTGGGTGGGGCACCCAGGCAGCTGCTATGAATAGGGGGGTCCTTTCCCTATTTAGGGTTATGCAAACACATGTCTGTGATGACAGAGATCATTGAGTGTGGTTATCAAGGCTCTATCTCACTGTGTGATGGTCAGTTATTTTTTAAACCTGAGAACATTCAGTGGGCTTGCAATTAGGGGTATGGTGAAATGACTGGATTTGTTATTCCTTTTTTTTTTTTTCCCTAAAGAAAGCATCACAGGCTTGTAATCCCAGCATTTGGGAGGCTGAGACCGGAGGATGGCGGTTTGCAGACAGCCTCAGCTACTCAGTGCGGCCCTCTGCAACTCAGTGAGACCCGGTTTCAAAATAAGGAATAAAAAAATAGGGCAGGGGGTGTAGCTCGGAGTTCGAATGCCCCTGGGTTCCATCCTCAGACCCGGAAAAGAAAAAAAATAATAAATAAAGAAAGCAAGCATCATTTTGAAAATGGGTTTTTGCATATTCAGCCCAGAAGCAGACAGCTGAGAGACATCTTTTTTTTCAGTCCTTGTCAAATTAGTATGATGACTAAGGTAACTGTATTTTACTTAATCAAATTATTTTACATACTTATGGTTACTCAAAATGACAAATTCCCTGCCATTTGCATAATTACAATATAGCCCTGGGTAGCAAGAAGCATAATAATTCTGATATATTTTTTTTCCTGATAGCTTGGTTTAAACTGTTTAGCTAATAATCATTAAGGGAAAAATTATTTCTGAAAATTTCTTTCTGCCACCTTTGTGTACATACCTTTGTTTCTTGGGGCTTCTACTTGTGTGTTTAAGAGTAGAAGAAGCCTAATTGGTGGTAAAGTCGGCAAGATTTTTTCTTCTAAGTTTTGCTAACTCTCTCCCTCCCATTTCAGTTTTTGATATCCTACAAAAAGTATACCCTAGAGGCCTGTCCACAGTGGCGCTGCCCGGATAATCAGCTGCTCAGGGTTTCAGCTCATCCCACCTGCAGAGGAAACAGCTTGGTTCTGCATCTTGCTACATGAGCTTCCTCTTTCCCGGAGTCCTTGGCAAACCACTGGGTCAGGGCAGCCCGAGCAGGAAGGTCTTTGAATTTCTTTTGTGTATCCAACAGCAGACTTTGAGGTGCCACTTTGATCAGGGCCTGGGTTCGCGTAGCAGACAGGCCTGGGAATGAGAAAGTGTGCTGTTGCAAAAGCAATTTCACATACAGGTGGAGAATCGAGCTCCCTGACTTGCTGCATGTCTGCAGCCTCTGGTCCACTTCATGAACGCTTTTAACTTGCACGGTTTCACTACATGCATCACTTAACAGGTACGTTCCTGTGAAGTCGAGTCATGGTACCTTGCTTCACTTGTACTCTGCAAATCATTGGCTTCTACCTTACATATAGTTACATGTGTTTTTGTGGGCTGGATTGCAAACACTGGCTACTGTATGCTGCACTTTCAAAGGTTTTACGGGACACTGGTTTGGTGCTTTTGATTGTTTGGCTTACATTGGATTTGGGATTCAGTCGTCCTTGAGACAAGTTGGCTAAGTGAGTTTTATTGCTTCTCTGAACTGCCTTTGGTAATCATGTAGGCCAGAAAGGTAGCATCCTTGTTCTTTAAAGTTATTTTTGTTTTCTATGTCTGTATCTATAAAATGCATAACAAGCAGGAAAAGAAGCAGATCCACTGACCTTGACTTAATAAGAGCAGTGAATTTGAGATAGTTCAAAGACAACTTATATTTCAAGAAATCGTAGTGCCCATGTGTTAGTAACTCCAAGTCAAATGGTTACAACATCAAGGCAGAGATTGGCAGGTGTCTATGGCAGGGATGGCTTGCTGGATGAATATCAGCAGACCGAGGATTCATTCCCGTGGCCTCCTCTTAGCAGCTCTGTGACCTTGTACTGATTCCTTGACCTTTCTGTGTCTCCATTTTTTAAATTTTGAAACTGGGATTTTCATAGTGGTCCCAGTGATCATATGACCATGCACCAAGTCAACACAGGTAGAGAGCACTTTGAATCCCTTCTGGCACACAGTGAGTACTCAGTAAATAGTAGCTCTTATGATTAATAAGGTGGTCACGCATATTTACTACCAAAAGAATAATGATGTGGCCCCAATTACTGAGCAAGAAATTTATTTCTATCTAGACTTGGTTTTGGTTTAGTGAACTGCCCATTCAAGATCCTATTCTGCAGGAACATTTTTGTCTGGGAAGCAAGGCCTTGAACCTGTGATCCTCTTCCTCTTGTCTGTGCTTCCTAAACACTGGATTATAGGTGTGCGGCACCATGCCCGGCTAGGTAAAGTTTTTAAGAGCTAGAAATATTATGTACTAACTTCCAATTCTGTATTATAAGCTCAGCAATCTATTTCGCCTTAATTATGGCAAAAATGTGTGAGAGGAAACCCCCACAGCAAGTTATTTATATTTGTCATTTAAAGTGCATGGGACTTCAAAGGCCCAGGTGTGGGTGGCTGGGAGGGGCAGGTGCACTAATGCCTTGCTTTGAGGCTTTGAGGTGTCCTTAGTGTCTGTCATGTTAGTTCATGGCCACAGGGGAGCAAAGACTGAGGATAGGTGGTAAGAACAGCTTGATTTTTTTTTTTTTTGCAATACTGAGGATGGATCTCAGGAGCATTGTACCCCTGAGCTACACCCCTAGCCCTATTTTTATCCCTTATTTTTGAAATAGCATCTCACTAAGTTTTGGAGGGTCTCAATAGTTGAGGCTGGGTGCAAACCTGCAATCCTCCTGCCTCAGCTTCCCAAGTACTGGGATTATAAGCGTGTGCTACCAAGCTTGGCTAGAACACCTGTATTTGAACCTGGACTGCAGTTAACCATTTTCTAGTGACTTGACTTACCCCGGCCTCAATATCCTCCCCTGAACAATGGTGGGTAATGACAGAGCCTATCTTCAGATGGTAGAGTAGGCATGGGATATGGTACTTCCTGCAGGGCGGGGCATTCCACCAATTGCTTTAACAGAAAGAACAAACCTTATTTGCTGACCTTAGCCACAACTGAAGTCCCACCCAGGGACCTGAGGCTTTGGGATATGAGTGCTGTCTGGGCTTCAGTTTTCTAGTTTGGTGATCTGGGCCCCTGTAGCTTGTTCTGCTTCACTGAGTATAAGGCTGAATGGTTACTGGAGGGGAACCTGAAGTGTCAGGAGGGGAGGACCAAGGGACATATGCTGTGGACATATGCTGCCCTCCAGGCAACCTTGTTGCAGACACTGAGCACTCAGAGCGAGCCCGGAGGGGCGTGGCCTCGTTACCTTCAACAACAGGAAGCAGGTTCAGCAAGTACATTTGTGGTCCTCTCCCCATCTTGCTCACTTACTTGGTTTTTCAAAAGCAAAGCAAAAGAGTTTTTATTTATTTATTTATTTATTTATTTATTTATTTATTTATTTATTTATTTTGCGGGTCTGGGGATGGAACCCAGAGGCATTTGACCTCCAAGCAACACCCCCGGCCCAATTTTTTATTCTTTATTTTGAAACAGGGTCTCACTGAGCTGAAGCGGTCCGCGAACCACTATCCTCCGGTCTCAGCCTCCCGAATACTGGGATTACAAGCGTGCGCCACCGCGCCCGGCTTCATGACAAGGTTTTATGAGCACAGCTTCTGTACACCACCATGTCTTCCGTTTGTAGTTTTGGAAGAGGCCTTCCTGTCTCCATAATGGTCATACCTGTCCTTGGGGAAAAAAAAAGAGAATGCACTGGGCTCTTCTTGGTGAATCAGGTTGCACTGTGTGTAGGTTAGGTAAGGTTTTCCATCCACATTGAGATGCTTCAGTCTTCCCAAGGGAGCATGTACACCTGGGGACCAAGGAGTCCCCCAAACCTGCTGACTCTGCTGAGGAAGAAACCCCATCTAAAGTACCGGGGCTTCTGCAGCAATAGCCGTGGAGTGAGCCAGCCAGGAGCCTACTCTGTCTAGGCTTTTCAGTGACATGGTGGAGAACAGACACCTTCCTTGGGACGCAGGCACAACCTCAGCACAACCTCCCAACTTCTTTATTTTGGTTCTTCTTTGTGGCTTTTTTTTTCCCCCGGTGGTACTGGGGGTAGAATCCAGGGGCTTTTCTACCTCTGGACTATGCTCCAAGACCTATTTTTTTTTATATTTTAATTGGAAACAGGGTCTCACTAAGTTGCTGAGAGCCTTGCTAAGTAGCTGAGTCTGGCTTTGAACATTTCCGATCCTCATGTCTCAGCCTCCCAAGCGCGGGGATTACAAGCATGCACCACCATGCCCGGCTTCTTTGTGGCTTTGAGTTAAGCCCCTCAACAAAGGGAAGGCCTTGCTGTCTGTGTACCCACTGGCTCATATCTTTCCTAGAAGGGATGATAACCAGCCAGCTATTTCTCAAGCAATGAGACAGCCTTCTTCAAATTTGGAATAGCTGTCTTGCCATCTGGGACCTGATGGTTGGCCATTAGGAGTTTCTTAGCCTTAAACAAAAGTCCTATCTGTCTCTCCCAGTGGAGGCATGTTACAAATAGTTAAAAGCAAAACACAGCATAGGCTGCTACTAGCCGTCTTTTATAATGGGGCGGGGACTGGTGAGCCCACCCCCCCCCTTTGCCCCTGTGATTTCTTCTATAATTACCCCCCCACCCCACTTCCCTTTGGAACTCTGCAGGCATGCGCTATCCCAGGTGACGCTGTAAATTCCCTGCCAGTGGATTCAAAGACAGCGCTGATTGTAATGAGGAAGTCTTACTTCCTTAGCATTGGTTGTTGTTAAAATCTTTGCGACGAACCCTCTGAAAATCTTGGGAACAGACTGGTTGTAAACTCATTCAAGAGAGCTGTACTGTGACAATCGCCTCACTAGCGTGCGGCAGAAGGGCCGAGTCTTAGCAGCAAACCACTGTGCCATTATGAGAGTCCAGTCAAGAGCCTGGAGCATGTCCCTTGTCCTTCTGTCTGTGAGTCTATTCATATGTCTGTCTATCCACACTCTTTGAGTGAGCTCTGTATCACATGGGAGAAGTTTCTGATTCATCTGGGAAGTTGCTCTTCAGAACAAATCGTGGGTCTCCAGATGATGACTCTGAGTATCCAGATAGCCTTTGGCACTCTTTCTTGGAAGCTCGAGATCTGCTTAGATTTCTTTCTGTCGTCCCTTAAGCTTGTAATTGTGCTGGGTTATGAGAAGTAGGCAGGGGCCGAGCAGGCTTTTAACACACAGTCTTGGAGAAAAGAACAGAATAAGAGTAGGCAAACGACTGCCAACATCACTGGCTACCCAGCCTGGGAGCTCTGAGGAAGGTGGCAATAATTATTGTCATCCCAGGGTTGGTGTGGGGTGAAGAGAGCCTCACAGTGGTGCTTCTCAATTAAAGACTGTTATATAATATTCATAGTAAGTGGCAATTGTCTCTCTCCTGCCTCCTTTGGAAAAGGCTTATATAAAATAAGCATGTTCTTCCTCTAATCGTTGGATTTATGCTCCCATCTTCTGCTGATAGAAATGAGAAATTACCACCTTGAATATAAGCAAGTTGGAATTGGAAAGCTGCCCTCAACTGATTACATAAGCTTTAAAATACTGTACCTGGAATTTTGTGTTTACTCTGTTAAGAATTCCCTTAATGAAGATGAAAATTTTCTAGGCAGCATGGACCCATATGTTTTCCTTATGGAAGATTCAGTTATTATGATCCAATCTGTACAGTAAAGAATGATGTTGATTAGTTAATCTTCTGGTTGACTCTTTGGGTCAGGGAATTGTTTGCAGGAGGTCCATGGAGCCACCTATAGCAATCTTCTCCCAGAACTGGGCTGTCCGTGGCTTCCACACTAGCTCTCCATCTCTCTAGGGGTGTGCAAGGCTCATCCGGGGCCGGTGGTCACTGTAGCACTTAAGATTGCAGACTCAAGAGTGCAGGCCTCCTCTGAGGTCATCTTTAGAGCTTGCTTGTGTAATTCAGCGGGATATCTATGAGTCCAGCTACTGTTGGGCCATCACCATCCCTGTGGCTATTTCATTTCCCCAACCACTGCTGTGACAACATCTGGAACTGGCTGTGTCCTGTGGGGTAATTTGCATAACCTACATGCATTCCAATGAGGTACAGTGGGTATCCCTTATCCACTTAATGAAGGTACACAAGCCTGGTGGGGACCACGGCACATACACATTCAAATCCAGATTTCCAGCTTCCTCCTGACTGTAGAAAAGGAACGTATGTTCTCTTATTTATTTATTTATTTATTTGGACATTTAAAGGGAGCCAGATGTGTCGAGATAGATCCAGAAGAGTTTTGGACTGGCCTCTCCTGTCCTTGTGTAAGAAATTTAAAGCGAGACACTGGATTTATTATGCAGCATATTATATTGCCCGCCCCAGTGCCAGTAAATACTTTATGTGGTTTGGGAGGCTTAACCTGCCAGCAATATAGTTTATCAGCCAGCTAAAGAGAGGATATCTTTTAGAAAAAAATAAAACATAAATTAGCATCTTCCCTCTACCTTCACCAAGCCCTGGAGATGCACATAAATGGATCAAAAGTCAGCCAGCAGCTTTGCAGCTTGCAGTTGATGGAAACGGGTGTGGAGGTTTGCCATGCTGTATCCAGGCTCAAAGTGGTACCTGGAACCAGCAGCAGTTGAGCTAAATCCAAGCACAGTTCCCTTCACCCAGGTGGAACAGATTGTTCAATAGATGTATTGTCTCTGTGTCCCGAGGTCTTGGCCTATTACTAGAAGACCTGTTGTTAGGCCTTCTTAAATACAGTTGCTCCTCTATATCTGGGAGTTTCTCATCCAAGAAAGCGCCAATAAAAACCATATGAAAAAAAAAATTGTGAGCTGGATATGGTGGCAGATGCTTGTGATCCCAGTACTTGGAAGGCTGAGACAGGAGGAGGATTGCAGGCTCAGAGCCAGCCTCAGCTACTTAGTGAGGCCCTCTACAACTTAGTGAGATCCTGTTTCAAAATAAAGAATAAAAAATAGGGCTAAGGGTGCAGCTCAGAGGTGGAATGCCCCTGGGTTCAATCCCCAGTACCACACACAAAAAATTGTGATGGTACTGAACTTGTATAGATTTTATTTTTCTGCCGTGATTCCCTAGGCAATGTAGTATAATAACTATTTACATTGCATTGGGTAACTAATATCTCAAAGTATATTAAGAGGATGCATGTAGGTTATATGCAAAATACAATGGTGTTTTTTCTTTAGTGCTAAGGATTGAGGCAGGAGCCTCTTACATGCTTCTGTGCCTATTTATATATAAGGGAGATATGAACATCTCAGAGAGGGGTGCTGGGACGAATCCTGAAAGTATACAGGAGGATGACTATATAACATTGTAAACCCCCTGCTTTGTGGCTTTCATTTTAGGCAAAATCAGGGCACAGGATTAACACTTATGTAGTTCCACCTACTGCATTAGCTGGTAGGTGTGAGCAGGTAAGCCTTCAGGGAATGAAGACAGAGGGTCATTTTAATTTTGGAAATAATGATTACAGACATATTTGAGTACAAATATAAGTGGTAAGTCCCTGATACAAATGCACGAAACCCAAAATGTCCTCATATTTGAAACATTTTGAATGTTGACGTAAAACCACAAGTGGACACTTCAACACTTGATATCCTGTGTGATGGGCCATGGTCAGAATGCAGGTGCACAAAAAATACTGTACAAAAGCACCTTCAGGAGGTGTGTATTAGGTGTACAAGAAGCATGAATGCATTTTCTGTTTAGATATGGTTCCCATTCCCTGGGTCCTATTACATATATGAAATATTCAAAAGTCCATAAAGAAAAAAAATCCTGAATTGGAAACTTTCTCTGGGCGTTTTGGATAAGGAATACCCATTGTGCATTGTTCTGGTGGATGTTAGAGAAAACTACCTGTATCTTCCACTCTTTAAAAATGTTCTTCTTTAGCCGGGCATGGTGGTGCTCACTTGCAATCCTAATACTTGGGAGGATGAGACAGGAGGATCGCAGGTTCGTGGCCAGCCTCGGCTACTTAGTGAGGCTCTCTGCAATTTAGTAAGAGCCTGTTTCAAAATAAAGAATAAAAAACAGGGTTAGGGGGTATAGTTTAGAGACAGAATGCTCCTGGGTTTAATCCTTAGTACTGCCAAAAGAAAAAAAAAAGTTCTTTTTTAGTAGGCTCCATGTCATGTTCTCTTTTCCGTCCTTCCTTCCCTCCTTCCTTCCTCCCCCCTCTTTCTTTCTTTCTTTCTTTCTTTCTTTCTTTCTTTCTTTCTTTCTTTCTTTCTTTCTTTCTTTCTTTCTTTCTTTCTTTCTTTCTTTCTCCTTTTTTTTTGTGGTACTGGGGATGGAACCCAGGGGCATTCTATCTCTGAGCTACACCCCCAGCCCAATTTTATTTTATTTTTTCATTTTTTTGGTGGTACTCGAGGTAGAACCCAGAGGCTTTTTACGTCTGGGCTATACCCCCAGACCTATTTTCTATTTTATTTGGAAACGGTCTCACTAAGTTGCTGAGAGCCTAAGTAGCTGAGGCTGGCTTTGAACCTGTGCCATCCTCCTGTCTCAGCCTCACAAGTGCGGGAATTACAAGCGTGCGCCACCACGCCCAGCTCCAGCCCTATTTTTTTATTCTTTATTTTGAAACAGGGTCTCACTGAGTTGCAAAGGGCCTCACAAAATAGCTGAGGCTGGCTGCCAACTACCATTCTCCGGTCTCAACCTCCTGAATGCTGGGATTACAAGCGTGTGTCACCACACCTGGCTGGGCTCCATGTTTTCTACTAGTCACTGTACCTATCCTTAATCTAGTATGTGTGTGTGTATGTGTGTGTGTGTGTGTGTGTGTGTGTGTGTGTGTGTGTATGATAAACATATAATGAATTTCATTGCCTTCTGATACTTTGGAGTTTATTAGGGAGTGCTTTGTTTTTTAAAATAGCAGCAACAGGCAGCAATTAAAAATAACTCACGGGCTTGTGGCACGCACCTAGGACTAGCCGGGAGACCATTGGGTATGACAAGGGAGCCATTTAGATCCGCAGAAAGGAAGCTGAGTGCTGTGGTGTTCAGGTCTGTCGCTTTTGTGGCTACTTGTCTCTTTGTGCCCAGTGACCTGAGCTGTGGTCACAGGTGGTCGCTCAGCCATGTGCCTCTTGGTCGTTCACACATTCTGTCCCCACCTCCCTCTGCTGGCCCTTTACCCATCTGCACCACGCTTCCCAACCCTGGTGGGATAGCACAGGGGGGCCTCTGGGAGGCGCTGGTCACTCCTGATGGGAACTGTCACACCAGGCTTGGACCATGGGCGGTGTGGGTGCTGTCCCTCCAGCCCCCTCTTACCCTGGGTCGCCACCATCCTTATTCCTTGGGTAGTGAAACTGAGCCCGTGGCTTTCTACAGACCAGAGCCAGGTCCGCCTTCAGGCATGTGCTAATTCTCACCTTTCTGGACCAGAGCTCTTGTGTGCTCCTTTTGGACGCAGGATTGAGGGAGGAGAGCCTTCATGTTTATTTTAACCTTTCCTTTTGTTGAGTTCATGGGGTCATTTCCTAACATTTTCAGTATTACAGATGGTAAACCAAAATATCTTTATGTTACCAGGTGTGGTGGTACATGCCTGAAAATCCCAGTACTTGGGGGGATGCTGAAGGCAGGAAGATCTCAAGCCCAAGGCCAGCCTTGGCAACTTAGTAAGACCCTTAGCAATGCAGTGAAACCCTGTTTCAAAATAAAAAAAAAATAAATAGGGCTGGGAGTGTAGTTCAGAGGTAGAATGCCCCTGAGTTCAATCCTCAGCAACCCCCCCCCATACACACAAATCTATATGTTTATAATCCTTATATCTATATATTAAAGAGAGTGATTTGCAATTTAGCCTTTGATGGTGAAGTGGAAATAAATCTGGAGGTGTGATGGAGGATGAGTATAAATGTGTTTCTCTGGGCATTTTTATTCTTTATTTTTGAGACAGGGTCTCACTGAGTTGCAAAGGGCCTCACTAAGTAGCTGAGGCTGTCTGCGAACCACGATCCTCTTGTCTCAGATTCCCAAATGCTGGGATTACAAGTGTGCACCACCATGCCCGGCTCTAGACAGTTTTGATAGAAGAAATCAGGTGTATTTATTTATTTATTTATTTATTTATTTGGTGGTACTGGGGTTCCTGGAAGCCCTTCTACCTCCGGGCTATACTCCCAGACCTATTTTATATTTTTATTTGGAAACAGGGTATCCTAAGCCAGCGCACGCGCCTGGCTTCGAACCTGCACGATCCTCCTGTCTCTGCCTCCCAAGCACGGGGATTACAAGCGTGCGCCACCACGCCCAGCTAGGTGTATTTATTTTTTATAGTTACTTTAAAAAATTACCACACACTGGGTGGCTTTGAAATAGCAGAGTCTTTTCTCACCATCCTGGAGGATGGAAGTGGGGGGCCCGGGGGAGTCAGCATCCTCGCTTCTTCCCGGCTTTTGGTGGTGATGGCTTGTCTTTCCCTGACTCTCAGCTGCATCGGGCTAGTCTCTGCCTCTTCTTATAAGGACATTGGTCCTTTGGATTGGTACCCACCCTAATGACCTCATTCTAACTTGCTCACATCTGCCAAGACCTCCTTTCCAAATAAGATCACATCCACAAGTGCTGGGGATCGGAACTTCAGTACGTAACACCAGGAAGAAACAGAGGAAAGGCTCATCTACCAATTTGAGCGGGCAAAGGAAATAAATATGAGTCCTTGGTCCTTGTGGGTTTTGTGGCTTATGGAGATTGAACCTAGGGGTGCTACACACAGGGTGAGCTATATATAACTCTAGCCTTTTATTTATTTTACTTTGAGACGGGGTCTTTAAGTTGACAAGGCTGGCTTCACATTTACAAGCCTCCTGGCTCAGCCTCCCTCACAGATGGGTTTAGGGGCATGTGTCACTGCACCAGGCTCTCAGTTCTTTTAAGAGCTGGGGTTCAGCAGGAGGATTAAGGGATATTGCTAAGAGAATCATTGATGCCAGGAAGCCTTGGCTTTGTAGAAACATTGCCAGATGACAGTTCTCATTTCCCTCTGGGAGAAGGTGACCATGTTTATTGTGGGGTGGTGGTGGTTAGGCTCCCGAGGGTGAGCCTGCCTGGATTCCTGCATAGCTTTGAACATATCTTTTCCTTGCCTGGTTGAATATAGGAATTCTCCTTAACCAGTGATTAAGGGGAATGTATGTGGAAAATCCTACGCACACTTGTGAGTGTACATTATGCCTGCATATATTTATATTTATATCCATACACACAGATATGTGTAGATGTAGATATACACCTCCGCCACTCATACCCATGATTCCATAGCTGGGCTTCGGGGATGCAGCTTGGTCAAATTTCCACTTGGCTCTGTCTCCTCCCTGAAGCCCTATGGGGTTCATGAAACCTAAAGAGACTGTATCACTGCTCTGTGCCAGCCAGTGGCAGATTGGGCCAGGTGTATAATGTACTGGGATCAGGCATCTGCTTTCTCATTTTCTCCATCTTCAGGGCTTTTTATGGGTGGGGTGGAAGTGGTGAGATTCTCAGAGATTCTCAGCACAGTCTCCTTTAGAAAAAAAAAATCAGCTTGGTCTCTGCCAAACTAATTAACTTTGACAACTTCCTTAAGTGCTGTAAGCAATATACAGTCAAATAAGGCGTGTTCTTGGCCCTCACGGAGTTTATGTATCTGAATAGGGGAGATGGTGTGTTTATAAGGTTCCCATTAATGTCTCATTCATTAGCATGTTGTAGGTCCTGGGCCTGAAGAGCCCTCTGGGAGCCCCACAACTGGCCCAGGCGTACACAGGACATTGTGGTCCTGATAATAGGAGCAGAGTGTTGGGTGGGGAGGGAGGGGTTTCTGGAGATGGGCCTGGGTGGAAGGGGGGGAGCTTTATGGCTGGAGATGGAAGATAATTTTTTCGACGCTGGTTGGGGTAGATGGGAGATGATTTTTTCCCTCAATCCTGGGTGGGCAAGATGTCAGGACTGGAGCTGGTAAGATGTGGGCAACGGAGGTGGGTGGGAGTGGAAGAGCTACAGTGGAGAAATGACGGGCTGGGAAGCCAGGGCCACAGCCACCCAGGGGCAGGTCAGAGCTGGCGCTCTGGCGTCTCTGCTTCAGATAGCAGTGCGGGGGCCGTCAGCACCTGTCTTGGCCAAGTTTCTTTCCCGCCACCTCTCAGCTTTGAAGTGGTATGGAAAAATGCGGCTGGAAACCCGCCTGCCAGCCAGGAAGGAAGCTGTAGCCAGGGCGTGCTCAGACTCAGCTGAAAGAAGCCAGGGCTTTACTGCACAGCGTGAACAAGAGGCCTAAGGACTCAGAACACACTGCCCTCACCAGGAATGGGAGCAGCGCTGGAGGAGGAGGAGCTTCCAGGTCCCTTGTGTGAGCTCCTGTCCCCAAGGACACACTGATACCTCTGTACTGAAACCTTTTGAATAATATAAGATGAGCTAAAATACTGTACTTTTTCTTTTTTTTTTTTCCCCCTTGACACTTCAGCTTGGCCTTGGATGCGTCAGTTCTGGGTAACTTTAAAGCTGGTGAGAGAACAAACTGTGTTCACACACAGGAAATGTCTCCCAAACAAAAAGTGGGTGTGTGGTTTACAGTTTAAAAGTTGGATGGAGGCCATTCAAACTTCCCCTCCTGTTCTCCTTGAGAGGAACTTGGCAAACTCCGGGGAGGGGACACTCCTCCTTGGAATAGATAGGACCAGAGAGAAAAGCTGGCCTGTGAGCAAAGGTGATCCATCTGGTGCCTGGGGGCTAGGAATGGGTTTCTTCAAGTAGTTTTCCTTAGTTGAAAGCCTGTATAGAAGGCTGTCCTGGTCTGTTAATGTTGCTGCAGCAAATTACCCGAGACTGAGTAATTTATAGTTATGAGACCAGTATGTGGAGTGACTTCGTTTTATAACAACCTGTTCTCATGAGAACTATCCTAGCCCTGTGAGAACCACATCAGTCCCTCTCGAGGGTGGTGTCTCATGACCCAGCTATCTCCCTCTAGGTCCCTTCTCTTCAAGGTTTCAACACCTCCCAGTACTGTTCCACTGGGGACCAGACTTTCAACACGTGAACCTTTGGGGAGGAACCATATCTGAAGCATAGAAAAAGGTATGCCTAGGGAGGCCAGAAGCCTTCGCTCATCCAAGCACCACTGAGCTGGCTGGAGAGCTGGAGAGCATCACGTGCTTACTATTATAAACACATCGCTTGGCTCCACACGTGAGCTGGAGTTTTGCTGTGTTCTTTCTCCCCTTCCCTTTCCTTCTCTTCCCTTCTCTTTCCTTCCCTTCCCTTCCCTTCCTTTCCCTTCCCTTCCTTTCCCTCCCTACCTTTCCTTTTCCTTCCTTCCTCCCTCCCTTCCTTCCTTCCTTCCTTCCTTCCTTCCTCTTTTTTTATGGTACTGGGGATGGAACCCAGGGGCATTCTACTTCTGAGCAACACTCTCAGCCCTATTTTATTTTATTTATTTATTTATATTTTGGTGGTACTGGGGATGGAACCCAGGGGCCTTCTACCTCCAGGCTACACTCCCAGACTTATTTTATATATTTTTTGGAAACAGGGTCTCTTAAGCCAGCTGAGGCTGGCTTCAAACCTGCGCGATCCTCCTGTCTCAGCCTCCCAAGTGCTTTTTATTCTTTATTTTGAAACAGGGTCTCACTAAGTTGCAAAGGGCCTCACTAAGTAGCTCAGGCTGTCTGTGAACCACGATCCTCCTATCTCAGCTTTCCAAATGCTGGGATTACAAGTGTGCACCACCATGCACAGATTGTCTTTCTTACTATAAAGACATTACTGTTTTACTTATTGTAAAAGGAATATATATTTGATAATTTGGAGAATACAGGCAAACATAAATACAAAAAAAAAAGACTATGAATGATCCATTATCCCCAGGACCCTGGAGATAAAATGACAACATTTTAGCTTCTG
This sequence comes from Muscardinus avellanarius, assembly GCF_963383645.1. Lineage (NCBI taxonomy): Eukaryota > Metazoa > Chordata > Mammalia > Rodentia > Gliridae > Muscardinus > Muscardinus avellanarius. The sequence goes on from NC_137788.1 coordinate 152,436,386, forward strand.
TCCTTTCAATCTCTCTGTCTGTCCACATTAATATATATGACTTCATGGGCCACAGGGTGGTAAAGGATCTGAGCTTGGAGGTCTCGTAAATTCATGTCTGCTGCTTATTTGTTTTATGTGGCTTTAGACAAATTACTTTTGCTTTCTAATTCTCCATTTCCTCATCTCTAAGATTAGAATGATGTTTATACCTGACTTCAAACAATGTTATGAATACCAAATGAGATATTCTATCCAGAGGGCTTAGCCTGGGACTCTCTGCTGTATGTGTTACTAGTATGATTCTAAAACTAATAATAAAATTGGATCTCACAACGTTATGTTTAGGAATCTAGTCTTGCTTCAAAATAATTATGATTACTTTTTTGTGCTATCAGATGTTCTCTGGTGTCATGGTTTTCAAGGAAAATTGACCTTATTGTTTTTATGAACACAGTACGTATTCCTCATGAAGTAAAGCTCATAAAAAATATTTTAGGAAATTTTCAACCCTTCATTCAGAAATAATAATGGCTGATGCAGGGTTCGAGGAGTGATTAGTTACACCTTCCTTTCTGCTCTTGCTCTAGATCCTTCCTGACTTGTATCAGCAGGGAAAGGAGACAAAATCAGGGGGCAACAGAGGTGTTAAAAATGTCCCCTGGGGAGTGGTACAGAGAAGTTTGGAGTTTGGATTGGAAAACTCATAGATTCAGGCTTCTTATCACTCTACCTCCAGAGTGAAGCTCAGGACCCTAGGCTTCCTCTCTGCAGGCACACACCTGCTCAGGTGAGCAGAGAAGGCGCCTCTGGAAGGCTGTTCAAGGAGAGAATGGCGGGCCTGCTCCCTTCCCACCTGCAATGCTATCACTGGGGTAAGTGGCCAGCTGCCTCAGGGGAGGACTAAGTGAGGAAGTAAAAAATGAAAGTAATTTTATTAGGATAAAAAAACCTAAATACTTGTAAATGAAAAGGATAGTCACTATATATAATAAACATTTTTGAACATTTCTGTTTTCTTTTTTACTTTATCGATTCATTGCCATCATCCATCTTGATGAAGTTCAGGGTGGTAGAGGCACACCTGCACATAACCCTCAGTGAGCCCTCCCCCAGTTCCCGCCCGCTTCCCTCCCCCTTCCCTCCTTCCCTCGCTGGGCATAGTGATGGACTTTGTTAAGTCTGTGAATGCACTTCACGTCCATTGAGGTGCTTCCCTCTTGCCCCCTCCCAGCTCCTTCAGTTAAGCCCCCTCCTTCACTCCACTAAGGTTTCTCCTCCTTTGTCTGGAGTCCCTCCTGTGTCCCTTTTCCTCTCTAGCTCCCACATATTAGGGGAAATATTCGACTTTTCACTTTTGGTGACTAACTAATCTCACTTAGCATAATGTTCTCCAGTTCCATCCATTTCCCTGCAATTAACATAATTTTGTTCTGCTTTATGACCGAGTAAAATTCCACTGTGTACATATTCCATAGTTTTGTAATCCATTCATCTGTGGATGGACATCTTGGCTGGTTCCATAGTTTGGCAGTTGTGAGTTGTGCAGCTATAAACATAGTAATGCACGCATTACTCTTAGAGTTTGGTTTCCATTCTTTTGGGTAGATACCCAGATGTGGTATTGCTGGGTCATATGTTAGGTTCATTCCCATTCTTCTGAGGATCCTCCACACTGTTTTCCAAAGTGGATGCACTAATTTGCAATCCCACCACCAATGTATTAAAGTCTCTATTTCTCCATATCCTTGCCAGCATTTGTTGTTGTAGATGTTTTTAATGATTGCCATTCTAATTGGAGTTAGGAAAAATCTCAGAGAAGTTTTGATTTGCATCTTCCTGATTGCAAATGATATTGAACATTTTTTCATACATTGATTGGCCATTTTTGTCTCTTTGTGAAATGTCTATTTAGTTCACTTGCCCATTTTTTGAATGTGTTAATTGTTTTTTGGCAGTGAGTTCCTTCAGTTCTCTATATGTTCTAGATATTAGTCTTCTATGAGAGGAAGAGCTGGGAAAAAAATCTTTCCCCATTCTGTTTGTTCTCTGTTGAGGTTCTTGATAGTTTTCTTTGATGTAAGAAGCTCTTCAATTTAATGCACCCCCCCTATGATGATCCTTGTTTTTATTTCTTGTGCCTTTGGGGTCTTGTTGAGGAAGATTTTATCCATGCCTATGTGTTAGTGTTGGTCCTATGTCTCTTCAAGTAGCTACAAGATCATTGGTCTAGTTTCCAGGTGTTTGGTCCGTCTTTAATTGACTCTTGTGCAGGGTAAGAATATGGGGTTAATTTCCATTTTTCTGCATATGGATAACTAATTTTGCCAACACCATTTGTTGAAGAGGTTATCATTTTTTTCTCGATTACTTCCAGAAGATAAAAATTCCTCTATTGTGGATCAAGCTGTGAATTTGAGGAGGAAGACAGGATATTTTCCTTCTTAAAATTACCATTAGGAGTACAGATGTTGCTTTACTTATACTGGGGTTGTATACCAATAAACTCACTGTAAGTTGCAATTATCCTAAATAAAAAATGCATTCTATATATCTGCCCCACAGAACACCACAGCTTAGCCTAGCCAGTCTTATACTTACTCAGAATACTTCCATTAGCCTACAATTGGCCAGAACTATCTAACACAAAGCCTATTTTATAGTAAAGTGCCTAGTATTTCTTGTAATTTACTGAATACTGTAATGAAAGTAAACAATAGACTGGTTGTATTAGTGTACTCTCAAAACGTCATGAAACATAGAATCCTAAATTGAACCTTTGTAAATTGGAGACCATGTGTATATCATTTCAGAGTTCTTTCAAGTTTTATACATGGAAGAATAGTTGACCAAATAGATATAATTTATAAGATATATGTTCTTGCTGGGAGTGGTAGTATATGCCTGTAATGCTAGCTACTCTGCTACTCTGGAGGCTGAGGCAGGATAATTTCAAGTTGAAGACCAGCCTGAGCAATTTAGCAAGACCCTGTCTCAAAAGTAATGTCACTCAGCTGGGCGTGGTGGTGCACGCTTATAATCCCAGTACTTGGGAGGCTGAGACAGGAGGATCACACATGTTCAAAGCCAGCCTCAGCAGCTGAGTGAGGCTATCAGTAACTTACTTAATGAGACCCTGATTCCAAATAAAATATAAAATAGGTCTGGGAGTGTGGCCTGGAAGTAGAAAGCCCCTGTACCACACACACACACACACACACACACACACACGTGTATGTTCTTAAATGAAAAAAAAAAGTACATTTAATCTCACCAAAATATACATTTCCTTTAGTAAAACTTAACTCACTGTCTTCTGCCATTGAATGTTGTTGTAAATTTCCCTCTGTATATTACTTGCCTATAAATTAGATACCTGAAGAATCCTTTCCTAATGTTTGACCTATAACTTAATCTCTATATAGTATATATAGAGTTATATTAATCTATATGTCTATATAGTTATATTAATGTGTATGCTAATAGAATTACTTAATATATGATATATATTTGTAATATGCATAAAATATAAAATATAACATTAATACATATTTCTGTTGCATGATGCATGTTGTATGTTTTTGAACTTGATATGTTTCTTCAACCAACAGATTCAATTCCGTCTTCACTTCAGAATTCCTTCTGCCGTCCCTGCACGCTGTCTCGGTCCTCTGCTGTGAGGACACCAATGATCTGTGTCTGAAAACGCCCATGGACTCTGTAGTTGATGCTTTGCTTTGATTACTTGAATCTCTTGCTTTTTTTCATCTAGATTTCCTCTAGAGAGTAAATTGATTTTAAGCCATCTTTCCTTAGTTCACTGAAGACTGTACATCATGTTTTCAGTTTCTAATGTTGATGTTAGCTTCCAATGTATTTCTTTTAGGTTTACAATCGTTGTCTTCTTCTTTTCAGGTTTCATTCACTTTATTTTTATAGTATGAAACCCTATGTAGTAGCTACAGCTGGAGCCTGTGTCCTCTGCACAGAGACTCTGGTGTGGGTTTTTACAAGCTGGTCCGTGAACACCCGATACGGAGATTTGGTAAACACAGTCTCTTTCCAGAGGTCGGGAGTCAGGTAGCTGTAGGTCTTTGAGATGGCATCAAAGGTGGCCCTGGATTTCACGATCTCCTCTTGGTATCATCCCTTTCTTCCAGCATCGATCCTTGGCACCAGGGGTCATAGCATCCTTTCATCCTTTTCTCCCAATGGATACTTGTCAGAAGGGAATATTTATATAACTACTCGGGTTGTTTTTTTCTAGTCAGTGATATTAATAAAACACTCTTAGAATATGATTTATTCACTGTCTTGTCTTCCTTAGGTACCAGATGCAGGGCTATGAGTCTTCCACACTGTACATTAACTTTCACACTTTCTTTAACTTTCCTTGGTAGGCACTTTTGAATTTTATAACACCCGTGTATGGTCACTTTCTTTCTGTCTCTCTTTCTCTCTTTCTTGCTCTCCTCTCCTCCCTCCCTCTCTCTCTCTGGCTGGTGATTATTTTATTTCAGCTTTAAACAATTTTTTTTCATTCAGTTTTGGGATTCTGTATGGAAATCTAACTTTACTATTTTAACTAGCACCATTTAAAAAGATTGTATGATATTCCTTTGCATTCCCTTATATTCTGATCCCCACTTCTGGACAATGATGGGTTGCTTACAGCTTTTACTTGCTGTTATGATACATTCTGGTATCTCATTTCTTTTCCACACTTTGCTCTCTGAACCTATGAAACGGGATGATTATATTAAAGGGAATGGTTATAAAAGAGAAAGGAATCAAGATAGAGCTCTCTGTGGAAAGAGACTTGATGTGTTTTGAGGGGGTGATGTGTTCCAGGAAGGACATAAATGATCTTATTAAATGCTGACATAAATTATGTAAAATCGACACCATTGCAGCTTAGGTATCCCTCCTTTGAAAATCTGAAATCTGAAGTGCTTGGAAATCAGAAATGCTCCAAAATCAGAAATTTTTCAGTACTGATATGATGTCACAAGTGGGAAATTCCACACCTGACGTCAGGTGTGATGGTCAAATATATAGAAGCCATAGACATATTTTATAAATTACCTTCAGGTTATGTGTATAAGGTATCTATGAAACATCAACAGATTTCATGTTTAGAGTTGGGTCCCATCCAACACATCTCTTGAGGCGTATGCAACTATTTAAAAATCGGAAAAAAGTAGTCAAACACTTCTGGACGTGAATGTTTTATTAATTTACTTATTTATTATTTGGTGGTACTAGGGGTGGAACCCAGAGCCTTTCTACCTCTGGGCTATACTCCCAGACCTATATTTTTTAATATATTTTATTTGGAAACAGGGTCTCATTAAGTTGCTGAGAGCCTCACTAATGTGGGATCCTTCTGTCTCAGCCTCTCAAGCGTGCGCCACCACGCCCGGCTTGGCCTCCAATGTTTTAGGTAAAGGGTATCCAACCTGTATTTCTTTCTTACAGATGAGAAAACAAGGCCTCATAGAAGTTAAAGAACTTGCCCAGCTGTTGTTTGTTCTCGCATCTTTCTGCCGTGTGTTGTTCCCCAATCCCTTCATACTTCCTGGCGGTGTTGGGGGGGGGGGTTCTTGGCTGAACTGAAGGCATAGGGAAGTGGAGTGTTTTGATACAGGGCTAGCATGTTCTTACTTGTGAGGGAACGCTGAGATGACTCTTGTTTTTAAACTGAGGAGAGAAGTAATGAGCATGGAGTCTGACTTCCTGGGGCCAGAGAACAGCCACGGCATCTCTGGTGAGGAGAGAAATCTGAAAGCAAGCATCTGTGCATTTCCCGCGGCCACAGGCCTGTGCCCCTGGCATGTCTACACCTGTGTGCTCAGCCTTACTCCTCACTTGCGATCTTGATCTGAACAGCCAGTCACTCGAAATTAAGGGCCATTATGTAATAATTCCGCCATTGAAGCACCCACGGACTCACAAAGCACTGGTGTTAACGTGAGCGGGCTCTAGCTAGTGCTCTGGTTCTCCACACATGGTCATTTTCCAAAATCTCAGCATAAAATTACATTAAGCATACTCAACATACTCAATAAGTATTCCTAAGAGTAACACTTTGATAGTTATTAAAATGCTTTTGATGGCGACCATGGCTCTCTGTTTTCTCAAAAAGAAAAATGGATTACAGGCATGGTGGTGGCATGCCTGTAATCCCAGTATTTCGGAGGCTGAGATAGGAGTATTGCAGTTGTGAGGCTAGCCTTTCAACTTGGCAAGAACTTGATTCAAAATTTAAAAATGAAATAGGGCTGGGGGTATAGCTTATAGATAGAGTCCTTCTGGGGTTCAATCCCCAGTATCCCCAAAATAAAATAAAATAATAAATAAATAAATTGACGGGTTCAGTGCCATCTTAGCTATCTTACAGATATTCAGTGTCTAATGATTTCAAAGCGTTGTCCTGAATTAAATCATTCCAGACTCACTGAAATCCTGGGAGATAATGGGCCCTTTCATTCCACTTTGGTTTTCAATTCTATAACTTCTCAAACAAAAACAAAGAAGTAGAAATTAGAGTATAGAGAACATTCATGTCCTTACCACTTAGGAATGAATAATTGTTAAGATTGTCGATATTGTTTATAATTATTTAAGATTTTTAATTGTTTCAGATGGTTAATAATTAAAATTGGCAAATGGGCTTTGTATATGTGCAAACATACACACATATATGCATATACTAATATATATAATATAACACTTTTTTTCTGGAACCATTTTAAAGTAAATGATAGAAGCTGGGCTTGGTGGCGCACGCTTGAAATCTCAGCATTCGGGAGACTGAGACCGGAAGATCATGGTTAAAAAAAAAAAACAGGGCTGGAGGTGTAGCTCAGAGCTAGACTGCCCCTGGGTTCCATCTTTAGCACTGTGAAAAAATAAAAGATAAATAAAATAAAAAATAAAGTGATAGAAGTGGTGGCATACCTAAATATTTCAAGATGCTTCTCTATAGAATATGATCATTTCCTTAGAAACCACAACTTGACTAATCATTTCCCTATAAACCACAAGTCAGGTGTCATTTTTAACAGAATTAACACCTTCCTAATTGTTTTTTGTAGTACTGGGGATTGAACCCAGGGCTATTCTACTTCTGAGCTATAAACCCATCCCTTTTTTATTTTTTGTTTTGGAACAAGATCTCGCTAGGTTGCAAAGAGTGTCACTACATTTCCGAGGCTGGCTTCAAACCTGTGAACCTCCTGTCTCAGCCTATACTGAAATTATGGGAGTGTACTACCACACCTGGCAAAACTTTACTAATTTTAACCAATACTATGAACATATTCAGATTTCTCCAAATGTTTCAAAAATATATCTATTGCCATCTCTGACTCTACAACAAGATCTGTCTCTAGAACTATTTGTGTGTTTTACAAAGAGCCATAAACCAGTTAAAGATTTCAGCTGTTATGTGACTTCCAATATTTTTATTGTGTTAACATATACATAACATAAATTTTGTTAACCAATTTTTTTTTTTTTTTGCAGAACTAGGGATTGAACCCAGGGATATTCTACCTCTGAGCTACACCCCCAAACCTATTTTTTATTGTTTTTTTTTTTTTTGGTGGTGGTACTGGGGGTGGAACCCTTTTACCTCCGGGGCTACCCTCCCAGACCTATTTTTTAGTTTTTTTTTTTTTTTTTTAATTTGGAAATAGAGTCTATTAAGCCAGCAAGGCTGGCTTCGAACCTGCGTGATCCTCCTGTCTCTGCCTCCCAGGCACGGGGGGATTACAAGAGTGCACCACCACGCCCGGCTTTATTCTTTATTTTGAAGCAGGGTCTCACTAAGTTGCAGAGGGCGTCACTAAGTAGCTGAGGCTGGCCACGAACCTGTGATGCTCCTGTCTCAGCCTCCCAAGTGCTGGTATGACAAGTATGTACCACCACGCCTGGCTCATTTTAACCATTTTAAAATGTCTGATGAACTCAGTGTCATTAAGTACACTTGGGTTTGCATGCATCACTAACATCCATTTCTAGAACTCTTTTTATCTTGTAAAACTGAACACATTACGCAGGAACTTCCTCTTTCCCCCCTTTCTCCAGCCCGGCCGGCATCATCCTACTTTTTCTGTTTTTGATTGTGACTGTTTTGAGTATCTCCATCTAAGTGAATCATACGGCGTTTGTTGTGATTGACTTTCTTCACTTCACGTCAAGTCCTCGGGGTTCACCCACGTAGCTACTGTCAGAATGTTCTTCTCGTTTAAGGCTGAATAGTATTCCAGCGAGTGTCTGTGTCACACTTGACTTACTCATTCCATCTGTTGGTGGACACGTGCGTTGCTTCCACATATTAACTACTGTGAATAAAGCTGCCGGGATCGGGGTGCACACACAGCTCTCAGTCTCTTTTAATCTAGAAGAGTTTCCCCCACTTTTGCCTGTTATGTTGACTTTTCTTGGAGAGGAAGGGCCAGCTGCCATTCTATAGAATGTTATATAGAATATTCCACGTTCTAAGAGGTTTATCTGATTACTTCCTTCTAACCGCTCACTTTTTACTACTTTTTTTTTTTTTTTTTTTTTTTTTTTTGCACTTTGAATGTTAGCTTTGCTTGGCTAGACTTACGTTTTCCTTGGTTATATAAAAACCTAATTGATCCCGGTTCATGACGTCAAGCCTGACCGCTGGGTGGTCAGTGAGATGGGTGGTATGTTGGCTTTCTGTGGCAGTGACAAAATACCAAAGAAGATCAACTTTCAGGAGGAGAGATGCTCTTGGCTAAGAGAGTCAGATTTCAGTCTCTGGTGGATTGGCCCCATGGCCGTGGGCCTCTGATGAGGCGGTACACCAGGTTGTTCACCATGGCAGGCGAGAAGCGCTTAGCAGAATGGAATGGCTCACGTCTTGGTGGGCAGGAAGCAGAGTAGGGGTAGGAGAAGGGGAGGGGATAAAATAATTCCCTCTGAGTACACACCTCCAGTGACATACGTCTTCCCCCGATGCCACACCTCCTAAAGTTTCTACCATCTCCCAGTAGCGCCACCAGCTGAGGACCAGGCCTTCAACACTGGAGCCTTTGGGAGACATTCCACATACAAATGATAACAGGTGGTAAAGCCAGGCCTCTCTGTGTGAAGGGAACATTCGCTCCCTGGCAGCTGACAAGCATTCTGTGTTAGCTTCCTTTCAACAGATGAGGCAGTTGCTAAAATCCAGAGTAGCTACTAACTTAGAAACCAGTGATAATCATTTCTGTCTTTTACTGTTTGCTCTGTGCCTGGCCCTGGGTGAAGTACTCAGCACATTTGGTACTTCAAGCATTTAGCCCTTCAGACATGTCTCCATGAGTGGCTCGGTGCAGAGGACCTGGGCTGCAGCTCTGATATGAAGCCATTTCTTAAGCCTGTCTCCTCCTGCTTCTCTTTCTTTTTTCTTTCTCACTATTGGTTGTGATGAGTCCTCTCAGCTTGCTGGCCTGATGGCAGTGTCATCTTTCCAGTTTTCTGTGACCACGAGGTAAAAACTTGGCTCTCAAGCAAGCCAGTGACAGCTCTGCCTATCCTTTGGGACTCTGGGTTGGTCCTTTGCCCTTTGGACTGAAGTTTCCTCATCTGTAGATAGGCATTTCCCAGCTGTCCCAGGGCCTTCTACCCAGAGCCAAGGGCAGGGTTCTCCCTCCGGTAACGCCCCTTCGGCCCCTATTGCAGATTCTTGGCTGGTGAGAGAAATGAAAGGCACACTGGGCTCCTTGTGGCCTCACAGCTGGGGACCTGATGGTTCTGAAGGCCCCCTAACTGGAGCTGTGCTTTGGACTTGGGAGCCTTTTCTCCAACAGTTCTTTGAGCAGGTCTGCTGTGTTTTGCCTGGGACCTTGCAGATGACAATATAGCTCGCTTCTTGCACCCCCCTCTCTGTGTGGATTGGTCTCTGGTGGAGGGGCGCTCTGCGGACTGCAGACCTTCCCCCTGGTCAGCAAACACTAGCTCCATCAGCTAATTATAGGTACTTTGCTTCTGCCAATACGTTTGGGGTCCTGCTGTTTGACCCAAATGGATCTGGTTCAGATTTACTGAATGAGAAACCTAATTTCCATAAGGTCTTTCCACAGTTGGATGGGAACACACTCCTAATTCTTTACTAAATGCAGCTTCTATTACTTGATTTACTTCCTCATCCCTAAGATGGCTGTGATTGATTCAAGATATTACATTTAATTCTGATGTTAAAGAATGCTTTCCCTTTTATGTTTTTCTCCTAGCCAATTATATAACTGCTCAATCTTTTAATTAATTTGGTGTGACACCTTTGAAAAGGATAATGTCAGTTCTCCTTGTATATATCTTTTAAAACTATTTTATATCAGGCTCTACTCTCTTCTCTCTCTCTTACCCTTAAACATTTTAAGATGCTTGTGTTCTTTGAAGATGCCTTATTAATTCAAGACCTATTTATTGAGCTGCTCTGATTTGCCGGGCACTTTTCCAGGTACTGGGGAGATGGCATATCAAAATATACAGCCACCATTTTCGTGAATGAGATAAGTTGTGGTGCCTTACTTGTGACACAAGAGCAATGGCTGGTGTTCTTGCAAGAGAATGTGGGTGACTGAATGTGCAAAGCCTTCGTGAAGAGGGGAAAGCCACAAGCCTGGGGTGGGGGGAATTGAGGTGCACATGGAAAAGCAGGGTAAATAGCGGAGGGAGGGTGTGCTCTTCAAGGGAGAGGAGTTGACAGTTCAGGTCAGAGGAGAAAGAGGATACGGCCTCACTGTGTGGAAATTCTAGGCAGGTAAGGGAAGACCTTGGATTCTAGACTCAATTACCAAGCAAAAAGGAATCCTTGGTTTTTACAAACAGCCAAACAGTCATATGAGCCATAGAAAGATATGTTTTAGGAGGACAGCAACTCAGTGAGCAAACTTAAGACCTGTGACAGTTTGGATTTTTTTTTTTTTTTTTTTTTTTTTTTGGTGTTGGTGGTGGTACTGGGGTTTCTGGAAGCCCTTCTACCTCCAGGCTACACTCCCAGACCTATTTTTTATATTTTTTTATTTGGAAACATGGCCCCTTAAGCCAGCATGGCTGGCTTTGAACCTGCGTGATCCTCCTGTCTCCGCCTCCCCAGCGCAGGTATTACAAGCGTGAGTCACCACGCCCGGCTGGATCTTTTTTATTATTATTATAAATTTTTTGGTACTGGAGATTGAACCCCGGGGCATTCTACCTCTGAGCTACACCCCCAACCCTTCTTCTGTTCTGTTATTTTGAAACAGGCTTCACACAAAGTTGCTTGAGTGTATTGCTAAGTTGCCAAGGCTGGCCTTGAACCTCTGATCCTCCTGTCTCAGCCCCTTAAGTACTGGGATTACAGGTGTGCACTACTGGGCCCAGCAGTGCAGATCTTGAATATTCCCTAAGGCCCATGTGTTGATGCCGTGGTCCTCAGCTTGGTGCTGATGGGAGGTGGTGGCAACTTTAAGAGGCAGGGCCTAGTGGAAGGGCTTCACATCATTGGGGGTGTGCTTCTGAAGAGGACTGTGGGACTCGGGTCTCTTCCTCTTATTCTTTTTGCTTCCTGGACACCAGGTGAACAGCTTTGCTCTGCAACATGCTCCTTACCGTAATGCACTGCCTTGCCACAGCCTCAAAAGCCATAGAGCCAATTGCTCATCGTGGACTAGAACCTCCAAAGCTCCGAGCCAAATAAACCTTTTTTCTTTATAAGATAATTATCTCAAGTATTTGTTGTAGTGATAGAAAGCTGACAAATACAAGTCTTATAGTTTGCTCAGAGCATGTAGACAGAAATAGGGAGAAGAGTTCATGAATGGAGTCACTGTTCCAGTCTTCCATTACCCTGTTCTCTAGGTGATGGGACCCCACGGAGACTGTCCTGTGGGAAGAATAACAACTCGGAGCTTTCCTGCAGGAGATGCCGAGCTCAAACACAGAAAAATTATACTGACAACATGAGGCAAAAGCTACCACCCCAGAAATAAAACCGTCACTATGTGACATCGTAAGCAGGAAGGTTTATTCCATGGGTTCCAGGGCTCCAGGTGTGTCCTTCATCTTTTGAGGTAGCCTAATGCCACCCAGAGAAATTAGCCTCTGGGCTGTTTGCAGAATAGTACGTCATCTGTGGTCTTCTGAATATCTGTGCCCACAGTACAGAGGCGAACTGACAGGATGGACAGAGCCTCCTGCTCAGCTGGCAGACAGTGTTGAGAGCAGCTTTTTGACAGGGCAGACCAACAGTCTCACTTCCAGATCCTAGTTTTTGTTCAAACCATCCACAAACATCACTGCCCAGCGCTCTTCCTAATGATTCTGAGTCTGGTTGTCCTGCAAAGAAAAAAGAAAAATCTCCATTCAGATAACTAAAGAATGAAATAATTATAGTAGCTGGAAAAGCATGTATGGTTCATCAAAAGGGGCTCATGCTTAAACAGCAAAGTGTTGTGCTTCATGGAGATTTTATATTTATTTATTTATTTATTTTGTGGTGCTAGGTATTGAACCTGGAACATTCTACTTCCAAGCTATACCCCCAGCCCTATTTTATTTTTTTTTTAAATTATGAAACCAAGTCTCACTGAGTCGCTGAGGCCGGCCTCAAACCTAGTATCCTCCCGCCTCAGCCTCAAGTATTGGGATTACAGGTGTGTGCCACCATGCCTGACTGAGATTTTCTTTGATTTTCTTACACTTAGGAACTAGGCATGGGAGCTTTTATCCCGTCTTGCAGTTTTACCCATTGCTCTCTTGTGAGCAGTTGCATTCTTTCTTCCTGGTGCTCAAATAGTTCCAAAATAGTTTTTCTCAGTTAGGTACATTATAACATATCTGTAAAGCTCATGACTCTGTTTTGAAATTCATCCTGTGATGATCCACACCTGTGCTTCAGTGCACACTTTAGACACATGCAGATTCTTGGGAGTTCACACAATGAATTGGGCAGGCAGCCTTGCAAAGGTGTTCCTGTAATTTTATAGGCCACTGTTGTATAGTGTATCTGTTAGAATAAAAGTTCTACTAAAATATTTATTGCTTGTCCTGGAGCTGGCACCCAGGATGCAGGTACCTACTGCAATCTCTACTTGTGATGGTGCTGTGATGTTTCCTTTCTATCACTTATTTTGTCTGCATTTGTTTTAAAAGCCACTATCTGCATTTTCCACTTTGAAGTGCATTAGTTACTATGGAAACACTGATGTCATTGGTGGGGGTGAGGGTTAGTAACATCCACAAGGACAGTATAAAATCATTGTATTTAATGGTTTGAAATTTATATGGCACTTGGGGGGAATTACGAGTCTGTCTGAGAGACTGGTGTGCTTCTTACCGTTGGTAGCTAGGGTGACGTGTGTGCATGTCACAAGAGTCAGCATTTGTGTGATTTTTAGGTTGCAAATAAAAGTATGGCTGAAAATGAAGGAAAAAAATAAAAGAGAGAAAAAGAATGGTCAGGGGATTCAGACAATTGTCGCGACTACCTAACACATCTATTTTGGGAAGGTATGTTCATGGTTTCTACAAAGGGATGGATATCTGGCTGTAGGTATAGTTCATGTCAGGTCAGGTCTTTCCCGTAGAGGATGCTGTTCAAGGACTGGTCTCAAGCTTTCTGAATGGAGCTTGGGTTTTGTTCAGTTCTGATGCGCAGCCAAACCTGTAACAAGATCCCTGAAGAGGGATGGAGATCTTATGTGTCTGTACCTGTGTGTGGCAGCGGGGCTATTATACTGGGTTCAGGGAGGGTGTCAGTCTCTTTCATAAGATGCTCAGTGGTGTCTGAATGAAACCCTTGGCCTCCCCCTTCCACTGTGGACAAAGAGATCTGGATGTGTACATGTGCTCTTTAGCCTGCCCCCTGCCTTCACAGGCACACACACATTCTAGATATATTAATCCAGCTTTTTATTTTGACATCATTGTAGATTCACATGCAATTGAACATTTATATGCAGTGGTGGAGTCACACGCAATGGTAGTAATCCTGTAAACCTTTTACCCAGTCTCCCCCAGTGCTAACATCTTGCAAATCTGCAGTACAACCCCACAATCTAGAAATCAACAGTGATACGGCCAACAGCTTTCTGTAGCTTTACCCTATCTCATTCATGTATGTGTTTATTTAGGTCTTTTCAGTTGTATCACCTGCGGCAACCAGTGTGCCCCAGGGCTGGCTGCCCTGTCTTAACCACACCCTCCTGTTCTCCCTCACCCCCCCCCCCACGCATCACTGGTCTTTTCTCCATCCCTAGGGCTGTCATTTTAAGAATGCTGTATAAATGGAATCATAAAGCAGGCAGCCTCTGGAGATTGGTTTTCTTCACTCAGCACAAATCCCGGGAGATCCATCTGAGTTGTTGCAAGTATCAATAATTCATTCTCTTTTATTGGTGATGATTATCCCTGGTGTAGACGTACTACTGTGAGCTTAACCATTCACCCATTCACCCCTTGAAGGACACTGGAATTGTGCTTATATTTTTAATTAGAAGCATTTGGAAAGGGGGTTCTGATGGGATCCTAATAGCACAGGATCAGGAGGCTGCCAAGGGACCCAGTCTGTGTCTCTGATTCTCTTCTGGAGTTTCTAGCAAGATTCCCTCCTGAAGCTGTAAGGCCCACATAGTTTAGAATAATGGATGTGGCAGGAAGAGTGGACTGGACCAAAGCCTAAAGGGCTGGTGATGCCGGCCAGGTGATACATCTCCGTAGGGTGGGCTAAGTGTGTGATGGACAAAGATTCTCCTGGTAGACATGGCTGAAGCATTCTGTACCCCAAGACCTGCACGTGAATCTCTGCATTTATCTTACAAGAGCTGATCGAGGACAGTACCTGTCCTGAAGAGCCTATGGGGAGAGAAGATGCAGCATCTGCTGCCTCACCTCCCTGCTCCCTCACACTGAGCGAGGGATGGGAACTGAACTGCTTTCTCTGGGACAGGAAGCAGCCGTGCGGGCTCTTCTCCCTGGTATCACTCAAGGACTTTTCATTTTGAAAGGTGGTTCCCTTGGCTTTATTAAAACTGTTCTCTGGGCTTGTTTAGCCCGTCATCTCCTGGAATGTAAACATCCACTCCATTCTCCAAGAACCAGCCTTGGGTTTGTGTTTCTGGCTTGAGGCTGATGGGGAAGTGGCCAGAGCTAATGGACCCAGTGATTTGACATCGCTTTTTCCTAAATTAGATTGGTCTTTATCTCGCTCTTTATGTAACCAGTATCCCTCTCCACTCCTGTCTCCTCCTGTTTAAGCTGTTGATCTAAAGAAAGGAAGGGTTTTCCTGGGGACCAGGTTAAAAGGTCCCAGTAGTAGTGGATTGGAAGCTTTTACCCTCAGTGACCTTGACACAAGGACTTTCTATGAAAGCCAGCAGAGGATGCAAATCCCTCGTGATAAATAAACAGCACGGGAGATGCCTGAGAAGGGAAACAGAGGCACAAGCACGTTCCTCTGGCCTAGACTTTGAGAGTTTCCCTAGCACCAGCAGCATAACGTTTTTGGCCCACCAATCTCTTCATCTGATTTTTTTTTCTTTTTGGGGGGGATGGGGGAACTGGGGATTGAACCCAGGGATGCTCTACCTCTGAGTTATACCCCCAGCACTATTTTATTTTTTATTTTGTTTTTATTTTTTTTGGTGGTACTGGGGTTCCTGGAAGCCCTCCTTCCTCCGGGCTACACTCCCAGACCTATTTTATATTTTTGAAACAGGGTCTCTTACGCCAGCATGGCTGGCTTCGAACCTGCGCGATCCTCCTGTCTCCGCCTCCCAAGCGCGGGGATTACAAGCGTGCGCCACCACGCCCGGCTTATTTTTTATTTTGAAACAGGGCCTCACTAAGTCACTGAGGGTTAGGTTGCTGAGGCTGGCCTTGAACCTGTGATCTTCCTGTCTCAGCCTTCCATGTACTGGGATTAGAAGTGTGCACCATCACGCCAGGTGCCCTCATTCTCTTTTAGCACTAGCCTGGGAATGTCCTGTTCTAGTGAAGTAAGTTGGCCTCCTCACAACCACAACTTTCCCGCCCCTTCCCTGGCCAGGCTGGGCCCCTCCCCTCTCTCCAGCGCTCCTTTGCCATTGACCCTAATAAGCAAAACACTTAAGATCAGCGCCTGAGGGTGCAGGCCCCTCTTTCTGGAGAGTTTGCTTCTAAAATAGCTGTTGAGGTTGAGGGTAACCTTGCCTGTAAGCAGGATGTTACCCAAGGACCAGAAGGTGAGCAGTGCTTTTAGGGATCCTGCCACATGGCTAATGCTTACTTCTGAAGACTAGGATGGCACTCAGCGCAGTGAGCAGCCTCCCACTCAGAGAGGACACTTGAGGACCAGTGGCCAGCGAGAGGACAGGGCGCTTGTCTCCTCAGATGTAGGACGAGGGCGTGCGTGCACATGCGGAGGGTACTTGGGGATCAAGCATCATACTCTTTAAAGGACGCCTTGTATTAAACAGCCCTGCATTTGTTTCTCCTGTTTCTCTTTTGGGCACTTGGTAGCCTGGGGCAAATACATACTTGCTAAATAAATAAACCTGTGAAGTTTACTCATACAGTAGGGATCATTCCCACTCCCGCCCATAGCACTCAGCCTCTCGTGCCCGCTCAAATTTCCCTGAATATGTGCAATAAGGAGGGCTTTGTCAAAGCCAATAACTTATGGGCTGCAAAGAACTGGAGTTTTCTTTGCAATTTAGCATCACCCAGTGTCAAAGGGAGCTGTAATATTACCTTGTTCTTTTTCTCCCTCGCTTCCTCCCTTCTTTCCTTCCTCCATCTCTCCCTCCCTCTTTCCTTCTTTCTATCCATCCACCCCTCCCTCCTTTCTTTCTGTCTGTCTGTCTGTATTAGGAATTGAACCCAGGAGCATTCTACCTCCAAGCTACACTCCTAGCCCTTAAAAAAAAAAAAAAAAAAAAAAAAAAAAAAGAATTGTTTTCAAAACAGGGTCTCGCTACATTGCTGAGAATCTCCTCCCAAGTACTGAGACTGCAGGCCTGTGCCACCCCGCCCGGCTCCCCTTGTTCTTTGCAAAGGTGGCCAGGCTGCTGTGTCAGTGCCTGGTGAGGAAGGAAGGGAAGAGCAGGAGGGATGCCAGCCAGGGTGCAGGACGAGCAGGCGCCATGCGTTGTAAACAGAGAGGTGAGCATCAAGGGCTTGGGAGCAGACCATGCTCTCCACCGTTCAGATTCCAGTTCTCTGTGTCAGCTCATCTTTTTCTTTAGGTTGCCAAGATGGCTGGCGGCAAATGGTCTGCGTTTCACTTACACCGGGCATCTGGCAGGCTTCCTTTCTGAAATCCATTCGTCCTGAGAGCAGAGAGAGATACTTGGCATTGAGACCTCCAGTGTCCTTTCTGCCTTGCCGTATCCCTCCGTCAGCCGAGCACTGTAGAGAATGCCAGAAACCTGAGACTTCTCAGAGAAGCAGCCCCAGCTTGGGAGCAGAGCATCGCATCCTTGGCTGGTCCCCTTGCTCTGCGACTGTGACGGGGGCTTTTCCAGGGCACTCCTTCTTGGGACACACCTCTTTTATCTCCCCAGAGTGTTTAGGAACTTCCACATCTTCAACTTCTTGGTATTTTTTTTATACATAGCAATCATTTCTGTAGGGATTTCCCCTCTCCACAATTTGTAATTATATGATCGCTCACTCCTCATAAAGTGGCTGTGAGTGATAAATTCCAAGTTGTGATTTAGGACTCTTAATAGTTCCTGAGGCAATGCGTTTGCCCATGATTCATACCCTTGCAATGATTCCATGGGTTTTACCGGTTGGTCTATAGAAATTTGGATTCCATCTACGTTGGGAAGCAGAGGCTTATTTGTAATACCCTAGTTGTAAAATAGCGCAGCAGCCTAATTGGATACAACCGTTGCTGCCATCGCTTCCACCAATACAATTTCATGCTCCGTGCCAGAGTTGCTAGGTTTTTTCACCGCTAGTCCATTTCGTCTTCCCACTAAGACACCTATAGAAGCATTTCTCAGTGAATGAGGGGAGGGAGTCAGCTTCACACAGAGGTCTGGCCTGCACTGTCATACGTAGTCACATCAGCAAACAAAATAGTGATAATATGAATGACAAGAGTAGAGATAATATCAAAACACAGTTCTGAGGATTTTATATGGATTAACCTGTTGAATTTTTGCAGAACCCTGCAAAATAGCCATGACTCTTACCGTAGGTGAGAATTCTGAGGTCCTGAGAGGTCAAGAAACTTTCCGCAGGCCACACAGCTTCAAAGTATCAGCCCTGGGCATCAAAGGCAGGCGTTCTGATTCCAGAACCTTTTTGTAAAATATAGTTTAAAAATCTATAGTTTGTAAAATATAGTTTAACATCAAGATGCCACTATTGATTTCTGCAGCACAGATTATGCGAGTCACTAAAGTCAGAAATTATTATGAAGTGTCGTTTGCTAGTATTAAGTGGGGTTTAAGTGATTTTCACCATTTGCATCTCTCTAGAAGGCTCCAATAATTAGATTCTGGCTTCCAGAATTCATTTCCTTTTTACATCATCAGAATGATTTCTTTGAATTAAGCATTTTTTTTTGCATGCCTGCCCTGCATGAGACCCTATGCTGAATAATTTTTTTTGCTTTGTTCTATTTATTTATTTTTTTAAATTAATTAATTAATTAATTATTTTTTTAAATTGGTGCATTGTCATATATCAATCACATTGGAGTACAAGATTTGAGAGGATATACAAGCACACATCCAATTAGCCCTCCTCCAGCCCCCATCCCATTCCCTCCCCCTCCCTCCATCCCACGCTTCTTTGGTGATTAACTTTGATACATTTGTTTATGTACCTCCTGCGTTTTAAAGAGGCTCCGTCCTCCACTATTACATACCCTCTGATTGGTCACATTAGTTGCTTCACTATAGGGCCCTTTCTATAGCTCAACCTCTTCCTGTTGCCCCTTTCCTCCTAGTTATTGCTGCTTAAGAGAAGCGTCTAATTTATATTTTCTGCGATATTTCTCTGTGCATGCTGTGTTACAAGTACCGATCCCACTCTTGACGGCCCCAGTAGTGGCCTGGCTACTCAGTGGACTGATCCAGACCTCGCTGGCTCAAGCAGAGGCCTTGCCTCATGGGAGGCCCCGGTTCTGGTCTCGCTGGCCCCTACACCGGCCTAACCCCTCAGCTGGCTTCGGTCCCAGCCTTGGAGGCTGCAGGAGTGGCCTTGCCTCACGCCAGGCTCCGATGCTGGCCATTGGCCCCTGCACCGGCCTAACCCCTTGGCAGGATTCCAATGCCGGCCTCGTTGGCCCCAGCACCGGCCTAACCCCTCGGCAGGTTCCGCTCCCAGCCTAGGAGGCCCCAGCACTGGCCATGCCTTACGGCAGGCTCTGATGCTGGCCTCGCCTCACGGCAGGCTCCGATGCTGGCCTCGCTGGCCCCAGCACCAGTCTAACCCCTCGGCAGGCTGTTATCCTGGCCTCGGAGGCCCCAGTACTGGCCTTGCCTCATGGCAGGCTCCGATGCCGGCCTCGCTGGCCCCAACACCGGCCTAACCCCTTGGCAGGCTCTTATCCTGGCCTCGGAGGCCCCAGTACCGGCCTTGCCTCAAGGTAGGCTCCGATCCCGGCCTCGGAGGCCTCAGCACCGGCCTTGCCTCACGGCAGGCTCCGATGCCGGCCTCACTGGCCCCAGCTCCGGCCTAACCCCTTGGCAGCCTCCGATCCTGGCCTCGGAGGCCCCAGAACCGGCCATGCCTCACAGCAGGCTCCGATGCCGGCCTCGCTGGCCCCAGCACCGGCCTAACCCCTCGGCAGGCTCTTATCCTGGCCTCGGAGGCCCCAGTACCAGCCTTGCCTCACAGCAGGCTCCGATGCCGGCCTCACTGGCCTCAGCACCGGCCTAACCCCTCAGCAGGCTCTTATCCTGGCCTCAGAGGCCCCAGTACCGGCCTTGCCTCACGGCAGGCTCCGATGTCGGCCTCGCTGGCCCCAGCACCGGCCTAACCCCTCAGCAGGCTCCGATCCCGGCCTTGGAGGCCCCTATGCTGAATATTTTTAAAATACATTGTCTCATTTAACTCTGAAGAGATCCTTGTTCTTTTAGGCTGGGGAAAGTGCTCTCCACAGAGGCCAGCCAGTCAGTGTCTGTCCCAGTTACTGGGTGTTGACTGGGCTTTCTGATGTGCTCACCTGTGTTCCAGATATTCCTTCTTCTTTAGTAGGAAAGAGCCTCTCCTTCCCACGTGGGGGTGCAGAAAGCAGGTGATTGCTTTAGGAGGTGGCACCGAGCCTATTCTTCTCATCTGGTTCGCAGTTGAAGGTCCACGAGAAGCAGAGGTCTCCTTCTCCCTCTTAGCTCCTTTCGAAATCACATTTCAGGCCCAAAAACTGAGCCCACATCTGGCAGGCCCTCTTCACCCCATCTTCCTTCTGCAGTGATCCCCCTGAAGACTCACTCCTAAGGGCAGGAAGACAGAGGCCCTTTCTCCTTGAGCAAGCTTAGAGGCCAGGAGCTTCCCAAGGCCCTGGCCCTTTGCAGAGCTACCCCGTCTCCCCTCTTTCAGGTAGGATCCACGCAGATGTCTCTTTAATCCAGCAGACTGAATCTGTAGTACTAGGAATCTTACAGGACAGGAAAAGGAAGGTGTTGGATGCTGGACAGCCAGGCCTGGGTCCCCTGCAGTCTACTAGTGATACCTAGCATGTATTCTTGGTAGATTTCTAGCATCTGTCAAATGTCAGCCACTTGGTAGCCCTTGAACATGAGCATCATTCTCATCCTTCACGCCCAGCGTGGAATAGGTGGCCTCATCTGCCATCATATGATGTCTGGATTGCTTCCTTCATCCCCCCGCCCTCTCCTTTTCTTTTGTGGGGAGGGGGCTGCTAACCTGTTATCGACCTTTCCCTAAAGGCCTGTCTAGTCTGATACCATTCAAAGGAAGTAATTTTAAAGGAAGTGTAGGATCAAATTATATAGCTATTTGGAGCAAGAATCTTTCCTTTTTAAATTTTTTAAAACTTTTATGTGGAACATATTGAAAATGGTATACATTCAGACTGCTTGGTGCCCTCCACCCCCTGCTTCCCCTCCCAACAATGAGTGTCCAGGTTAACCATGGTATATTCTTACTTTTACACATATTCGGATGTAGCTCCTCCATTAATAAACCTCAGCCTTCTTCCTCTCCTACTCTTCCATTCTAGCTTTGCTGAGCCCCCCCCCCCCATTATCTGGAGTCCCTCTGGTATTCCTAATACTCCCTAGTTTGGGCATATTAGAGAAAACATTATGCCCCTTCTCTTTCTGTGCCTGGCTGATCTCACTTAACACAATGTTCTCCAGATCTTTCCATCTTCTTGCGAATGACATGATTTTCTTCTTCTTTATAGCCGAGTAGAATTCCACTGTGTGTAACGGAGGGAATAAGAGTGCAAAGGCCCTAGTGTTAGAGCGTCCTCCCTGTGATCAGAGACTGGAAATGCCAGTGTATCTCTACCAGAAGGAACAAGCGGGGAAGTGGTAGGAGATGAGGCAGCTGGCAGGCCGGATTCTGCAGCACCCCGTGAGCCACATGGGAAGGCTGGATTGACCCCTAAGGGTTATCATGGATTGGCAAGTCTGATCAGCCTATTTTCCCAGGACCTGTACTCACTTCTTCATCTTTGGTTTGACTGTCTCCTTTCTTTAATATCTCCTGCATTTCCCCATTAATTGTGCCAGGGAAAGTTTTTCCCTCTAATACAAAAAAGCACAAAAATCCACCTTGGAAGCTTAGAGAATTGTGAATTTGTTGGGGGGAGCCAGCTCTGCTTATCAGCTCAGAAATGGCTGGAGCACTCATCTCCCATGTGTCTCTTGTCATTGAGATTCTCTGAGTCCTCCCATCAGGCATGATCTGTCTGCTTTGAGCCTCTGCTCCTGGCCCCTGTCTTGCGTCAGGGTGACTCCTGATCCATCCCCCTCTGCAGTGTGAGTGGCGTGGGGCTGGTGAAATGCCTCTTTGTGCTTTTCTTTTCCAAGGAGAGGTGTAACACCCAGTCCCAGCATTGGCCTTGCTTCTACAGTGCAATATATTTATGCACGCCCTGCTACTAAATCACCTGCTAGCACACAGGTACACTTGATGTCCTTACCTTGATGTCCTTACCTTGATTTTAGGACCTCACGCTGACTTTGTGCTTCTGACTAGCTGGGGTTAACTCTGGGCAAGAATTCAGAGGGTGACGTGATGGCCATTTGCTGATTTTCTTTTAAGGTTGTGACTATAAGTAACTGCGGGTATTTAATGAATCCCTGCTGAGTGGCAGGTGCTGACAAGTGCCTTACATTTTCTCTTTCAAATCCTGCAATTGATACACAATCATTCAGAACTTGTGAACTTGGGGCTCAGAGGTTAAGGAACTCTGTTTACAGCTGACACTGCAGTTGACTGGCAGAGGAAGCAGGGGTTCTTTTCCTTTTCTCTGTTCTGTGTATGTCTGAACAGTGGCCACAACTCGGTTTCTCAGTGGAATCCTCACTGGGTTCTTTTAAACCTTTTGGCAGAAGGTGCAGGGGATCAGCATGCATGGAGGCCAGTTATCCATCACATTCAAGTGCCTAGTTATAGCCAGGTTTAGGAAGGCCCTGGGATTGAGGTTTGGTCCAGAACAGTGCATGGTTGATGCAAGTTTGCTTGATTCTTCCATACTTTCTTTTTCTTCTTAGAATACTGCCATCCCATTTGACCTGTTCTTTCTGCCTCTCTCACTTTCCCCAGGGGGTAGGATACCTGGAGCTATTTCCTACCTGGGTTTTGTAGGCCAAGTAACCCTGCCTGCCTGGTGACCCTAAGGTCTAGTTTTGGGCCCCGGTGGCCTTGGTGACTGGGATGCTGCAGCCACTCATGACACCCTCCCCCATCGAGGGACAGAGCGCTGCCTGTGTGCATGTGAGCCCCGTGACAGCTGGTGCCAAACAATGCTCATTCTCACTGTGGCATCTTGGCCTGGCAGCTTTGGCCTCGCAGAGCCCAGCAGGTGCCAGGATCACGGGGCTGCCCTGCAGAGGTGGTTTGACACTTCATACTGATGAACAGATTTGAGTCCCAGGAGCTTCTGAGGATTTGCTACTGACTGTCTACTGACAGTGTTTTTGATAAAAGATACTTGAGTAGCCACATGGTTTAATAAAACTGAGATGGATGCGACTGCCTGGCTTTAAAATATCACTGTGTCATGCTATTTGTATGCCCTTGGACAAGTTCCTTAGCCTCTCCAAGCCTCCTCTCTTCCTCCTCTCCCCTCCCCCCTCCGCTTTTATTTTTTTTTTTTATTTTTATTTTTTTTTTTTGCGGGCCTGGGGATGGAACCTGGGGTCATTCCACCTTCGAGCTACACCCCCTGCCCTAGCTTTTATTCTTTAATTCTCCTCCTCCCTCCTCTTCTTTTTTATCATACTGGGGATTAAACTCAGGGGCATTCTACCTCCAAATTATACCCCCAACCTTTTTTATTTTTTATTTTGAAACAGGTCTTTTTAGGTTGCTGAGCGCCTCATTGTGTTGCTGAGGCTGTCCTCGAACCTGTGGTCCTTCTTTCTCAGCCTCCCAAGTACTGGGATTATAGGCATGCACCCCCGTGCCTGACCAGACCTCTCCTTCTGAATCTCTAAATGAAGTTAATCAGACCAACTCTCAGTTTGTGTCAGGATTTAATAAGATCATGTTTGTGAAGAGCTCCTCACCCAGGTCTTGGTGTAGTTTATGCTCTTTAGTAGGTAATGAGCTTTTTCAGGTCCAATCCCAAGCAGGGGAAGAAAAAGCCAAATAAACTCCACAAGGAGCTGCTTTCCTCTGTGTAGTGATTGGTGCTTGGCAGATTTCAGCTACTTTTCAACCAAAGTAAAAGAGTTTTAATTGCATCTCATTTGTGGTTTGGTCATATTATCATCAGTCCACTTGGAAGAGCGGCCACCTCTCTGTGGTGCGGAGTGCAGGGCTGGCTGGCAGTCAGGAGCCTGAAGTCAATACTTTCTTTGAAGGGCTCTTCCTGTCTCCAGAACAGAGCTGGTGGAGTCACCCGACCGAGGCGTGGGGTCAGAGGCTGCCCGCCGCAGGGGCATGAATGGCTTCTCTCTTATTACATCTGAGTGTGCGGTCTCTGGCCCTGATGGATCTCCCTGCTGTATGTACTTGCCGTTACTCTGGGCTTCTCTTCACTTTTTTAAGCTGCACGGTTCTAGTTGCACAGGTGGTGTGAGCATCACTGTTCCTTCTGCAAGCAGGTAGCTAGCGTGCTCGGGCGACTCTGGAATCAGGCTGTTTGGAATCCTGTCTCTCCCTGCTCCTTCTCATGCCGGGTGACCTTGTGCATACAAAACCCCAGCTTCTTTCTTTGCAAAAGGGACCAGTGTCCACACTTAAAGACAGTTGAGGTTAGGAGGATTTGTTTGGGAAAATGCTTGGCACGGTATCTGCCCTGATAATAAATGCTCAATAAAAATGCTTATCTTTCTGTGAGCAACTGCTAACATTTGATCACTGTTTATGACACAATAAATATATTCCAGCTAAGTGGACACCAGCTAAATCAGTTCTCTGCACTGTGAACCCTGTTATTCTTTGACTCAGGTTATAACACCGGAGAGGCACATTGCTAGATAAACATGAGTTCTAAATTGTTACCCGGCAAGGTTTGGGTGGCCTTGCTGAACCTGGGGTGCGTTGTAAGGCTTTATGGGCTTTGTTGAGACCTTTATGCCTCCCGTTGTGTCTCCTAAGACAGTTACCCTTCGCTCAACCCTTCCCAGCCCCTAAATTTCCCCTGGCCTCTGGTCCTGCGTGCACACTGACTCTCCTTACATTGCAGGGTTATCTGGCCACTGGCTCCGGGAGGCGAGGCATGTGTGTTGAACTGAAACACCCGCTGGCTTATTGTATGAATTTATTAGCCCAAGAACTCTGCGGGGCGGGCGTCTTTCAAATGTCATCGCTATTCACCTGGTTTTCCGGATGGGATAATTATTACACCTGGCTTCTGCTCGTACCTATCTGGATCACCACAGGGCGGATCTGGCGTTGCTGTCATAGAAGAAAAGAGACGAGCTCTGCATCCTCCAGGTCCCATTGGCCGTTTGCCCAGGCGAGTCAGCCAGGCCGTCAAGGTGGAAGCAGGATGTTTGGAGTTTGTTCTTTTTCCCTCAGGTTGCTTGAATGATTTCGTTTTGCATTGTTCAGAATTACTATTCTCTGACAAGTAGTTCATAAATACCATTCGCCCTCAGCAGCTTTCTGTTACATTTAAGAATAATTCATTTGAAGGGAATCAGTGTCCACAGCTTTCGGAATTATGTAGTCTGGGAAGCGCTGTGACACTGGAGTCTCACTAGAAACAAAATACAGATTCAACTTGAATATCTTTTCCCGTGTTGACATCCCTTCCACTTTACATATACTTGTGTGTTTTATGGAGTTACCTCATTGTATTTTATATATTTATATTATGGATATTTTGTATACTTATATAGTTTTGTAAGTGTGTACACATTTGACATGAAGAATAAGGAATGACTGAAATTATATTTTGCCCTGTCTTCAGTATCAATAGTTGCCTCTCCCCAATATTTTACTATAGGACATTTCTGTTATGGTTTGAGAAGATGGTTTGGTTTGGGAAACTGTCCCCAGGGAACCCTGTTAGGCTCCTGGACACAATTTCCCTCAAAACACAAAAAAACACACAAAAAAGATAAAAAGCGCGGGTTCTTGTCCTGAGCCAAGGATAGATATGCAATAGCCTGGACTCTTGCTGAAGATTTAAAGGTAAGGTGTTTATTAAAAAGATAGAAATACAGAAGACAGTTACAGCCCCATGCCATTCAAGAGTGGTATGGGGGGGGGGTTCGAACAAATTCACCAAAGATTCAACATGTGGAACTTTCTTATAGCCAGCCCCACCAGATCTGTGGCAGGTCCTTTGATTGTAGATGTCCTGCCCTATCTCTAACCCAGGTAACCTGCTCTGTCTCCATCCTAGCCAGATCTGCCCCCTCTGGGGCAGTGGGCCAGCTCTGTCTCCAGCACAGACCCCCACACCTTTTGTTACACTCCAAAATGTGTTAAGTTGCTTATCCAGAATCTGGGATTTCCTCACATCCTGGAGGGAGTTTGTCTCTCTTCAGAAATGTAAAAAGACCCTAGGCTTCTTCTATTCCTCTGCTAATTTATATCCATGGTGACACCTGCTGCCCTCTCCCCCATAGCTCCTGGCTTTCTTCACTACCAAATATATATTTTTAAATTGGAAATCTTTCCCAATACTGATGCATTAATACATTTTGAAACTTCTTCCCAATACTGGTACATTCCCCCATCTGTCTAGTAACTTCCTGACACCTGTCAGGCCAAAGGTAAATACAGAAAATACATCTTGATTTTTACAGTTGTTATTAACAATGAACATGAGCTCAATTCCCATTAATTTTTCCCTCATTTCTATCACATGAATGTACCTCTTAGCAAAGGAATAAGGGCGCTGAG
This sequence comes from Muscardinus avellanarius, assembly GCF_963383645.1. NCBI lineage: Eukaryota > Metazoa > Chordata > Mammalia > Rodentia > Gliridae > Muscardinus > Muscardinus avellanarius. The sequence goes on from NC_137788.1 coordinate 152,462,858, forward strand.
TTGGTCATAAACTGCTTCGAGCTGAACAGGGACAAAATTGGGGCCCCGGCTTGAGGGTAACATTCATGCATGTATTTGGCATGGGGAAATCAGATGGGTCCATGCTGTGTGCCTCTATGACCATCCAAAGGGCTTTGATAGCTGTTCCTCTTTGGGTCTGCAAGTACCACTATCTGACTTCTGAAAGCTTCAAGCCTATGGAGAAAAGAATGCTTGGTCCTATCTTTTATCATAAGCCAAATAAAGACTCCCTGTCTTTGAAGGCTATGACAGCCGCCAACTCCAAAGGCAGGTTGATTTAGCCTCAGGTTTTCCCTTTGTTTTCCAGAAGTCTCTGGTGAGAGCAGCCTCCCTCACCTTCCAGCCAGCCATTCAGGAGGCCTTGGAGGGGAGGGTGCTCTTTGCTATCTTGACCTCCTGGTCTTTCCTTAATGCCTATTCCTTAATGGGCTATGAATCCCAAAAGAAATGAGTGCCTCTTTACTGGGAAGGGACTGACTGCTCATTCATTTTAAATAAAGGCTGTTAGTCACCTTCCTATCTCAGTGACAAAATGCCTGAGAAAATCAACTTAGGGAATGTAAAATTTATTTGGGCTCATGGTCAGCAGTCTCAGTCCATGGTTGGCTGGCCCCAGTAACCTGAGCCTGAGGGGAGACAGAACACCATGGCCGAAGGGCAGGGCAAAGGAGAGTTGCTCAGCTCATGGTAGCTGGAGATTAGGAAGTAGAGTGAGGGGCAAGATGCAGTCCCTAAGAGCAAACTCCCAAGGACCTACTCCCTGAAACTAGGTCCCACCTCTCACAGTGTCCACCCCTTCTCAGTAGTCTTTTCAGCTCTGAATCCACCAATGGATTAGCCCGCTGATGATGTCAGAGCCCTCAGGACTCAATCCTTTCCCAAGGACCTCTAAACATGGCCTTGTGGGAGACCAAGCCCTCAGCACATGAGCCTTTGGGGGATGTTTCAGATCCAAACCAGAACAAAGGCTTTCTCCCTTACCATAATATTGTAACAATTCCCATTATTGAACATGTGCAATCTGCTAAAAAATAAAAAGTTGTGTAAAATTTAAAGACATTGCCCCTCTTTATAATTCCTGCGTGAACCCAAGTCTGGTATCTAACTGATGAATGAGGGAACCAGTCTGTTGGTAAAGCCAGCTGAGAGAAGCATTTGAGGAACTGAGCGTTTAGATTCCTTTTGAAAAGAAGAATGGCAGAAGGAAAGCCTCGGGTATGTGCAGGGAATCGTGTCTAACATTCGGATCAGCCTCAGGTACCCGGGCTTCCGGGAGTGCAGCCGTCAGAAGGCTCTTGGATGGCAACTCCCTTTAGGGAATGGCTTGGCTGGATGGAGCCCCCTTGCCTGAAATCAGGCGTCCTGCTAGGGCAGCCTGCATCCCAGGCCTGAGCCACAAGTGGGTATGAGGGACAGTCGTCTCGGACCTGTTTGGGTCTGTCCAGAGTCCTCCATCCTATATTCAGAACACTCCTGCAGTCAGCCTTCCGCTGCAGCTACATCCAGCCCAACAACTGTCTCCATCTTTCTTCTTTGCCTCTTTTGCAGGACTAAATCCTAGTATATTGTGTCGTAAACTTTATAAACAAACAGCCCATTTATGTCCATTTCAGGGTCAGCCTCCTGCTAAACCCAATCTGTGGTAGATAAGCCCCATATTAGTGAACATCCTTCACAGTAAGTAATATTACTATATTGGGGGGGGGGGATAGCTTTTTTACTGTGCAGAAATCTACAGTTTAAGCTGTAGCTTCATACTGTCCAACTCTTTAATATGTAGAAAATAGTAAAATCAAACCCAGGTGTACTCCTGTACATCAAAGTTTGGCAAACATACTCTCTAATAAGCCAGCTAGTAAATATTTTAGGCCTCGCAGGGCATACGGACCCCCTGCTTCCTCACGGCTTCTCGGCTCTGCTGTGGAGCGCGAACATGGCCATGTTGACTGTAGAAATGGGCATGGCTGTGCTCCAAGGACACTTACTCACAAAACAGGTGGTGGATGGGATTTGGACGGGGGCTGTAGTTTGTGGACCCCTGACCTAGATAAATAAATAGTTCCTGAGTTGGCCTATTAAAGTGGTTATCTCCGTGTGACAGAAAAGGATGAACTGCTTCCCTACATTTGTCCCTTTGACGTTTATAGGATATAAAAATCTAAATCTCACAGTACCCTACGGGGGCTGATATGAGGGTTCTTCATGGTCTCACTACTTAACTAGATGATGGTTTTTGAATTGAACCTGGTAGATCTAACCCTGAGGCTTGCTATGTCCTCACTCTCTGCCTTGAGTCATGGTTGCCTCGGGACTGTATTTTTAGACACTATTTGGACAAAAACAGCCTAAGATCACAGCTGACTGCAGAATTGCAGAACAGAGCCTTCTAGAACTGTCCCAGAAAAGCTAGATTTACCTGTGAGCCAAGTAACTGGGATGTAGGTAGACCAGAGGCTGTAGGGGAATTTCCCAGACTGAATGGTGATTCCCTGTGCTGGATTCTCTAGCATGATACAGAACAGCTTACACCATGGTGCATCCTGGCCTGGAGGGGAACACCAGCCAGACACATACTGGCCATGTCACCAAGCAAGCCCATTGGTTGGCCTGAGACTGTTACCAGAGTTAAGACATGTGGAGCATCTCTGTAGTCTTTTCTGGCTCTCCTTTATAAATCTCCATTTGACACAGGGTCTGGATTCAAATTCTGAGTCATCTTCCGAGCTCTATGACGAATACACTAGCCAGTTTCCTCCTTTCTTACTTCCTTCTTTCCTTCCTTCCTTCCTTCCTTCCTCCCTCCCTCTTTCCCTTTCTTCTTCCTTTGTACTGGGGATGGAAACCAGGGGCATTCTACCATCTGAGCTACACCTCAGCCCTTTTTATTTTTTCTTTGAAACAAGGTCTCACTGAGATCCTCATTACAAGTGTGTGCCACCACACCCAGCTCAGTCTCTTAAATTTTCAGTGCTTCAGCTTTCTCAGGTATAAATGGGAGATCAAAACAGAGTCCCTTTAACATGGCTAACAAAACCAAAATGAGTTAATGTGTCAAGCTCTTAGAAAACTATACAGTAGATGCCATGAAGGGGTTCTCTGTTGTTGTTAGTTTTGTTATTATTACGGTTTTGAGCACTTAGTACGGTGCTGGGCAGGCGACGAGGGTTCAGTAAGTTTTCTTCAGTGCATAGACAAGCCACATAGTCAATGAGACTTGGTGCAGCTGGGCACTCAAGCTCTCCATTAGAGCTTTCACAGCGATGTGGCGTGCCCCACCTGCATTGTTCAGTAGGGTAGGTACAGTCACAGGAGGCCATCAAGCACCTGGCAGGAGGGTAGTACCAATGGGGCATTGTATTTTGAATTCTATTTGATTTTCATTCATTCATTATTCTGTGGCACTAGTGATGAAGCCAAAGGGCATTCTACCTCCAAGCTACATCCCCATCCCTATTTTATTTTTATTTTGAAACAGTCTCACTAGGTTAATGAAAGTCTCACTACATCCAAGACTGATCTCAAAATTATGATCCTCCTGTGTCAGCCTCCCAAATACTGGGATTACAAGTGTGCACCACCACGCCTGGCTAACTTTAAGTTACTTAAACTGATTTTGCCACCTGTGGCCAGTGGCTGCCTCGTGACCAGCACAGTCCTGGAGTGTTCAGGATTGTGATTCAGTTGGTCTGTGTCTTGGTCTGTTCTAGGCTACTGTGACAAAACACCACAGATGGGTGGCTTATAAGCAATGGGAATTTGTTTCTCATAGTTCTGGGGGATGGGAGTCCAAGATGAAGGCATGGGCAGATCTGGTGCCTGGTGAGAGTCTGCTTCCTGGTTCATAGATGGCACCATCTAACTGTGTCCTCACATGGGGGCAGGGCAGTGCAGTTCCCTGGGGCTTCTTTCATATGGGTTCTAATTCCATCCAGGAGGGCCGTGCCACCATAATCTAATCACATTAGGTTTGGGGCACAGGGACACAAACATTCAGAGCATAGCAATCTAGTGTCAGCATTTTCCAAACACATGCAGGTAATTAAAATGCAGCTAGATCTGCGATTCACAAGACTGGCACTTTTAGGCCAGTACTTTTTCATCCATCCATCCATCCATCCATCCATCCATCCATCCATCCATGTTCTTACTCTCCATATTCAATATGTGTCTGCTCTGTGACCAATTCACCAGCCAGTTCCTTCCTTCCTTCCTTCCTTCTTTCCTCCAGAAGGGTGACCAGTTAGTCTTGTAGGCCAACAACAGTCTGGGCTTTCAGGGAGCTTGCATGCTAGCTGGAAATAGATGATGTAAAAGCACACAACAGTACACTTCCGGAGCGAGCGCTCGAGTATTACTAGGACAAAGGAGGGTGTTGCCATAGTGACCGGCTTGGAAGGGAAGATGGTGCTTGTTGAAGGAAAGCCCCTTTTGGGAGGGGACATTGAGTGAAGGCCTGCTTGATGAGAAGAAATCAGCCTTGTCATCCTCTGGGATAAGAGTGTTCCCGGCAGGCACAAGGAAAAATTTGTCTCAAGTTGAAGATGGGTGTGAGCTGTTTATGTAACAGGAGGAAGGCCAGTGTGGCTTTGAATGGTGAACACAGAGGACAGTGGCAGGGAGAGATGATTTGGGGAGGAGGGAGGGAGGGTGGGATTTTCCAATACTTGGCAGGCCAGGGTCCAGATTTGGGATTTTATCCCAAGCGCCACAGGAAGATTCTAAGCCAGCAACATGGCACAGTGACACAGCTGTACACTTCAGGAACTCTTCAATTGCCATACGGCACGGGGGTAACCCAGGTGAAGGGGACACCGACTGTGGCAGTGGAGACAGAGGGATGGACACAAGGTACCAGCAAGGCATAGCCAGCAGAACACAGATGAGCAGATGGGCTGTGGGAAGGGAGTGGTGAGAGGAGAGATACTTGGGACAGGGACCCCTATTTTGTGGATCCTCCTCATCTATTACAGCTAGACACTGGAGTTTTCAATGAGCTTCTTTCTATCTTACATTTGGAAGCTGCTACAAAGCTTCCTGATGTTTTGGCTTGGAGAGTAGGGGCTTAGGAGCCATGCAGCCCGAGAGGCTGTGTCTCAGGGATTTTATTGTCTTTACATTTACCTGTTAAAAATGCAGAAGCTGACCCAGTAGGTCTGTGGCCCTGTGGGTGTGTGAAATTTTGCATTTCTAAAAGCTTCTTCCATGTTGTCACTGCTACTGCAACTTGAGCCCCTGTGGCCTAGCAAGGGACTGCTCATCCAGGGTCTACTTCTGCCACATAGAGGCACCAACAGTGACCCTCCAGAGGGTCTGGAAGGTGACAGGAGCAGATTGTCCCCAGCCTGGAAGAACTCCCAGGACTCAAGGTTGAGTCCCTAGTTCCATAGACACATGGGCATCTGAGACTTGTGGCTGTGACTGTCTCCAGAGACTCAAGGAATTTGCTCTGTGAGGACATTGAAGTCCTCCATCCTTTGTTTGTCCTTTGGGACCAGCTTTCCTGGGCAATTATTTTACAGCCTGTAGCAGTGCAGACACATCTCTTCAAGTCCAATCCCTTGAACTGGTTTGAGGGGATGTGTTTTACATAAAAAAGGAGATTTGAAAGCAAAATGACCTGAAGGCATGAAGGCAGGGTGGCTCGCTGTGTAGTCAGCTCCTGTGTTATTACCACAGTGCATTTACTTGGCGTGGGGTGGGAAAAATGAGAGTCAGTCACCGGAGATGTTAACAATGAGATGATTAGCTTCGGCAGAGAGCAAGTTAGACTCCCAAACCTGGCCTCTCTATGGATTCATTTCTTAACAAAAACCACGAACTGGGAAAGGAAATGTAGAGAAGTTTAGTGAGGCTCTTTGCTGCAGAGTATCGCTATAAGTGAAACCTATTACTGGGCTGGAGGATTTAGGGTTGTCTTGCCATGAATGTACTCTTTTTATATAAAAGGGCAAGCTCAACAATATTGATCGTCTAGGGCCAGCACAGACTGTTTTATTGAGGCCGGATTCCTTATGGAAGCTTTTTGTAAATGGAACTAACGTTTGATTACTGGGAGAAACTGACTGTGACTTGCCATCTGTTTTCTCAGCCAATACCATTGATTCATGGAGCTCCTGGTAGTTCTTAATAATCTGCCCCATTTCATGAGATATTGAAGCCATTTCCTTGCCTTCCTTCAGCCTCAACATTGAGGTTGTCCTACCCAGTATGTTCTTCAGCCTTGTTCTATCAAATCTTTCCAGGTCCCAAGTCTCCTGGCATTTATCATTAAGTTATCATACATTGCTTTGCATTTTTATTGTGTTTTATTCTTTACTTCTAATGAGGGCAAAATTCCTTTTAGAGTTCATGTAGATTTTTTAAGTAGGTGGCATGGGGGACCTTGAACTGTTTCAACCCAGCCTCAGTCCAAATGACCAATACCCTTCTTGTTTTTGAGTAGGAAGCTATTCAGTAAAACCACTCAGCCCATTTGTGGTTCTGCGTCCCTAATGATGACTAAATCCTCCCAATTCCCAGTGTTTATTTTTCCCATTTGTTTCTCTTCCATTTATGGAATTATAGCTAACTCCAGAGAAAGTTGGCTAAGAGGAAAAACAAATAAACAACCAACAGACTTGGTTTCAGAGAACCTTTAATGAAATATTTTCTGTTCGTAACAGGGTTCTAGAATTGAAATGGGATCATTTTTAGTGTTTGTGGAAATGCCTCCAGCTAAGTTGAAGCACCTCTCTCCCCGCGCTCTCTAAACCGACACGTTCTGTTCTGGATGAGAAGTGATGGCCCCTGTCACGAAACTAAAACTAAAGCTTCTCTTTATCTGCCGGCAAAATAGAAGATCCATGGTTTAGTCACAGTTACTTCTCAGAGCCGGGACCTGAGGCAGATGAAGTTTAATGTGCATGGAGGTGCTTTTTTTCTTGCAGGAACACTCTGCCCAGTGTGATTAAAGGTGAGACTTATGTAAGCTGTTTGTCATCAGGGCATGACGTGCTGTATCTTGTAAGAAAGTGGCTGGAATTGTACTATGACACCAACCTTGATTCTGCTGAGACCTCATGGGCTCCAGAGCCAGACAGTTCTGTAGTGAAATCCTGACTCTGCCATTTGGGCTGATCTGTGGGCTCTTAGGAAGGCTATATAACTTTTCCGGTCATTAGTGTCCTCTGCAAAATGGAGATGATAATGCGTTTCTGGCATCTAGAAAGTTGTGAAAGTTCACAATAATGGATGGAAGTTCCTGCCACCCTGTTATTGTTTATACAAATTGTGGCTTTTAAAATAAGAATATTCAGAAGTTAAATGTTCCAGCTAATCTCTTAACCTGGTTTTTAATATTCATTAGGTACAAAAAAAAAAAAAAAAAAGGAAACATCACCAGCCTTCCCCTGATGTCAAAGGTTCCCTTCATCTCTTGACTATCTTGGGACGTGGTCTCATCTGTTTTCGACGCTGACACAGATGCTGGAACTGGCATTTTGATGCCGCTAGTCTTCTTGGACACTGGCCCAGTGGATCGGCTGGTTCCTGTGCATGAAGTCCAGTTGACCCAGCAACCTAGGCTTTGGCAGCCCTGTGCTTGAGAGCAGCATTGAAACTAGATAAATGTTCGAGGCTGCAATTGTGTCAGCGAGCCAGGCCCATTTTTCCTGTGTCAGAGAATGCTATCACTGAAGTGATGAGTTTTGCTAGAGATAAAGAAGTTGTTTATGAGTTAGTCATAAGCGTGCAATCTGAGAGCAGATCTCAGATCTGCCTTCCTGAGGCTAGGGCGTAGGGTTTTTTATGGGATACAGAGGCAGGGCCACCTGAGGCTTGGAGCAAGGTGATAGGAAAAGTGAAGTCATGGGTGGTGTGTGCATGCATAATTGAACTCCACCACTCTTCCTAGGACCCACATTCTGAAGATGGTAATGTCCATGTGCTAAGAAGATAGAGCTTTTGTGTTCTGATAGCCAAAGTTCAACCACTGGACACTTGTGCAAGCCCAAGTGAGGGGTTGGTATCAACTTAGTGATACCTCCCAGTTGCCGAAAACCAACTTAGGCAACTGTTAGTATGCATTGGAGATATGGAGATATTATCCATAGCAAAGGTGATGTGAATGTTCTACTTAGCTCTGTGACCTCTTAAATTAGAGACAAAAGCAAGTAACCCAAAGTAAGTGAAGCTAAGGGGTTTTCTCAGGCTTTCCTTTGGTTTTCATCGCAGGTCTGTATCCTCTCTTCTGACCTGACAGGTCAGCATGAAGAAGGGATACAGGGGAAAGGAGCTGGAACTGGAAAGCCAGTCGAAGTTGAGCATGAGAGGCTGCCTTAGACACGCCCAGTCTGTTGATGAGAAACATCATGAGATGCAGGAGGCGCACACTTACGGTTTGTTACTGGTGTCCTTGGCGTGTGTGAACATGCCTCCTTTGGCATATCGTATTTGCTAAGCATGAAGGCAGAGGGAGCTGGAAGACTCAGTTAATAAAATAGGGTTCTGACATTCCTAGGGGATGCACCCAGTGATAGGTCATCACATACTAAACTTCTTGCTTAAAAGCAGAGCCGAGACACCAGATCACCAGTCCACACAGTGGCATCCTGCTGGCTCAGGGATCCCAAAATGGCAGGAACCACTTTCCTGCTGAGATTAAGAATGCCTTGTGCTGCGTAACTAGCTGGAGAGACCATACCTATATTCTAGAAGCTAGAGATCCTAGTTTTTCCAGAGAGTGCCTTTTCTTTTATATTTGCTAATATTTTGAACACCATCTCAGACCTGCTTGTCTATGCAATTTCCTCAAACAATTTCCTCTTTGTCTTCCAGCTTTTATTGGAGACAAAACTCTCATTTCTGTAATTGTTCTCCTTGTCGGGCCTGGCTCCATTATTTGCTGGTCTCCAGAGCCATCTGAGTCTCCTGTGGAGGCTTTGAAGGCTGAACTCGCTTCCTCATTTCCAAATGATTCGGAAAAATTTAGCTAAAGAAAATTGACATGTAGATACACAAGATACCATCTTTGTACTCAGAGGGTGGGGTTGTCTCCTCTTAACTATGAGACCCCATAGCATGAATTCTTAATGGAAGTGCTATACCTCTAATAGGGGGAATATTGCTTCTTGTGGATGAGGGAGGGAGGCGAAAATGTATTCTTTTATACAATCTATAAACATATATTTTATATCAGAGGTAGTAATGTTTCATGGGGGATACTTAGGAAGAAATGTTTAAAAAGACTCTTCGGGGAATGATAAAAAATAGTTTAAAAACATAATCTAGGATTTTACTTTTAGTGCCTTATATTACCCATTCACAAAAAGACAATGCCTGAAATGCAATCTTTGTCCTTTCCTTGGGATGAAGAAGTGGCAGGTGCCCATCCTGGAGGAGGGAAAGACTCGGCTATTCCCAGCTGAAAAGCTGTCTCAACTGTTTCGGGACAGCCATCGTTGAGGTTTAAATAGCACCAGGCTCTCCCAAAGAGGTTTCAATATTCCAACCCTTGAGTACTCCCATTGTACTCCAGAATCTTCTGGAATCCTGGACATTGCTTGAGTGATTCCTAAATAGCCTGACCAACACTAAGTCTGTAACATCTAGTCAGAGAAAGGAGAAAGCATGGCATTGAAGAGGAGCTGGCCCAGGGTCAGAGGCTGGGACACATCGGTAGCCTTTTCCCTATGTGGATTCTTTCACCTGTATGCACTGAAGAACCCTGCAGTCCCTCCTCGGTGCCCACCCACACCCCCGCCTTTCCCACTCCCGGGGTATTTGCTTGTTAGTTTTTCCCCCGGATCCCTTTTCTTTTATCCTCACCCATCAATGCCTTATTTGTTCTTTAAAGTCTGGTTCCAATCCCTCGTATTCCAAGTTGCTTTTCATGAACCTTTCTCAAAGGTCCCTGTTTTCTTACAGCATTTACCATGTTCTGCTTTATATTTTTTCCATTTGTACACATGATCCCCCACCTTTATTGAAGTATAATTTATATGCCATCAAATCTCATCCTGGGTATACAATGAATTTTTAACAGATTTATACATATATGCAACCATCAGCACACTCGGTTTTAGAATATTTCCATCACTGTAGAATATTCGCTTTTGTTGGTTGGTGGCTCCTGAGGCAGCCCCAGGCAACCTGCTTTCTTCTCCAGTGCTCTGCCTTTTCTGAACACTTGATATAAACAGGACCATACAATATGTAGACTGTGTGTGTGTGTGTGTGTGTGTGTGTGTGTGTGTGTGGTACTGGGGATCAAACCCAGGGACATTTTATATCTCAGCTCTGTTTTGAAATAGAGTCTCACTCAGTTGCCAAGGGCCTTGCTAAATAGCTGAGGCTGGCCACGAACATGTGATCCTCCCGTCTCAGCATCCCAAGTACTGGGATTACAGATGTGTGCCACCATGCCTCGCCAATATGTAGACTTTCACATTGGCTTCTTTCACATAGCATTATCTTTCTGCGGGTCATCTACATTGGAGCATGTATTAACAGGTTGTTTCATTTTATTGCTGAATATTACTATTTTGTAATGGCATTCAGTAGATACTGGATTAATTAGATTATGTTGGTATTAGATTTACAGATATGTCACATTATGTTTCTTTACTGACTCTTGATGGAAATTTGAGTTGATTCCAGCTGGGGGTTATGATGACTGTAGTCTTTGTGTAGATGTATGTTTTCATTAATCTTGGGTAGATAACCAGGAGTGGAAATAATTGTTGTGTCATGTGGTAAAATTATGTTTAAATTTTTAAGAAACTACTCAACTGTTTTCCAAATTGGCTATAAGCATTAGAATTTCACATTCCCACCAGAAATATCTGAAAACCTGGTGTTGTCTGTATTTTTTTTATTATAGACACTCTAGGGGGTGGGTAGTAGTGTCTCATTGTGATTTTTGTTTCCATTTCCCCAAGACTAAGGATGCTAATCATCTGTTCAAATGCTTATTAGACATTTGTTTTTCTTTGGTGAAATGTCTACTCAAAATTGCCTATTTTAAAAATGAAGCTGTTTGTCATTTTATTGTTGAGTTGTGAAGTTGGTAGATAGTGGTGTTCAAATCATCTATGTCCTTACTAATTTCTTGTCTAGTTGTTTATATCAATGATTGAATGGGATATTAGCCTTTCCAACTATTAAGCTTATTATGTTTATTTTTCCTTTTATTTTGTCAATCTTTGTTTCATGTATTTGGGGGCTTTGTTATTAGGTGGATGTGGTTGGGTTTCCAATTGCCATTTGGTGATATATGTCTCAGATTTTTTTTCCCCCTGTTTCTTTTCTAGTGCCCTTCCTGTGTTAAATATTTAAATTCATTTTTTCTTGTTCTTTGAATTATTTTCATAGTGGCTGCATGTATAATATGTATTTAATATAACATATATTAATCTGCATATTTATATATGTATATATATATTTATATAGTTTTCACAGTCTACTTCTAATCAGCACTAACTAAACTCCTGTAGCATACAGAAACTTGGCTCCAATCTAGCTCTATTATCATTCCCTTGGACTATTATTGTCCTGTATATTACGTTTATTTACATTGTGAGCGCAGTTTATTATTTTAGGCAGTCTTCTGCTTTTTAAAGAGGTTAAATGAAGAGGAAAAACACATTATATGGCCTGTTGTATTTACCCACATAGTTAGCTTTTGTGTGCTCTTTATTTCGTAGTGTATATTTGAGTTCTTTTTGGTGTCATTCTCTCTCTGCCTGAAGGAGTTCTTTTCGAAGATCTAGTAGCAGTGAATTCTCTATCCTTGTTTTCTAGAAACATCCTCCTTTTGCCTTCATTGTCAAATGATAGTTTTGCTGGATATAAAATTCTTGGTTGACATTTTTTGTTCTTTCAGTGCTTTAAATATATCTTCTACTGTTGTTTTTACTGAAGAGTCAGCTGCTTATCTTATTGAGGTTCCTGGGAATGTGGCAATTTTTTTTCGTTGCTGTTTTTAGTATTTTCTGTTGGTTTTGGCTTCTGTCTTTTAAAAAGCTGTCTTCTTTTAGGTGTGGATCTTTTAGAATTTTTTTTTTTCATGAAATTTGAAACCTCAATGTGCTTTTTTTTTTTTTTTTTTTTGGTGGCACTGGGGGTGGAATCCAGAGGCTTTCTACCTCCAGGCTACATTCCCAGAGCTATTTTTTATTTTAGTTGGAAACAGGGTCTCACTCAGTAGCTGAGGCTGGCTTTGAACCTGTGCGATCCTCCTGTCTCAGCCTCCCAAGCGCTGGGATTACAAGCATGTGCCACCACGCCCGGCCTCAATGTGCTTTTTAATTCATGAAAATAAAAATAGTGCATATAATGTGATATTTATGTAAAAAAATAAGTGGTGTGTGCTATCCTATAACATACCCCCAAAAGTGGCATCTTTTAAAAAAATTTTTTTTTTTTTTTGGTGGTACTGGGGGTGGAACCCAGGGGCTTTTCTACCTCCGAGCTATACTCCCAGACCTTTTTAAAAATATTTTATTTGGAAACAGGGTCTCACTAAGTTGCTGAGAGCCTCACTAAGTAGCTGAGGCTGGCTTCGAACCTATGCGATCCTCCTGTCTCAGCCTCCCAAATACTGGGATTACAAGCGTGTGCCACCATGCCTGGCCTTAAAAAATTCTTTATTGGTGCATTGTAGTCATAAAATTTGGGAGCTTGTCGAACATCTTGGGCCTGTAAATGGTAGATTTTTTTTCACGTCATTTTTGAATATTTTGGCCATCATTTCTTTTTCTTTTTTCCTCTTCTTTTGTCCCTTTCCTTATGGGACTCCTCTTTCATGTATATTAGTATACTAGATGGTATCTAGGAGTTTTCTGAGGCCCTGCTCATTTTTCTTTTCTCTTCATCTGGTTGGATAATACTGATTTATCCTCAGGTTGCCTGATTCTTTCTTCAGACACCTCATATTTGATATCGAGTGCCTGCAGTAAATCTTTCACTTTTTTTTATTATACTTTCAGCTCTAGAATTTCACTTTGGTTACTTTCTCAGATATATCTATATTTTTTATTGAGATTCTTTATTTCTTGAGTTATTGTCGTCATACTGTTATCAATCCTGAGACAGAGATTTCTTTATTTCTCTGAGCATCTCACGGGTGTGTTGAGTCTTTCCTATGTCCAATATCATACAATTCATTTTCTACGACTGGTTTTACTTTCCTGAGTACAAAGGGCCATGTTTTCAATTTATTTTGCATGTTTTTTAGTTTTCCACTGAAAACTCGCCATTTACATCCAGCAGTTGTGGGTCCAACTCTTTGTTTGTCTCCATCCTTGCCCCGAAAAGGTTAGTTGTCATTGCCTGGACACATTCTGTGGAATCTGGCTCCTTTGCGGCATTTGTGGCTACTTGTGTTTTGATTCTGCTTTTTACTTCATGCTTTTTAAAATTTTTACTTTATTTTTAAGCCTGAATTTGTAGAGTTGCCTCTGTGTCTGTAGCTTCAGTGGTTGGTAGAAGTTTGTGTTCACTTACCTTAAACACTCAGCTCGAATTCACTGTCGAGGCAGATGATTTCTGAGGCAGGACTCTCCTCTGGACCGTTTGCATTTCCTCTGCCTGTGCACAGATACCTGAGGTTGACCAAGCACGAGTCTAGAGCACAGACCTTCTCTCTTCTCCCTAGCATGCGTGCACGGCCTTATGGCCAAACAGAGCTGTGTAGGGAGCATATAATGGAGTTTATGGCTAATCCTCCTCTTATATTTGTTGATCTGTCGGCGTGTTGATCGTCCCAGCCAGGATCGATGAGGTGGATTACCTGGTTTGCTATCAACATTGTTATCCAATAACTCTGTGTGGTTTTTCATGATCCACTACAGAGTGAATTTGGGGCCGCTGGTTTGCATGGCCAGCCTTGCCGGCCAGAATGACTGTGACAACCTGTGTGGGAGAGGTTGGAGGGAGGGCACGACCAGATTCCCACGTTCCTAACCAAGCTTCAGGGGTTATTCATGAACAAAGGCTCCTCAATTTGTCGTACACTTTTAGTCCATTTCTAGTCTTGAAATAGTTGCTTTTAACATTTGGCCCATTTTTATCCTTGTTCTTGAAGGCAGAGATGGGCCAAGCTTCTTAAACTGCCATTCCAGCCACATTGTCTTTTCCTAGCTTCTGGAGAGGAGACCTTGTATGGCAGTTAAAAGCATGGAGTCTGGGGACAGATTGCCTGGGCGTGGGGCCCGGCCCTGTCCTTGGCTAGCTGCAAAGACCTTGGGCAGATTATTAGACCTTGAGCAAATGACTTAACCTGTGGGCCTCTGTTTCCTCATCTGGAAATTGGGAATGATAATGGCACCTACCTTGGGGGTTGATGTAAGAACGAAGTGGATTAATCCGTCTAGAGCAATGGGAACAACACTTGTCACTATAACTGCTGCGTGGTCACTTCTGTTTTAAATATCATAACAAAGTTCAGAGTGATAGGGACATACATGCGCACAGCACCTGATGAGGTCCCCTGTACCACTCAGCTCCCCTCCGCCCCTGTACGTGATACTGAGATCACATCAATATTTTCATATCTATACACATAGCACCTCTTCTGCTCCTTTTCTTAGTTCACTGGGTGCAGAGACTGTATCTCGCTAAGATCCATAACCTCCACCCCCACCTTGGCCCAGCGCTTTGCACGTAATCAGCTCATCTGAGCCTCCATCCTTTTTACTATGTGATGCTTGATGTTCAGAGGCCATGTTGGCCATCTTCAGAGTGACTGCAGGTGCGAGGAGGGAAGTTGGCAGGGAGCTGAGGAGCAGATGGCCCCGTGGCTTGTTGAGACTAAAGGTGGTCAGTTTGTTTCCCTCCCTCCTGGGAACCAGCTCACATGCGTACTGAATTAGAGACCAGCTCTGCACGCTGGCATTTCCAAACAGTTGGTTAGCACAGCCACCACCATTTTAGAAATCCCCTGGCATCTAGGAGTGGGCAGAGAGGCTTGGCTGGGGCTGATTTAGGTCTTGTTCTACAGGGAAAGATGGATGGTGGGCAAGGGGACTTATTAGGGGGATTCACTGGCCCGAGCTACTTTCCACTGTACAGAGCTGTTGCACACATGGGAGACCAGTGCCTCTTCCTCCAGTGGGCACAGCTGGGGTAAACAGTGTGGGTTGAAGTCAGCCCCCACGCACCACCTCAGCAGATGCCTTTATTTAAGAAGGCATGTGTCCCCTCAGCCATGTGCAGTGCCCCGGCTTGACCTTCATGTGCCCAGCTGCAGACATGACAAGTCAGTCCTGTCTTCAAGGGGCTCTCAGTCTCCAGAATGGATGGGAAATGCATCAAAATAATGGCCTGTGTGTGGGGGGAGGGTTTCGTAGAGAGTACCATGGCTGCACAGGAAAAGAT
Organism: Muscardinus avellanarius; assembly: GCF_963383645.1. Lineage (NCBI taxonomy): Eukaryota > Metazoa > Chordata > Mammalia > Rodentia > Gliridae > Muscardinus > Muscardinus avellanarius. The sequence goes on from NC_137788.1 coordinate 152,478,233, forward strand.
AAAGGCTGGGAAAGCTTCCTGGAAGAGGAGCAGGTGTGCAAACTGCCTGCTGCTGGGTAAGTCAGGAGTTTTGAATGGAGAAGGAATGGGTTGGGTGGTGTTTTGGCCCATTGGAAGGCTGAAGGGTAAAAAGGATTCAGGCCAGTGTAGCAAAGTACAAATAGCAATTAGTATAGAAGGGAGGCTGGAGAGGCAGCCGTGCCCAGATTCCAGTGGATAACTGGGACCTCTCCAGTTGGCAGTGGATGTCTGGAGAGTTTTAAGCAGGGGAATGACATGAGGATTCAGTGGAGTGGAGGGGGAATGCGTTGAGACAGGGAGAGGACCTGCAGGAAGATTTGCTCGAGAGGATTCAGAAACGGGGTGCTGGACAACTAACCTGGGGACTTGGGGGCTGAAAGAGAGTAGAAGAGGGGGAAGAAGAGGAGGAGTGGCCAGGGAACTCAGGCACGGGCCAGGGGTACCCAGAGCTGTGTAGAAGTGTGTGCAGTGCTGATGTTCGTGGAGGAAGGGGTCAAAGAGCAGGGCGTGCTGAGCAGGTGTGGAAGAGCAAATCCTGTTCTGGGACCTGGGAGCCTGGGGTGCAGTGGCCGTCTGGAGGTAGTAGGCCGGTCATCATCAGCCTTGGGGCAGTGTGGCTGGAGACTGGGTGTCCTCAGCAGGTAGAAGGCAGACAGGAGCTTCAGGATGTGTAGTTAGATGCCGCCTCAGAGAATGCTGGCCACAGAGGAGAGGAGGAGAAGAGAGTGTAGATGGGGAGATGGGAGGAGAGTCAAGAACAGCTAACTTGTGTCTATCTTGGGAGATGGTGGTCAGCTGTACCAGAGAGCAAAGAGGAATCTGGAATGATCAGGGGAGGAAGGTAGCAACTGTCATTCGTAACGCTGGGGTTGGAGGTCTTTGGGGACCTCTGGAGAGCAGCTTCCTGTGGCCATAGCATGGTAGTGATGGGAAAGAAGCCTGTGTGGACTGGACCCTGCATAGGAACGGGAATGTGTTCCCAGCACATGGGCCTGTCTTTACAATGGTTGATGGAAGGGAAGTAGATGGTAGCAATGAATAAGATGGTTTCTGATTCTGAGTTGTTTTTACTCAAAAGTTGGTGTGTGTGTGTATGCACACATGTGTATAAGAAGTTAGGGATAGAGCCAATAAAGAGAGGGAGAGTGAAGAGAAGAAAGGAAGGCACAACTATGGTGAAGAAAGTTCCTTAGGAGATAGGAATGAGTGTGGCAGGCATGGGGATCTTGTTGAGCTGGAGCGAGGGCAGCACTTCCCTGGGTGGAGGTAAGGCGGGCAACTTGCTATGGATCCCCTCCCCTGTTAGGGTCCCCCTGACTCTGGCAGGGAGAGGTGCTGTTGTCATATCGTGCACTGAGATTTTAACTTTACCACTTCTGGATTCAGTTATAGGCACAGTTTTAGGTTCTTATTTTGGTAAATGTTGGCATTTTGGCACCTTGGACTGGCACCACCTATTCAAGGAGTATTAAGCTGTTTGACATGATGTGTGAGGCCATCTAGCAGTATGTCTATTTTTCTTCTAACATGGAGGGAACAGAGCTGGACTAGGTGTCCAATAGGCACTTGATTAAAAACATTTCTCATGTCAGTTTTAAGCCACTGTTCTCAAAAGTAAAAATATATATATTTCAAGAGATGCCTAGTTTTTCTGGAAAGTTTCAAGAACAAGGCAGTCTCTGGAAATGCTAAATGATATCTATTTGGTGGATGATGGACAATTAATGTTACTATTTGGAAAACTGTCATAAATTTTGTGGTAAAGAAAGCTGTTTATCTTTGACCCACAGTTTTAAAAATGGCATGTGACCTTAGGGCATTTTTCCTTCCTATGTAATTTTTAATAATAACTAAACTTATTTTCTTTTTGTGGCAAGTTTGGCCACCAGTTGCTTGGAGCGGTCTCAGCTTTCCCGATGGTGCGCATGGCTTTCACCACTTGGATCAGGGCTCTTGCCAAGGCCGGTGGTACTAGTGCTTGGTCACCCAGGAACTGCTTGGTGCTCGGGGTTGGGCTCCTGCCCTAGTTACCTTCTGCTCACCAGCAGCATAGTAGTTACCTTCTGCCTGCTCAGGTACCTCTTCTGTTAAAATTGGGACAGAAATATTATAATCCAGTTAAAAGTAGGCAATCGAACTGAATGGACATGTTTCAAAAGAAGAAATAAAAATGGCCAGTAAATATAGGAAAAAATGTTCAGCATCATCAGGAAAATGCAAATCAAAACTATACTGGGGAAGCCGGGCACGGTGGTGCACGCTTGTAATCCCAGCATTCGGGAGGCTGAGACCTTGAGGATCACGGTTCGCGGACAGCCTCAGCTACTTAGTGAGGCCCTTTGCAAGTCAGTGAGACCTGGTTTCAAAATAAAGAATAAAAAAATAGGGCTGGGGGTGTATCTTGGAGGTAGAATGCTCCTGGGTTCAATTCCCAGGACCGCAAACAGAACAAAACAAAACAAAACAAAACACTGTACTGGGATCCCATCTGACTCCAGGGGTTTTTTTTTTTGTTGTTGTTGTTGTTGTTTTTTGTGGTACTGGGGTTCCTTGGAGCTCTTGTACCTCTGAGCTTCACTCCCAGACCTATTTTATATGTTTTTATTTTTGGAAACAGGGTCTCTTAAGCCAGCAAGGCTGGCTTCGAACTAGCGCGATCCTCCTGTCTCCGCCTCCCAAGCACGGGGATTACAAGCATGCACCACCACGCCTGGCCAGACTCCAGTTTTTATGGAGACATCAATAATACAAACAATAATAAATCAATAATACAAACAATAATATATCAATTATTATTGTCATCAATAATACAAACAATAATAAATCAATAATACAAACAATAATAATATATCAATTATTATTGTCATCAATAATACAAACAATAATAAATGCTGGCAAGGGTGTGGGGAAATAGGAACTCTTACACCCTGTTGGTAGGATTGTATTGTATTAAGGATCTTATTACTACAAACACTAAGGAGGTCAGTGTGGAGGTTCCTCAAAACTAGGAATGGAATCAACATGTAACTCAACTCTACCACTAAGTATTTTCCCCAAACAATTTAAGTCAGAATACTGTAGAGATGCGCGTGTACCCATGTTTACTGCGGCCCAATTCATAGTAGCCAAGTTATAGAACCAACACACATGTCTGTCAACAGATGAATCAGATAACAAAAATGTGGTATGTACACAGAATGGACTTCTACTTAGCCATAAAGAAGAAAAAGTTATGTCACTTTCAGGAAAATGGATACAACTAGAGGACATTAGGCTAAATGAAATTGTTTAGTTTTAAGAATCAAGGGTTATATGTTTTCTCTTATATGTGGAAGCTAAAGAAAAAACAGGAAACATAAGGGACTTTGGATAAATGTGGAGAGACAGTAATAGTGGGAGAATAGTGTAGGCTACTGGAAGGGGATTGGGGAGGGAAATGAGGAGGGGGAACAGGAGCATCAACAAAGGAAACAGTTCAAATACTGCTCTGGCAATAAATAAAGGTATTCCTGCCAACGTCCCAGCATGTATGTAGAGAAAGGAAGGGGGAGCGGGGTAGGGTGTTGAGGGAGATGCACCGAGAGCTGTGCACACGTATGTGTGTATCACGCTGAACCTCACTATGACGTTTACAATATGGAAGGTTCAATTCATCTAACGTATACTTGGAATACACTAATAAAAGTATGTGTAAAAAAGTACCTCATAATTGTAAAAAAACAACTATTATACACATCGTGGACTCATACTGTAGAATAAGTGTTCTCGGTACTACATCTGGCAAGTTATTAACCCATGTTCAGTATGACTGTAATTAGTGACGCCCCATTCTGGAGCTTGCCCGATGCCACGCTCCTCCCCCACTGCTGGGCTGTTCTGCTGGGCATTGGCCATGTACTTCTATTTATTGTGGTGAAGAGACACTTTTCACTCTTTGTGATAACAGCCTGTTTTCAAAGTTTCATTTCCATTATGTTGGATGAGAGTTGAGATCAAGCTTTATCTAACATTGCATCTCCACCCCCTGGATCAGCTCCCGTGTGCCACTGGTACTCAATATGGAGGGTTCACTTCATCGGGTAGTGACCCAGGCTCTAGGGCTTTTAAGAAGCCTAATTCAGTGGAAAAAAATGATCACCTGAGAAATATGTGTAAGTGTATGGAATGTTAATGTGTTAAACTAAAATCTCTTTCTTAAGACTACATGTGGTCTTTTATACTTTTAAGTTGAATGCTGAGGAAGTCAGTTAACTTCTTTTGCTCTTAAAGTCCTCCAATCAGAGGGACCTGGCAACATGCAAACTCTGATTTGGAACAATGTCCCAAGTTTTATGACGGGTACCAGTGAGCCTGATGCCAAAATATCTGGTAATCACTTCAAAGCTCAGATGCTGAGTGGGATAATATTCTATTAGCTGACTCTACCCAGCAGGGATGGGGAGCCTTTGTTTTTCTATGAGCTACAGAGGAAAATCAATATGAAGTTTATAAGTTTGAAGCAGTTACATTTAGTGTTGTTTAAGAAGAAGAATCATAAAACATTATACATTCTCTTAAAATTAATTGAACATAAAAATCACTGACTATTAGAAACAATAAAAAATGTCCTCTGTTGGACTTTAGGGCCATTTAGGGGCATTATAGCAGGAGAGGAGAGAGATGAGAGAAACTAAAAAAATGGGCTGTGGAAAGAAAAATGGTCTGAAGAAGATGGAAATAAGAAAGGTGACTAGCTGGGCATGGTGGCGCACGCTGTAATCCCAACATTTGGGAGGCTGATATGGGAGGATTGTGGTTCGTGGACAGCCTCAGCTACTTGGTGAGGCCCTTTGCAACTCAGTGAGACCCTGTTTCCAAATAAAGAATAAAAAGTAGGGCTGAATGTATGGCTCGGAGATAGAATGTCCCCCGGTTTTATTCCCAGTACCGCGAGAAAGAAAAAAAAAGAAAGTTGACTAGGAAATTTGATTAAAATGCTGCACATGGCTGAGATGGAGTTCCAGGGACAGAGAGCCCAGTGAGGCCTTTCTAAGACCAGGCAGGCCGAGGCCATCATACTCATTCAGGGTGACCAGAGAAAGCGATAGTGCTCTGGATAGTAAAAAGCCTGGATTCAGAGAGAGTGACACAGTTGTGGCCCAGGCAGAGCCAGCACGTAGCTCTCAGGATCCTGCTCCAAAGAAGAGGAGAACCAGCTGCTTCTTTGCAGTGCCAGGCACATCTGTGGTCGCAGTGGACCTGGTGACAAGCTCTCAGGGTGGAACTGTCACCTCTACATCGCAGATAGGAAAAGGGGAGACTCGGGGCTGGGCTGAATGTCTTGTCTAGGATTACCAGTTAATGTGCGGCTCTCAAAATCTCACACATTTTTACTGTACACCTGTGGTGAGAAGACATGTCCTTGGCACATCAGCTAAGAAGTTGAGCTTTACTTGAAATTACTTTCATGATACTTTTTTTTTTTTTAAAAAAGGTACTTGCATTAAGCTGTGCAGAGGATGATGTTTCCATATTAGCTTTGTGAACTTACCATTGATGCTTTTGGTGTGTGCCAGAGGCCAAAGTCTAAGACATCTTCCATATAATTCTTATTCTGCTTTTGAATGAAAAGCAGTTTTAAAACTGCATCCATCTATTCCACTTGCTCTAGAAGCTTGATATGGGCCTGATCATCCTGGTAATGGAGCAGCATTGACTGCATGTATCTGATCTGGTTAACTGTGAAGCAGGTGGGTGCTCCCGGCTACCACAGCAGGTGCAAGAGGCGGCACCCATGTTGTTCTCGGTGACCTGGCTCTGCAAGCCTGGGATGCTGCAGTTCACAAGTGAAGGTGTTTGTGTGCCGTTTCCCTGGGGTCCTAAATTACTCATTCTAAAGAGCTGCTGTTTAGGACAAAAAAAAAAAAATCATACAGCTTGCTTCACTCAGCTTGATGGAATTGCTGTTGCTGCTTCATAGGACACAAATGATTTCTGGGCTTAAGGAGTTAAACCCCTTCCTCCTATTTCCCAACAAGAACACATATCCTTGGCATGTCAGACAAGAAATCGAAATTCTCTTGCAAATTGCATTCGTGGGATTAAAAAAAATCAAAATCAAAACACAAACCAGCACTAAAGTTGCATCAGAATGACTTTTTGTGTATGTGTGTTTGTGACGGGAGTGCCACTGTTTTTAATCACCAGGCAAAGGAATAATGTGATTTTTCCAAACTGGATTGATGGGGAGCTGGTGGGCAGAGGTTTGGCACTGTATATAGAACTGTGGGCAAGTCCAGCCCCCTGCCTGCTTTATTAGAACACAGCCATGCACATTTGTTTATATATTGTCTATAGATGCTGCTTTTATGTTACCATGATGGAGTTGAGTAATTGCTACAGGGGCCATATGGCTTGAAGCCTGAAATATTTACTTTCTCGCCCTTTACAGAAAAGTACGCTAAACCCTGCTCAAGAGGTCCTGAGAGCAGGAACCACGGGACTTTTGCATGGCTACCTTGAGGGTGACATCTCTCAGATTATTATTAGTATTTGTCCCTTCTTTATGCCATGCTTCCATGGATTGAATTTGACTTCAGGGGCATCTATGAAACTCTTGATGTCATGCCAGCAATCCTGCCAAAGCCTTATTTCTTACCGGGACTGTTGAAATAGCTGCCTTTCATCTTCTGAATGGAGGAAGACTTTTTGAGGGTGGGGGAGGCCAGTAGAGCAGGGTCCTTTGATCAGCAGCTGCAGCAGCAACATCTGGGAGCTTGTTAGAAATACAGTTTCTCAGGCCTCATCCCAGGCTTGGCGAGTCCACAGTTTAAAGGGCAGAGCCCGGCACTCTGATACCCTCTGGGGTGACTGAGCCGCAGTTACAGGCTGAGAGCCACGGCCCTCGTGTGCCTGGCTGAATAGTGGTATTCAGCTCCAGCTGGGCATCAGAGACTCTGGGGCACTGTAAAACCTCACGCTGGGTCTGGAGTGGAGACCAGTGGTAGGACGCTGGCCTAGCATGCACAGGGCCCTGGGTTGAATCCCCAGCAATCCCCCAACCCTCTCATTGCTCCCAGGCCTTACTCAGGGTGTGAGAATCTGTATTTGTGCTAAGTACTGCAGCAGATTATGAAGTTCACATCTGTGTCTCTCTTTCTCTGAATCAGATAGTAGAGACCTGATGAATATTGCATTCTTTTAATAACAACCTCTTTTCCACTTGGCCCGGGGTGAGGGCACTTCCTCTTTCCTTCTCCCTGTGGAGTTGCTGCCCCTTCATCTCTAATTACCAAGATGTTTTCCATTAGCCCTGCTGCCCATTAAGTAAAGGCAGCCATTCTCTTTCGCGTGTGGTGCCTTCATTGCCTGACTGTTCACTGCCACATAAAAGCCACTTGTGGCTTTTATGGCCTCATGCATACTTAATTAGGCCATCTTCTCAAAATTGTGTTTTAAATGAGTGAAGACATTAGCCTCCGATCTAATTGATCTACAAAGCACCGTGTCAGAATGCTCGCGTGACTTAACTGCAGCAGACAGGCCAAGGAGGCGGAGACCCCACTACTTCCCGTCACCCCCATGCCTTGGTCTGCAGAGAGCAGGGTTGAGCCAAGACAAAGAGCCTCAGGGCTTTATCTGTCTCCAGAGCTGACTATTTTGTGTCCGCAGCAGCTGTCTTTATCCCCACCCCATCATTATCTGTCATCATAAAAGCGCACACCTGCGTGGTAGTTTATGACAGGCACACCTGCTGAAATGGGATGGTTGTCATGGTTCAAATATGCTATCTGGTGTGTATGTCATTACGCCTGATGGCAGGGAGGAAATAAGCCTCATGCTCCAGTCTTCCCTTCTACTCTGTTGCCCTCCACCCTTGTGGTAGAGGATGCTGGGCTGCAGACCCACCTGCTATGGTTTGGTTCTTCATTGCCCTCCAAAGGCCCATATGCTAATGGCTTGGTTGCCAGCCCTTAGGTGCTATTGGGAGGAGGCAGACTCTTTAAAAAGTGGGGTTTCAGCCAGGTGTGGTGGCACACACTTGTAATCCCAGTATGTAGGAGGCTGAGACGAGAGGATCACCGGTTCGAAGCCAGCCTCGACAACTTAGTGAGGCCCTCCACAACTTAGTGAGACCCTGTTTCCAAATAAGAAATAAAATTGGGCTGGAGGTTTTGCTTGGTAGTAGAATGCCTCTGGGTTCAATCTTTAGTACCACACATACACCAAAAAAAAAAAAAAAAAAAAGAGAGAGAGAGAGAGAAAATAAAAAGAAGGGTTTCATGGAAGAAACATCATTGAAGGCATGCCCTTGAAGGGGATATTGAGACCCAGGCCCTGTCCTCTCTCTTTCTGCTTTCTGGCCACCATGAAATGAGCAAGTTTGTCCCACCACACACTGCCCATCATGGTATACTTCCGAGCTATAGGGGCAGCCAACCAGGGACCGAAGAAACCCATAAAGCTTTTTTTCTTTTGCATTACTTTATTTTGTTGTAGAGGCAGAAAGCTAATTTACACACACCAAAGTGCCCAGAGTGACTGTCACATCCAGGCGACCCTCTCCAGACTCCTTCCTGCCCCAGTTCTGCATCTAGCCTGTCTGGGCACCTCTCAAGATTCAACACAAAGGCCTGAGAAGCCCCCCACGTCCCAGGCCTTTGGGCTGTATTCCTCTTTGGTCCTGTGCCACAGTACGTATTGTAAAACTCCGTTAGAGCATTTACCCCATCGTGTATGTTTGTTTATGGTGGAAAGAGGAAGTGAATAGATGTAGCCTTTGTGTTTGCTTGCAGAGAGCTTTCAGAGAGAACATTTTGAGGAAGTACTTGAGAGCCATTTAAATGAGGCCAGGACCAGCTAACTTGTGTTCTCTACAACTGCAAACGCGTTGGTGTTTGAAAAATAGCAATCTAATCACATAACTAGGGCTGAATGAGTCGGAGCTGGCCTTGACTTGGTTAGAAAGCACAGCGGAAATAGAAATCTCAATTGGAACCCTGGTGATAGATGGTACACAGATATTACAACTCTGTAGAGCCGGCCTACAGCGCCGTAATGTGTCATTACGCTAGCAATGTTCTTCTCATCCTTACAATCAGCTAGGGAGCCTTCAGAACATTCCAGGGCCCAGGCTGCTCCCCAGACAGACTAAATCAGAAACTTGATTGGAGTCCACGCAGTGTCCACCAAGTGTTCCCAATCTGCAGGCGGGCTTGAGAACCACTGGGCTAAAGGAGCCAGTTTAAATGTGTGTGGCCGAAAAGGAGGTGAGAAGGAATCAGCTGTCTGCACTGTTTTATAATAAGGGTAAACAGAGGCACGCTAACCATCATGGTGTCCGTGCCTGCGTGGGCGCATGGGCATGGGCATTTCTGGGAGGTTGTGGATGCGTGGATGTTTATAAACGTGTCCCCATTTCTCCATCGGGAGGAAGGCTAGCTCCACGTGACTCTCCTTACTAGCGGATACCCCCTTGGTAAGCGGGCCCAGCCCGGGCTCCGTAAGATGTAACTCAGCCCTAGAATTGCACTCAGGTCATTCCATTTGTCTCCATCACCACTGCGTGCATGGGCCTTTTTCTTCTCCCCTCTCTACTCACATCCCAGCTGTTTTCTCCACGGACATAATTTCTTCATTATTCCACCATTCACTCATTCATCATACCTGGCGTGAGCCCTTGTACTATTCAAACCTTGTCTGCTCCCCGGTGACCAAAAGAAATGAGGACGGTAATAAGATGGTCATAGCTGACCCTTACCTAGCATTTGTGCATGTGTGTGGTTTATTCCTGGCCCCAGCTCTAGAAGGCAGCTGGGGACTGAATCCAGGCCCTTGTACGTGCTAGACAAGCACTTTACCACCAAGCGGCTTCTCTAGCCCTAGGAAGTAGCATTCTTATTTCCCCCCTATTTTATAGATGAAGAAGCCAAAGCACAGTGACCTGGCCAGAGTCACCCAGGGTCAGCTGGACCCAGACCGTGTGGCTTCAGACCCCTCCTTCCCTGTGCTAAGAGGCTCTCATATGATATTTCAGAGCTTCAGCTCCATCCTACCAGGTGGATGTCATGATTACTATTCAGAGTCAAGGCTGAGTTCAAGTGACCAAGGTCACAGAGCCGATTAAGGAAGGAGCAGAGATTCGCCCAGGTTTTTCTCACTCTGTGATTTGCAGTCTTTCTATCACGCCGCATGGGGTTGCTTCAGTTCTTCACGTGGTGTTTGTGGCTCCTTATAAAAGGCCCTCAGTCCGCCCTCCTACCCTTCTCTACTTTGTTACGATCTCTCTGGCTCCCTGTGCCTTCAGCTTTTCCTAATTCCAGTCCCTGCAGTTACCAGATCGCCTGCAATAGAGATGCTTACAGTACCTATTATGTCTTTTGGGAAATCTGCAAAGGTAAGGGAGGCCATCTTTTTCCTCCACCCCAAGAAGCCCTGTCAAGCATTTTTCTTTGGCCTACAGTACTAGATTTGTGTCAGGAAGGTAACTTCCCATCGCTTTGAGTTACAGGGGAGGTGAGTGTCTGCCTTCTTTCCAGGTGCCTCCTAAGACCAGGTGGCATCTCTTCCTCGTTTTTCCCCATCTTTTGTGTCTAAGACGACACAAGGCAAATGTCCTGCAAATATTGGTTAACTAAATGCAATGCAGAGGGGCATACAGAGGGGGGAAGAGATCGTAACAATATTCCACCCGGGGGTTCCTGGCCGGGCTGTCGTACTTTGAATCATCAGGGATGTGTTTATAGGATCTCTAGGAAAAACCTACGTATTTGGGAAATTCCCAGAAGAAAGCAGTGCTAATGAGGACCCAACTAAGCATATCTGGCTTGTCCGTTTTGATACTTTTTTTTCTTGCTTTTGTTGTTAGTTAGGCTTTGCCAAACTCCTGCTAAAGGTCCCTGGCTCTGTTTTTATTTCCTGCATGGACTTGATGTGCAGCATGTATTTAAAGGGCATGTGTATACTGTGCCGGTTGGGACTTTTATTGGATTTTTTGAGCTCTCTATGGTGAAGGACCACAGGTGGGAGAGGAGACAGTGTTTTCAGAGAAACAGTAGAACACTTGAATATGGAAATAGGTGCATAGGAAAACCAACTTTATTCCTGAGAAGGTGAATTGTGTAACTGTTGAATTGGGGTTATCATTACTAAACAAACGTTACTAAGGCTTGGTGGATGGGGGTGAGTGGGTCCGGGAAGGGCAAGGAAGGATGCACCCTCACGACCCTTTGGATGGGCATTTAAACGTCCTCTCTCTCCTCCCAGGTGAGCGTCCTGACCACCCTGGAGCGCCGGTTCAACCTGCAGAGCGCCGACGTGGGCGTGATCGCCAGCAGCTTCGAGATCGGAAACCTGGCGCTCATCCTCTTCGTGAGCTACTTCGGGGCGCGGGGTCACCGGCCACGGCTCATCGGCTGCGGTGGCATCGTCATGGCGCTGGGCGCGCTGCTCTCGGCGCTGCCCGAGTTCCTGACTCACCAGTACAAGTACGAGTCCGGGGAGATCCGCTGGGGCGCGGAGGGCCGCGATGTCTGTGCTGCCAATGGCTCCGGGGGTGACGAGGGGCCCGACCCTGACCTCATCTGCCGCAACCGGACGGCCACCAACATGATGTACTTGCTGCTCATCGGGGCCCAGGTGCTCCTAGGCATCGGTGCTACCCCCGTGCAGCCCCTGGGGGTCTCCTACATCGACGACCATGTGCGGAGGAAGGACTCCTCGCTTTACATAGGTAGGAGCTGCCAGCGCCGTGGGCATTAGTATTAGGGCACATGGACCATGGTACCAAGGTGGGCAGGTGGGCTGGGGACATGGTGGTTGCCCCGGAGCTGGTTCTCAGGCTTGGCTGCCTAATTTCGTCGGTATTTCTGAAAAATACCAATGCCTGGGTCGGACCCCTGGAAATTCTGGTGTGAATGATCTAGGGTGCAGCCTGGAGGCCAAGCACAGGTTGTAAAACTCCCCAGTTGAGACTCATGTGCACAACGTGAGCTCCAAACCTCACGTGGGAGATAGGGTTTGGAGTAGTTTTCTGTTGTATCCTACAGTGTGTGTGGGTGGGGGGTGGAGCTGTGAATTGTCTGCTGTTAGTCACCAAAGAATGCTGAGATATTGGAAACCCCAGATGTGAAGACACAAAACACTTTTCTCCTAGCCAGGGTCCTTTGGCAGCTCTAAAGGAGACATGATTGCATCACTGACATTCGGTATAATTGTGTCGGTGGCTTCTGGTACTGTTTTCTGTAACGCGGGTACTTTTGTAGGAACTGAGTAAGGAGAAATAACAGATGTCCATATTTTTTAGAAAACTATTTGCACCTGTAGGTCCAGAGTTAAACAGTGACAGGACGAGTTCTTAGGAGGCAAGTGGTGTCCTCAGCTGGTGCCGTGAGCACTGCTGAGTGGGCATTTGTAAGGTGCTGGTCAACTCGCAAAGTATCTTTATCCTTTCTGTAAGCTAGGTTACACATCCCCTAGGTGCTCAGTGCTATGCTTTGAAACAATTACCTCTACCCTGGGAAGCTTTGTGCCTCCCCAAAGCAATTTGCTTTGAGTTAGAGAGTTAATTGTACTTAGGTTTGTTAAAATAGAAATTGAACCTAATTTGACATAAAGCTTCAAGTCTGCCAAGCTTCTCTGTGGTACTGCCCAAGCTTTGAGATAGGATGGCTCGGAAGGGGTACACACTGGAGTGTCCCTTTTCCTGTGTGCCTTTCTGTCCTAGCTGTGGAGTTGACACCTTTATTGAACAAGGATGTTGTAGGTGGGTGGATGTTTCAGCTCCGTGTGAGAGGGGGCTCTGGGTGGTAAAGGTAGAGAGGATGTCTTCCCAGGTGGTCCTAGTCATGACCCCCTTCACCCCCCATCCACAGAAGGGATGACTACTCAATATGGTCTGGGTGGGTGTGATGGGGTCGGGGGCTGAGGCAGTCATTCAGCTTTTGCTGCTAGTAGAGCTTCTGTGCAAGCCATGCCCTGTGAGTCTTATGCAGACCAAGATGTGGAGGATAGCCTCTAGCCAAAAGGCCTCCTGAGCTTCAGCCAGACGGTTGGTCTCTGACTCGACTGGTGTTGCCCTAGCACTGTTTTCTGTAGCAATAATAGCAAGTAGGTAAACCAGAGTGCCAGGAAAGAAATGGGCCGTGAAAAGCTGAGTTCTTCTCTCTGATGATAGAATAAGGAAAGTATCTCCCTAGAATTGTCCCTGAACTGACCAGTGCTTGGAGCTTGCAGAGGCTGTCTCTGAACTCTGTTCTGGAAAGATCCCTTGATGAGTTGGGCTTGGCATTTTCCCACTGAGTCTTGGCTTGTACTCGCAAAGCTTCAGGGTGGGGATTATTTTGGCTTTGATGTAGGAGGTGGAGGCATGGCCATTTGAGGGAAGGAGCCTTCTTCAATTCTGAGATCTTGTCTGGAGGATTTGCAACAAGGCCCTGGTGGCAAGAGCATTTCAGCCAAACTTCTACTTGGGCTTCTGTTTTTCTCTGATAGTGGAATAGAGAGCTGGCTGAATGTCTGTTTTCATGGCGCATGGACATTAGAGTGGCCCCTGTCTCTCTGAACCAATTCTGAAACATGGCAGTGCACAGCTGTGGATATGGCTGCTCCGAGTCTCTCTGAATTGGTTTCTTAGGTTTCATGGTTTATAGAGAATGGCAGAGAGCAAGCCTTTTGCACGGATTGGCTCGACGGCTGCCTCTTTATTCCACACATGTGTTGAATTCTCCAGGAACAACTTAAGAGGACTGTAGCATATGCAGAGAATAACTGGTTCGTTCATTTACTGTATGAGCTATAAAAAACCTGCCTGTGATCATGAGAATGTTCCGGCACTTATCTCCTCTGATGGGGCACCAGTTCCCAAAGCCACTTGGCTTCAGGAAGGACTGGTGGGGGTTGGGGGGTGCTGAACAGCAGTGACAGGAACTAATGGCCTCTTAATTCCCTCTGAGAAGCGGTATCCAAAGGAACTGATCTGGTACTGTTGGTTATAAACGTGAACTCATGGAGTGGGGTAAAATAATGTGTGTCCCCTGATTCCAGCTCCTACAAAGCCCATTTGGAAAGAAGCCGTGAGCTGTTTAGTCACAGGCCTGAAGTGACACTGGTAAATATTGCACACATAAAACACAAGTTGTTCACAAGCAATCCTTATGTGTGTCAGGAGTGGGGCTGGAGAGAAGAGTAATAAACGTGCACTGCCCAGGCTTTAATGACAAGACCACCCCTGGGTCGCCTGCATGGTACGTCACCATGGGTGCTGCCTGCACATCTAGGGCTGGGTCACAGACCCATGACACCCAGAAAAAAGTGAAGTAGTCCCTTTAAGTCAAGCTGGTACGTCCCACTGACACGACTATTTGCTTTGGCCTCCTGGGGCCACGCTGTTGCCAAACTCCTGGATTCCTGGATGGGCCATTCACAGGGGGCTTCTCTGGCCGGCACCTTTCTGTCGTGGATCCTTCGGAATGGGAGAAAGGAGCTGGGGGAGCTTATTACCATGGGATAACAGTGCATGAATGGGCCTGGGCTTTGCTGGCAGGCTTCTCAGTACAGCAATAGCAGAGCCCAGCCGGAGAGGGCAGCCAGATAATGACCCGTGGGTGACACGTGGCGCGCTCCCTTCCTGGAGGGAGTGAATGGGTAGGGTGGTGGTGGAAGCTTTGGGTCCCTACTGGGGTCCAAGAGCTGATCTCTTGGGAGTCTAGTCATGTCTCCGGCCAGCTCCGTGCTTGACTCCCAGGAGGCCAGTTTTCTTGGCTGTCTTTCATTTTTCCAAGTTTTAAACACAGCACATTGGATTTGCTTTTTTTGTGGAAAAATGTGGGTGATAAAATGGATTTACGCTATACTGTGTCCTTTCTCTAGGTTGGTAAATCACTTGCTTATTGCCTTTTTTTTTTTTTTTGGAAAAAGATGAGAATGGCTAAGGTTTTTAAAATAACTATTTCTATTAAGAATTACCTGCTGACGATTTTGGAAATATGGGAGAAGAATAACTAGAGAATAGTTACTCCTAGCTTTATGGTGTGTGTATAACTCTAGTCTCTTTCTGCATCGGTGCTTTTCAACACAAATGTGTAATAAAAATACTTTGTAATTTCATTTCTTTTAATATTTCATGAGCATTCCTTCAGGTTACTAAATATTCTATGACATTATTGCTGCATACATAGTATTCCCTGGTGAATATATAAAAAACGTACTATTTAATGGTCTTTATTGTTAGAAATGAGTTTTCAAATTTTTTTGCTCTTTTAAGTGAAGCAGACAGGCAAACTGTGCCATTAAAGGTTAAGTAACTGGTCGCTGGGCGTGGTGGCGCATGCTTGTAATCCCCGCGCTTGGGAGGCAGAGACAGGAGGATCACGCAGGTTCGAAGCCAGCCATGCACGCTGGCTTAGGAGACCCTGTTTCCAAACAAAAATGTAAAAATAGGTCTGGGAGTGTAGCCCAGAGGTAGAAGGGCTTCCAGGAACCCCAGTACCACCAAAAAAAAAAAAAAAAGGTTAACTGGTCTAAGATCATCTATCCAGACAGGGCCGGGCTCTAGTTCTGAGGGTGATCCTTATTCCAGATGGATCAGAGTAGAGGTCAAAGGATGCGGATGGTCCAGGGTCAGGTACAAGTCCCAGCATTCCACAAGACACCCAGAAGCCTTCAGGAAACAATCATGGGAACCAGGAAGATGGAAAAACAGCACTATCCCTTAAATCCAAGGAGAGATGCTGTCAGCATGGAGAACAAGGGTCAAAGCCAAAATGAGTTGAGGGTAGGATGGAGAGATGAGGTGGTTGAAGATAGTAAGACCAGGGTTAGGTCAGAATCCTGGAAAGTGATCCTGTCCCTGCTCCTCAGTAGTCTGAGCAGAGATGAGTGCAGATCAGAGCTTAGGTGTGAGGAACAGGGCAGTTGATTTATTCCAGCTTCTCCCACTGTGTGGATGGTGTACACTGCTGCTCCCGTGGCCCTTCATTGCATTACTGAATTGCAACAGCCATTAGTTCTTTTTATGTTGTGTTAGAAATCTGCCTCCTTATGGCATTTCCCACCCTTGGTCTGGCTTACCCTTCTAGGCCCACCATGGATGCCTCTGACCCCTCTCCCATATTCTAGTGATTCTCCTGAGCATCTGCCTTACGTGTTTAGGGAGGAGTTGCCCAAGGCTTAGTTACTCTCTGCTAAGACCTTGTTTCTTAGTGGGTTTGACCATAGTTTTCTTCTTGTTTCTCAAAGAGGAGGGCCAAGGCAAGTTAGCAAGGGGACAAAACAGATGGATGTGGGATGTGGGCACTGTCTTAGTTTACCTAGGGTAGCTCCAACCAAACACTGTACTTCAGCTTAAACAGAATGAATGTGTTTTCTCCCATTTCTGGTGGCTAGAGATCCAAGATTAAGGTACCAATGATGTTGGTTTCTTTTGAGGCCTCTCTGCAGCTTGCAGATGGCTCTCTGTTGCTGACTTTTTGTATGGCCGTCCCTCTGTGCCCATTTGTCCCAGAGGTCTCTTTTCTGAACCCTAATTTCTTTTTAGACATCAGATTGGATCAAGACCCACCCATATATCATTGACCTTAAATACCTCTTCAAAGGGCCCATGTCAAGTAATTGAGGATATGAACAATCTTAAAACCTTTTAGTTACATAATAATTGTCCTGTAATATCCAAACTGGGAAGCTGGGCTGGGATAGCTTAGTGGTAGAGCATGCATGCGAGAAGCCTTGGTTTCATCCCCAAAACACACACACACACACACACACACACACACACACACACACACACACACACACGATGTTAACACTGGTACAATCCAGAGTGCACTGAACTCTTCTGAGTTTTATATGCACTAATTCGCCTGTGCCCATGTGTGTGGAGTTCTGTGCAGTTTTTTCCCATGTGGGTGATATAGTTTTAAAAACACAGATTGAGATGAAACTGGATAAGCTTGAGTTATGCAAGTGTTTGGCAGGCATGCATATACACATACGCAGCACCAACACATATACACAGAGGAAGACAGACACAAGTGGCTGGCAGATTTACCTGAGAATCACTGTTCTGCAAAGCATTGGAGCTGGCTAGAGGAAAGTAGTTCTTTTTTTTGGGGGGGGGGTTGTAGGGGAGGTTTCCACACTCCCAGGGAAAATTGGGTCCTTGCAGCGTGCCTGATTACATAGAACAATTGTTCCAAGCTGGGCAGCACACACGTTAGACATCAGTGTGTCATGTTTTTTTTTTTTTTTATCACTTACATTGAAGCCCAAAGCAACCCTCTGTGTTCCAGTTAATGATGCAAAGAGAATTAATCTCAGATTTAATTCGCCAAGTGTTTGTTTAGTACAGAGGTCACAAGAATACCAGCCAGCATCCCTGGAGAACCAAATTTCTTTTCAGAGCCCTGGGAGCAAAGAGTTATTTTGCTTCTGATGAGTTTTTATTTTAACTTGACACTGAGTAAAATGGGGTTTTAATTCTCCAAAGAGGTGTGGGTTGGGTATGAATCAAATACACGGTGAATGCGTTTCTTCTGGAAAAAAAAAATTAGAATGCCATCTCTCTTGGGAGCAAGCATAGCTCATTAACATTCTTGCAATTTCATTGATATTGAAGTTTCTCTCATTAACTTTTTTTTTCTAAAATGACACTGAAAGTGGTCAATTTGTTTTGGCCATGTTTCAATCTCTCCGCAGCTGCGGGTCACATGGTATTTGCTGTATGTTTTTAGCAACATGCTAGGAAACACACGGTGTCTCTTTGTTGCTGCTGCTGCTGCTGCTGCTTCTATTTTGCCTGGGCTGGTAGGTGATCTTCATTTACAGATACTCATAACTCACACACTGTGGTTCATTGCAACCACTGCTCTGCGCTCTACCTGGTGGCCTTGGGCACTCTGAGTTTGGCTCTGGAGTCTGACAGTGGTGAGATCGCAATCCTAGCTCATCCATGAACCTTTCTTCCTGGGTATCGGACAAGTTTCCAATTTCCCTAATCTGTTGGCCTTCTTGGTAACATGAGGCTGGGTTTTGCCCTGAAGACTTTTCTGTAAGCATCAGATATTGTGCACAGAGTGGGGGGAGGATCAATAAATGCTGTCCTGATTATCTTTATAGTCATAATATCTCCATTTACGGAAGCATACATTGGGTTAGGGATAAGTAATTGACTTACTTAGAAAAGGAGGCAGGTCTTTTGACCAGAGCTGCTGGATCTTGACTTTTCCAGTCTGGGGGTATAATCCGTTTTGTAGAAAGGAGAATAGCAAGCTCTTCAATCTAGAATTAAGCTAGCAGGGCTCTTTTCTTACAGACTCCCTCCTCTGGCTCATCTCAAAGTATACACAAGATGCTAGCTTTGCCCTTGGTAGCAGGGAAACCATTTTGTAGGGATTTGGGAGTGCCCTAGAATATATGGCCATATCCCAGTGTGATGTATCAGATGGCTTTCTGGGTTCTCCCATGTCTGTTCTTAATATGGAAGCACATTGGTTCATTTTTGAAAAAGGATATATTACTTTAGTAATATTGGGGAAAAACAATTTGTGATCTAGATACTTACAGAAAATGATCATTGATATATCTTTTACTCCAGTAAGACCTAACTATAAACCAAATTATCACTTGGCATATTATAGGATGAATGACCATTATCCAGAGAGCTTGGGACCAGAAGTGTTTCAGATTTTAGAGATTTTCAAGTTTTATTACATATTACATAGCCTTTTACTGACTGAACATTCCAAACCTGAAAATGAAATTTTAGATGCCCCCAAATCTTGAACTTTCTGGACGCTGTGTCTGGCATTAAAGTTTTGAGTTTTTAGGTAGTGTTTTGTTGGTATGTTATAATTAAACCTCATAGGGAGTTTCAGAGTGATAGAAACATACATGAATTATAGCACTTGGTTTCCCTGCCTCCCATGTGTTGTTGAGATTGGCACTGACAATTTTATATACTTAGCATTATTTGAACTTGTTTCTTTTATGTCTCCTCCCTCCCCACTTCCCTCCCTTAATCTCCTTCCACTGGAATTTCTCATTTATTCAATCTTCTGTTTCCCAATTTCTTTCTAGCTTCCACATAGGAAAGAAAACAGAATCCTTTGCTTTCTGAGACTGCTTAATCTCAGCATAATATTCTTCGATTCAATCCATGTTCCTGCAAATGGCATAATTTTGTTCTTTGTGACTGAGTAAAATCCCATTGTATATATTTTTGGAACACTTCAGATTTTGGGGCTAGGAATATTCAACCTGTAAGAATCCTTTTTTCTATAGTATAAATATGTTGCCGGGCGTGGTGGCGCACCCTTGTAATCCCAGTATTCGGGAGTCTGAGACCAGAGGATTGCAGTTTGTGGGCAGCCTCAGCTACTTAGCGAGGTCCTTCGCAACTCAGTGAGGCCCTGTTTCAAAAGTAAAAAAGGACTAAAAAAGAGGGCTGGGGGTGTAGCTGGGGGTACAATGCCCCCGGGTTCCATCCCTAGTACTGCTAAAAGTATCATTTTAGATGAGTGCATTATTTTATCAATCTAGAAATTTGGGAATTTTCTCTTCAGTGATTGCATCAAGGTGAGTGATGATGTTTGTGACTTTAGCTCCATCCTCATTTTGCTGAAAACTTTAAAAGCTCAGTAAAGTTGGCTCCCATAGATTCAACGTGAGCTGAAAACCAGCTATTTGGCCTGGTTGTGACTTTTTCCCAGAATATAAATGGCTGAGACACACGAGTGTGACGCAGACAGGCTTTGTTTTTTGGGCCAGCCACATCTGCTCTGGCACCGCAGTTCAAGTGCTGAGGGAGCAGAGTTAGCAAATGAGCTAAGCAGACTCCAGCTCTATGGAGCCAGTGGTCTCGCTGCCCAGTGGGATGGCAGAGGCAGTTTGGGCAGACCTTCTGATTTTTAAGGAGATTGAGTTGCCAGCCCTATGAAGTCACCAAACCTCTGGATCAACATTGGTAGATTGCCATTTTGGCCCCTTTGTTCGAAGCTGTCAATTTTATTTATTTATTTTTTTTTTGTGGTACTGGGGGTGGAACCCAGGGGGCTTTTCTACCTCTGGGATACACTCCCAGACCTATTTTATACTTTATTTGGAAACAGGATCTCACTAAGTTGCTGAGAGCCTCACTAAGTAGCTGAGGCTGGCTTTGAACTTGTGCAATACTCCTGTCCCAGCCTCCCAAGTGCGGGGATTACAACAGGCTGTCAATTGTAGATCCCATTCCCCTTTTGGGTAGCAAATAAGAAGGAAGGTTGGGCTGGACATGGTGGCACACACTCATAATCCCAGGATTCGGGAGGCTGAGACAGGATCGCAGTTCACAGCCAGCTTCAGCTACTTAGGCCCTTTGCAACTCAGTGAGACCCTGTTTCAAAGTAAAAAATAAAAAGTAGGGCTGGGGATGTAGATCAGAGGTAGATTGCCCCTGGGTTCCATCCCCAGTACTGCAAAAAAAAAAAAAAAGACACAAGACATGCCACGGCATACATGACATGCAACATAGATATGATGCCTGACATAGACAGCATGACACATGGCGTGTCAAGACAGAGAGGGCATGATGCAATGACAGGACAATATGGCTGTGTTTGTTTTTTGAAAATTATTTGCTTCTCTGCAAAGCTTTATTGCCCTTTTGTTAGAGTTCTGAGGGATGGAGCGAAAGGTGTGGTTGCTGTAGTAGGCTGTTAGTCCTGGGGTCTGAGGACTAACTCTTCCTTTTCAGTGGAAAGTGAATTTTTCATTGCTGGAGAATGCTTTAGCGTTACACCACCTCCTGTAAGCCTCTTTGTGGATATTCACCTTTGTCTTTCCGGCGTTTTTTTCTTTTTTAAGCAAGGCAACAGCCTCACCCATCCTAAGTAGTTGTTCTGGGCTACAAATGTGATTGTGTTCCAGGTATGACCAATTGTGAGACAGAAAAAGCCCCTGGTTGACGATGATTGGCCCACAGAGTAGGCTAATCAGTCCATTTGAAATCATTTGGACTCAGAAACTGGCCACCATCTCGTCTAGGAGCACTGGCTAGAACTCAGGATGTCTATGGAATTTAACACCCATCATCGCAGCCACACACAGAGGACTCACCTAGAAATGAACCCAAAGGGAAACAGACGATAGGGAAAGTAGTGCAGGAAGGCTCTGTGGATCTAGCTCTGCCTGAAACTGGCATCCAGCCCTGAACATCCTAATTACCCGAATATATAAATTATCCTTTCCAATATTTGTGGCAGAGAGGCTCCTGCTTTATCAGGCTCAAACACTCATGTAGGAGTTGGGCTGGTTTACTTCTTGAGATTTGACAACCTTCACAGAGGGATAAACCCAGGTGAGTGGTCCTTTGGTCAAAGTACTGACGTTTTCACAATACCAAGACATTCACTATCATGCTCTGAAGAACTCATGACCCTCTGCATAAAGTAAAAAGGGTTAGGTTGACAGTCCTGGATTAGTTCTTATTTCACAGTCAGTGAAGCTGCAAGTCAGGAGCCTAGAGGCCAAAAGTCATGCCCCAGCCCTTCTCCAAATCCATTACAACCAAACAAAAGTGTTAAAGAATTGCAGTTGGAGAGATTTGGGCAAGAATAGTGTTTAATAGCATCTCACTTACACGGGCAGGAGAGCATCGAGTGCTTGTGACTTAGTCAATGTCTCTGTTTATTGAATGGAAAAAAACATAACCCTGGCTGCTTTGCATCCCTGCATCTGCCAGAGCTACTGCACCTCTCTAACGACTTCATACTTTCAGGAATGAACACGCTGAATGAGGATGCGCCATTCCTGACTTGGCTTTGCCGTTTCGTTCCTGCCAAGGGGTGTGTGTGTGTGTGTGTGTGTGTGTGTGTTTAGCACACATACAGATGCAATCCAAAGATACCAAAGCTTTAGGCAGCTGATGAACACCCATTAGAATTTAAGTGTAGCCTTTACAGTGGGAATTCCGGAATTTGGCTTGAAAATGTCAGGAGTCATCCAGTTGTTCCTCTTGAAGCCGAGGGTCCTGAGTAGGTGTACGTGCAGGGAGGACCACATTCTTCTAAAATTTTATGGGAATGTGTTAGTGTGTTTTTATAGATTCTTAAGGAGGCTTATGACCTAAAAAGGTTAAAAGCACTTGAAGTACCAGTGTTGGGCCGACCGTGAGGACAGGCAGCTTGGGGTGAGAGAAGCCATGATAGTTGAGGTGACAGACCTGGTACTCGGGGACAGATGGCATTTGAGGACTGCAAGGTTTTCCACAGTGCAGCTCTTGGTTTGCTGTCTGGGGAGCTTCTGGGGTTAATGCAGGAAATATTTGTCCATCACTTAGATGATGTAGGTTAAGAGTCAGAATGGTTCCCAGCTGCAATGTAGATATCCCTCAACCCTCCTCTTCCTGGGCCTCGCCCTCTGTTTCTCACATGAAATTCATTTGGGTCTGAAATTTTCCATCCCTTCTTTGAGCCTAACTGGGTAGGTTTTTGTTTTTTTTTTTTTTTGCGGGGGGGGGGCAATATTCAGCAATTTTCTGAACTGATGCACTGATAGGGAAGTCAAAACTATTTTTCATTCTAAAGGCAAAAACATCTTAAAAATGCACTGGGATCGTTAATAGAATCTGAACTCTCAAAGTCAAAACTTTCCATATTCTCATGCTAAGAAAATGTCTCATGGGGCAAGAGAAACAAAGCTATGATGGACCCACACAGTCATCTGAGAACGTGAATGAACCGGAAGAGCATTTTTACTGGAAAGACTTTCAGGTGCTAGTTGATGCGTCTGAAGAACCTTGATTTTTATGATTGCTTCCTATTTCAGGTGTGTGGGGGGCAGTAGAGAAGGGCTCAGTGTTTAACTCACCCTGATCTTTCTTCAAGGGCAGATACTGTCTCTCTGCAATGTTCTAAGCGTCCGGTGCCAAGGGATGTGATTTCTTGCTGCTTTCTGGGCAACGCATCACCCTCAGAACGTTCACATTTGATCACCTGCCTTGTGGGTTGTTAATGGAGTTTGCAAAGGGAATTTGGATTCCCAGCAAGAGGTCTCATTAGCACAGCAAGGACCTAATAGATGCTAGAATTGTGTATGAACACTTGGAACCTTTTGAGACCCAGTGGTGTCGATGATTCGGTTGGAATCATTTTGCCTACCCCGGCTTCTGTACATGTGAATCATGGGCAAAGAAACTTTGCTTTCTCCCTGGTAGATCTGTATTGATCTGTGTTTGCATCAATACCTGCGATTCCAGTGCTGAAGATGGGACGCAAAGGCTACCCGACAGTACAGAGAACAGTGTTTCCCACATTGGTGCATTTAATTTTTTAGTATTAGCTTTATTACTGGTGGTGAGCAAGTTTAATTTTAGGATTCATTACTGTCACCAGAAAACAGCTGTCTGCTTATTTAGACAGATACATTACGCAGCTGTGAATTTGAGTAATGACCATGATAACACTTCACCATAACACCCAACACACTACTTCTGTTTGTGGAGTCCCAGCTATGGACACAGAGCACGGGTGCTTTGCAGGTACACTCCTGCCCTTCTCGGCAGCCCAGGGAGGTAGGGGCTGGATTTTTTTTTTATCCAGATTTTATAAAAATGGAGGTTGAAGGGTGTTAAGCAACTTGTTCAGACTCCTATAGCAGCTGAGTGGCCAGGTCTGTAGTATGGTCCTGGTTTCATTGTCCTGGGACCCTCTTTTTTCACCCTATGTTACTTCCCATCTCAGACATGATTCTGCCTCCACCAGGATAACATAGCATCCCTACCATGTTACACTCGGTACATAAAAAGTGACTTGGTCCTACTACCCAGTGATTTATGCGTCTGTCCTTTTGGTCTACCACACACCTGAGGCACTTTGTCATTTCAGTAGTAAGGTAGGAATGGTGAGGTATTTCTAGGCCAGGAGAAATAGGACTTTTAAGGTCTGGCTCCATGGACATTTTTAGGTCTCATCAGATAATGCTTTGCTACTAACCTACTCTCCCCCCCAAAAAAATATTTTTACTATTATTGGTTTCTTTTTAGTTTTCAACATCTCCCTGGACTAAAATATCCTGTTTTGTTTGATTTCAGGCTAGCAGACTTTAATTGGTACCCTACTTATTGTAATATGCAACTTGAATTTGAAATTTTTTCTCTCGGGCTTGGCTAAACTGACTTGTTCTTCTGTGTAAATCAGGAGTGATTTTATAACCTTCTAGACAAGAGGTGGGACAAAAATACTAGATCCAGCTATACCACTCCTGAGTATCTTTCCGAAGAAACTGAAATCAGGACATCATAGTAATATATGCATATCCATGTTCATAGCAGCACGATTCCCAATAGCCAAATTATGGAACCAACCTAGGTATCTATCAATAGCTGGACTACGAAATTATGGGATATATACCCAGTGGGATTCTATTCAGCAACAAAGAACCAAATTATGTCATTTGCAGGAAAATAGATGGACCCGGGGAACATTACGTTAAGTGAGATTAAGCCAGTCACAGAAAAGTGAAGGGTCAGATGTTTTCTCTCCGATGCGGGAGCTAGGGAGTCATCGGGATACAAGAGACTCCAGATAATGGAGGTGAAACCCCAGTGGAGCCGGGGAGATGGTGTAAGGGAGGGAGAGGATCAATGAAGGAATCGCTTCCATCGACATTACGTACATAGGTGAGAATACCAACATCAACCTCAATACCCTGTAATTGGAAATGGGGGGAGCCCGGGGAAAGCCCACGAAAGTCTGTGTGCATGGATGCCACCATCACTATGAACTGCATTATGATGCTCCGATGAAAGTATAAACAATAAAAAGGTATGGTATTTGCCTTTCTGTGATTGCTTGCTTCCTAAGGTCTTCAAGGTTTATCCATGTTGCAGCATTTGGCAAAACTTCCTTTCTGACGTGGAGTGAGATTCTCCCGTATGTGTAAGAGTATAGACCGCACTGATTCCTCACTCTATGGATGGACACCTGATTTATTTCCACCTCTCAGCTATGGTGAAGAATGATGTGAACACGGGTGCAATGTATTTCTAACTTAATGGATGCCTCCCCTTGGGTACCCATGATGCATCGAGCTCGGGAAGTCCCACGTGCAACCCCTTGTTTTCCTACCATGTTTGTTTTATCCTTGCCCCGTTACCCTTGCCCCTTCCACTGCCTACTTGAAAATCTACCTTTCAGCTTCCTGATGTCAGCATCTGGCTCCCCCATCCCCTCTCCGGGGCCCTCCGTGCTCCAGCCTGGTTCTCAGTACTTCTCATCGGGCCCATAGTTTCCACCACCAATGGCTCTCATGGTGTCCCGCATTACCCATGGCCCAAAGCCAATCTGAAGATTTATGAGCTTGAAGAGATTTCTTGTGGTTCGGAGCCTTTGTTTACAAAAAGGTTTTTTTTTTTTTTTTTTTTTTTTTTGGTACTAGAGATTGAACCCAGGGGCAGTCTACCTCTGAGCTACACCCCACCCCTATTTTATTTTTATTTGGAAATGATTTCTCTAGGTTCCTGGGAGTCTCACTAGTTGCGGCTGTCCTTGAACTTGCAATCCTCCTGTGTTAGCCTCCCAAGTACTGGGATTACAGGTGTGTGCCACTACACCCAGCTTGTTATAAAAGTGTGAGTGAGTCTTTGTGGGATTTAATTTTAGTTTATTTGTGATCAGCGACTAATAGTTTGGTATACTAACAAAATTCATATGTAAAGATAATATTGCATTTTTGAGATTCCTAAAATAACCTCTTTTTAACAAATAGACATTTTTTGGTGGTACTGGGGTTCCTGGAAACCCTTTTACCTCTGGGCTACACTCCCAGACACCCAATTTTTATATTTTTATTTGAAAACAGCGTCTTTTAAGCCAGCGAGGCTGGCTTCGAACCTGCACGATCCTCCTGTCTCTGCCTCCCAAGCGTGGGGATTACAAGTGTGTGCCACCGTGCCCGGCACAAATAGACATTTTTTTCTTGTGATATTGGGGATTGAATTTAGGCATTCTACCTCTTAGCTATTCTCCCAGTCCTATTTTACTTTGTATATTAAAACAAGGTCTCATTAAGTTGCCGAAGGACTTGTTGAGGCTGGCCACAACCTGCCATCCTCCTGTCTTGGCCTCCCAAATACTAAGAGTACAGGTATGCACCAATTTCTCTAGCTAAAAATAGGCATTAATTTAATCAGCTCATTTATTCTGCAGACATCAGTTGAAAACTTACCATGTGCCAATCCTTGTGAAAAGTGTTGGGGATACATGGATAAATCAGACTTCATGTCTGCCTTTAAGCGTAATGTCAGCCAGCATTAATTAAATACTTTGGTTTAGGAACTGCAAAATTATTTACGTGTATGATGTGTAATTCTCAAAACATTTTTCTTTTTTCTGTGGTACAAAGGGATGATCCTATCTCCTTATACATGTTAGGCAAGCACTCTACCTCTGAGCTACATCTCGAGTCCCTCAAAACAACTCTTTGACTTAGGATTTATTGTCTCCTTTCTAGAGGAGGAAGTCTGCACACAGGGAGGTGGAGGGACAGTGTGAGGACCTGGGCTTGGGTCTTTCCTCTAGGGGAGTATTCCTGACGTGTATTTCCCTATATCCTAGCAAGCTGTTAGCTATTGTTGGCACCGAGGATTTCAAACACGGGAAAATTTAATACCAGGCCAGTGCATACATATGCGTTTGTAGATGTGGATTTGGGAAATATTGATCAAATGTGCTCAGGAATATTTTATAAGTGTGAGTAATGACTCAGTGCCTTGCAAAGAGGCATGCCGACTCCCAAACCACAGCTGCTGTTGGAGCAAAGAAGCAATGCTTTGCATGTTCTCAGGGGAAGGTCTGGGGTGAACTAGGTTTCGTAGGTATCCAGTGCTGCTTCCTGATGCAGTGAATGTTTGGGGCAGGGAAAGGAGGTTCCGGAGCCTGTGCTGAGCCTCAGAACGGAACTAAGAACTGGTTGTCTGGATATATGGGGGAGAAACTTTTTCAAAAACTGCCACAGCTGGGGAAAGGGTGTTGACTTCCGGTGAATCATTCAAGAACAGACACAGCAGAGCCGCCTGGCATGGTCTGCTCTCAGGTGCCCGCTTACTCCTCTCCGCTTGCCGTCCTCTGTTTATCCTGCTGGTTGTCTTTAGTGTGGAAACACACAGACACTCGGCATGCAGATGAAGGGGAAACAGAGATTGCCATTCATCACGCAACAGACAAGCTTGTTCTGTGAAGAATTTGTTCCACTCTTACTGGAGACTGTTAAGCAAATAATCTATTAGTATCACACAGCCTTATAATTTAAAGTAAGGGTAAAGATTAGGTACCATAGCTTTCCCAGAGCAGTGGTGGTGGTCTAAAGCCGTGTGATAAGCCAGATATGGTAGCCCAAATCTGTAGTCCCGGTACTTGGGAGGTTGAGATGGGAGGATCGCAGGTTTGAAGACAGCCTCTGCAACCAAGTAGGACCCTGTCTCCCCGACTTCAATTCCCCAATAAAACGTGGGCATGTGTGTGCATGCGTGCACACACAACCCTACATACCTACCGGTGTGTGATGGCAATCTGTTCTGGGACAGAAGCCGCTGTGCCAGGCAGTGAGCTCAGGCTGGCTGTCAAGTGGTCATGGTCTCAGTTCATCTTCTTGATCCCTGATTGATAGAGATGGAAACCGAGACCTAGCAGAGTCAAGTCACTTGGACAAGCCATATCTCCTTGTAAGATTTGAAGGCAGTGTTTACCAATCACACCTGGCCCCAAATCAAGATTTAAAATAATTGACTTTTTTATTATGACGAATTTAAAACACATCGATAGAGAAAAGTTAATTGAATCCCGATGTGCCCACGGCTCAAAATTATCAACACGAGGCCTTTTCCATCTCTATTCCCACCTGGTCTCCCATCCTTTTTATTTTGAAGCAAAATTCAGGTATTTTAGTTGTAAATGTTATTTCTGAAAGAGAAGGACTCTTTTAAAACAGAAGCAGAATATCTTATTTCTTTAATTCTTAATGCTGACAAATATCTAGTCAATCTCCAGAGTATCTTGGAGAAACCAGGTTGAGAAATCAGTCAAATTCCCTTGAACTTTGCAGTTTGATTTGTGTTTGGAGTTGGTTTTATTATATACATTTCTATGTTCACTAGAGTAAAGAAATTGGATCATTTGTCCTGCATGATTTTGTATAGTTTCAGTGGTGCTTTCTGGCATGGTCTTCTGTCTCCTGCCTCTGCTCCCTTTAAGGTAGTTGATCTAGGGGTCTAATCGGATTCTGGCAGGAAGTACTTGATAGGCGATAATATGTAATATTGAATATCCCTTATCTGAAATGCTTGGACTGGGGATATTTCAGATTTGTTTTTCAGATATTGAAAAATTTGCATGGACTTTACCAGTCAAGTATCCCTAATCCAGAAATCTAAGTTTCAGAATGTTCCAGTAGCTGAAAACTGTTTATTTTTAAGTTGACACATACTGGTGCAAAGCATTTTGAGCAGCATGTTGGCAACGTTTTGGAATCTGGACGCTTTGATTTTAGGATTTGTGGATTAGGTATGCTTACCCTGTGCTTCCATCACGGGACACATCATTGGTAGTTTTCTTTCTGTGATGTTAACCTTGGCGTCATGGTGTCTTGGTGGTGGCATCTGAATTCTATAATTTCTCCTCCATTTATTGCTTCTTTAAAGAGCAGTGTCCCTATTTCAACCCTACTAGTATCCTGAGGTCGACCTGGAACATGAAGATCAGGAAAAGTGCCGCACAGTTACTAAAAACAATTTAAGATTTGAGGTTTTTTGTGATTAACCTTCAGGAAGAATAGGAAGAGTTAAAATGCTGTGTTTTAAGATAATTGAAAATAGCTTTTATTTGTATGGTTCAAGCTGTCATAAAAAATTATTTTTCTCTTTGGTTTTGATTTTTGTGATTTTTTAAAATATCATTTTGGAGCTGGGGGATGGTGGTACATGCTTGTCATCCCAGTACTTGGAAGGATCACAGGTTCACAGCCAGCCCCAGTTACTTAGACCCCTCACAACTTAGTGAGGCTGTGTTTCAGAATAAAAACAAATAGGGCTGGGGTGTAGTTTGGAGGTAGGGTGTCCCTGGGTTCAATCCCTAGTACTGCAAACAAAGAATATATATATGTATATAAAATTTTGTTTTATAATTATATAAACTATTTTTACATGGTTTTCAAATCTACAAAATAAGAATGTATGGAAAATTCTAGCTTCTAAACTTCTTCTTTTCTGTTCCCTTCGCTAACCTTAAAGGTAACCGTTTTCTTTAAGTTCTTGGTTTTTTGTCTTTGTTTCAAAAATATAACCATATGTGTATGTGTATGTTACTAGCTGTTTTCTCTTTATCAGTGCAATATGATTATAGTAGCAGAATTCATTGTTAGCTCTGTATACATAACCTTGTCAGTTTTGTTTCCCAGTACTTCCTCTATGAGTTGCCTTTCTTTGATAAAATACAGCTTATTATACACATTTTCTCCACTTTACTTTCTTAACAATACTGTATATGCAGAATTGAGGGAACGTTGCAGAATAGAGTGGATCAAGATAATTAGTAGTATATGGAGGTACAGAATTACTGAATTTTCAGAGCTGGTGATGGCAATAACAAACATTTACGTGACCCTTTGAGCTATGTCTAAGTGCTTTAACTCTATGAATTAACAATTAACTAATGGAATGTTTATAACAATAGTCCTTTGGGATGTGGATTATGAAGACACTGAGGCACAGAGGGAGCTAGTGAGTAGCAGGGCTAGACTTTGGATACAGCTGTATACTCTTAAATACCACATTTTACTGTTTTAAAATTAGTTCCTGAGTTTTATGTGCTAGGACATTACAACCCCGGCGTCATGAAACCTGAGTGCCATATGTCTCGGCCTTAGGCTTATTACCTTTTCTAATGGTCACTAATTTGTCTTGCAACTTTTTGTGAACTCTAGGATTTATGTTTTACCTTACTACATACTAAAACCTCAGCCTGGTGTATTTCACAGATGATTAGGCAGCATGGCACTCCTGGATCAGAGACAGAGGGCTTTATTGCTCGGTAATCAGCATATGTGTCTGTTCTCTGTGCCTCGTAAGTACCGGGGGGTGATGCTGAGGGCCAGGTAGATGTTGTACCCACAGTGAGTTGCTGCAAGAGGAATCCTAAATTTGGGGAATCCATTGCTTTTATAACAAGCAATAAGCAAAATTGCTCTTTGTTCCAGAGCAATATGGGAGTGTATCCTTCAAGGCTGTTCACTAAGAAATAGCATATAGTAGGAATAATATCATGAATATATACAAAACTACCAATCTCAGTCTTAAAGACTAGTGGAGTGAGGGTAAAGGGAGCCCAGTGGGGAGGGCAAGAGTTGTGTGCATGTGTTTTTCTGACTCCATTATAATGCACCAAAAAAAAAAAAATCAGAAAAAAGTGGTTATATAATGAGTGACCAAGGTCTATGTTCTTGACACACAGGGCAAGAACGATAGGGATATATGGATGTTTGGGGGTCGATCTTTCCCTGCCCGTCTTTGTACTTTATTGGGTTTAGAATAGAGTCAAATGGACACCTCATATTATTTCTTCACTAAATTACCTCTTTTTTAAGCCATTTGCCAATATTTCCCTGAAATTTACTCCAGGTTTTGTAGTTCAAAGTCTTGCTGTAGCGAAAACGAAGTCGGGTCTCTTTTTGAAGGCCATTCTTAACAAATCCTAGTCATTGCCACATTACAAAATGGTGACTTTTCTCTTATTTGTCATGGAAAACTTCTTGGAACCAGCTGGAGGGATGAATGAGATTGAGAACATCCATCCATGTCATGACAAGGTAATGGGTTTTGTCTGTTTTTCCTCTTTTATCAATTCCCCTTGTGGATGACTTTTTATTCCGTAATCCACTGCCCTTCCTGAGCCCCGGTTACAACGTGGACTTTCCAAAGCTCCAACTGGGTTGAGTGTTGAATGGTAACACTCATAGGAAGTGGCCCTCCCTCTCTTGCGGCTTGGCATCTTCAGTGAGTGTTCTGATCAGGTTTCTTAGGTTAAATATCACATCAAGGCTCCAAACCTTCTACATTTGATGGCAAGAAGGGCCTTTTTAAGTTAGATGTGGAAAGGCAACAGAAAAGGGAGTTTGTAAATGCAGTTGTTAATGTTGCCCCATTGAGGGGAAACTGCAATCTCAGGAACTAAAAGCACAGAGGACAAAAATCTGAAGGGCCTGGGTCAGCGGGGGAAGGTCATGCCAATGAGAGGGAAGGTCATTTGTTTATTTTCCTGCCACATGGTACCTCTTACATTAAAACCTTAGTCTACCCCTAATACTGGGATGACACCTGATTTATTCAGCCCAACAACTTTATCAGAAGAGCGATATCCTAGATGGGGCTGAGTCTCAGCTCTTTATTTATGGGGAAAAACTCTGAAGTATATTTAAAATTGATAAAAATTCATGAACTTTTAATGAAAAATAAAGTTTTATGATTTTTATTTATTTATTTATTTTGTGGTGTTGGGGATGAAACCCAGGGGCCTTCTACCTCCAGGCTACACTCCCAGACCTATTTTCTTAGTGGGGTCTCACTAAGTTGCTGAGAGCTTCACCAAGTAACTGAGGCTGGCCATGAAACTGCGCCATCCTCCTGTCTGAGCCTCCCAAGTACTGGGATTATAAGCGTGCGCCACCACACCCTGCTATGAGTTTTTAAATGAAAAGCGGGTGACTTTGCAGGTTTAGGAGAAGGCATTTTCAGAGTGGCTAGTGAGTGAGTGAGAGAGAGAGAGAGAGAGAGAGAGAGAGAGAGAGAAGAAAGCAAAAGCAAAGTCTTAGCTCTTCCTGGTGAACTATCAGAGGCTTCTGGTGCAGTGCACAGAACATTGCTACACAGATACCAGAACCTGCACATTGTCCCTCTCTCAGCTTTTACTCTTCTCATTGGGCCTCTTCTTGGAAGGCTGTTTGTTTAACCAGGCTCAGTGGGGCCTTTCAGGAGCTTGAAAGTGTTTCAGGGGAGATCACAATTAGCTTTAGAAACATAAGATATAGAAGACCTAATTATCACAGTCTTCATAGCTTTTAATGGAAAGTGTCCTATTTAAGCCCTTATGGCAGATGTAAGCCACCAAGCAAGGACTCCTAAGTGGATCATGATTGGGGTGAGGGCTCTGGGCCAGGCTGTCTGGGTTTGCTCCCCATTATCCATGCTTTCTAGCTCCGTGGCTCCTTTTCTTCCTAGGCACTAGGGGAACAATCACAGTATTTCTCTTATTAAAGATGCTGTGATGATTGTCAGAAGTCACGTGAAATGGCATTTCTGGTATGTGGAAAGCGCTCAGTACACTATTAAGCAGGGGTCGGAGTGTCAGTACAAGCCCAGTCTACCAATTTGTGGCTTCTAGATTTAAATTCTGCATTTTTCCCTTAATATCATCTGGAGAGACAATTGAAAGAGCACCCACTAGCCACACGTGGCTATTTTAGTGAATTAAAGTAGAAAAATATTTAAAACTTTGTTCCTTCCACTAGCTAAATTTCAAGATTGGATAGTTACAGGTAGCTGTTGGCTATTTTTCTTTCTTTTCTTTCTTAATCTTTTCTTTTTTTTTTTTTGAGAATGTCAATCATGGAATGATTCTCTCACCTCTGAAAGTGCTATTGGTCAACTCGGGTTGGGAGGGTTTGAAACTTGAGAGATGTTATCTTAAGGGCTGAGCGCTGAATTTTAAAACTCTGCCTGATACCAGTTTCTTTTCTACAGAGAAGAGAATGTAGGTAGTGCTGCTCAGAGAAATGTTCAGCCTTCAGGGACTCCAAAGTTACAGAGATCGTGAAGCCCTTGCAGAGGTGGCTTGCAGGACCAGCGAGGTTCCCCAGGGAGAAAGCTAAGTGCCTTTGAGCCTCACAGGCCCTATGCAGACTATAAGTGATGAGGGCTGTACATTTTCTTGCTCTGGCCTCTAAGACATCCCCAAGTTCCAATATCCCGTTCTATTTCCCTCTTAGGCACCATGTGTCCCAATTTGGCTTCCCAAAATATGGCCCCTATGATTATGGGACCCAGAAGGCCTTTCATTATTTTGCTGAGGGTAAATCAATAATGCTTTACAGGCTCAGTCCTAAATTTGCAAAGAAAAAAAGTCCATCCTTCAAGGAACCCAGAGCCAGGACCCATCTCTCTCCCTTCCCTTTGGATTTGATCTCCAGGAGAAGTGGGAGAAGGTTGTGCATTTGGTACTCAATAGCTGGCTGTCTTCCCAGTAAAGGTTGTAAAAGGAAACCGCCCACTTGCATTAAAAATGTTTCTGCTCCAGAGCTCCGGAGGCCCCATTAGAGGCGACTTTAATGAGGACTCTGGTGTGTGCCGCTGTCATCTACTTGTCTTACCTGAGAAGCAGGTGGCAGAGTCACTTGGTCTCTCGGTGCCAGGCCCTGTGGGGAGCCGGTGATGGGCAGGTGAAGCTGCGACTGTCCTTGCCTGCAGAGCATGCGGGGAAGGGGGTATCTGAATCCTGTTCTAAACGGCAAAGTCAGGCTAGTGAATTGGAAAGGGAAGGAGTATCCAGGAAGATCAGGTTGTGCGAGTTTTTAACACCAGAGCAGTGCACTGGAATAGCTTTGCCACTTTGGTGTTGTGCAGTCTTGGGGTAATTTCCTAAAGGCTGCTTTCCACTTCTGTAGAATGGGCCAGCACCACCCGCCTCCGGGGATGTTCTGCATACTCCTCGGTTAATGCACTTAGAGCCTTCCGTACCAGCTGGCTCTGAGCAGCGCTGAGTGAAGTCGTCATGATTACCTTTTTCCACTGACTCTTACTAATTTTATTTAAGATGAACTAGATCTGGGGCTGAAATCCAGTGCCGGCTCTGTTGTTGACCCTGTGTACGCCCTTGGGACTTTCTGAGCCTCACTTTACTTACGGCAATGGGAGACTACCATCTGTTTAGAGGCATTTCTTGTGAACTTTAAATGAGGTATTGTCTAGGAAATCTTAGTTCAGGGCTAGACATATAGAAGGCATACAGCAATAAATGTTAATCCCCCCCCCCCCGGCAATTTGCTGGTTGTAATTTGGCATCCTGTTTAGTCAGAAAGTGATGGGATGAGGTGGAGGGAGAGGGATCCAGCAGCTGTGCGTGGGATAGAGTATTAGCTCGTGTGCGACACCGCGATTTAGAGAAGTCAGAACGTGGCTCTTCGGTACCTAGTATTTGTGTCATAGTCACAGAGTGGATTCTTTCATGTGCAGACTGCTCTACATTTTGGTTTTGAGGTCTTTGTTATTTTTCTTCAAGGGAATTTTGGGCTTTCAGAACTTTTGTTTTAAGCTTCCAAAAGTCTGGAAACCAACAGTGTTCAGTGTTCAGTTGAGAA
The DNA here is from genome assembly GCF_963383645.1 of Muscardinus avellanarius. Lineage (NCBI taxonomy): Eukaryota > Metazoa > Chordata > Mammalia > Rodentia > Gliridae > Muscardinus > Muscardinus avellanarius. The sequence goes on from NC_137788.1 coordinate 152,512,607, forward strand.
CAGCTGTGTGACTGTGACCCTGAGCTACTTTATAACTGTTCTTCTTTCTTTTTTTTTTTTTGGTACTGGAAATTGGACTCAAGGGCATTCTACCTCTGAGGTATACTCCTGGCCTTATTTTTGTTTTGAAAAGGTCTAAGTGGTGAAGGTCTCGCTAAGATGCTTAGGCTGCCCTCAAACTTGTGATCCTCCTGTCTCAGCCTCCCTATTGCTGGGAGTACAAGCATTATGCCAGTGCACCCAGCTTATAGTTTTTTTTTATTTTTACTTAATTGTTTTTTGGAATGAGACAGTGATTGTACATACTTACGGGATCCAATGTGATGTTTTGACTCATGTATACACAGGATAGTGATTAAATCCAGATATTAGCATATCTAAAACCTTCAACTTTTATCAGTTATTTTATGGTGAAAGCATTCACAAAACTCTTTCCTAGCTACTTTGAGATATAAATGCACGATTGTTAATTATATTGACCCTATTGTGCCATAAAACAGAAGAACTTATTCGGGTCCAACTGTAATGTTTTACCTATATTTGCAGATTTAACCCTCAAGATGGCTGTGAGAATGTCTATAGTTGTCCCCATTTTACAAAAGACCCTGAGCAAGGAGAGGGGTTAACTCACCCACCTTCACTCACCTAGTGTGTGTGGTGGTCCAGAGTTGCAGGCAGGCCCAAGGGCCCCCAAATCGATGCTCTCTGCATCTTAGCAGGAGACGATTTCAAAATTCTAGAGACAGCTAGGAACTGCCTTGCACCCTGAGCACTTCTATGGCACAGAGCCTCGCGTAGCTAGGACCCACAGAGGTGTAGACTCGGGTCACTTGGGGAGAAAGCATGGGTGGATTCCAGCCTTGCTCAGAGGTCGGCTGGTGGGGGGAGGAGGCGGCCCCAGGGTTTCTAAACTCGGCTGTGACGCGCCTCCCCTTGGTCCATGGCCAGTGCCGCACCTGGCATCTGCCTTGGGCATGGTGGAGTGCCAGGAACCTTCCAGGTCTGCAGGGGTGAACTGTTTTCCTCCAGCTCTCCAGAAGGGTGCCTGGTCCTCCATTGTTCACTGGTGGAGGCCCAGCCTGTGAGGCCAGAGGCTGTTCCCCCGGGGCTAGCTGGCACCTCTTGATGTAATGAACTGGCAGGGCCAGACCAGATGGGGTGCCTGGGTGGCTGCTGCTGCATCCACCCTGCAGTGATCTGGCCTGGGGCTGGTACCCTTCTCCCCTCGGCCTCCTCTCTGCCACCCCCGGTTCTCCTCACCTCTAACTGGGACCTCTCCTCTGCCGTCAAACCATTTCTATCCCTGTTAACTCACCGGGTGCTGCCTGAGCCCTGCCAGCTTGCTGCTGGTGTGATGCCCAGGTGACCACAGAGCCCGTTCATGGGCCAGACACTGACCTAAGCACTTGGCACACAGAAGCCAAATCACTTGCCCAGGGTCACACAGCTAGAGAGTAGCCGAGTCAGGCCATGCACCCTGGCAGCATAGCTCTGGGCTACATCATTTCCAAGCTCTGCCCCCTTCTTGCTTTGGCACCACAGGCTGTCCCTGCACTATCCCGCCTCTCCTTCCCCTAAGCCCCCCCCCCCCAGCTGAGGCCTTTATGCATTTCCCTTCTCTCCCTTTCTCTGCCAGGCCTTTCTGAGTGCTTTTGTTTATTGGGCTATGCTCAGAAAGAAATGGTGGCCTTACCTGGCTTTAGAACGGCTCAGGCCTCTGTGGCTCTGTGGGCTCAAGCTCAGGTCAGCCTCAGTTCTGCTTCCAGTGCCTTCCACAGGGGCCTGATATTTGCCGATTCTCAGTAAAAACACAGTAGCACTAGATGACAATATTTACCAAGTTCAGCCTGTGCGGGCACCGTGCTGAACACTCACCAGTCCTTGGTCTCCAAGACTGCTTTCAGAAGGTGGGGGTCCTGAGGTCGGGGAACTTGGCCCAGTGGTACTGGGACTGGGGCTGGGCTAGAGGAACCAGGGCCACTGACAATTAGACCCAGGCTCTTCTGCTGCTTAGGTGGCCTCTGTGTACAGAAAAGTCAATTGAAAGAGAAATTCAAATCGGTGCTTAAAAGCACTTTTCTCTGGTCCTGAAAATATGTGACAGGATGATCCAAAGGCATCATTTTCTGCTGCTTCTGTCACCCCCAGAAGCCCCTGAGGCACTCATGTGCCCCCACTCTCAGTTGTTTCATCACAGTGCCTGTGGGTACCGATCAGAGCTCAGACCTCGCCCCTGCAGCATGTGCCCAGGGCTGGCCGCAGCCGGCTCTGCACCATGTCCTTATCCTGCGCAGACGTGGGGAGTAGTCTACGTCCTGACCGCCACCTCCCTGAGCGAGGTGTCCGCCACCTTCTGACCACCTGCCATTTCCAGAAGCCTCTGAGAACATCCTGGGCCAGAGTGGCCAAAGGTTAATGAGGGGCCCGGCAGGAGAGCCCTGACCCCATGCTTGGGCCTTGCCACTCTGCCAATTTAGGAGGGTGATTTATTGAAAGGGGGAGTGGAAAGTGAAGAGAAAAATCACCCTTTTAAATTTATGGCCTCCCCCTACCCCCAGCATTAATGTGCAAGCCTCCGGCCATGCAATTACAGAATTTTAGGCAGTTACAATGTGAAATTAATTCTACAGGCTCCCCCAGGTGACAATGTGCAAAATAGCTTCGGGGCAGGGAGAAGGTGGCTGGTTTCCCTGGCCTGCTGCTGTGGACCCGGTAAGGGCTGGGAGCTTGTGCTCACTTGCGGGTGAAGGTGAAGAGGGAGGGAAAGATGGCCAGCTATGACCAAGCACGAAGACCCGCGTGCCCTGGAGGGTGTGGTGTGGCCGCTCAGCACTGTCGAGCGCAGGGGCCACACCATACCCTTGGGCCCTTGAGAGAGGCCTGGCCTCCGTTCTCAGCTGAGCGACTTGGCATCTTTGAGCCTTCCTGCCCTTTCTCTGAGGAAGACGGCAATGAGGAGAGGAGGAGGTTTAGCTCAGGGAGCCATTGGCCTTTTCCTTCATCCTGCATGTTTCGAGGCTCCTAATCTCCCTGGGTTTTTGTTCCTTTTCTCATTTGGGCTCTTTTTGCCTTAAAACTCACATGGTCTTCCTTCTTAGTTTTTTTTAGTTCCAAATGTCTTATATTCATTAACCTTCATGGAGTTGTCTGCGTGCATCTCACAGGCCCTTGGCTGATTCCTCTTTCCTCTCTGCTCTGTATACCATAGGAGCTCCATAAATGCCTGCCACCTGGTTTCTGGGCACCTGGGGTCCAGAGAGTGAGGATGGCCTGGCCTTGGAGGGTCCATGCCAGGATCCCCAAGTGCGTGTTGACTGGGGATTTGCCTGCCTTTGATCCAGTGTCTCCCATCCGTGACCAACTAGCACGACCTGGGGGGTTTATCCTAAGTTTAATGAATTCAAGTCCCACTCTTTCTCCTGAGATAATGCACACACCTACCTTTTTGCTGTTTCTGTGTACCTAATTTTAGGAAATGCTGATTTAATTCACTGTAGCTATTTAAATTTTTTTTCATAGAAATAAAAAGGTGGCACCTCTGCCATTTACTGCTCAATATATTGTATTTGACTGGTCTGTGACATCCCAAAATGTAGAAATGGCTGAACCCCAAAGCGCCTGGCCCTTGTCATCGTTCAGTGCTCAGATATTTTTACAGAGCTTTGTTGTAATGATGGACCTGTCCTTTGTGGGCATTTTGTCTCCTGTATTTTTCTAGAGCTGTATGGATAAGAGGGACCTGTAGGCTGTGTTGCCAGAACACAACTGGAGGGGGCGCCATACACAGACTGCAGTTTCAATGATGTGCCCTGGAGCAGATATTTCACTCTGAGATCTGGTTTTTAAACCTTGTTTTTTTTTAAAAAAAAAAAACTTGCTGGTTTTTAAACCTTGGTTTTGCAGCAGAGCTGTTGGCCCCTTGGGAAACTTAAGGGGGACCCCCTACAACAGGGGCTACAGCAGAGCTGCTCTGGCCACTGACTGGGTTGCCAGGTCCCTTCTGCCTCCACCTTCTTCACTGAATGCATTTCCATGAGTCGTTTGTCTCTGTAATGCAAGGACTCTACAAAACACACTGTGAAAATCCCAGGTCTTCTCGAACTTTCCTGCTCATCTGTTGTGCTTGTTTGGAAAAATACACCCAACATAAAAATCACCACCTTAATCATAGGCAGCTATATGGTTCACAGTGTTAAGTACATTCACATCATTGTGTAAGCAGTTTCCAGAACTCTTCATCTTGCAAAACCGAAACTCCGTGCACCCCCACCCCCAGCTCTTGGCAGCCGTCATTCTGTTTTCTGGCTCCAGGAGATCTAACTCCTCCAGGTACCTCATCTAGATGGAATCACACAGCTTTTAATGCTTATTATTTAACTTAGCGTTGTGTCTGCAGCATTCATCTGTGTTGTAGCACATGGCAGCATTTTCATCTTTTTTGTGTGTGGGTCTGGGGATGAAACCCAGGGACATTCAACCTAGAAGCTACACCCCCTGCCCTATTTTTTATTCTTTATTTTGAAACAGGGTCTCACTAAGTTACGGAGTGCCTCACTTAGTAGCTGAGGCTGTCTGCGAACTATGATCCTCCAGTCTCAGCCTCCCGAATGCTGGGATTACAAGCGTGCGCCACCACGCCCGGCTAGAATTTTCATCTTTTTGCGAGCAGCATAATTATTCCATTACCGTCTACACCATGTTTCTCTTGTCCATTCACCCGGCTTGCTTCCCCCTCTTGGTTATTGTGAATAACGCAGCAATGGACATGGATGTGCAGATATGAGTTCCTGCTTTCAGTTCTCGTGGGCAGAGACTCAGAGGAGATGCTGAATTATGTGATCATCCCATGTCTAATGTTTTCCAGGAACTGCCTGCCATACTGTTTTCTATACCCACTGAGCAATTTCCCTGTTTTGTTGATCAAATAGAAGCCCACTGGGAGGCTTCGGCAAGAAATCAGAGCCCTAAGTGAGAGGGCCAGAGCTGGGAATGTGCTCTCGCCATCCCTGCTGGAGCACGGTTTTAGCAGAGCTCCCTTCCTCCCCGCAGGCCAGCTCCAGCTGGATTCCAACCACACAGTTGCCTCTTCTGGTCTCCCTAGGGCTTGTGACTGCCTCCCTCTGCTGCTAGTCCTGGGAGCCTCAGCATCCCTCCCTGGCTCCCTTGTCTCTCTCTCTAGCTCTGGCAGTTGTTCCCTACTGGAAGCTCTTCAGTAGGAAATCTTGGAGCGCTCCATCTGCTACTTGGACATCTTGATTGAAATAACCAGTGACCAGCAGGGTGACCTTGGGCGTATATACTACTCAGCTCTGATTTACCTCAGTTTCCCTCATCTGTCAATTGCCCTCTTAAGGTTGATGATAGATATTGATCTGCATAAAACTTCTAAAATGATGACCGGCACATTGGAAACCCTCCATAAGCATCACTATGTGATTTATGCATCCTCGTGCAAGGTCCTCCTTGAGATGGTATAGCTGGGAGAGGCTTCCCAGCCTCCCTTTCCACTGAGTAAGTGCCCCCCTCCCCCCCAGTGTTCTGCAGATTCTGTGCTAACTTGGCAGATGATCTGTCACGGGTCCTATCAGCTTCCTGGGAGCTTTGGTGTTCTGCTCAGCCCTTGGCAAGCAGACAGGCCAGGGTTTGCATCTGTGATATGGAAGCGCCAAAGAAATGGCTCCTGCTTTATGGGTGAGGTGCCCTTGAGATCCAAACACCTGAGTCATTGATGAAGGGATGGGATGGTCCGGGGGCTGTTCTGCTGAGCAATACTGGTGATACTGTCCTGAGGAGAGAGGCAGATGCAGAAAGAGGCATACATGTACTCACACATTCATGCATACACCTGCAGCCCCTCGTGTGCACACTTGCAGATACATGCACACTAGCAGAGTCATACATGCACACATTCACACACACTTGGACTCACGGATGCATACATACTCAGTCTTAACTGTTCAGCTGCAGCAGAAACATCAACACATAATCACACTTCTGAAACCTGCAGAATGCATAAAGACCCCCTGCCACACCCAGTTTATTTCTCTAGTGTTCTGTTACCGAGATAATTCCAACTGAATTGTCTTTGAACAGTTTATATTATGAACTGTGAACTGTGTGCTACCTTCATTCATTAAACAAATATTTACCAAATATTTTCTCTGTGGCCGGCATAGGGCTGGTGCTGATTATACCATGATAGGGGCAAAAAACACACCAGGAGGCCAGGGGTTCTTTTTTATGTTCTAATAGGGAAGAAAGACAAAAGCAGATGAATACATATACTGAGAGACACAATCATTGCAGATTCTAGTGAGTGGTGTGTCAGGGGAAGAGCATGTGCAAAGGCCCTGTAGCAGAGGGAGGGAGAGAAGTTACTGTATAGAAGTATCCTAGGTGAGTGAGAAGAGGGAGGTGGAGAGCTATAGTCGAGGGATGGCCCTGGTTGGTCCTGCAGGGCCCTGTAGGTCTTGTAGGGTTCTGGAGGGTCTTAGAGTAGAATCATGATCCCATTACCTTCTTCACCACATGGATGGGGAGAAGAACACTTCAAGTGAATGGCAGTTAAGAGATTCGAGAGTGGTTGGTGCTGGCACATTCCTCTCCACCAAGGTCTAAGGGCAAGGAGTCTTCAACTGTTTCACACAGGGAAACTTCAAGGCACAGTTTGATATCTTGGGAGGAAGACACATCAGACTCCATACTTTCCCCTTGGCCATTTCTCTGAAGAGGAGGCTTGGGTCAAAAGCATTAGAACACAGGTAGATTTCTTTTCCCCTAGGCACTGAACCTAGGGACATTCTACCCCTAAGCCACACTCCAGCCCTATTTTATTTTTTAAATTTGGAAACAGGGTCTCTACATTGCTGAGAGCTTCATTAAGTTGCTGGGGCTGGCTTCAAGCCTGCAATCCTCCTGTCTCCCAAGTACTGGGAGTACAGGTGTGAGCCGCCATGCTTAGCCAGGTTAGCATTCTCAGTCCAGAAATAGAAATATTCCAACTCTGAAGCTCTTTGAGCACCCACATGTCACTAGTGGACAATTCTACCCTTGACCTCATCAGATGTCACAGTTAAAATACGGGCAGACTAAAAATATTGTAGAAAATTATCTTCAGGTTACGTGTCTAAGTATATGAAACATAAATGACTTTGTATTTAAACTAGGATTCATCCCCACGGTGTCTCATGATAGGTAAACCTTTCACAATGTGAAAAATCCAGAATACTGTTGCTCCCAAGCATTTTACATAAGGGATGCTCAGCTTGCAGTAACTTAGGAGATGAAAATATCTTTGGCCCAGTGAATATTAATATTATAAAAGAATAAATATAAAATAGATATTTATATAAAATATATCTTTATATAAAATTTATATAAAACATCTTTGGTTGGCCTGGTGAATATTAATATTATAAAAGAGAGAAATTATATGACCTCTTTTAAAAACAAATGAGGAAACAGTAGCTTGCGTTTCTGGAGACAGAGCAAGCTATAATACATGACGTGGAGCCCAAGGCCCTTTGCCTAGGAACATCTCAGAGGCATTTAATATGAAGAAGCAAGAACACTAATAGTACTGTCGAGGACCGAGCTCTGTGCATGCTGGTGCACACCTATCCTGGCCAAGTCAGTAGGATTGCAGGTTCAAGGCTAGCCTCAATAATTTAGTAAGACTCCATTTCAAAATAAGATCTAAAATGCTGGGGAGTAGAGCTTGGAGGTAGAATGACCCCTGGGTTCAATCTCCAATACAAAAAAAAAACAAAAACCCGAGAATTGAGCTATAATCAGATCTTTATGAGGGGCTGATTTAGTCGGTTATAATTATGGTACTGGTAAATGGCGGAATAGCTTACATCCATCAAAGGTCATAGTCAGAACAATATTCTGTCACTTTGACAGCTCCATGGTAGAAGGCAAAGTGAACTCAGATTCTGAAGCTTCCACAGGACTTGGAAAAAAAAATGTACAATTATCTAAACCTGTCTCCGGTGCAGTTTTGTTCCATTAACAAGGAAGAGTGTAATCAGAACCCACTTTCCCAGGTTGGTTGCAGTAATGCTTAAAGGCAAAGGAGCAAGTGCTGATTGGACCTGAGTTGCTAAAATTCTGTGCCGTGAAAGGGCAGAGACGGGTCCAGGGGCAGCCTGCCCTAGTGGAGTAGGAAAGTTGGCCACCATGGTGCCTGCTCCTGAGAGGAGTTAATATCAAATGCATCTGTGAGTGAGAGGCAGGATCAGCTTCCCCCTGACACTCACGCCCCACCCCGCAGCAGTAAGGGAAGCTCTCTATGCTGGGTCCTCAGTGAGCACAGGACAGGCTACCTACGGGGAGAGGAGGCTGCGCAGTGCGTTGGCTTTTGTTCGAGTGCTTCCGTCCCATGGGGCCATGGAATGAAAAATGACCGGCCTAGAAGCTCAGATCTTTGAAGTGCCATCCTAGTTCCTTCTGAGACTTCCCTCTTGACTTCATCTCAGGTGATGAGACCCCTCTCTGCTGAGAATGATCTTTTAAGAATGCCCCATGGCACATGGTGACACTCTCTCAAAAGGGGAGCTGGTCTTTGACCTGGAAACCCAACTTGTCCACCTGCAACCCTCTGAAACACTGAGGACGCTCAGGCCTGCTCCTCTGGAATGGGCTCCCAGTTGCCCCAGCCTGGCTCCTGTCTTTGTTTCTGGTTCAGGTGGAACCTGGACACCTGTGATTCTGCTTCCCTTCTCTGGTGTAGGGCTTCGGAGGTGGGCCTCTCGGGGAAGCTATTAAACCCTCCTGGGTCTTGAGATAAGAATATGAGAAGCCCAGTTATGACAGGCGGGAAATGGGCTTTTCTGCTCCAGGCACCCAACCGCTGCCTTCAGCTGCAATAATTCTGTATTTCTTTAGTCCACCCCAGTGTTTATTAAAAATGCGAGTTAGTTAACTCTGGTTTTGGGCATCTCTGGTCGCTCCTGAAGCAACTGTGTTCTAGAAGGAAAGGGCTTTCTCTTGCCCCATACCCACCTGGATGGCTTTCCTGTTTTGTTCCCTGGTTTGGTCCTCAGAGGCAGGTGACTTTGTGATGCTCAGTTGGTCCAGGTTCTGTAGGGTACTATACTGGATACTGATTCTCTATTCCATACAGCTGCTGGCAACTTCCCTTTGCCCAGAAAGCTCCAGAAAGCAACTGTAGCCCAGTTGGCAGGGGTGTTTCCAGTCCCACGTGAGAGTTGTTTATCCTCACAACTAAATGCTCCAGTTGGGCCATGGGAGCAGAGGCAGAACTCAGATAGCAGATCCAAGGCCAAGTGGAGATTAGCCTGAGATCAGCATCTGCCTTCCTTTCTCAGCTCCAGCACCCTTGCGAAAGCCCAAGCCAGCATGTGGGTGTGAGGCCCTGGCCTCCAGCGATGCTGATACCTGCCCATCATTCCTGCACCACCCTGCTCAACAGCGCCATCCTCTGCAGAGCCTGATCTGCTCTCGCCTGGCCTGTGAGCATCCTAACCAGCCAGTTCCCCAGCAGCGGCCCCAGTGCCACCCTGTCATGCTCTGTCCGGGGTTGAGAGCTCCATCTATAGGAGGGCTGAAGTGGCCTCACGTGTGGTGTGGCGCCACATCAGCACCTCGTTCCTGCAGATAAACACACAGTACCCTGGGGTGGAAGGCAGTCATTACCTAGCAATGCGGGGTTTCCTACTTTAAGCTCCCGTGCTCTCAAGGTGCATCCTGGGAAAGGGGGGATGCGGGTGACCCTTGGTGGGACACATGGACCCTTATGCTTTGGCTTGTTGCTGATGGGTTTCTCCCCTAGATTCAGAAGTTCTCAGGCCAGCAAAAGGAATTACACAGGGATGCACGTAAGGGATGTGTTCTTGGAGTCTTGCGTTTATAGACGGCAGGGCTGGGTTTTACTGCCCCGAGAGGAGAGAGCTCTCTCAGGAATAGCCTGAGAGGCGTGGCCAGGAAAAGAAAAGTGAGTCTGAGATGGAAAGCTGAAGGTCAGTCAGACTCCAGGGATCCCCGTATCCTGACCAAAGAGCCCAAAGATGTTCTAGTGATGTGTGCCAGCCTTTGTGATGGGCCAATCAATGCCTGTAGTTTCATTACCTTCAATGCTTAGGCTTGTTCTAAGTCATAAAGGAATCGGTACTTTGGAGTTTTGTTGTTGTTTCTGCTCTTTTGTGGGCATAGTTCCTTCTGTTTTTATCCCCCGTGCAAACATCCCTGTCCTCTGGCAGATGTTGTCATGGTACTTGAACATTTTAATGCAGTTCTCATGTGTTTACTGCATGCCTGTGTCTGGGTGCAGATGAGGTGGGTGCTGGTTAAGAGACTATTGCAAACACCAAAGGGGTGAGGAGGTTGATGGCTCTGTACAGATAATTGCAATGTGCACAGATTAGAGGGAGGCTGTGGGGGAAGGTGGGGCCAAAAGGACCCACTGCCTGCCGGGTTCATGTCCTGGCTGTCATATTTTCTGGCTGTGTGATCTACTTCTGGTGCCTTATCTGTGAACCTGGAATCAGAGTGGTACCCATGCTCCCACCAAGGATGCTGTGAAGATAACTATATGTGAAGGGTCAAAACAGGGTCTGAGGGGGCCTGGTGTGGTGGTGCACACATGTAATCCCAGCATTCGGGAGGCAGAGACTGGAGGATTGCCATTTCGGACAGCCCCAGCTTCTTAGGCCCTTTGCAACTCAGTGAGACTCTGTTTCAAAAAAATATAAAGACTAGAAAATAGGACTGGGGGTGTAGCTCTGAGGTAGAATGCCCCTGGTTCCATCCCCAGTACCGCCAAAAACAAAACAAAAACAAAAAACAGGTCTGAGCAGAAATGGTGGTGCACGCTTGTAATCCCAGCATTTGGGAGGCTGAGACAGGAGGCTTGCGGTTTGTGGACCCTGTTTAAAAAAAAAATAAAGACAAAAGGAATAAAAAATAGGACTGGGGGTGTAGATCGGAGATAGAATGTTCCTGGGTTCTACCTCCAGTGATGCAAAACCAAAAACCGAAAACAAAAACAGGGTCTGGCAGCTGGAAAACCCCATGAAGCTATAGGTGGCTGGACTGAGGGCCTGGTGGTCTCTGCGCCCATAGCCTGGGGGTGAGTAGAGGAGAGGACAGCAGAGCCTGGGGGGGGGCACAGTCAGTCCGTAGCGGGGCAGGGTGAAGAGGCACTGTTGCTCCATGCTATACAGAGGGAGACCAGCCTCCACATCCCCTAGTGGTGGACCTCAAGCAAGTGGGATCTCTAAGCCAGGTGGTTGTGGGGTTGGACAAGTGGCTCCTGCAGGGGACACTGCACGCACGGGTGTGTGCTTCCTGGCGCTTTTGCTACCAGCTCCGTAATCTAGTCCAGTCTCTGCAGCTGCCTGAGGTTCCCAGGACTTAATGAGCATCTAATTTTCCCTGCACCACATGTTGACACGTCTCTCCTCTTGGAATAGACTCGCGCTTTGTCCGACTCCATTTGATGTATTTTACAACCTGTCTGATGGTTCCCGTCCCTGCTCTCCCTTTTAGTGAAAAGTATCAATCATTGAATGCCTTTGACGAGGCTGAGTTTCAGGGTATGTGGAAGGCTTGATTCTGCCTCTAGGAGTTTGATGACAGAGATTTCTTGGGGAAACACAGCCAATGAGCTGCCCTCTGACTCCCAGTGACAGGTGGCTAATATTCAATCTGAGAAAGAAGAAGAAAAATTCAAGAATTATTGCTGTGTCTTTCACTTTATTTGACGGGGCACTTGAGCTATGGTGCCTATTCTTAAGCTAGTCATTCCCTGGTTTCCGAGGGGTACATGTCTGTGAGCTAAGAATGAATCACGTCGAATCCCATCCTTATATCCACATTATTTTATTGAGATACATGACTTCATATCCTACAAATTCATCTCTTTAAAGTATAGAATGCCATGGCTTTTAGTATATGGCACAGCCATTGCTATTTAATTCTAGAATTATGTATTCTAGAAATCTTTTTCCAGAATTTTCTTCAGGGAATTTCTTCCTGTCACCCAACCCTGTGGTAACATGCACCTTCTGTCCCCGTTCCCTGAGCCCCTGGCAGCCACTCAGCCGTGTTCAGTCCCTATGGATTTGTCTCTTTGGGATATTTTATATAAATGGAATCATGCAACATATCTTGCATCTGACTTATTTTGCCCAGCATAGTATTTTCAAGTTTTGTCCACACATAGCATGCATTTCTCTTCATGGCTCAATATCTTATCAGATATGACATATTTTGGGGTGATGTTGGGATTGAAGCCAGGGGTGTTCTGTCCCTAGCCCTAAAAGTTTTCATTTTTTTTTCAAACAGGGTCTTTCTAAGCTGCTGAGGCTGTCCTGGAACCTATGATTCTCCTGTCTCAGCCTCCCATGTACTGGAATTGTGCTCACCTACCGCTGTGTCTGGCAATAGGACAGATTTTGTTTATCCATTTATTCTGATCGTCCGTATGCAATTTTTTTGAGTGGACATTGTGAATTAGGTGTATGCTCAAGAGTGGAGCTGCTGGGTCGCACCGTGTTTAACATTTTGAGGCACCGTGAAGTGGTTTCAATTTGCATTTCCTTAATAAAGAGCATCCTTTGTACAAACATTTAACATGAGCTAATTTTCCATCCATTTTTTCCTCATTTCTATCACATGGATGTACCCCTCAGCAAAGGAATAAGGACGTGGAGTCGGTCATAAACTGCTTTGAGCTGAACAGGGACGAAGTTGGGGGCCCCAGCTTTAGGGTAACATTCATGCATGTAGTTGGCATGGGGGCATTAGATGGGTCCGTGCCGTGTGTGTCTATGACAATCTAAAAGGCTTGATAGATGTCTGTCAGGTTCTGTTTGTGGGAAAGCTTTAACCCTTTGAGACAACACTCACAGTACAGGTTAACCACGAAAACCTAAATATAGCACTTAAATGAGAAATTAAAACCTGTTTTACTGACTTAGGCTGAAACACAAAGTGGGATGTATTTATTTTGCACCATGTGAATCTAGGAATTAGTACTGCGGAGACCTGGAATAGGCTTTGAGGTACTTTGAATAAATATTTTTGGATTTTAATGCACCTATAGGTGCCAGTATAGTGGCTTGAGGTAAAATAATAGAAAAATTGGTATTAAAAGTGTTTGACTAATTATGAGAAAATATTGTTTTTGAATCTTTTACCTATATTACTAGTCTTATGGGAGAAGTACAATTTGTTCATTACTGTAATATCAAGGAACTTTTTATCACCACTGTGTCACCACATCTTGGGAGGGTAACAAAAGGTGTGGGGTCTGTGCAGAGGCAGAGCTGCTCCTCCCCTGCCTCTGAGGGGCAGATCCTGCTGGGATGGAGACTGCAGAAAGCTGGGCTAGAGATTAGGCAGCCTATCTACATATCAAAGGACCTGCTGCAGACTTGGTCAGGATAAGAGCACTCAGCTTGCAGGGGGTTTGGGTATATTCACTCGAGGTCCCCCCTCATCCATGCCAGAATGGGGCTTTATCTATCTTCTGTATTTCTATCTTTTTAATAGACTTCTTTAAATCTTCAAAAAAAATAAATAAAGAGCATCCTTCCATGTGGTTGGTCATTTATGTATTTTCTTTGGAGAAATGTCTGTTCAAATTCTTTGCCTGTTTTAAAATTGAGCTCTTAGTCTTTTTATTATTTATTTATTTGTTTATTTATTTTTGTGGAACTGGGGTTCCTGGAAGCCCTTCTACCTCCGGGCTACATTCCCAGACCTACTTTTATATTTTTATTTGGAAACAGGGTCTCCTAAGCCAGCGCGCGCGGCTGGCTTCGAACCTGCGCGATCCTCCTGTCCTAGTCTTTTTATTGTTGAGTCTGTTTCCTGGATACTAGACGTGTATCAGATACGTCGTTTGCAGGTATTTCCTCCCATTCTGTGGGTTGTCTTACATAGACTAATGCCTTCTGCCAGAATCCTAAACTCTTGGTAGCTACTCTGGGCAGTGCTCAGAAACGCTACCATGGAACTGCAGTGGGTCTTTGTATCCCAAGTGCCTCGCGTAAAGTAGGAACCAGTGATTTGAGTAAATCAATGGTTGGTTCTCTTCCGCCACTTCCCAAGAGCAAAAATGGGTCTGTGTAAAGTCAACAGAAGTGGATAATGAATAGCCAAGCAAAACCACGAAGGCAAAGCTGCAGATTGCTTACCAAAGCATCGTCTACCTGGATAGTATTCCCAGGCTCGGTGAAGGGGAAGACTGGAGTGCAGATCTGGGCTTCGGATGCAGTAAATACACTTCTCTGAAATCAATAGGGTGACGCTGCAGAGCCTTGGAAACCTGGTGTAATTATCGTGCTGAGAATTACAGTTGTCGGGTATTGATTCTGTCTCCTCAGCAAGTATTCTGCGTTTCTTTTTAACTCGCAACACTGCTCTGCCCCATTTCTGGGATGATTCACAGAGATCTCACCATGCGGCCCAGTCCGGGAGGGAAGGGGGGGATCCAGGAAAGGGGGTGCACCTGTACCCACTGCCTTGGCCAGAGAGGGGTGGCCAGGAGAGTCTCAGATTTATGGGCCAGGTGGGACAATGTCTGATAAGTGATTCAAATATTTCCAAGAAATGGGCTGGGATCAAGCTTGGCAGAAGCTGCCAGGGGAAATGATCAGCATGGTGATTACAATGAGCATTTCTCATCCTGCAGGTAAGACCCAGGAGGAGGCCTCCTTAATCCTAGAAAAAAGGAGGTCCCCCATCCACCCTGTAGAGGAAGACAGGTGTTCATAAAGCGGCTAATGCCAGGTAATCATTAGCTTAGTGCCGTGCGCTGCCTGGCGTGTTTATTTGCTCCTCTGGTTCCCCCTTTAGTGGAATCAACACTCTTTGAGCCCGTGAAATGTCCCAGGAAGATCCTATGTAAGGATCCCTGCTCATGGAATCGGTGAAGTCCAGCCTCTGCCCTCCGGGGGCCTGTGTTCTGCAGAGAGACCCTGGAAGGGAGCTGATTAATAATTAAAGATGTGGCGGGTCCCATTGGCGTACAGATACACGCAGGAGTCCGATATGATGATATGCATGCCTTTATTCGTGAGGAGTCTGCCGCCAGCCCCCACGGGTGGGCGGGGGCCAATGGGGGAGAGTGCGTCTCTCTCCCTCTCTATTGGTCCCCTCTAGGAATCACAGGGCTCCTCCTCCTAGCTTCTGACCCCGCCCCCTGCGGGGCAGGGGCTTGAACCTTTCAGGAGCCAGGGGCAGTGCATGGACAGAGGCTTAGGCCTCTGGGTGCAGGTGGCGCTTGTAGGGAGCTGGTGTTGAGCAGGCAGACGAGCAGGGCAGGCAGAGCAGCTTTTCCTGCTGGGGCCTGTACCTGGGGAACCACAGGGCAGCCTCCTGGATGGGAGCTGCAGGGCCTCTGGTTTGACAGGCAAATGACTCAGCCTGGAATAGGGAACGTGAGGTCGGCAATGGGAACTCCCACTTAGCTCTTCCTTGAAGGTTGGTAGGAGATTTGGGAGGGGGCATTCAAGTCCCTGCAGGGCTGGTCCCACGTATGGTGGCACCACGTGTCTGCCCTGGCTGGAGTCTGGAGTACATGCCCTGTGCCCAGATCCTGCACACCCACCCTCACCCAGAACCCTCTACTGATCTATCTTTGGTTTTGTTTGTTCATTCTGTGGGGGGAGGGCATGGTCGTACTGGGAGCTGAACCCAGGGGTGTTCTACCTCCAAGCAACACTTGAGCACTATTTTTTTTTTTTTTTTGAAATGGGGTCCTGCTAAGGTGCTGAGGCTGGCCTCTAGCCTGCGATCCTCCTATCTCAGCCTCCCAAGTACTGGGATTACAGCTGTGTACCACTCAGCCTGGCTTAATGATCTAACTTCGGCACTGAATCTTTCTTCTGTGGGTGTAGGGCAGAGCTGGATGTGTTAGAACAGCAGATGGTATTCCAACTTTTGGTTAGGCCTCTTAAAAACTTGTTGACTCCAGGCCTCATGATGACAGGGTTTGTGAATATTCTGTTATTAGGAATTAATTGTGAGCATATTCTGCTGGTCTGTTAACCATGAGGGCACTTGTCACATAGAAACCATTGCACACTCGTGAGAGAAATGTGAAAGACAGATGAGGACTTTTTTTGTATTTTTTTGTCACAGGGATTGGACTCGGGCATTCTACCTCTGAGCTACACCTCCAGCCTTCCTTTTATTTTATTTTGAAATAGGATCATTCTAAGTTGCTGAGGTTGACTTTGAGGCCACACTCTTCCTTTCTTAGACTCTCACAGAACCTGGCTCTGTTCTTGTGTTCTTAATGGTTTAGTAATAATTTCGATCTCCCAGGCGCGTCCCTCCCCTACGAGGTGCTGGAGAATTCTTTGGGGTCCTGAGTCTCGCGGACCCATTGGGGCCAAAGCTACACTGCTATCTCCTCATTCTGACTCATCCCCCAGCCCCTTGTGAGCCTCTCAGGATAAACCATCTGCCACCCAAGCTGGCAGAGCCTCAGTGCTGTCTTTGGGACAGCCCTCCTGCTAAGTCTGGGCCATAAACTTGGGTCCTGCACTAAGATGGACAGAATTTCTGCCCTCTGCAGTTCCTGGGGACCGTGGTTCCATAAGTAATTGCAGAAACCAGTGTTTATATGGTCCTTGGCAGTAAGGCTTATGAGGAACGGGACAGGGAGATGGGTCTAGTCAGGGGCCAGCAGGTTTCCTTGAGAAGTGAGTGCAGGTGCCGGCCAATGAGAGGAAACAGACGTTGGCCAGGTGAAGAGCAAGTCCAAGGAAGCTTCCTATTAAGATTTTTATCATGGCAGAAGAGGTCCCCGGGGCTAGCGCGCAGTGAGGCGCTAATGGGAGAGCTGGGTCACCTGCACGGCTCCCTTCAGCCTTCCCAGCCCACGCAGAAAGGAAGTGAGGGTCGAAATCCACAGCGAGTCTGGATGCTGTGCCCAGGGTCATGGGTCCCCACTGTGTCCCCAGAGCTCAGCAAGTCCTCAAGTCTAATTCCTAACTCACTTTCCGGCTCTGCACCCTGGCCCTATCGCTCCCTCTGCCTTGGACCCTCGCTGTACCCTCCTGTGCCTCCGACCCTGTTCAGTTGTCTGTGTTCTGCATTTCCCAGCATGCCTTGGGTCCCGCCTGCCTCCTCCCAGCCTGTCTCTCTCATGAGATAATCTCTGTTTGTGCCATGAGTCAAGGTTCCAAGTGTCCTGTGACATCCTTTCCTTGTCTCCCACCATGACCTGAGGCATAGGACCTGTTGTTACTCCATCGTCCAGGAGAGGAAACTAAGGCCCAGAGAGGCACAAGGCCACATAGCTAGGGACTTTAGAACCCAGATGGTCTGACTGTGGTCTAGACTCCTCAGCACCAGGCCAGGCTGCTTCTCATTCTGTTCTTCCAGTGTGAGGTCACGTGTTTGTATCTCCGGGCCAGGCCCCTTAGAAGTCTAACCAATGAATTCATCTCTGTCCTCCGTCTTCCTGGGCATCATGCCTCACGCATCTGACCTTAATCAAGCAATGAGTAATTGAACTGTTCATCAGAACAAAAAGCAGATGAGTGCCACGTGTCGGGGTTGTTGAGCAGCTGTAATCACTGGCATCTTGCGGGGCAGAGGTGAGCGTTTACAATGACCAGACAGGTTCTAAAACTGTGCTGAGAGCAGCAGATATGCTCCTGAAATGACTCTGTGCTCCGAAGTCCCTTGCCAACAAGAGGTATTGTTTTGACTGTTACCAAAAGCAGTAGTCTCTTGGGGCCTGCCCTTCTCAAGCCCTGGACTGGGCTCTTAGTTCCCAGAAAGGACAAGAGAAGAGAGGCCTGGTGTGGGAGCCCATCCCAGGGCGTGCCGGGGTCAGAGACCAGCATTTGGTTGAGGAAAATGTGCTCGGCCTGGCCATTGTCCTTCCCATATCTCTGGCTTCCTGCTGGGGCTGCCTGGATTCTAAGCTCCTGGAGGCCTCTCCACACAGCTGAGCCCCCAGCCTGTGTCCTGTCTAAGCACATAACTGAGGGGCCCTTGCTTGTACCACCCTGGCTCACCCCTCTCGCCCGGCTCTGGGTTTCCCCCTCCAGCTTTGCAGATCTGCTGGCATGTTTATTTAGAAGTAGAGTAAGCGGAATTTTTCAAAGGGAAGCAGTTTACAAAAGATGAAAAGAAAACAACTTGGGAAAAATGGCTTATCCGGTGATGGGAGGTCGCCTCTGGCAGGGAGAGAGCTTTAACCTTCTCTGAACAAGCAGAGGGCAGCATATTGAAGGAGCCTTTCTGTTCCCGCACCCCACCACTGAGGCCAGGACCTCCCCCCAAGGGGAAAGAGCCTAAAACCCAACCCAGCACTGTTTGCGAATGTGGTCATAGAGGTTAGTTTTCTCTGTCTAGTTAACGTTGTGCCCCTCCCGTCTAAGCCCACATGGTTGCTGTATCTGGGGTTGTTACTGCCCCAGGCTCCTGGAATCCTGTCTTTTATAGACTGCAGCTACCATTGTGACCTCCCAGAAAAAGAATGAATCCAGTCTCATCACAGCTGTGAACATGACCACTTGTGCCTCGTGAGTCCCTCCGAGAAAAAGCTTGGCCATGATATTTCGTGACTACCTTTCACTTGCCATGCTGTTTTTGAGGGTCCTCTGTGTGGTCATGTGTCCATGCTCCATCCCTCTTTATGGGCAAATGATTGACCATTGTATGTTGTATCACTTTTCATCTGTACGCTCCAGCAGTAATGGATGTTTGAGCTTCTTCTGCTTCTTCACTGTTAAGGATGGTGCTGCTCTGAAGGGTTGTGCCCAGGTCTGGTGCAGACAAGGAGAGCTTTTATTGGTTACATCCAGGATGGTTCAGGATGGAGTGCTGGTCACAATTGAGGCAGGTCCCACACACTCCAATAGTCACGAACATTTTCCTTTCAAATTAAGAACATGTTTTTAGAGAGTTATGTTCAATTGAGCAGATACTCGTTTTTTAATGTGGGGATTAACTTAAATATTTCTGTACTTTTCATATGAGTAGATGGTTATTTGCTGGATTTTGCTAGTATAATATATTCATTTATCTCCCTCTTTCTCCTCTTTCTCCTTTCTTTCTCTTTCTCCTCTTTCTCTCTCTTCTTTCTCCTCTCTCTCCTCTCTCTCTCCTCTCTCTCTCTCCTCCCTCCCTTCCTCCCTCCCTCCCTCCCTCCGGTTTCCTTCTATATGTATGTGGTACTGAGGTTTGAACCCAGGGGCATTTTACCTCCAAGTTACATCTCCAGCCCTATTTTTTTTTTTTTATCTTGAAACAGGGTCCCACAAAGTTGCTGAGGCTGGTCTTAAATCTGTGATCCTTCTGTCTCAGCCTCCTAAGTACTGGGATTGCAGGCGTGTGCTGCTGTGCCTGGCTAACTCATGCTATTTTCTTGATGCTTCTGGCTTACCCTCTGCTCAGCCACGTGACTTTCTATCTTCAGGACCAGTGTGGTGCCCCCCATAATGCGGTCTTCTACGGTGTGGAATCTGCCATTCGGCCATGAGAACCCTTAACTTGAAGCGGACACGTGTCCGAGACGTGATGTCTGACCTTTTTGTTCTTCTCACCTGCAGTCAGTTTCTTTGTCTCCTAATGGCATCGTCCGTGACCCCTGTTACACAAAACATTTCTAGGAGGTTCATTAACTCCTGGCTCTCAGTGAGGATGTGATAACAAGGGCAGCAGAGACCATTTGCCAAGTTCTGGTGTTTGAACCCCCAGCCTTGCTCTCCTTCTCCTAACGGGAGGACTGACTTCCCGGATTCTGCGCTGAAAGGCCTGTGCTAAGGTGTCTCTCTTCTCCGAGGGGAGCCAGGGCCAGTCTGTGTCAGGTGTGGAGGTGGGTTGAAACGTTTCCGGTAGAGGTGTGTGGCATTCCAAGTGTCCTGTGGGAAGACCAGTTTATGGTGTGCCTTCCTGCACATGGTTTTGTGGCTCCAGCCCCAGTACCTTTGCACCTCCTCTTCTTCCTCTGATCCTGGTTCCTCCCGTTGGAGAGACTTTTCCCGGCTCACTTGGTCCTTTGTTCCTCTTTTCTTCTCTTCCCTTTATCTTCAGAGCCCTGGCCTTCACTTGGCATCTTATATATTGGTTTATTTGCTCCTCGCCGGAAAATTGGCCTTGTGGCAGCTCCCTGCTCATGGTTGTATTTTTTTTTTAAGCTTAAAATAGTACCTATAATGTACAAATGCATGTTGAAAAACATGCATATTCAGTCTTAGGGATACCCTGAGGAAAAGGTATTATTCCCATGATATTGGGGAGAATCCCAGACTTCCCAGACTGAGATGACTAGAGACTGTTACTCAAGGTCCTGAGGGAGTCTCGGCCCTGCTGGACCCCTGTGCAGCCATCTGCCTCCCAGACTTACAGGGCCCAAGGATGTCTTCTGTTAGTGCATTTGGAAATTCCCAGAAGATGCCATGGACTATAGCAGAAGGTAGCACAGAGGAGAGTCATGGACAAGAGTTCCCTCTGGCCTGAGAAAACAGGAAGCCATGGAAAGCTGAAAAAACAGGGAAGAGGCTCAGTGTGGGGACCAAGGGGCATGACATTGTGGAAAAGGCTGTGGAGGATCTGCCAGCCTACATGTCTGTCTCAGGTTTCCCCCTGTGTTCCGCACAGGCTCTCCCACTGGTGAGGCCCCAACACTCTAGGACAGTTTTCTAGTGCTGATGAACTCTTGCAGGTGGGGCTGGTGAGGCATGGAGTGAGGGCAGCCCAGCTACACGGAGCCTGCTTGTGTAGAGCGTCATGCAGTTTTATTACTGTAGGTGTTGTGTAGCTGGGGATCACATATGTTCTCTGTGCATCAAAGTAAATTTCCAGGAGAAAGGAACCTATGCTGGCCCCAGAAAACTTGCTCAAGATTATAAAGTTTACCTGGAATGTGCCACTTATCACATGGCTCTGTTCTGAGTCATCTGAGCTCTAAAAGTAGTGTCCCTGTCATAGGTAGCTGTTGGGTTATTTAGGTAAGGCATTCAATAATGTTTAATAGGCTCTCTTCTCTTTGGCATATGGTAAATGTTTTTGTTGAGGTGCTGACTGCTGCTGTAACAAGCAGACCCTCACAAGCAGAATTGCTAGGATGTAGATTTATTGCATGTGCAGGTGAAGTCCAGAAGAGGTGATAGTATTAGCTGGACTGTTCTCTTCAGTTGGTGACTCTTTATTGGTGTTGCCATTTTTAGTAGGCACATGGAGTTCAAGTCTACCATCTTGGTAATGTCATATTCCATCTGTAGATCACGTTCAAGGCCACCATGGTTATCTACATCAAACTGGAGGAGGAAAAATCATGGCGGAAGGGGGTACAGGAAGGCCGAGGGGACACAGGTTGCTTATATTCATTTTCCATTGGCCAGAGCTCGGTCCTATAACAAACCTGGAAGTATGGGTTAGGGAGCTGGGCGGTGTAGCCAGGAAGAAGCAGAAACAAGCTTAGTCAGCAGCCAGCCCTTCTCTGCCCTATATGAGACCATGTTTTTAAGTAGCAGATCCTTTTAGATTATATTTTTAAGCATTCCAGAGTACATTGTTGGAAAAAAATTTTTTTTGATCCGTACTTTACAGATGAAGAAAACAGACTCAGAACTTGAGTGACTTGCTCAAGACCTGGGATGCTGGTGTGGGGCTAGAATCCAGGCATGCTGAGGTCTTCACCCAGGCTGCGCCCTACACTTTTATCCCTGAGTCCTTGGATATGGCCGAAAGCCCTATGCTGGGTCTCTTATTCGTGTCAGTATTGTGCCAGCTCTGCGAAGGATAAGGCTAGAGTTGCCTGCCATTGCTGAAGCTCTGGGGTCTTCGTGTCTTTAGTAGCGGCACACTGGTCAGTGGGGAGAGAACTATAGAGTTGTTTGGTGGGTGGTGGGGGTTTTCAGAGTGTTCTGGGAAGAAAGAGGTGAACATTTCAATCAAATTCTCGAGAGCAGGGGAATCAAAGGAGACACGTGATTAGAGAAGATTGCAAGCTAGGTGTGGTGGCGCAGGCTTGGGAGGCTGAGGCAGGAGGATCACAGGTTAATGACCAGACTCAGCTGCTTTAGTGAGTCCCTGTTTTAAAATAAAGGATGAAAAATAATAGGGTTGGGGGTGTAGCTCCAAGGTAGAATGACCCTGGGTTCAATTCCCAGTACTGAAAAAATAAATAAAACAAACAACAACAAACCCCAGAAAAACCCTTCTTAAAACACAACAAAACTATCTGTTCTTCTGAAACTCAATATCAAGCCCAGGCTTCTCATAGACCCTGGAAGGGGACCAGGGGACCTTGAACTCCCTTGAGGGTCAAATAGCTTACAATGAGTTAGAAACCCCAGATCCTGCTCAAATCCCTGGATTCTGCATGGTACTAAAGAAAGACTTTTTTAAAACTTGACCTGACAGGTCAGAATGAAGATATCCGTTGTGAAGAGCATCTTCTTTGGGCCTCTGAGATGCCTCTGCTTCAGGCTCCAACAACAGCCTTCCTCGATGTTTACTGTCTACCTGAGACCCAGGCTCCCTCTTCGGCTTTTCTTGTGCCGTGTTGCCAGCTGTGGCATGGACCTTCCTCGTCTCTCCAGCCTGGCCTTGCCTGGGAAACGAGTTGGTGGGCCTTGCCTTGGGGAGATCCTTTCTGAGATACACAAAGTTAGAAAACTATGCTTTGCCAATAGGAGCACTGGGGTTATGGGAAGTCGTGTGTGTGTGTGTGTGTGTGTGTGTGTGTGTGTGTGTGTGTGTCCATTCTTCCTAGCAAGGATGAGCACATCAGCTCAAAATTGCTTCTACCCCCAGAATTTACCCTTGGAGGTATCACGAAGACATGAGCTATTTGATTGGCTCAGGCTCCCTGTGCCTGCTGAAGCTGGAGGGAGGCCAGCACAGGAGCCCTGCAGGGGTTTTGTGAAGCTCCCTGCTCTGTTCTTTCTGTACAGCTCCATTAGGAATCTGTATCTCTCCTCCTCACTTGGTTCATCCAGTGAGTCACCCGGAAGGCATCAGAGCCTCCTCATCTCGGCAGCCGCGGGGCATTGGTGCCTGGCTAATTATGGGCAGCTCTGATCTGCAGGAGCAGGTTGAGTAGAGAGCTCCGTGGAGAAATGAGCCAGACTGGAATGGGCTCCAGCGGGCGGGCAGGCAGTCTCAGTCATGGCTGCATGGTGGCTTGGGGTGAGGTCTGGGCATTTTTGCTCTGTGACAGATTGGGGACACACAGAAAAGAGGAGCTCAGGCTTTGTTCTGACCTGGAGCAGTGCTGAAGTCCAATGTAGACTCAGAGGTTTTGCAGCAGGGGAGTGAGAGCAGAGGCTCAGAGTTCCAATGAGGATGACTCTCGGCGGCCTGTGCACAAGTTCCTGCTAATGTATCCTGATCATCTGTAGCTCAGAGGAGATCTTTTCCCTGCTGTAGCCAGCACAGAGTCACTGGCCCCAGAGTTCACAGGGTAGAAAAATCCTTTAGAACCTTGTACAAATTTGCATTTTTGAGCAGTTCAGAATATGGCCCCAAAGGGTATTATTTCTAGCACCCAAATTCTTCAGGCTCAGATTGGCCTTAAAACTTTAGGGATAGAGATGTGCTTTTCAAATGCAAATTGTAGAGACATTTAAATGAATGGGGCCCACAGGACCAGTGGGAGCCCTAGATCCCAATTAACCTGGAGCATTAGAATTGCCTCAGTGGAAGGAATCCCCACCTGGCCTGGCTTGGGTGACACTCTCCAGACCCAGCAGCTGGCTCTGCTCATGTCAGGAGATGGTTCTAATCCAAGGCCAGTGATAAGGTGCTGCTCTGTAGAATTTTAAAAAACTGAACACTCTGGCTTCTGCACAAAGTTTAGCTGTGGAACTAGGAATCTCATTTTACATGATATCTTGCTTTCAAAGGGCAGCTTTGGTCATGGAAAAGACAAAAGCCTTGTGCAGTTTTCTCCCCCGCCCAGTGGATAGCAAGATAGATGGAATGTAGTGTGTGTGAGTGTGTGTGTGTGTGTGTGTGTGTGTGTGTGTGTGTTGCAGTACCAAGGATGGAACCCTCCAGGGTACTCTACCACTAAGCTAGGTCCCCATCTATTTTTATTTTGAGACAGGGTCTCCTCAAGCTTCGCAGGCTGGCCTGGAATTTATAATCCTCCTGCCTCAACCTCATAACTAGTATTTCTAAACTCCTCTTTCAGATAACTTTATCAAAAGCTGATAAAAACACTCTGGAAAGGAAAGGGGGGAAGAGTTGGACTTTGAGGGGTTTGAAATACTTTAATCGATTTGTATTGCTGATGCTAATGGTTTCCCTTTTCTTCAGTGATTAGATGGCTGGAATCTGAATAAGTCCAGTGGGCTCTTGCATTTATATTTAAGTATAAAAATCCCCATTAGCAAGAGGTTTTGCATGAGGAGAGTATGTTGCACAGGAATAAGGAAGCCGAGTGCATTTCTAGTTGTTCTCTGCAGAAGCGAGCTTTGGTCTAGGCTGATCCACGGGCGTCCCCGTAGCTCCCTGCTTGCAGCTTCGCACCATTTCCACCTTAGTTACGCTTCTCCTTGGATCTTAGCATTTTTTCTCCCACCCCGATCCAGTATGGAAGAGCTGATGTGAGGCCAGGATTCAGAAAAGCTGTCATGTGGCGACAGGCAGCAACTTAACCGAGGGAGATGGGAGTGGGGAAGAGGGAAACACCCTGATGCGTATGATGTACATTCAGACTTATCCAAGTCGATGAGCTGAACTCCAGGGGCGAGGGGATGGGGTGGTGCTGGAGAAGGGCTAAAAGTGTGATGTGTGCACCTATGCCCGTACTTCCTGTATCTCATAATGACATATGATTACAATGCACCAATAAATTAAAAAAAAATCCACGAGTCACCTATTATAGATGATTCCACAGGAAATCCATTTTTACACATGGATTAATCATCCGGTCCAGGTCCGGTTGAGTTCCTGATCCTGTTTCCTATTCTGTTTTCCTGGACCCTGAAATCTGTTAAACATAAGCATTTACACCAAGCCTGGCATGGTGGCGCACGCTTGTGATCCCAGCATTTGGGAGGCTGAGACAGGAGGATTGCGGTTCTCAGTTTCAGCTACTTAGGCCCTTTGCAACTCAGTGAGACCCTGTTTCAAAATAAAGAATAAAAAATAGGGCTGAGGGTGTAGCTCAGAGGTAGAATGCCCCTGGGTTCCATCCCCAGTACCGCCAATAATAATAGTAGTTGTAATAATAATAATAATAATAATAAATAATGATAATAATACCCATACCCTGTTATCTACCCACTATCAAAGGTCTTTATCAAAAGCAGTTTTTGGCTGTGTTGATTACTAACCAGTTTGCTATCTGGGGACCACAGGGACATAGTGGCAGAGATAAAGATCGAGGTCACTTTCTTTAGCATTCTCCCCAACCCCACTGGCATGAAGCTCTCATCCAGTCTACCTTGTCTACAAGATTCAATGTCATGAGTTCTCACAAGCGAATCTAGGGGCAGTCAAATGGGGAGGAAGGCTTCCCTCCCTCCTCTCCTCAGCCTCTTTCTGCAGAAACGCAAGGTGGCAATGAAATGCTGGCATCTTCTTTCTGATTGCTTTATGTGCTGAGACTCCATCCAGAGCATTTTGTCCAGTCTTCTGTCTGATCACCTTGGAAAATACTAAGGCAAGCAGCTCACAGCCCATCTATCAAAGCACCATGCACAGTGCGTGTCTCCTTTATTAGATGGAATAATCATAAGCAGTCAGAGGAACGTGTGTGTGCTGGGAAAGCTGTCTCCGTGACTCCTCCTGCCTTGTGTTCTCTTACTTTGCCTCCTGGGGAGAGCAGCTGACAGAGGAAAGGGAAGAGTTTAGCTCACCTCATTAAAATGACTTTCTAGTCTCTAGTGAGCTTTCTCTCCAAGTAAACTCCGCTGTGTTCTGCTGGGATTATTAGACACAGAGCATGAGTCATAGACTGGTCCTCTAGAACTCTCTGCACTGTTTACTATGTGGCACAGGGGTGGCATGGCTAGAGGCTCTCTAATTCATTATTTATAGGGAAGATGAACAGGGCTCCAACAGGCTACTATGGGGACCAATTGCATCGTATTTTGATGGTACGGAAGGAAGCTGGGTCCCAGGCAGGGAGCGAGAAGGAGCTGGAGATGGGTGACCTCCAGTTTCCTTCCCAGCAGCATGAGCCTGCTCCCCAAAAGCTGCACGGGCAGAGTCACGGCCACAGCCTTGGCCCGTGTGTCACATATGCAGAATTTTCAGGAGGCGCTCCCTGGCGTGTGCAGTGCCCCTGTCCCTTGAAAGCAGGCACGGTACTTGCTCCATTGTGGTTTCACAGTACATGCTGGTTCCTCTGCATGGACTCTCCTCCTTTCTTCCATGGAGTGGATGGAGCACACTCGTCTCTCCCCAGGTAGGGTCGGCCCGGGCTCCCCTCCTCCGTGAAGCTGACCCTGCCTTCTGCCCCATGTGGCTGAATGTAGCTGCCCTTCATCCTTCATGGCTGCGCGGTGGTGCTGCCTGTGGAGCCTGGCACCTGCCTCCTTGCTGCACCTGGAAGGCCAAGCCTCGTTGTCTTGTATCCATCCACCTATTAGGTACTTGCCACAATTTGCCAAATCAACGAGCCTTTGGGAAGAAAGAAAACGAAATTTTATTGATGGGGGAAAAAGTGAACATGACATTCATTTTACAAGCTGAAATTTTCTGAAGCCCAAAGGACAGGGAGAATCTTCCTTTTAAAGATAGTACTTCAGGGTCGTGAGGGTGTGATTATCAGAAAGAAGACACAATCATGGCTTGCATTTTCCTTGACATGAGTTGGCCTGGATTTGCTGGCACCAGCTCTTCCTTCCCAGGGTCAGTCAACTGATAAGAACATGTTACTTGTTAACAGGGAAAGAAAGTTAAGGAAGAAATGTTGGTCTTAAAACAAGCCACCTGCTTGCTGAGCCATGTGCTTGTAATTAGTCCAAGAAATGGATGCCCCCCCTTACATTTTTACCATGCACAAATATTATATAGAAAAATATGCCTGGAACATATAGGTAGTTAATACATATTTGTTAAATGAATGAATGGGTTTTGGGGGATTAAGATGGTTTGAAATACCTAGCCATTATATGTAGACACGAAGAACTAATTGTTCCTGTGGAATCTAGCTTCTCCTGCTTGTCTTTTTGTTATTTTTGGCTTATCAAGAACACTACCCAAACCTACTTTGATTTGTAGCACTCAACCTAAATAATTCCTGCATGTTCTCTGATATCACTCTGGTTTTCCCGGGGGAAGCACCACTCCTGGATGGACGAGATTTAGCTTTGTCTCTGGGTCTTCTGAAGGTAGGGGCCCCTCCACAGGCCATCCTGGAGAAGTTGGGCAGTATCATACTTGAATTCCTGGCTAAAAGAAAATTTGATCTTGGTGTACTGGTTAGCATGATACATACCATGGTGACCTAGAATATGTACCTTTTTTTTTCCTTTTCAGTTGAATGATAAAAGGAAGATAGTCTTATAAGGGATGGAGATGTAGTACCTTTTCTTCAAGCTGCTCAAAGCAGGTCATGAGCAAGGCCCTTGTGGCAAGTGTAGTAGACCAGTAAGACTGTTCTGCGTGGATGTCTGGCTCTATTCTTTATCAACTGGCCACAGAGCAGTGTTTGCACGCTGGTCTCTGGGTTCCATTTGGAAAATGCTGTGCTGAAATCTGCAGCTGGTGACCTGGCCCCAGGCCATCACAGCCCAGGCTCTATCCCAGCCTGGAGCAGCCAGCAAAGCCACCAGAGGGGCTGATGGGAGGCACTTTTGCTGTGGGCAGAGGCCTGAGGTCTTCTGCTCTCCCTGAGCTGACACACCACACAGAAAAGAGGTGAAATTTGACGCTCTAAGTCTTTGCTGAACCCGTGAGCAGAATATGTTCCTGGGTATTTAAAACGGGTAGGGAGGAAATGGTACCTGGCTTACAGGGACCCTCAAAAGCAAGAGGGTCTTTTTTCCCTAAGTGTATTTATTTTTCCCATTAAGCCTTTAAGTCTTTAGTTTCTCCTGTCCAAAATCAGTCACTGAAGATAGGTCCTGCCACTGGGAAATACTTGGCTTCAGCTAGGCAGTGGCTATTTGGACATAGAGTTCTCTTCTGGCAGCCAATAGCCAGCTTTTCAGATTAGAAGAGTGGACAGGGCTGACACTTTTATGCCTGATCTACAGGGATGCCAGGGTGTCCTACTATCCTCATGTGTGTGTGTGGGGGGGGATTGAGATTGACTTATTAAATAGGTATGGGCATATGCATCCAATCCCCTTTATTTATGGATTCTCTTTCTGCCATGCTACCTACTAGCTGCGATTTATTCATTTCCCCCACCTCCCCATCAGTGTTCACAGGACCTTTGCAGACACTTGGAGCAGTGACACCTTTGAGTTGCCTGCCTGTCATAGATTTCTCAGCTGAGGTCAAGTAAGGTACCACTCTACCTTGTGCTTCAGTTCTCTTGCTGGACACAGATGCCATTTTGGTGGTCTTTTTTGTGGCACACATTCCCACATTTTCTTGCTCTTTGGTGATTCTGTTTAAATTGACCACCCCCTCCCCCAAACACACCGTCAAAGTGTCCTGTAGTTTTCCCTCGTGTGGGATTGTTGTGACATCTTTTACGGAGAGGGACCACACATGATGGTGTTAGATGAGATTCATCTGAGTGTGAGTTATGGTCTTGTTGGCCTCAAGCTCCCTCTTGATGGATCAGCAATATAGATGGAATAAGGTGTCTTTAAACAACCATACAGAAAACAATTATGCACTGATTGGTTTACAAAGTTCTTGACCAGATGCTTAAAAGAGCCTAACCTGGATTTCCCTTAGGAGCCAGGGTTTGAGATTAATCATTTCGGTATCTGTGGCGACTTTATAGAGCATAACTTAGTGAGAACAGACCACGCAAAGTACCAAAGGGCAGAGGGTTTTATATGGGCAGTGGGCATAAATAGGTGATAAAGTGACAAGAGAGTCAGTGTCCCCAGTCCTGAGAGCCTGAGCTCTGCGGAAAGGCTCACAAGGCCTAAGGCGAGTCTGTAGCCTCTGCCTGGAGCGAAAACAGGAACATTCCTTTCCAGAAGGCCAGGTCTCCTCCTGAGAGGTCAGGTTGACCAGGCAGCCACCATGGTCTTTTTCAGGTTTTCCTCCTCATCCTAGCATTTGCAGTGTGTCCTGGGGAACTTAGAGTTTTCAGGTACACACTTGCGAGTAAAAATGGGTCATGCAAATTCCTTGACTGGGGGTTGTTTGCCAAGTGCTGTGGGTATCCAGAGGAGGGACAGACACCTCTGGAGGCCAGAGAAGCAGAAAGACTCAGATGTGAAGGGAGGAAGGCAGGGTGGAGAGGGAGGCACAAGGCAGCAGAGTCGGGTGGAGAGGGAGCCCAGGTGAGTGGTAGATGGCGGGATGGCAGCCTGTGTCATGGTCACAGGTGAGAAGCCCTTAGGGAGCTCATGAGTGAGCTGAGAACGGGGTAGGTATTGCTTTCAGATGACCTGTGTGGCTTCAAGGGTAAATACCTCCAAGCATGAGGGATGGCCTGTCCTTACCCTACCAGAAAAGATGCTTTTTAAATATTGTCTCTATGGTGGGGTGGGGGTGACCGCTCTCCAAGAGGTGTGTTGAAGCATCAAAATAGAATTCCTTTACTGAAAATAAAACAGGCACTAGATATGCTTGGCACCCTTTGCAGAGGGCCTGGGGGCCTGGCTGCCTTGGTTTTCAGCTTCTTGACCCCTTTGCTATGCAGTCTTGAACAATAAACTTCACTTCTCTGATATGCAGTCTGCTGTCTGTGGAGTAGAGGAAGTATGCCAACATCAGAGGCAATTTGTAAGATTAGATGAGTTAGTGAAATAAAGTACCTGGGGGAAGTGCCTGGAATATAGTAAATCCTAGTGCTAGCTAGCGTCATTCTCTTCACTATTTAAGGAGATGGTGGGGAAGAGCTGCGTCATGTCCCACAACCTGCTTGAGAACTGGCAGCTCGCTGTGTTGCAGTTAGCTGTCAGGTGTGCATTAAAAAAAAAAAAAAAACTTGAACGCCTTTGCATGGGGCTGGCACAGTCCGCAGTCCATCTTTCACACCACTCTGTTATCCCAAGCCTATCCTGCCTCACACACACATTTAGTATCCCCTGCTGTCAACTCCCTGGACACAGGGGCAGAGGACACAGGAAGTTGTGCTGGGAGAGGAGGAGGTTGATGAGAAACTATTTGCAGGATTAGCCACAAACCAGGCCAGCTGTCAGCCCGCATACTTGGGTGTGTGCCCTGTTTATAAAGCACTTGTGTATTTCCAAGCACTGGGTTCAGCCTAGGATCTCAGATGATCGGTTTCTATGGCAGCAGGTTCTCGGGTCAAAAGGGCGGCCCAGGAGCTTACTAGTGGCTCCAGGCCCTCCTGGCAGCCTGTGAGACCTCACCTCTGTGTAGCATGCCCAACCCCCTGCTTCCTGAGCCTGTAGCTGGCCTCTCCCATTCCACTCCCAACTTGTACTTCTCACCCCAGCCAGCAGTGCTCCAGGCAGATGCGCAGCCCACCTTTCAAGGCATAAACCAGCCTGAAGAGCCCTGGCCTTTAGAAGAACTCTCTTTAGTGTGGCCTTGAGCAGTTCATCAAGCCCTGCAGCATTCTTCCTGTTGTCTGAAGCTGGGACACTCTAAGGCTTACAGTTCCTCCTGTGATTGTTGGATCAGAGGGGACAATGTGTGAAGAGGTGCCTTTCAACTTAAAAAAAAAAAATCATAGACATTCTCAAAATGACAGGCATTCAAAATAATTAGTGTGGCTGCATTATTTCTGGAAGCATGGGTGAGCGTCCGCAGACAGGGTCAGAAAGCAAGAAGGGATGTCCACTTTTCTGTGAGGCAGCAGCTGCCCTGGGGAGAGAAGGAGCCCTGGACTCAGGATTTTGTACTAAAGTTAGCTCTGAGAAAAGGGGTCAGAGTTATGTCCTGCAGTGGGCTGCTGACTTCTGTGGATCTGGCCACCCTGGTTGAAGGTCCTCAGGCTCACAGTGACCCTGTGAGTTGCCGTTCTGAACCTCATATGATCTTGGGAGGCATGGAGTGCATTCTGGTTTCACTTAGGGTCCTCTAAAATTTTTTTTTTGTGTGTGTTTTTTTTTTTTTTACCTTGGAGAAAGAAAACATCAGAGCTTCCTGTCCCCCTCTGTCACTCCCTACTAGGGTGGGGAGAGGAAGGTTTCTTGAATCCTTGGGAGGATGAAATATGTGAAGACCAAATTCTCAAAATGCTGTGAGTGTTCAGGAAATGTTAACTCTTATTAAAAATAGCACTGTACCTGTTATCTTCAGCCCTTGCTTCCTGTTAGATAGTAGATATACTATAAACAAGCCATAAAATTGTCAATTTTCTAGTACATTAAAAAAGAGTAGAGCCAGGTGTGGTGGTGCATGCTTGTAATCCCCGCGCTTGGGAGGCAGAGATTGGAGGATCGCGCAGGTTCGAAGCCAGCCGTGCGCACTGGCTTAGGAAACCCTAGTTCCAAATTTAAAAAATGTAAAAATAGGTCTGGGAGTGTAGCCCGAAGGTAGAAGGGCTTCCAGGAACCCCAGTACCGCCAAAAAAAAAAAGTACCGGGGCATAGTAGAACACACTTGTAATCCCAGTACTTGGGAGGCTGAGTCAGGAGGATCGTGGTTCATGGACAGCCTCAGCTACTACTTTAGGGAGGCTTTTTGCAACTCATTGAGACCCTGTTTCAAAATAAAGAATAAAAATTTGGGTGGTGGGGTGGAGCTCAAAGGTAGAACGCTCCTGGGTTTAATCCCCAGTACTGAACAAAAAAAGTAACTACATTAAAATATAGAAACAGGTGACATTTTAATAATGTATTGTGCTTGCGGGAAAATACCTAAACTATTTCAACACATGATATATAGAAAAGTTATTTTACAGTTTTGTTCTGGGTACTAGTTCTTTGAAATCCATCATGCATGTTGTACTACATCTCAATTTGGACCAGGTACATTTCACGCACTCAGTAGTCACACGTGGCTACCATATTGGACAATATAGTTGTACCTGTGTTAGCCAATTGCTTCTAAAATGTGGCCTTCAAGACTGTTGCTCATCTATTCTTCCCTGTCCTTGGAGTAACCTTGGTTCCAACTTCTTTATCTGGTTGATTCCTATTTGACCTTCAGAGCAAGATCTAGCATCAGATTCCCCAAGAAGGGTTTTCTCATCTTACGGTTTGAGAAAGAAGTCTCTCTTCCTACAGTTCATGACCATTGGCCTGGGCCTGGGCTCCTACAGATAGATTATAGGAACAAAGGGAATCCTTGAAATAGAGTGGCTTCACAGGATTGCTCTTGATCCATTAATCCTCAGATTAAAAAGTTTGAGTAAAGTCTTTAGAGAGTTCACCTTCCTCTGAACAGGTTCACGGTGACTGGAAAGTTATGAGTGGGCGTCACAAGGAACATTTGCAGGGACCTATTCACAAGTTCCCTCTCTACCCCAGTTCTATGGGATCACCATTTTTTTTTTTTGTCTATATGTTGGATTTTAGTTGCCAGAATTTCTGTCTATTCATAGCCTAATAGAATTGTGAATCTGCATGGTTTTAAATGTGGTCAACTTTAGGTATATCTGATCATAGGATTTGGGAGAGGAGACCCAGAATTTGTGACTGAGGAAACAAATTCCATCTCAATTCGTTTTGTCCTTTGTTGTGCATTGGAAAGATGAAATGATAGTGGGGAAATATAGGGAAATACAGGTGTTTTCATTTTTATTTAGTCTTGAAGTGTTGGGAATTGGATCCAGGGTCTTGTGCGTGCTAAGCAAGCATTCTGTATTTATCTACATCCTTAACCCTTGAAATACTATTATTAAGGGAGGCTGATTTGGAAATATACATGATTAGTATTGGTTGCTGGTACCTTCAGAACAACTGGTCTGGGTTCAAATCCCCATTCTATTGTCTATAAGGCTTTTGTCAAATCGCCTAGCCTTTGTTTCCTTGTTTGCTTATCTGCCAATTGGGCATAGTAACCATTTGATGGTGTTACTATAAACAGATAAAGTGGGATAACACATCTAGTAGTTAGAGTATGCTAATTTCCAGTTGGTAGCGCTTGTGGTATTGTTTATCTTTTAGTTATTCATTTATAGTTGTGTTAAGTAATGATTTGCTTTTAAAAATCTCATTTGTCAGAAGCTATTAAAGGAGTGTTTCAATATCTTCTCTTAATGCTTAGGCACTCTCTCTTACATTTAAAAGAATATCTTGCTTGTTCCTTTTAACTTTTCATGATTAAAAGATTGGAATGTTATTTACATTCAGTAAAATTTACCCTTTTGAATATAGGAGTTGATGAGTTTTGACAAACTTGATATAGTTTCGTAGGTGTCAAAATGAGATGTCTAGTTAGTATAAAGTTTCAGTTATATAAGATAAAGTATTTTCAGAGATCTATACAATATAGTGCCTATAGTAAAAAAAAAAATAAAGCAAAAAACAAAAATAACTATTATGCCCTCAAAAATCTGTTAAGACGGTAGATCTCTTGTTAAATGTTGACACCATAATTTAAAATGAAAGGAAACTCAGCAGTAATGAGTATATCTGTTACTTTGTGGTATGAGTTCATGTGTGCATATCTGTCTAACCTCATCAAATGGTAGACAGAGTTTGTTTGCCTACCAAACCTATTTAGGTTAGCCTAGGTGTGACTATTAAAAGTTCTATCACCTCAGAGTTCCCTTGCACACTTCCCAGTCAGATCCCCATCTCCCCTCAGGCTCTGGTGCCACTGACCTGACATACATCCCTACAGATTTTCTTTTTCTAGAATGTCCTGATAGTTTTGTCCTTCATATCCTTAATATTTTTTTTGTGTGTGTATGCTTTGTCAAGCACCATGTAAGTGGACTGTGTTTTTGTTTAACAGGACAACTTTTTAATTTTGTTTCTCATATTAGAAACCTTATATTTTGTGTATACTTTTTGTATATTTTATCACTCTTTACATTGTGTTATGATTTAAGAGAATTCTTATACTACTTTGCTTAGGTTGCAAATCTATATTTCTCCAATGATTAAACATCAATATAAATAAAGATGGGAGTAAGTTTTTACCCCCTTAATATAAATTTTTGTTGTACCTTTTCTCCTTATTTCTGCCCAGTTCCTTGCCAATTTTCAGTGGTTGATATAGTTCTAAGGTTAAAACATTTATAACTCCATATAGAAGTTATAAATGTTTTCATAAGGTTTCATGGCTTAATTATTTTTTCCATAAGTTTTTCTTTAAGCAGTTTTTGACCTTTATATTTAGTTTTTAAATTACCGTCTTTAGTAGCTATTTATGTTGAATTCTTAAGTTTCAATGATTGTCATTGCTCTGCCTCTCCTGATACTTTGGACCTCGTGCACACTTGAGTTCTTACATTTCTCTCTCAGATAGCTGCCATACATCTGGGAAAAGTTTTTCACTAAAGGCACGAATGATAATTTTCTAGGTTCTTTAGTATCTGAGAAGGCATCTGTTTCTTCTCACTCGGATGATGAGTTGCCTGGGTAGAAGACTTCTTTGCTAGGGTACATACCTATTTATAATTAGGCAGCTCTTGTCACCTGGTGGAATGGGGCAGCAGCCTCAGATCAGCCTGGCCTCATCCCTAGGTGTGCAGATAACATGACCTTGCCCACTTGCTAACACCCAAAGATGGTCTCCTTAACCCTTGAGGGTGTCTGGGTGTAAGTGTCTATTCATCTTATTTTCCCAGGAAATCAGCACTCCTCGTGCTCGAGGCTCTTTATCCTGTATAAGACGAAGCCCCTCACTTCCTCTTTCTACACATTCCCTTCGCTTCCCTTGCCGACTTTCTCCTGTTGCTGTTGGTCCCATCATCCAGGAACCTTCTGACCTGTTCAGTCTGCTCCTGCATCCCTCTGGTCCAGCCCTTGACTAGCCATCTGCTCTTTTTGTCTCTGCTGCTCTGCCTGCTTCTGCCTGGCTCAGGGGCAGGATGCAGATGCTCTCACGGTGTTCTCAGAGTCCTGGACCCTGGGCCTGGCAGGCCCTTGGCAGTCCTACAGGGCTGCTGACACTCGATCTGAAACTGTGCCTCTCTTGCCAACTCTCATGTAATGGTCTCCTCTTTTTTTCTCTAGCCTCTCTCAAGTCGTTCTTCTAAGTGTTCTTCCAGGGCTCCTCTTTCTCAGAACTCAGTGAGTTCATCTAGAACCACCTCCACTCTCCCTCCAATGACTTCCCGTGACCTTAGGTAAAGTTCCATGGAATTTTCCATGGTCATCCCCACCCACCCTTGAATTTAGATCAAGCCCTTCTTCCATGGACACCCGTAGCACTCTGCCCTTGTCCTGTCTTCATCCTAACATTAGAATATTAGTAACACCTGCCTCCTGGGTTTGTGGTGAGGATTAAATGAGGGACAACACACAACATGTCTGAGATAGTGCCTGGCACATGGTAAGTGCTCAGTAAGACCCAGCTGTCCATAATAGCACTGAGCTATTCGTACTTGAGACTGAACCCCATGGCATTTCTACTTCTGACTACACCCCCAGGCCTATTATTTTTTTTTTTTAGTTTTGAAACAGAATCTCGCTAAGTTACTGAGGCTGGCCCCGAACCTGTAATCCTTCTGTCTCTGCCTCCCAAGTAGTGGGATGATAGCTTTGTGCCACCATTCCCGGCTTGTTACTAGGATTTTCACTAATATTTTTGGCTTTAGCACACTGATACTCTTGGGAGCATAAACCGTATCTTCATACTTTTTAACATCCTTCTCTCCCACCCTCTCACAGTGTCTTTGAAGTACAACAGATGCTTAAAGATGTTTGTGGTCCATTGAGACCAGAAGAAGCCATTTAAAGCTATCTGTAGTTGATCCATGTTGTTAACATGCTCAGAGGCAGTTTCCTGGCCAATTAGTCCAACTTTTTGGATTAGTAAGGGAAAAACTGTTGAGAATGTACTGCAGGAAAATGAAGTTCTAAGACATCTCGATAAAGAAAGATCAGCGGGAGATCTTTGGCATACAAACTTATTATAAATACTTCTTAATGGTAGAGATTAAAATGTTTTCTCCTCAGTAGAGTCTTAATGTCCTTGAAGACAGAGATTTCGGCTGCTGTCTAGGTCATCATTTTTCTGAACCTTTCATTGGGGCCACACACTGAGCAGATACTCAATAAGCACTGAATATTGATTTAGATATTACTGGAATATTATTGAATTAGATTTTGAGTCCATCTCCTAAATAACTTCTGCCTTGTGCTTTTTTCTTATTTCCCCCCACACCTGTTTATGGGGAGTTTTTTTTCCCCCAAAATTATCTTTCCAGAAATAGGAAACAAGTCTTCTTGGAGTTCATCAAAGATGGATCAATAAATCTATTTCCTGAGGGTTTTTCTCACCTATAAATGATAGATGATCCTGAGACCCGCTGCTACCCATAGCTGTTGATGAAGATGGAGTTTCCCCAGTCTTTTCTTTCTGTCCTCTATGAAGCAAGCTCTTATTCAGTGAAAATGGCCCTCTTCTAGGTTTCTAGCATCTGCAGCAGGAAAAGCTTCCTGTGAACATATATGGTTGTTTAGAATGAAAGCCAGTCATCTTTAGGGTTCTAGATTACCCAAACCACCCACTTCTCAAAGCCCTGCCCCATACTGGAAAGACAAGCAAAAGATTTGAAGATTAACTTCAGACTTGGAATCCGTTCTGTGTCCAGAGCCCAAAGTGTTGCTCTTTCTTCTCGGGGAGGATTTTTTCTTCCTGTTCCCACTCTAAAAGCTGCGTGTATCTTGGAATTTTTCCATGGAAGTGATTTTATAATTAGCCAAGTTTGCCTTTTGACAGTATATGCTGATGAATGTAGGCTCATAGGACAAAATAAACCCCCAGAAATTATGAATGAGGTCATATCTGAAAGTCTCCCAAGGATTTAAACTCGCCCTACCTCATCACCCCATTGTTCATGGGTCCACAACTGTGGCCCATGAGTCAAGTCCCATTGACTCTGGCCCTTTACTGAAAAAGTTTGCTCAGTTCTTAAGTTTCTGCTCCCAACAAGCCCATCTAGCCCTGTGCACTGCCCCTATTTACCCAAATCTGTCCAGCATCCTCAATTCTCTTCATTTGGGACTAAATACCTACCTCTGTGACTTCAGACCTGCTTTTGAACCTCTCTGAGATCCAGGCCCTCATCTGCAAAAATGGGGGGGTAGTAAGGTTTTTAGAGTTGAGAGTTTCATTGAGTGAGTCTGTGCATGTAAATAACTTAACATAATACCTGACAGCTAGCAGACTTTCTACATCTTACTCTAAAGAGCATGGCCATTTACCTATGAAAAGAAGAAACTTTAGTGTGCTACCAACCTGTAGCACTGAATTTGCAATTAGTCATACAGGTTTTGTTTTTTTTGTTTTGTTTTGTTTTTGTTTTTAATGGTACTGGAGATGGAACCCAGGGGCATTCTACCTCCAAGCTATACCCCCAGCCCTATTTTCTTGGTCTTTTTTATTTTTTGAAACAGGGTCTCAGTTGCAAAGGGCCTCCCTAAGTAGCTGAAGCTGTCACAAACCATGATCCTCCAGTCTCCACCTCCCGAATGCTTGGATTACAAGCGCGCGCCACCACGCCCGGCTAGTCATCCTAGTTTTAATTCACTATTTTGCCACTTGTTAGCCATGTGAACTTGAACACGATGCTTAATCTCATCAAACCTCCTCCCCAAACAGGGATGATTATAGCATCACTATATTGTCACTTTTCAAAGTGAACTGTGTCAGACATTTACTGTAATGCCTCACACCCAGTATTACTTAATTAAATGACAAGATGCATTATTTTCACATCAGTGTTGCCATTACTGACTTCTTGTGGTGAGAGCCATTGGTGAGGGTCATGGCATTCCTCAGCTTTCACTGTATCTACTAACATTTGCCTTCTCTGTCCAGCAAACCTCTACCACTGAGCCCTGCTTATGCAAAGCAAAGAAGTGTCTTCCCAGGGGAAGGGTGGAAACTCAACTTCCAAAGAGATGTCCTCAGGACATTCCAGAAGGAAAAGCAAGACAGGCTGGGTTTGCACAGCCTTTAGACTCCCGGCTGATTTTCTTCATGCTCCCTGGCTAGTGTCAGCCAGTCCTCCTGGCCTTAGTTGCCCCTGAGTGGCCCTGGTTCTGTTTATTGTCAGGGGTACGGCTGCTTAAGGACATTCATTCACTCATTCTCTGACCATTTATTGTAGGAAGAACAGATATTGAAAGACCCCCGCAGAGGGGAGACCCTCAAGCCTTGGGATTAGTGACGCCAAGTACCCACGAGAAACTTTACCTTGATGCAATAGCAAAAGGTTTATTAAGAAGCCAGTGCGCACTGGGGTCGTCCCATGACTCACACAGGAGCTGAGATCGACCCCGAGTGCTAGGGACTGGGATTATTTAAAGGGAAAAACCGCAAGCTGGGGAGGGGATTGGGCCGGATTACATACGTCAAAGGAAAATTACAAAATCATTTAAAAAGCACAATCTGGGGTCAAACGTTGGACAAGATACTAGGTGTGTCCATCTTGTAGTCAGCAGATTTCTGGAACAAGGTGGGCTGACCTGGGGGTCATATTGACCTGGGGGTCACATATTTTTTTTATCACTGTACCCTTAATCATGATATTTCCTAAGCTTGTACTTTTCAAACTGCAGCAGAAATATATCCTAAGCTTGCACTTTTAACCCGTAGCAGAAAGATTTCTCAAATCTGCACTTTAACAGGAATGAGGAACTATTTGCTATGCATTTGGCTAGTTGCTAGGGGCTTATAATTTTTCATTGGGGTCTTACAATATCAAGGGAGATTAATTTCTAGCCCTGACATCAAGGACTTTATCTTGGGCCCCAATTCTGAGAATGTATTTTATTTTATTTTATTTTATTTTATTTTATTTTATTTTATTTTGGTGGTACTGAGGTTCCTGGAAACCCTTCTTCCTCCGGGTTACACTCCCAGACCTATTGTGTTATTATATTTTTTTTATTTGGAAACAGGGTCTCCTAAGCCAGCGAAGGCTGGCTTCCAATCAGCGTGATCCTCCTGTCTCCGCCTCCCAAGCTCAGGGATTACAAACCACGCCTGGCTTGAGAATGTATTTTAAAGGCAAGAGATTGGGGGCCAGGAAACCTGACTGAAAGTGATCCCAGCAAAAGGGCGAAGGGAAGACCAGAGTGGTAGAGGGGAGAGGGATGCTCAGTGGAGCACGGATGAAGCTTTTCTATACATACTTCCTGGACCAGGAACCTCTCTTACTTCAGGGGTCATTTCAAAGAGGTCTGACCTGGGTCTCCTGGGCTGTTCCCTCTCAGATGCGCTGCAGCTATCAATATGCAGACTGGATTCCCTGCACCACTCTTCTCCTGGGCCTCCCTCAACAAACGCAACCCCTGGCAGAGCTGAACAAAAGTGCCTTGCTTTTCCCAGGCCTGGGGAGAGTGAGGATGCATCTGCCCTCCCTGCCCTCCAGGTGACCACAGTCTAAGCGCAGACACTGACAGGACATGGCCCTTTATAAAATGGCGGGTCCCCTGGGCTGGGAGTGCCAGGCAGCTGGACCTTTTTTTTTTGGTCAGGCATTGGCCTGAGAGAGCTAAGAATAGATGGCCCTGGGAGGGACCAGGGCGGGTGCAGGAAGTGGAGGTGGCCTGTCTTATAGGGAGAGCAAGCCTCCTTCCTCAGGGTGGAGGCCAGCCCTGGCTGCTGGCTGGGCTGATGCAGATGCCTGGCCTTCTGCTGCCTGACTCCTCCACCCCAGGCAGGCTTTGCCATACTCCTCCAGCTCTGGCCTTGCATCCTGCCCTCTACCTTCCATGCCCATTAAAGTCCACAGGGGTCTCTCCTTTCTCTTCCATGGGTATCCTCTCATACCCTGGTGGGCTGTAGCTAAGCCAGACCCTTTGATGTTTCCCCGAAACCCCCACACTCTCCTGCCTTGGGCTCTTAGCACCTTGAGGACGGCCTCCCGCTGTGGACAGGCCAGACTATCTGCAGTGGCTGAAGGAGTTCCTGCCCCAGCTGGGCATGAGTAGTAGTTGGTGCCCAGGGAGGCACCACCTACCGGCCAGGATGACCACGTGTGCTTTTGGAGATGAGAAACCTGTGGGGTGGTGGCTTGTTCTGTTGCATTAAGTCAGATTGGGTCACCCTTCGCAATCAGAACAAGGCCCTCGCTTTAAAACCACATAGTCCCCACAGAAGTGCCCATTAAAGTACCAGGTTCACAGTTTGGCCTTCACCTTGTGGGGGGAGGGTCATATGAGAAATAGCCGAGGTAAGTTAATTCCACATTTTCTTGAAGAACCCTGTTGAAGTTTCTGGCAGGGTTCATGATATTAATCCTCTGTACAGTGGCGATTTTCAAACATTTTTTTCAAACTCTTTTATTTATTTCTTCTGGTTAAACAAAATCTTTGGGTGTCCATAAGGGAAAATGACCAAGTTAAGCTGCTATACGTGCAGGTATTGGGCACAAAGTTCTGTGCCTACACTACTGGGCTCCCTCTGCAGAGGTCCAGATACCAGTTTAATAAACACTGCTCTGGCACTTAGGAAGATGAGTCTTCTGGAATTTCAAATAATTTAGGTTGCAGTATGAAATACAGATTGACTGGCAGGAAGGCAGGGGTTGCCCACCAGCCCTATAGGAAGTGTCTGAAGTATCTCATGATTTTGGTACCTGGGTTTCCCACTGGGTCTGGTCATGAAACCAGGTCTGTGAGCCGCCAAGACCAGACTCTGCACAATTCTCATTGAGGAGCCTGGGACCTCCTCCAGGGGTGCCTGCTTGTCCCGGCCTCGCTGAAGACTCCTGGGACTTGATGAGTCTATACCTTTACAGAATGGCAACCCTTCCTTGGGCCTCTAAGCAACAGCATGAGCCTGACCCCCATTCAAACTGGATTGTCCTCTTTGTGTTCCCTGGTCTTATTTCCATTAAATTGGTGGGAGGGGGTTGTCAGAAGTAACAGTCACGCTTTGCCAAATGGCATTTTTAAGATGGACTTGAAATTTGGTTGGAGTATCTGATCGCTAACCAAGCATGGACCCTGTGCCAGGGCGGCGCTGTGTGCCCTGCGCATGCTTTCTCACTTGCTTCTGTATCTACAATATCCCCACTTTCTAATATCCAGTTATGAGAGTTTCTTTGGATTTATTATTTTTTAAAACTTACTGGTGCATTGTGATCGTGTATCTTGGTAAAGTTCAGGGTGGTAGAGGCATACATGCACACATCACTCATTTAGGCCTTCCCCAATTCCCGCCCTACTTCCCCCCTTCTCGTTTGGCTTAGTGATTGGCAAGTTTGTGAATGTATATCAATCATGTGCATTGCCTTTTTCACTCATCGAAGGTTTCTCCTGCTTTCTCTGGGGTCCCTCCTATGTCCCCTTTTCTCCCTAACTCCCACATATTAGGGAGAACATCTGACTTCACTTTTTGTAACTGTCCCCACTTAGCATAATGTTCTCCAGTTCCATACATTTCTCTGCAAATGACATAATTATGTTCTTTTTGGCTGAAGCCTGGCACATTTCTTCCATGTTCTTTTTACAGAGTGGCCCATAGCACAGGAGGCTTTTTATTTCTAGAGACCTGTCTCTGGCTTCCCCCGAGAGGAGGGCCAGGCTTGGACCTTTCATCTTCCTTCTTTGTTTGGTCTGATGGGAGATCTGCCCACCTGAGCCAGGCTGGAATGCTTCCCTCCAATTGCAACTTAATTATTAATTGACTTTCTTGGATGGATTGAGAACTCAAGCCCAGCAGAAGGAAAGCATGGGGCTGAATTTCCCCTGAGTGCCCAGCTCTCTTTAAGAAGTAAATTACTTATTTCCTTCTTGAGGCAGTAAAAGTATGTTTGTTTGGTTATGGCAGGGGGAGGCTGCAGCGGTTGGAATTTCAAGAAAGTCAATGTTTCAAGTTTGTATTGATGGGCCTAAGCAGGAGATCAACCTGGAGTTGGCCATGACAGTAGAGACAAGACTGGACAAGTTGAAATTCATGAGAATGTGTATGACTGATTCTGTAATTTTTTGTCCACTTTCAAGACTCAGCCTGGGTCATGTTCCTGAACCATAATATGACTCTGATTTTGGTCTAGATGTTTCCATGTACAGATCAATTAGATCGTTTACCATTGATGAATTAATCAAGAGGGGAATCAAGGTGAGTTGCTGTAGAACAGATGTGTTATAGAAGGCTCCTGCACCACCAACCCACTCCTTCTCAAGCAAAGGTTCTGTTTACACAGACGGGGCCACAGGGTCATATTTGCACTGAACCATTCCCACTGAGGAGGGGCTTCGCACTTTGTCTTTAATTGCTTTTCTAGCCAAGCTATGACCCACGGCATCCACCTCTTTGTTGGCCTTTCTCAAGAAGCCATGGTGGGAACTCGGCACTCTGACATAAATCCCCTTTACAGACTATTTCTGAAGCTTCAAAGGGAGATAAAGTTAAATTTAACTCCCCTCTTCAGCTGTGTGTTCACAAGTAAAGAAAAAAATGAAAATTTCAAGCAGATTTCTCACATGATTCAACTGTCTTTCTTACTGGAGATTTACAAGTGATTGTAAAAGTTGAGAATTTCTGCAAAGGCTGACTACCTTTGAGCCTTTTCCCTGAGAGATAAATGGTTTATTTATGCACAAGGATTTAGACAAGGGTTTTCAAATGTTTTTGCTTAAAACCTCATCAGTGAATGTTTCATAGTACTAACGATACTTATTACTTATATAGAAAATCAACAGTACTTATTTATGTAGAAACTTTATACTTAAGTTGTATTTTTGTTGATATAGAATGCATAAATATATAAAACCAGAACATGTCCATAAGGAATAAAGATAAAATACTATCTTAAAATGGCCAGCCCTTCATGCCATCATTAGCTGATATCTCAAGAAATAAAAATGTACCTAAAGCAACATTTATTGTTAATGATTTTTAGTATCAACCCATATTTCAAGTGATTTTGCCCATAATTTTACATTTGTTGAATTGTCTTTTTACAAGTTTGTCAAGTGGCTGACAAAAGCTTTTACTGGGGGAATAAAAAGTCCTCACTTAATACCATATATTATGGTTGTATTATCTTCAGTTCATACTTTTTTTTTTGCAGAAATCTTTTTTTAGTGATTTTTTTCTTAATTGGAGAGCTTCACACCTACAAGAGGGCACTCAAAGCATTAAGTGTACAACTTGATAAATCTTCAAAGAATGGACTGACCTGGTGGCACATGCCTGTGATCCCAGTATTTGGGAGACTGAGACAGTATTGCAGGCTTGAGGTCAGCCTCAGCAACTTAGACTGTTTCTAAACAACTAAAAAATAAAATAGCATCTGGCGTGGTGGCGCACACTTGTAATCCCCGCGCTTGGGAGGCGGAGACAGGAGGATCGCGCAGGTTCGAAGCCAGCCGCGCGCGCTGGCTTAGGAGACCCTGTTTCCAAATAAAAATGTAAAAATAGGTCTGGGAGTGTAGCCCGGAGGTAGAAGGGCTTCCAGGAACAC
The DNA here is from genome assembly GCF_963383645.1 of Muscardinus avellanarius. Taxonomy (NCBI): domain Eukaryota; kingdom Metazoa; phylum Chordata; class Mammalia; order Rodentia; family Gliridae; genus Muscardinus; species Muscardinus avellanarius. Next base: position 152,556,153 of record NC_137788.1, read on the forward strand.
CAGTACCACCAATAAATAAAAAAAAAAATAAATAAAATAGCACTAGGGGTGTAGTCCAGAGGTAGAATACCCCTAGGTTCAATCCCTAGTAAATCTCTCTCTCTCTCTCTCTCTCTCTCTCTCTCTCTCTCTCTCTCTCTCTCTCTCTCTCACACACACACACACACACACACACACACACACACACACACACACACATCTCAACTAGGAAATAGAACATAGAGCCCCCAGCCTGGCTCCCCAAGACACTTTTCCCCATTTCTTACAGTTGCCTCACCGGTATCTATACCTTTATGTTCTCTTTACCTGTTGAACTATGTAAGTAAAACCATACCAGGTGCATCCAATCACAGCTGCTTCTTTTCCCCCACATCTGTGGGATTCATTCTTGTTCTTACATGTGGCTGTTTGCTTATTCTGTTCCAGTAAAACATCCCTTTGTGTGACATTAGCACCATTCATTGGCCTTTCTACTGCAGACATTTGCGTATGGCTCCATTGAGGACACCCATCAGTAGTGCCCCGGTGAGCATTAGTGTCCTGGGTTTTGGTGAACATGTGTGAGCATTTCTGTGGGGCGTGTACCTGGGGTAGATTGCTGGGTCATATGATGTGGGCATTCATTCAAAGACTTCGCAAGTGTTTTACTTATGTGTGTTTCCAAAGGAGAGCAGGGAATGAGGAGCATGCTCGCCATACTTGGTATTCGTATCTGTCATGGTGGGTGCAGCCAGAATCATCCTTCAGTTACATGAAGAGGTACCTTTGGCTTTCTGCCTTAGGGTCCCTGCTGTTGACCTGGATGGATCTGGATGGGGAATTCCTGGAATTTTATTTACTAGGCCCTGGCCAAAGGCCATAGGGTACTTCCAGGGCCTCCTATTTCTGCAGGAGGTGGCCTTGAGGCAGTCAAGCTATGGTTCTTGGTAGTGATGGAATGGAAAGAGGAATGCGTGCATGGAGCTGGCATGTGTGGACTTCTGGGTCTATATATACATGCACGAGGCTTCAAAGAAACAGGATGGGGCCAAGATGGGTAGAGATGGGGCATGAAAGTCCAGAACCCAGTTTTTCCCCTTATAACCATCTTCTAGAAGTAAGGCTGAGAATTCCAAATCTGAACCTAGCCTTTCAAGTTTGAGTTCTTTTGAACACTGTGAAGGGGTAGGGCTTGTGGAGGTGGCTGTGGGAGGAGAGCTGGTGGGCAGGGCTGCTTGGTATGGCCACTGGTGCGATGAGTGGACCTCTGCCACTGCAAGGTCGCTGCACTAGGTGTTCAGGTGGAGGAGTGGGTGATGATAAACGGGCAGCTCAGCCCTGGTCAGAGGATGGGGAGCTTCCTGCATCCTGCAGTAAAGAGAACAAGGGGGAGGGGTTTACCCTATGGGCTTCTGGGGCAACTGGAATAGGAAGCTGCTGGCAGCATCGACCTTGGTGGCAGGATCCTTCCTGTCCTCCCATCCCACCAAGGCCTCCTGAGCAGCCACTTCCTAGAGCAGAATAGTCCTGGAGGAAGATTATATGTGAACCATCTCCTTAACGTGCATCTCCTTCCTATCGCTCCAGAGATTCCCAAGTATATGAACAGTCATTCATCAGGAAACAGCGCAGAATGAGTTGGTAAACCAAAAGAAACTTGAGGCAGCTATTTTTTAAATGGATTTTAAAAATTCCTTACCACCAAAAATCTGAATCTCAAAATGTGGCCAGGATGAGCCCTCCATTAGGTAGGTAAATATCTGTGGTGCCCAACAACTAATTTATCTTCTCCAAATACTATTTTTCTCTGAGCATTGAGTCCCCAGCTCAGTGGCCACCTCCACAGAGGCTCCTTCTGGCTTCTCCCTCTGCTCCGCCCCGTGCTCTTTGTGCCTTATAGTGATTCATGCTACAGCACTTACCACACTGCATTGCAGATAACCAGGGACCCAATTTACCATTTAGGCTGGTGCAAAAGTGATATGCATTCATTAGAAACCATACTTTGAATTTTGAGTATCGCTCTTTTCTTTCCTAGGCTAACATTGTATGGTCTGAGGCCCCCTTTTTAATGCTGGACAGCAGCAGCTCCCACTCATCCACGCGATCGTGAGAGGGAAGAACTGCTACCGTACCGTTTGCCGTGCTCCTGCTACCATGATGCTCAGTAGTTCTGGTGTAGCGAACACATTTTCAATTCAATATTTTCAATGTATGATGGGTTTGTCAGGACATAAGCTAGTCATAAGGCAGGAGCACCTGCCATTCCCTTCCTGTCATTTGGGCAGTTCAAGGGCATCAGCCACACTTTCTTCTGTTTCGTGGGCCCTGTTCCCAGCCTACATGTAGCAGATGCACAGTAAATATTTGTGGATGGGTGATTGAACACTGTAGTGAAAACATTCCAGGTTTCTCAATCTGTAAAAATGAATAGGATGAAGTCACAACCAATAAAGGGAATGCAGAGAGCGCAAATAACTGATATTTGGAAAAGAGTTGCAGAGTCATGGTCCAGATGAGACGATAATGAAAAGTCCTGAGATGTCTATTACATCGCTGTTCCACATCATGATGAAGTCCGAATCTAACTCCATTTTTATTAATTGTTTCATGGAAGAATTAGAGTATTATTTATCTACTAATGAAAAAGCAATTTGCTTCTACCAACCCAGGGACATGAATGAATATCATAAAATACTTATCCACAAGCATCTGCAATCTTTATATTTTGGGCACAGTAATAGGTTATCAAACAAACCAGAGGGACCAGCACTGGGCCGAATCCTCAGCTCCAATATAATCACTTGGGAAAATATTTGCCGAGAGAGTAAAACAAGATTATGAGAGTAAAAAATTCTTTCATTTACCCAGAAAGGGATAGCTGCAGATTTATAACCATGGAAAATATTTCAGAATCCAGCATCAGCTGACCAATGATTTCAGTCCATATATGCGTATACATATATACATATACATGTAAATATATTTTTTCAGTGGTATGCATTTTTTTTTTGTGGTACTGTGGTTCCTGGAAGCCCTTCTATCTCGGGGCTACACTCCCAGACCTATTTTTACATTTTCATTTTGGAAACAGGGTCTCCTAAGCCAGCGCGCGGCTGGCTTCGAACCCGCGCGATCCTCCTGTCTCCGCCTCCCAAGCGCGGGATTACAAGCGTGCGCCACCACGCCCGGCATGGTACGCATTTTAAAAATGATGGGAGGTTGGTGGGAGTAAGTGCTTTAAGATGAAAGGAATGAACAGTTTCTTTGGAGAAAAATGTTGGATAGAGGCCTTATTTACAATGCAGAGAATGGAAAGGCAGGGTTTTTGCAAAATTGTGGGGTATAAGCATTTTGTGAAATTTCTCGTATGAGTTCTATCTTCTTTCTAATCTACCTTTGTTGGAGACAAAGCAGTAGATTTGATAAGTGGAGGAGAACCAGGGTTTCAGGGTAGTCTGTCAAAGCCCTGGAGCAGTTCCATGGCCGTGCCAGCTGCCTCCCTGGGGAAGTTTCCTCCTGTGCCCTACTGTTCCTCTTCAGTCCCTCTTGACTCTGACCATCCTTCTCAGACTCTTGAACGAGTTTTGTTCCCTCTTTGTTTGGTTTTGTTTTTGGACATCCCTAAGGTAACGCTCCTGGCTCTAGTCTACAAATGCCTCTGGGATATCTCCGTTTAGATGTTTAGCTTCCACAAAACAAAGCTCAACCTGCTTTCCCATACCCACCTCTTTCCAGGTACTTTCTCTAGTTTGCACGTTTTGTGACACAATCAAATCCTCCTTACTGCCTTGGCTCATGCCAAGGATGACTCTGGAATAGGACTCTCAAAAACTCAAATGCTACAGAGCCATGTATGGCATTGCACACTTGTAATACCAGTACTTGGGAGGCTGAGACAGGTTAATCTCAGGTGCAAGGCCAGCCTGGGCAACTTAGCAAGACTCTATTTCAAAATACAATAGGGTTGGAGGTGTAGATTAGGGGTAGAATGTCCCTGGGTTCAGTCTACAGTACCACAAAAATAAGCCGGGCGTGGTGGCGCACGCTTGTAATCCTGCGCTTGGAAGGCAGAGACAGGAGGATCCCGCAGGTTCGAAGCCAGCTGTGCGCGCTGGCTTAAGAGACCCTGTTTCCAAATAAAAATGTAAAAATTGGTCTGGGAGTGTAGCCCGGAGGTAGAAGGGCTTCCTGGAACCCCAGTACCACCAAAATAAATAAATAAATAAATAAATAAATAAATAATAAATAAAACTTTAAATACTACAGAAACAAGCAGGAGAACTTGAATATTAAGACACTGGCTGGGAATGGGGTACGGATTGGCAGCTGCTCAGCAACTCAGGGTTGAGAAGCAATAAGAGAGCAGAATTGGAGAGCAGATACTCGGTCAAAAAGGGCAGCTCATGCCCAATCCAGGCCATCCTTTATGTAGGAACGTGGATGTTGTATTACTAGAATTTTTTATTTCAAAAATAATGTAGAATCAGATTGTTTTTAATTGCCTGGTTTTGTAAAGGGCAGCAGTTATTTAAAGTTAAAACCAGCTGCCAAGAGACTGCGGGAGAGCACAAGGTATTTGGGCACAGGTCACTCGTCCCAGGGCATGTTCCTGAAAGGTCACTGTTGAAAGATGCCAACATGGTTTCTGTGATCATTGGCTTTGAGTTATCACCCTAGACAGATCCTTGGAGGTACCAAGGGGAGGATCATAAGGAAACACAAGTCATGTAGTTAAGATCAAGATATGGGTTGCTGGTGGTCACAACCTTCACTAGGCTCAAAAGGATACCTCTGTAGGGCCAATTTCCTCAGTCTGAGTGCACTGAAAGGGCAGGTTAATACTGGGCAGAAATACTCATCATTAGCAGCAAGTCTATTGGCTAAATCTCTATCAAATAACGAAGTCACTGAATTCTGAACCCATTTCGCACTGAATTCTTTAATACTCATTTTATTTCATATGCTAGGAACAAGTGCTCACTTTGCACTAGCCTTTTAGAAAGGCAGCAACACAGTAAATCCGAATTCAATGATGGGTTAGAACTTCAGTTCCTCTTGTGACACAGAGTAAAACTCCAGACCAAAAAAAAAAAAAAAAAAAAAAAGGAAGAAATAAAGTCTCTTAAAATATTCCTGGCAGCTATGCATGGGGGGAGGAGGTATAAAAGTCTGGAACTTTTTACTCTGGTGCTATCCCAGAAATATTTTTTATGTAGTTTAAGTTAAATTTGGACTCGACATTTTCAGATTTACTATCTTCTACTTCCTCACGTCAAATCATCTAGCTCTACACCAAACATAAGCAGTAGAATCCCATCGCCTCCACACACAGGTAATTAATTCTTGTTCATCCCATGCACAGCTAGGCTGCCCAGGACAGTAGCCAATAGACACACGGGGTTACTATCAATTGAGATGCGACTCGAGTGTATTTCAAAGACTTTTCTGCAAAAGCACAGTGTGAAAATGTCTCAATTTTTTTCTACTGATGAAATGTTGAAATGGCTTGGAAGTACTAAGTTAGATTAAAAGCATGACTAATTAAAATATTTCACTTGTTCTATCTTGTTAAAATATGGCTATAAGAATTTTTTTAAAAACATGGCTATAAGAAATCATGGAGTCATACATATGGCTTACATACATCTACTTTTCCAGACTTTTATACCTCCATGCATAGCTGCCAGGAATATTTTAAGAGACTTTTTTATTTCTTCCCTTTTTTTTTTTTTTTTGGTCTGGAGTTTTACTCTGTGTCACAAGAGGAACTGAAGTTCTAACCCATCATTGAATTCAGTGATAACTCAAAGCCAATGATCACAGAAACCATGTTGGCATCTTTCAACAGTGACCTTTCAGGAACATGCCCTGGGACGAGTGACCTGTTCCCAAATACCTTGTGCTCTCCCGCAGTCTCTTGGCAGCTGGTAAAGGTCAAGGTGTGGTTCACTGTTGCTCCTTTGCCACCAGAGGGAACCGGGGAAGATATCCCAGCTTCTCAGGACTGTCAGACACACCTATTAGACTTGCGTCTATGTCCTCAGGGGCAACGTTAACGTGGTGGGTGTTGTATGCCAGCGATGCTCTCTAGGCACCAAAGGTCTCACCTCTGGAGATCAAAGGCCACGGCGCAGTTGAGAATATCACCCTAAGTTGAACTGCTGACATGGTTGCAGATGTCATCCTAGCGCTGAATAGCACATTGCCGTGACCTGTCCCTGAGTTTGGAATCTCTGGTGTGGATCTGATGTGAGAAAGCTGCCTACTCTCTGATGTTCTTGAGAAACGCGGGTCTAAGGCACCTTGACGGGCGTACTGGGCCACTCAGTGTTCGTTGCTTAGTCTTTGGGCCCTACCTTCCCAGCTTGCTCTTATTTTCTCTAAATTAGTAAGCAGCTGCTCATAGGGTTTCAACCGGTCTTATCTTCTGAGTACAGCTCAGAAGAGGAAGAAGCAGAAAGCCTGCCTTTGTGCAAGGAGGAAGTTTCCCACAATTGTCTTGGGACACATACTGCTTGCTGTACGATCACGTTAGTGCAAATGTTTCAACCAAGGCATAAATTTCAGCCGTCTTTGTTTTGAGCCTTCTTTATTCAGAGGAAGTATTTCATAGTGTTATATTTGGATGAAAGGGAAAGTTGCATAGCGCTTTGGGTTTGAGGTTACCACGCCACATGCTTTTTATATGAAGATGAAATTTGAGAGCTAATTTAGAGAGATAATGACTTGGAGTAGAAATTGAGAGCAAACACTTCCTTCCTTGGAAATGGCTCAGAAAGTAGATAATTAAATGTGGGAGAGATAAAGTGGGACTTGGCTGGAATGACACAGACATTTCTTCTTTTCATCCATGTATCCAGCCTTATAAATGTTTATTGGTTGCCTCATGATATGCCAGCAGGCACTTAGAATGCAAGCATAATTGAGATCTGATCCCTTTCTTTATTTAATAGACTTAACTCATGGTGGCTTGCAAGATTGGTCCCCCGTATTCAGTTCTTAGTAGTCACACCTTTGTCTAATCCCCTTTTAAAGCAAACAATCCCTTCCACAACAAACAATAATAAGGTAAGGAGGAAAAGATGAAGTGCATCTTGTAAGGTTAAATCATGGAAGATGCTGGCGCTCCTACCTTGCTTTCTTGGACCACTTGCCCTGGGGGGAGTGGGTCTCCGCTCTAGGATATTCAAGCTAGCTGGGGAGGGAATAGCTCACATGGAGAACTGAAGCCTCCTGAACAACAGCCAGACCGACTTGCCAACCATGTGAATGGCCAGCCTTGGAAGCAAATCTCCCAGCCCTAGTCAAGCCTTTGGTTGATTCCAGTCCTGGGTCACGTCTTAATTATAGCTTCATTGGGGACCATGCATCTGATCACTCAAAATTCTGATCTGCAGAACTTATGTGATGAACATTTATTCTTTTAAGCTTCTAGGTTTTAAGGCAATAGCCCTTAATATGTATTACGCATTGTTTTAATATCTTTGCAAATATTAACCCATTTAACCCTTTGAAGTAGGTACTGTTTTTTTTTTCTCACTTTATATATTCAGAACCTGAGGCCCAGAGATGTTTAAATGACCAGCATAGAGTTTAATAATTTATATTAAAAAAAGTTGAGGTGGGATTTGAATTAAGCAGCCTGCCTGGAGTTCATGTTCTGAACAACTGCATTATATTGTCCTTAAGAGCATGTTTTAGGAAACCAGTTATAAAATCAGGTAGTTGATGATGAGGTGTAGGGTTAAGACCTAAAGAAATGTAGACTTAGTTCTGAGTCTAATTCTGCTGCTATTCAGGATTTGGGAGTTTCTTGGATAAATAATTTCTTGGAGCCTCCACCATTCATCTGTGAAACAAAATACCACCTCCGATTAGGAGATTTTTATATTTTATTTTTTAGAATCAAATGAGATAACGCCATCATAAGGGCATGAAGACCTCTAGCTTTGGGGGTTCAGTACCTGAGTTCTTTTCCCTTGCTTTTCTCCTTTAGATTGCTACCACTAAAGAAGAGCTCTGTTCCCTGTACGGGAACCGCTCTCTGCTCAGGATACTGTAGCCGTGGGTTATGCCAGGATGCTGCCTGTTTTCTGGGTGTAGGGGAGCCCTGTGCATGATCCCAGCCTACATTATCACTGCTCCCAAAAGAGACTCTTTGGGTTCTTCCCTTGATTCTCACATAGAAAAAACCTCCTTCCTGAACATCCCCTGACCTTTATTGTTAGGTTGCAGAATAACAACAATGAACCATTTCCTGTGCTTTAATTATATTATTCACAGCACTCTCCAGAGTGGGCGGTTTGGAACACCAACCACTAATTTACAAAGTAGTTGGAAAGACCAAAATAAAACAAAGGAGAGTGGCTCTGTTGGGTCCGAATCATGGAGCCAGAAGTAATTCCATTGGGTGTATGTCTAGATCTAGGAGGTGGCACCATAAGCAGTGGAAAGCATAGAGTGGGGGTCACACTGGTCTGAGTTCTAATCCCAGTGCCAGCTGGACATGGTGGCACACGCTTGTAATCCCAGTACTTGGAAGAGTGAGACAGGAGGATTGAAGGTTCATGACCAGCCTCAGCAACTTGGTGAGACTCTCAGTATCCTAGTGAAGCTCTGTTTCAAAACAAAAAATAAGATGGGGTCAGAGTATAGGTAGGAGGTAGAACACCCCTGGATTCAACCCCCAGCACACACAAAACTCTTATCAGTGCCACCCCTGTCTGCTGTGAGACTTTGGACACGTTGTTGAACCTTCCCTAAGGTTTGGTTTCCTTGAGTGGAAAATGAGTACAATGATATCAATCTCACTCATCCCTAGTGAAAAGAGCCCAGGGGTGCGGTGAGTACTGAGTATATCAGTTCTTGTTCCCTTTCTCCTCATACTGATCCCACAGGACAGCTACTCCCAGGGACAGCTAATGGTTACGAGTGTAAACACTCCTAAGAATAGGGGTCTTTTTTTTTTCCCCAAAGTAAGTTTGATGATAATTTTGGACCAAGGCAGAGTGAAGACATTCTGAGAGATCAGCATATACTCAGCTGTGTTCCTCTGCAGGAGGTGGAGGCTCCTGATGGAGAGGGCAGACACAGGAGTCCTGGTGGGGCTGGTTGGGAGCTTAGACCTAGTCTAAACCTCGCCTGCCTGGGAGACTAGAGATTTAGTCTTTTAAAGTGCATGTTGGAGGAGAAAAGTTATATGTACCCTGAACTTTTGATTTAAAAAAAAAAAAAACCAGTGCCTCTTAATATGCACAAGTCAGTAAATGCTATCAATAAAGGGTAATATGTATTCATAATTAAAAACACCAAGTGAGAAAAAGCAAAGGACTCAGAACAATTCAGAAATAGAAAAGAATTTTTATTTTGATTAAAATATGTCTATAATAAAAAGTAAAAATAAATTTCCAACACTGCGGTTAATATTGTACTCAATTGTAAACCCTTATAATAGAGAGAGGTTTTTCTAGATACACTTTTATTGGTACACTGTAATTACACATCACAATGAAGGGGAGAGTAATAGAAACATACTTCATACTTGTGTCTTTCTTCAGATTCTACCCCACTCACTCCACCCCATAAACGTTACTGATTCATGTTGGTAATCTCATATATGTACATAGCATTATTTAAAATGTTTTCTGCATCACGTCTCTACACGTAATCCCCTCCCTTTATTTTACTGGAATCTCTCATTTAAATGAAGTCTCTTATTTTTTCCAATTCCTCTCTAGCAACCACAAATGAGAGAAAACATACAACGCTTGATTTTCTGAGACTGACTGATGTCACTTAGCATAATGTTCTCTAGCTCCATCTCCTGCAAATGGTGTAACTTTGTTCTTTGGAGCAGTTTGAGGATGTCCTTCTGCTTCTTTCTGTCACCATCAGGCTGTAGGTTTAGCTACTTAATAAGAGAAATGTGGGAGGTGAGATTTTAAGAAGAAACAAAATTGCCCATATTTGCAGATGTCAAGGTAAAAAAGATTATAAATTATTAAAAATTCGGGTTTAATAGTTATAAAGTCAGTATACAAAAATCAGTACCATTGCTATGGAGAAGCAAAAATAAGTAGCTAATGAAAAAAAAAATTAAGTGTATACTAGCAAAAAAAAAAAAAGAAAAGAAAAAAACACCAAAAACATCGTACTTAAGGAGCAGTATCTCACAAAGATTAAAAAAAAGATACGTGGGATCTCTATTGAGAATATCATACAACTCTCAAAGAGCATAAGACTTGTTTATTACACTTCCATTGGTGCACTGTAATTACATTGGTGAGGCATAGGATTCCGTTCATGCCCGCAGTACTTGGTGCATTTCCCTCCGGATTCCACTCTGCTTCATCCCCTTCCCTGTGTCATTGAGGTTGAAATTGGCAATACTGTGTGTGCATAACATTATTTAAACCATTGCCTCCACTATGACTCCCCCCATCCCTCCTCCATCATTCCACTGGGGTCTCTACACCTTTATCTGAGGTCTGTTTTTTTGCCTAGTTTCTCCCTAGTTACACAATGTGATAAAACACACAACTGTGTGCTTTCTGAGGCTGGCTAATCTCATTTAGTATAATATTTTCTAGTCCCAAAGAATAAAATATACCACATTCATGGTTGAAGTGACTCAGTATCATAAAGATATTATTTCTCCCCCCCCCCAATTTAACCTATAATTTCCATTTCATTGAGATATAATCAAAATAGGAATTTTGAGGGATAGGATTTGGAGGCGTGTGGACTGATAACCACAAGATAACCCTAAACTTGGTTTGGAAATGTAAATGACCCAGGATAATTAGCATAATTTTGTGTAAAGGGATTACATTGGGCTAGTAATCAGGATGTTGTGTCTTAGTAGTAAGTGCTTATGATACTGTTACTGAAGTCCTTGGACACAGGCCTCAGCTCCTGTAGTTGCAGCAGACCAGGTTTGACCACTTGTCCCAATATGCCAATCAAAGAGACCAGCAGTGGTGCAGGACAAGAAAGCTTTGATCAGCACGGCCCAGCTGGGAAGAGACAGGCATAGGGATACAGTGACCAAAGATCTGTCTTCAAGGGACTGACAGAAACTTTGAGGTTTTCAGAAAAAGGGAACAGGGGCAGGGGTTAGGGCCTTGCACAGGAGAGGATTGTACTGCTGGTAGAGCAGGTTATCCAAGTTAGGCCGTGGCGTGGTGGTCGGTCGCAGGACTGATTCTGCACGGTCCTTATCTCTTAAGGGTTCTCAAGAGATGATCTGGTTCCCATGAGATGCTTGCTCTTGCTTAGGGGAGTACCCTTGGTTTCTGCCATGGGGTTATTTCTTCCATTAGGTAGTGATCTTGTTATGGGGTGATAAGGCTCTGCTGGTCCTGGAATCCAAAATGACTACAGGTTTATGACCATGACTGAAGACTTCTAGGTGTCACTCCAGGGGTCTAGCTGTTGAATGTCCTTTCAAGCCTTGAAGATATTTTACTCTCATCTCCTCTTTTGCAGTCTTGAAGGGGTGATGAGAGGTTAAATTTAGGGAAAATTAACTTTTATTAGATTCCTTAAGTCATTAACTAGCTGCTCTGCAGAGTTGAGCTGGGACTTGACCCAAAGATTAAGGAAGTAAAAGAGACTGATACAATATAAAGGCAGAGATTCCAAGCTTTAATCTGCTCCTAGTTACCCACTGAGCATCTGCAGGCCTAAACCAAGTTACCCATTGAGCATCTTCAGGCCTAAACCAAGTTACCCACTGAGCATCTACAGGCCTAAACTGCTACAGTATTGGCATGGGGCACAGATAGGAGTCCCTGTTATTCTATCAGTATAGAGACACAGATATATGTGCCCCTATATACATATATATTTGTGTGTATGTAAGATATCTAGTGTGCCTAGAAACCATATATAGGCATATAAATAAGACAAGCAGCATTGCAATTCATTAGGAATGCTGATTTACTCAATAAATGGTGCCCAAACTATTTACACACCAAAAGGAGCAAAATAAATCTCTACTTAATACCATACTAGAAAGAAATCTAGAAGATAAAAGTTCAGAATATGAAAAGTTAAAAATTTCAATTTTTAGTGGAAAAAGGAAAAGCAGGAACCATAAAGGAAAACTATTATCTAATTATATTGATATTTAAAATTTTTAATACTAGGACATCTCAAACTAAAGAAAAGATATTTACTGGCAGAATGTATCTGCTGTACACAACAAGATGAGGATTAATAGCTGAAATACTCAAAGAATTTCTACAAATAAGGAAAAATACTATACTATAGGCTGTGAAACAGAAATTGGAAGTAAAATAAAATCAATGAAAGGTGCTCAACTTCATTAGTAATCAAGGACATATAACTTAAAATCAATACAACGGAAAACCATTGCACACCTCTTAGATGAGCAAGGATTAGAATCTGACAAGCTCAAGGGTTGATAAAATTGTAGAAAATTGGAGGTTTTCATACTATGCTGCTGAAAGTGAAAATGATAAAAATCAAGTTTAGAAAACAAATGTCATTTTCCATGACAGAAAAATTCAACTTCTACAAATATACTCCAGAGAAAACTGAGAGAGGAAACATTATTTCCTGCAGCACTACTTGTAAGAGTTAAAAACTGAGACCAATGTAAATGTCCGTTGGAAAAGGACTGGATGAGTATTTTATATATGACAGCTAAGCAAGTAGATAAATGGACGAATTTGGATTACTTAATGGGGAGTCAGAAAAGATGCTGTTAAATAGTATTCTATATGGACTGCTTTTTAAAAATTCTCTTACTGATACTTTGTAATTATGTGTCCTGGTGAGGCTCAAGGTGATAGAGCCAGGCGTGCACACAGCCCTTGATGTTTCCCTCCAGGCCCCACCTGCTCCCGACCCTCTCCTCATACACGTTAGTGAGATTGGTAGTAATGTCTTCACATCTGCATTCCTTTAAAAAAAATTGCCACTTTAGATTTTTATATATGTACCCAAATTATAAACTAATGCATGGACAGGAAAGTTCATGAGAACAGCACCCTCCGGGGAAGGAAGGAGGCAGGGAAGTTGAGTTGAACTAGAGCAAAGGAGAGCCGTCCTCTCTAATGTCCCATTTCCTTTTTAAAAAGGAGAAATTTCAAAAGAGCAGAAGTCAATACCCTACGATGTGTTCGTTACAGGCGAGGGTGGTTATCACTGTGGCTTGGGTCTGGTATGTCTCCCAAAGCCTCATTTATAAAGACTTGGTCCCCAGCACAGCGATGTCCAGAGGTGAGGACTTAGGAAATGATGGGATCTTGAGGGCTCTTACATAGTCAGTGGATTCATCTACTTGATGGGTTGATCATTTGAATGGACCTTTGGGAGGAGAGACTTCCTGGGAGGAAGTAGGTCACAGGGGGCACGCCCTGGTACCAGGCACTTATTTGTGTCTATAACCCCTTGCACTCTTGAGCTCTTGCACTCTCTCCCCCTCGCCCACTCCTCTCCCTCCTTCCTTTCCTCTCTCCCTCCCCGCTTCCCAGTTTCCATGAGCTGAGCAGCTTTCCTTCACGATACACTTCCACCATGATATTCTGCCTCACCTCAGGCCCAGAGCAATGGACTCAGCCAACCCTAAACTAAAACCTCTGAAATCATAAGCCAAAATAAATCTTTCCTCTAGATACTTGTCTGGTACTCTGGTTACACCTATGAAAGGATAAAGTATCATAGTTACAAGTTAATTGAATTATTCTTTTGTATTTGTATGTTTAAAATCCTTCATTGAAACAAGAGACAGCAAGACCTTCAGATTTGCCCAAAGAAGCTATGTGGGAACCTGTCCCTCAGTGGAGCACTCTCTTTGGGTCTGTCCCTGTGTGCAGGGAAGCATTTGTGCCCAGGCACCATCCCATGCCCATGTATGCGCACACTTGTATTTATCTCGTGCTTAGCTGTTGTTGCCTTGGCAACTCACAATGCTCTGTTATCTCTGAATCCCAAGGAGCTGAAGGGCTTTGCACATTGGCTTTTCATTTCCCTTCCAGGACCGCCATCAGTAGCAGGGCTGATCAACCCGTCTCTTTGTCTCTGCCTTTTAAATAAGTGGCTCACCTTGTCTGGATTGGCTTCTAGCCACTTTCTCCAGCTCGTGTACCTCATTTTCTGGCACTCATTCTTACTCGTTTTCCTAAGATATGGCTATGAATGCTTAATAAAAAACAAGCAAAGTTTTCCACCATTTTTTCCTAATAAGCAGTCTGTGGGCTCTAACACCAGGGGAGCAAGGTGCTGTATTTGCATTGCGCTCTGAAAGTGCCCATCAGGGAGCACACCCAGCTGAGGCCTCCATACCAGCACATTCCAGGGCACTGCCTAGTTGTTTGTCCAGTTAATGTGTGCTTGCTGGTTGCTATGGTTCATTAGGAACCTTCTGGCCTGAATTGCTCCTCATTTGGATTGGACTTCAGGGCAGAGAATATTAACAGCTCCCTCCCCAGTCTCCTGAGCCCACTAACTTGCTGTGCCAGTCTTCCAAGATACCCTTCTCTTGGAGTGATTGAGACTGTGGCTGGTTTCTGAAGATAGAATCTGATATGACTAAACAGTGCCTACCTGCTGATGAGACTTTTAAGTCTTAGCTACACCCCAGGGAAATTATTCAGTGAGTTGAGGGCTGCACAGGACACAAAACATTTCCCTTTTATCAGTCCAGAAGGGTTTACCTTTTTGGAATGGTACAGCCAGTCATATGTTAAGGGTCTCAGGTGTGACCCAACCAGCTGGTTAGCCAATATTTACTGAGTTCTTACCCTTTAACAAGAATTTTAGAAATGTGAAGACTGATGTCTAAAGAGTCTGCATGACTTCTTTCTAATAGCTCTCTAGCTACGTGCCTACTTAAACCAGGTCTCTCCATCCTGCCTTTAAGGGCCACCAGAGTTTCCTCTTTTCCAAATACACTTCAGAGGCAAAGGGGCTCTTGGGTAAGGAACTGTGGAATCAATACTGAACTCAAGGTCTTCATCAGAGAGAAGGTGACAGTAACTCACGGAGGGAACGCATGGTTCCCTTTTTAATCTGAGTCCAAGTGTAGGCGCACAGGGAAAGAAGGCACCCACTTGCCATCACTGAAGGTGTTAATTGTCCCCCGGTATGTGGAGTTCTTGAGCCCAGGCAGACAATATGTAGACAAGCAGCCTCTGTCACTAAGAGGCATCTGGAGGGAGAAGCCAGCCAATGGCATCTAAAGTTTCTTGGGGCCTGTCTGCGCTTTTTGTCTGACGGGTAATAGTCCTTATAATTCTATAAAGCCTAGGCAACAAAAGCAGCATAGTGTGAACCTATTTTGTCTTCATAAAAAAAACATTTATCATGGATCGTGGGTCTCTTTGCTTCCCACTTGTCATCTTGAGAATTTTTCTTCTTACCAACTCTAGCCTTTCCAAATAATTTTACTGGCTTGATGTGCACACATGGTGGATTAAGAGTTTCATGGTAAAGCTATTCTCAGAAATTGGCAATGGCACTTTTTTCTCTTTTTTTCCTCCGAAAGGGCCTGAAGTAGACAAGGGACAAGTTTTGATTGAATATTCTGTAGTATTTAAATTAAATTTTCCCAAATGCATATCTCTTTCAATTAAATAAGCTTAGTTAATTAAAAAGTCTTTTCTCGTGGAATGCAAAGCGTACCTATGCGGGTAATAGCGCACGTGCTGTGCGTGTTAACTCTGCGCACCAGCAGCAGCATCTGAATTGCCATGTTCTGGTTCTTGTGCTCACAGGCTGTGTGATAGCAGTGCTTAATAAACGCCCTGAGCCACAGTTCCCAACTCTTTGAAGCGGGGCTGAAGACACTAGCGCTCTCACAGGTGAAATGAAGCAAGCAGACCCACCCGTTGGCGTCATTGTTAATCATCCTTCCATCACGGTGGAGAAATACTCGAGAACATCAACTCACGGGAGGGAAAAATTTACTTTGGCTTTGTGTCAGGGGTTTTAGGGCATAGATGAGGCAGAACATCTCAGGGAGGAGGACATGGTGGGAAAAACCACTCACTTTGGCCCCCAGGAAGCAGAGAGAGGGAGAGTGACGGGGGCTTAGGAAAAGAGGAATCCATGGGCCCCTCCCCCCAGTAACCTACATCCTCTAGCTGGTTTCTACATCCTAATAGTTTTACTACCTCCCAGGAGCGCCACCAGCTGGGGACCAAGCCTTGAGCCCAGGAGACTTTAGGGGATGTCTCAGATCTAACTATGGCAGTAACCATGGGGGATTGGTTCCAAGATTCCCCACGAGTACCCAAATCTGAGGATGTTCTGGTTTCTACATGCATTGGGTTGTATTTATATATAACCTACAAAATCCTCTTATATCATTTATCTTTATAATACCTAGTGTCATGCAAATGCAGTGCACAAAGTTATTATGCCGTATTGAAATAAAACAAGGGAAAGGTCTGTGCGTGCTCAGTACAGATGAAAAATTATTATTTATTATTCTTATTATTAATTTTAGTACTGTCAATTGAACCCAGGGTATTCCACCTCTGAACTACACCCCTTGTCCTTTCTTACTTGTTTTGAAACAGTGTCTTGTTAGGTTTCTGAGAGTTTCACTAAATTGCTGAAACTGTCCTCAAACCTGTGATCCTCCTGTCTCGACCTCCCAATTACTGAAATGACAAGAATGTGCGACCACACTCAGCTGCTTTTGCGGATTTTTTTTTTTTTATCTGAGGTTCATTGAATTTGTAGATGTGGAATTCACAGATAAAGAGGGATGTTTTCTCTTTCCTGCATTAAAATTACATCTGCCTGACTTGCTCTTGGACTATGTGCACCTTGAGAGTGGGAAATGTCTTAGGTACCTTTATGTACCTCAGTCTTCTAGGTTTGCTCTGTGTCATATAGGATGTGACATTCTCTCATACTACGTTCTGCTGTACCTCCAGTCCCTGGGGCAGCTCACAGCACAGTATAATGTTTCATAGCATAGTGTAAATGCTATGAAAATGTTGGTTGAATGTATGCATACTACATGTATGTGGGACATGCATTAAAGTTCAATTCATGCTACTTGATGATCAAACACCGGGTTTCTGAAATGATTTTACAGACGGCCTATCTCATCTGCAGTGGTTAGGGTTAATACATGTGCCTCGCTTATGAAAAGATACACCATGGGAGATATGCTCCTTTTGCTTACTAGCACTTTATTGTTATTTGTTCCCTGGGCTATCATATGTGGGCCATTCAGACTCCACTGCAGGGAGGATGTCTCATTATTCAGTGGACCCTCTGTCTTCCGTTTTGGTTTTTATTCTGCTGTATTGTTGATGAATCCAAGATCTTGCAGAAGAGGCCAAGAATTGACTAGTGAGAATGAGACAAGATTCAGTAGTGCCATACTGTGGTGTTTGGGTGGACTTTCCAGAGCCCAGGTCACGCTCCAAGTTTCTTATGAAATTCGATTCTAGATGCATCTCAGAGCTGCTTTGAGCATCTTCCTGAAGCTGTGCTTTCTGGGTATGAGGCACTGACACTGTGCTGTGTCGCTCTAAGCCCTGAAACCCTTGTCATTTCTTAATGGAAAGAATTAAATTATGTTCTTTTGTTAATTTTTTTTTTGTCCTGGGGGCTGAACCCAGGAACAATCTACCTTCAAGCTATACCCGTAGCCCTATTTTATTTTGAAACAAGGTCTATGTTACTGAAGCTGGCCTCAAGCCTGTGATCCTATCTCAGTCTTCCAAATATTCAGATTACAGGTGAGCGCCACTGACCCTGATGTTTTAATCTTTGAAGCAACACATCATGACACAAAAATTTTACATGTTAATGGGGCCCCATGTGATATTTTGTTACATATTGTATAATCAGGTTAAACTCACCTCCCCAAACCTGGATTGTTTCTTTATGGCAAAAACATTCAAAATCCTCTTCTCTGGGTTTTTTATACACTTTTATTGGCGCATTGTAATTATATACTATATATTATAGTGAGATTCAAAGTGGTCCATAAACACAAGCACACATTATTTAGTATATGCCTTCTCTAACAACCCTGCTACCCATTCCTCTTCCCATACATGTTAGCGAGATTGGTAGTTTGAAGTATACAGTAAAAGATCACTAGTTGTAGCAAACTTACAGTACAATATAGTGTGTTAGAACTTCTTCCTACCCATTCATCAACCTTTCATCATCCCTCCTTTAAAAATAATACATGCATATATATGGCTTCTAACCCTCTTTTACTGAACCCTAGTATACATCAATACCTTGATTTGCTATAACTTACTAAAGAGCAGCAGTTAATGAGATTCCTGATGTCTGCATGGTGTATTTTAAAGACAGGCTAATTAATTAGCTCAATTTTGTCCTAGCTGTGTTTTAGAGAGCAGTACTTAAGAGCCTGTAGAGAGATCCACTGAATCTGGGTATTCACTTGGGGAAGTGATTGGCCTTTGGATAATTAATAGAAACCCACCCAAGGACAAATCAGCTTTTGCATATGGAAGCCATCTGCGTGTGAGTGTTTCAGGTTCAGAACAGCCCAGCCCCTAACCCAGCTTTTTGGGCCTGCATGGAGGTGCAGGGAGGGCCACAGCATGCCTGTGGTGCTCAGCACTTCAAGAGCATCTGGAAGTTGATGGCCCACCTGTCTGGGTTGCACTGACCTTGTGTGTGGCTTTGTCTGGCTGTAGATGAGAGGATCCATCTTTCTGTTGCTCTGTTTTAAGGTAGACATGAGAGTGGCCTTATGCCAAGAAAAACACCTTGTGGTCTCAAACGCCTACCTACACTTCTGTGCAGGTAGAGTAGTTGAGGGGAGTGCCCAGAAATGCCAACTTCCCAGCATCTGGAAAGTTGAGAGACTCTTGGTCTTATGAGAAGCTGAGTTTGGGTGTGTGGAACTCATTTCAAGGCAGCCAGAGAGAGAGATTCCAGCCTTCTTTGCTGGGTGACCCTCTGTGTCCTAGTCACTCTTGCCAATGTCTAATGGTAGAAACTATACAACCCATTCGAATGGGTGGATCAGAATTCCACCCCTGAATCTGCCACTAAATGACCTTGTACTTGGACTCAGGGAAAACCATTGGGAACCTCAACCCTTCTCACTAGCACCCAAATAAAAATAATAGCTAATTACTTCTTAGGGGAGGGTTAAAGTTCTTACAGGTAGAAGTCAGGAACTCTGTACCAGTGTTCAGTCTTTGCCGGTCAGCTGCTAGGTAAGTTGCTAACCTGTTTCTTAAAATGTATCAAATACCACAATCAGAAATGACTGCATCCAGCCATCAGTATGGCACATGCATTCATTTCACTCTATGTTGGAGTGCCCTAACTGGAAGGTATCACTCCTCTTGGTCTCTATAAGCAACAGGTCTATCATCTAATGTGCCCCAAGTCTTTATTTTCACGAAAGCCAAGTTCTGGAGTCTGTGCTAGGAGCTGTCTTCTCCTTGAACCTGGCATCTTTCTGCCCAAGCCAAGTACCTTTCCTGTGCCTGGCTCTCCTTTGTGTCAAGAGCCTTGAATTGTATAGAGTGAAAACCATCCAGGAAAAAAAATCCCATATCCTATTCACTTAAATGTCTATCGTCCTGGGCCGGGCATGGTGGCGCACGCTTGTAATCCCCGCACTTGGGAGGCAGAGACAGGAGGATGGCGGATGGCGCAGGTTCGAAGCCAGCTGCGTGTGCTGGCTTAGGAGACCCTGTTTCCAAATAAAAATGTAAAAATAGGTCTGGGAGTGTAGCCCAGAGGTAGAAGGGCTTCCAGAAACCCCAGTATCACCAAAAATAAATAAATAAATAAATAAATAAATAAATAAATAAATAAATAAATAAATTTTTAAGATGTCTATTGTCCTTACTGAAGATTCAACTCTTTTCTTTTTTTCCTTTTTTTTTTTTTTTTTTTTGTACTGGGGATTGAACCTGGGAACATGTACCTCTGAGCTACACCCTCAGCCCTAGTTGTTTTTTTCTTTTTTTCCTTCTAATTTTGAAAGATGGTCTCACTAAGTTGCTGAGGCTAGCCTCTAACCTGTGGTTCTCCTGTCTCGGGCTCCCAATACTAAGATTACAAGCGTGTGCCACCATTCCTTGCTCAACTCTTTTTCAAAACTATAGAATTCCAGTGTCCCTTGAGACAAAACAGAGTAAACTTAATAAACAGGATAGATGGTATCCAGTACAGAGACTCATCGGTTATTGGCCAAATCTACTTCATGAAGCTGCCACATACAGAAATGGAGTTTCCCCCTGGAAAAAGTGCTGGTTTAAGATAACAGTGAATTTATCTTCTTAGCAATAAATTTGATATCCATTTTGGGGGATCAGGGTCCACCTAGACACGGTAATTTCTAAAGGAATAGCAAAAAGGCCCATTAATTGATAGTTTGGGAATTGTGCAACCTCGGATTCTGCAACTTTTAACATTGTATCACACTGATTAAGCCCTCAAGTGCATTGTACAGGAGTTTAATGTACAAAGCAAGCAGCATTCTGACCCTGAGAGGGACATCCTTGGCAAAACATGAAGGACAAGGTCATTACGGACACATTATTTTTTTAAAGAAAGACCCATTTGGTTTTAAGTAGGGCTAAGAATGAGGATTACTTACTGTTTTCTTTTTTTAAAAAAAAAAAAAAACCTGTCTGATTAATGTTAAAATTGGTTGTGGAAAATGTAAGCACAAATTGCACAGGCATTGTTGAATAGTGAAAACACCAGCATTCTATCACGGCAGACACTATCAAAGCTGTAGTGACGAGCCTCTTGGATGAACACACTGTGCTGTAGAGGCCGGGAGGCCTCTTACTGTGAGTCGATAGAGATATCAAGGGAAAAGTATGCAAGAGAAAAGAGGGTAGGGGGTTCTCAGCTACAGTTTAGAGCCAGAACAGAGGAAGCGAGTGTTTTGAGTAGTCATAATGTGGATGGGGGGGAGGCCTTGGCAGAAAGGGAACACTGGGGTATTTTAATCCGTGGTTTTGAGGTTTCTGATGACTAGCAGGCTCTTCTGAAACTCAGAACTGGATGTGTATGAGGGGTTGGAGGAGAGGGAGTGGTGCCTTTATTTTTCCTCTTCTGTAGTTTTTAAGGCATCACAAGTAAAAAGCATTAAAACAATCCCCAGAGCATATAATAAGGGTGTCCTCCCCGTGACGTGAGTATTTTGCCTGAGGAACAGAGATCCAAACTCTGTTTGCATTTTTCAAAGAATATTTGTTTTCTAAATCCATGAAAGAATATCTTTAAGAAAAAATATTGATGCCTTTGGAAGGAGCCAGGCTAGCAGCCTGGAGGATTTGCTCTTTGAAGGCCAGGGAGCAACGTACCAGTCTCTGATGGAGAGGGCGAGGTGCCTTTCCTGAAGAGGTTGGCTCAGTGAACCTGAGTACACTGTCACAGACACCATTTTTTTCTTTTTTTCTTTTCAGTACTGGGGATGGAACCCAGGGTCATTGTACCTCCAAGCTACACCCCAGCCCTAATTTTTAGTCTTTTTATTTTTTTGAAACAGGGTCTCACTGAGTTGCGAAAGACCTCGCTAAGTAGCTGAGGCTGTCTGCAAACCACAATCCTGAGAGCAGCCCCTCTCTGTCCCCCAAATAGCCCACTAACATAATCCAAAGACCTTTTTTATTTCCCTATTCTTGAAAATGCACACACTTCAAGGGGCCGCAATTCTTGATGTTTCTTCCACATGAGTTGAAATTGTTCTGCTGAAAACCAGACCAAGCAACTGGATCCTGGAGTGCGGGCATTGTAGTAACGCAGGCCGAGGTTCACATCCTCTTGCCCTTGCCCAGCTCTCTGGGAGCCAGTCCTCAGTCCTTTCTAGACTCCAAGATGCTCCTCCAACTAGAATCATAACATTTGTTTTGCATGCATTTTGTGAAGGCAAAGTGGCATTGGTCAAGTGTCTAGCTGAGTGACACAAATACTGTAGTTAAGACTTTTTATTTTAAATGCCTGTGGCCTCGTTTTTAAGGTAGTATATTGTTAAGATAATCTATATTCATTTCCATAGGTTTTGGCGAATCAACATAGCACCAGAATATAAAATTAGACTTAGCCGGGCATGGTGGTGTACACTTGTAATCTTAGTGGTTGGGAGGCTGAGACAGGAGGATCGCACAGGTTCGAAGCCAGCCTCAGCTACTTCGTAAGGCTCTCAGCTACTTAGTGTGAGACCTTGTTTCCAAATAAAATATTTTAAAAAAATAGGTCTGGGAGTGTAGCCTGAAGGTAGAAGGCCTCTGGGTTTCATCCCAGTACCACACAAACACACACACAAAGAAAATTAGGCTTAAAATTCTGTGTTCAAGCTCGGCGTGGTGGCCCACTTGTAATCCCCACGCTTGGAAGGCGGAGACAGGAGGATCGAGCAGGTTCGAAAGCCAGCCTCGCTGACTTAAGAGACCCTGTTTCCAAATAAAAATATAAAAATTAGGTCTGGGAGTGTAGCCTGGAGGTAGAAGGTTTCCAGGAACCCCAGTACCACACAAAAAAATTCTGTGTTCAAATCGGAACATAAAAATTGTATGTGTGTGCGTGCATACGTACGTACATAAACGCATACCTATAAAATCATAAACATGCATATATAGGCCATTACATATATAGATATATGTGTAGGTTTTCTCAATAATATTTTTAGCTAACTTAAATGTTGTAATACCTAGAAGGCACTAATCATTTATCTGATGTATAGCAATGTAAAACCAAAAGTTTATAAAAAGAATATTTTCAAAAAGCAAATCTTCTAGGGAAATTAGTTGTGGTCAGGGAGACAAACTCCTCGTCTACCAAGAAGAACATATTTCAGCCATAGAGGCTTTATTTGAAAAGATTTTATGGGTTTCTGATGTGTAAAATGATTTTGTATCATATCATAGAGGCAGTCATTTGTACAGAGAATGAAAAATTTATTACACGTCTGACATCATTTTCTATTGATAGGGCTCTTGTAAACCCCAAAATTCCTCGGCACCAACTTGTTTTTCTTCTCAGTGATTCCAGCCTTCATCCAAGTGAAGGTCAATATGGGGACTCTATAGGTCCCCCACATTTTGTGCTCTGCTGAGCCATCCCCTGAGTTACAGTTGGGAAATCTTTGAACCTCGAAATCACCATATTTTCTGAAGGAACGGCTTTGGAATTGAAATAACTGACAGCCAGTTCTGCTGGTGCCGTAGACCAGTGCACACAGCTCAGTCACAGGAGAACAAATGCAGAGTACCCTGGACTCCTCCAAATCTCTTTCTGCTGATGCTCAGGGCCCTGGTGAGGAATGTCAGCCTCCGGACAGTGTCCTGGGCTAATTTCTTCCCGCCTATTTGATTGCCAGAACGTGCAGGTACGTTTTGTCATGTCTCTGGCATAGTCTTATTTATTGCCTAGTCCATACAATAAATAAACCAGTAATTGGTGTATTAGGAAGAGAACGGCTTTGATGTGAGACTGACATTTGGGTTTGGCTCCACAAGTATGAAGGGGCAGTTGAGCAAGTGTCTAAGATTATCACCTTCCTGCAGTTTGAATAACAATACTCCTTCATAGAATCGAAAGGGGAAGGTGCCTGCAGAGGTGTTTACTAAAAGCTTCATCCTTATTACCCGCTCCTGTGGAGTTATAATGAGAACCAAGAGGAAATGATCCCTGTCAAAGTGGCCATGCAAAGCCTATCCTGCTCCCTTCAGTTGGGCAAATAATGTAAAACAAGGACTGTGCTTTGAAAAGGTGAGTTCCCATTGAAACTCCAGGGATTCTCCAAATCCCTGTACTGATGGGAAGGATCAGGGGGCAAAGAGGTCTCCTGGAGAGCAGCACAGCACATGCTCTCCCCACCCCAGTGTGTTTCCCTCTTCTTGATGGGCTAGAATTGGGCAGATGGTAGGCAGAGGAGCAGGTGCCTCGAGCCCCCGCAGAGAAAACTGCCCCATGATATGTAGCTTCCCCACTTGCGTTGTCGTCCCAGTACTCACCATAGAATCCTGGGCAATTTTTCTTGAGTGACAGGACGTTACACCTGCAGAGTATATGCTCAAGTGATAAATGTAAGTCTTTTTGAGTTTCCTCAGAAGTATTTCAAAGAACTTTACTCTTCAAATGGGCACCATTAAAGCAACCTCAACAGATTAGATGGCCTCAGTAAAGATCCCTTTTGGAAAATGGTGCTGTGTGCTAATGTATAAATGGCCCCAAGAAGTCCTGTACCAAAAACAAAACAAAACAAAACAAAAACCTGTTTTAATTGCAGTGTCTCTCAGCTTGCTCTGGCCTAGGAGGCCTTTTTCAATCTTCTCAGGATACCTACTAACAGACCCTGTATATTGGGAACTATCAGTCAGCAGCATATTGATTATTGTTCATCGCTCCTTATACATTGTCTTGCATCGCTATGCAGTGACTGGACTTCTGTGTAGACATTTGCTTTCTCTTAGAATGCCACTGTCCTTCCATAGCTGCAAAGCAAACCTCACTTAGCTCTTTCTTCCATAACTCAGCTGCTGCTGGCAGTGGGGATTACGTGTTTGGCTGGACTTCTTTTCAGCTTTCGAAGCCTTCCTGATCTCCTCACACATGACACTTTTGCTGCCTTAAGCCACAAGTCCTGTTGTAGATGATGGGGGATATCCACTGGGCAGTCCCAAGGGGCCCTGGTTGTCTTCACAAGCATCGTATGATCCAGTCAGCTCGGCTGTGGAGACATATTTGGATGCCCCCTGCCCACCATTCTCATGAAAGCCAGTTGTCCCAGTCCAAGCTGTCTCACTGGGGCCATTGAAGAGGCCACCTAACGGGGTTGTTCTCAGCACAATAGGTTTCTGCTAAACCATGTCAGGTCAAGTCAGGTAAGGTTTGGTTTGATTTGACTTAGTGTTTAATTATGACCCAGAAGAGTTCTTGGTCTCTAGGGTGGTAGAGGGAGGTGTTAGGGACATTGAAGAGATGGGGCCCTCTGGTGATCGGGGGTATTCTCCCAGAAGAGGGCATGGAACCTCACCCACACTCTCTGCTCTCTTTCAAGATACAGTTGTTTAACATCTCTTCTAACCACAATTCTCTGCTGTCCACTGTCCCCAGCAGAGGCTAAACAAATGTTCCTCACCCTGCTATATCTTGGTCTTTGACCCTCCAGTACTATGAGCTCAGTAACGTTTTTATTTCATAAGTAACCCTTGTCAGATATTTTATTATAGTGATGGAGAATTGCCTAATACAGTCCTCTACCCAGGAAATGGCCAAGTCTTCAATGGCTTTCAAGGCCTTGTGTGACCAGGACCCTTTCACCCACTGGGCAGCAGCAGCCCCAGACTTTTTGCTCTTCGGGAATGTTCCAGACAGGGCTCTACTTCCTGGCATTGCGTTTCCTTCCCTTTCTGCCAGGGACGCACTGCATCTGATTTCCAAGTGGCTCACTTCCTCACTTACGTCTGGCGTCTGTCAGTTGCCATTGTACTAGACAAGCCTGTGTGTGCCGCCCCTCTGAAACAGCAGCCCTTCCCACCGCCCTTACACAGTTACTTGTTCTTTCTTTTTTACTTCTCCCCCATAACCTGGCCACTGCTTGCCATGTAACCCACTGACTCATTTATTTATTCGTCCCCCTCCCCCTGGGGTGTCAGCTGTGTAGGACCAGGGGCTTGGCTTTGTTCTCAGCAGTGCCCTGGCTCCTAGACAGTGCTTTTGTGCAAGCAGTGCTCAGAGCCTGGTAAATGAATGAGTAATAGCAGTTGCCATCGGTGCTGACGTGACCAGAGCAAGTCAGACGCAAGAGGCTGTGGACGTCAGGAAACGTCTCGGCTTGCTGGAATATTTGGAATGCTTAGCATGGCATCTTTCCCAGGTTCAAAGGATGCTTGCAGGGGGAACCTTCCGGAGCTGAAGGTGAGAGCCCGAGACTCGTCAGCACGTGGGTAGATGAGGGAGAGGCAGAAGGCAGAGCACTGTGGGTAGTGACCAGCCAGGGCTCACCGCCGCTCAAGGCGGTTGTCCTAAGTGTTGTTATCTCATGAGCACTCTCTGCCAGCTACATCCTTGCTGCACGTTATACGTCCCTTCATCCTTTAACCCTCTCAATTATTAGCCTTTCAGATGGGAAGGACTTGCACTTGAACAAAGGGCTCAAGGTCATTTTGGAGAATTGAGCCAAAAAGAGCTCAGTCTTGCAGTGAAGTGAGCAGACAGGGTAGTGGGAGTATTTAAGGTACCTTCCTATCCTGGATATTCCGGTGTCCTGCGAAGATAGTCACCTAAAGCCACGTGTCTTTTATTACATGATTGAGCATAATAAACAACTAAGAATCTTACAAGAATTTACACCCAGAGGTGGTGGTAGCCTTGTGGAGAGTGTCCCTGGAAATAGATCACCTTGGAGATTGTGTGGCTGTGATGTACAGAGCCTTGTACAGGTGTAGGCTTCTCCCTGTCACAAGAACACTCCTCCTGAGCCTCAGCAGCAGGTGGCTTCTGCTTCAGGCTCTGCTTGACTGAGCCGGGAGCAACCTCCGAATCCCTAGCGAGCTGGAGACAGCACAGGCATATCACAGGCGAATCTAAGACTTCCAACTTCAGGGAAGCAGATGATGGCAAAGGAGGTGTCATCTGTTAGATGTAAAAGTACAGCAGCGATCGCAGCTTTTTGACGGAGGTTGTCACAGGCCTTAAACTGGAAGCCCCTGGGTCACGTGAGCTTCTAGGAACATAGCCAGTGGCCTGGAAGTTCTGACAAGGGGCTTCATGAGAAGGGAGGATCTGAGGGGCACAGGGAGGGAAGGAAAAGGGAAACTGTGTGCAGGGAGTCTATCCAGGCATGGCAGACTCTGAAGCAAGGGGAAAAAGCAGACATCCCAGAATCCCCAACAGATGGAGCTCTGCTTAGCACAGAGAAGATTGAAACCCTAAACTTGGAATCCACTAACTTTGTTGGCTTTCTTGGCAACATGGAAAGGTGGGTAATGGTTCCCCCATTCACAGAGAGGAACGCAGAGGCTGCCCTACCTTGGGGCTTGCTCTGGGTCACTCTTGTTGGAGAATATATTCTGCTCCTCTGAGATTTCTGTGATGTGTGGCCCTATACTGAAGGCCAGGTGTTGTTGGCTGCTGTGGCAATCTGGTCACAACTCCACAGATGTCCTGGGCCAGAGACCTTGCTGTGTTGGAAGGCCAAATGGTGTGTTTTGTCCCAGGGCTGTGTTGTACCTCAGGAACTCTTAGTCAATGAGGCATACCCCAGTCACCACCTGAGTCAGATTATACTTGTCAGCCCAGGACAGAAACTATTAAGAATATGCTAAAGGTAATTTTTCAGTGATTTAGGGAATGTCACTTACAATCAACCTTCATTACTTGGTTTTAAATCCAGCCAAGGTATAGAATCATCATTAAATCGGCGAGTCTGAAGGACCTTCAGAGGTCTCGCCGGCATGAGGGTATTGAGGAAGGGCTTGCACTTTTAGTCACGCGTTTTGGACCTGTCCATACAGCTCTGTAACTTCAGACAAAGCCCTGAACTTCTCCGAGCTTTGTCTAGTGATTTCAGAATAGTGCTAGGCCAGGCGTGGTAGCGCATGCTTGTAACCCCAGCATTTGGGAGGCTAAGACAGGAGGATCATGGTTTGTGGACAGCCTCAGCTACTTAGTGAGTCCCTTTGCAACTTACTGAGACCCTGTTTCAAAATAAAGGATAAAAGATAGGGCTGGAGGTGTATCTGGGAGGTAGAATGCCCCTGGGTTCCATCCCCAGAACCACAAAAAAAAAAAAAAAAAAAGAATAGTGCTCACCTAGTGGGTGACAGGGACCTGGCAGGAATGGAGCGGGGCGCTGTATGTAAAAGGTATGCGGGAGCCATTCACCAAGAGCAGATGTCCCTCACTCACCTGGTCACTCCCACTCTTCATCCTTTTTACACCAAGATGGCGTAGCCTGGCTTCCAGGGCTAAGAGGCCTCGTCATCTCTCCTGACCCCGACTGGAGCTTTAATATAATTTCATCTGTCTGGACCTTGGTAGGGGAGAGAGATTGGCAGAAAATTACTACCCTTCATTACTACCTCCCAAAGAAAATAAGAAGCTGGGCGGACCCCAGCTAGATCTCCATAGTTCGCTGGGCTGTGTGGGCACCTGCCAGCTTTTTTAAGTGCAACTCAGGTTTGAGCCAAATACCTAGGCAGGAATGTGGAATGAAATGAGGGTGGCCGGGGAGAAAACTGGCACTCTGCAGAGGGCTGCAGGAGCCAGAGTGGCCTACGATTAGTGTTTCCATCCAGGCCTGTGTTCTAAATTAGAGCCATAATTCATTGCCATTATGAGCACTGAACTATACATGCCCTGAGCTCTGCAAACACAGGAAGTCAGCCAGGGCTGGAAGAAGCCAGGCTCCAGCAGCGCCAGGAAAAAGGGGCTTAGTGGTTACAGAGCAGCAGGAGGGTGTGAGCTGCCTTCTCTCACGTCCTGACTACAAAAGACCCACCTTGTCCTCAGCGTGGGCTCTTGAAGACACTTCCTCCAAATAGCACGGTAATGCAAATTATTGTGTGCCCAGCGTGGAAGCCTGTGGCATAGAGGTGGTAGGGGGAATGGGAGTGTTGGAGGCACTGTCCTTTCTCATGGAGGGAGAAGAAATGGGGATTTGGGGGACCCTAAGGATTCTGGGAATCAGCAGCCAGAGTCTACACTTGGCAGAAAAGTCAGCATGTAAACAGGTTGCTATATCCTGCAAACCATGTTCTGGTGTTACCAGAGTGTTGGGAAAGGTTTTGATGGCCAAAGGATGGGATCTGGTTCCAACCTCATAGGATTCAGGCAGTAGAAATCTTCACAGTTTTTGTAAGTTTATGTGATCACAGTGTTGAGGTAGGGGACAGAGGACCAATGGGAAGAACTGTCACAGGTCTTAAAGAATTAGTGGACCCTATTACTTGGGAAGCTGAGATGGGAGGATTGCAGGCTAGAGTCCAACCTCAGCAACATAGCAAATACCACAACAAGTTAGACCCTGTTTCAAAAAAAAAAAAAAAAAAAAAAAAGGACTGGGTCTGGAGATATAGCCCAGAGGTAGAATGCCCCTGGGTTCAGTCTCTAGTATCAAAAACAAAGGAATGGAGCGGAGGATATAGCTCAGAGGTAGAATACCCCTGGGTTCAGTGGCCAGCATTAAAAATAACAACAACAAAAAGTCAGAAAAAGGAGTTGGTCGACACTGCCTGAACCGGCATAGAGACTATGGGAATGGAGGGAGGAGTGGATTCCAGATATCTGTCACAGTGAGAGTAGACAAGACACCAACTCTGAGTGACAGGTGGTCATAGAAGACCAAGAGGCAAGGAATGATTAGGGGGAGGTGGTAGGTGAGCTTCGGACATGTGAATTTAAGGTGGTAACAGACACCCAGATGTTGATGTCTAAAAGTGAGTTATGTTTATTTATGATGGGGGGAAGCATATGACAGGATTGTATGTATGAAAATTCCCTTAGCAGAGCAGATCTCTGAAGAAGTCCTGGAGAGACCACTTCTCTCCTAAGCACAGGAAGGAAAAAGCAAAGGGTGTGCTAGTCAGTACTCAGTGAGCAGGTAAAGAAGACCAAGGCTAAGAAGGAGGCAGTAAAGGCAATTGGATACCATTTACAAAGTAGAGTGTCTCAAGATGACATAAAACCTGGGCAGTTCCAGCTGCTATGTGGATGAAGAAGAATGAGGTCAAGATCTGGTGAGCCTCCGCAGTCAGAGGATTTTTAAGAGTGGCATCTCTGTAAAGAGTGTTCCCTAGAGAGAAGCTGGGACTGAGGGTTAGGGACAGAGTGGGTGATACTGAAATAGTCTAAAGAGTGAAAGGAAGCATTTAGCTCCTTGTAATTGTCAACTTATTGTTGTTGTGACCAGAGGAGGAAAGCTTTAATTGGTTCATGGTTTCAGGGGTCCAGTCCACGGTTGGCTGACTCCATGGTAGAAATATTATGATGGCAAGGCATGGTGGAGAGAATCTGTGCAGCTCATGGCAGCCAGGAAGGTGATGGGAGAGGGGGAAGGGTAAATAAGGAAAAGGGAAGAGGAAATAGGAGACCCAGCCTTGTTCAGGCCACTGAGGGGGGCAGCCCGTTCACTTATGGCCACACCTGATTGCATGGATGCAGACTGGAGTCTGGGGCAGGACAGAGAGCAAGGACTTCCTTGGCTTGCAAACCAAGTACCTGTCTGCTACAGCTACTGAATTCTCATAACAACCTTTGTTGTAGTAATATACACAGCCTGGATGCTTCTGCCTTGGCCTCCCTGAGGTCACCATGCCTGGAACAAGGTGCTGGGTTTTTTTGTGTTGTTGTTGTTGCTTTTCCTGGGAGGTTGATTTTAGAGTTCCCTGGCTGAAATGCTGCTGCAGACTGTATCTTTTATCCAGGAGCATGAGCCTCATTAACCAGGCAGGTGTATGCATCTGGGAGAATGGTCCTGTCCTAATGGTGGCATGTGTGGGTGGGCTGGCTGGCAGTGCCCATGGCACCTTCCTTGTGCAGGTGAAAGCTGTGTCTTGAGCGTGAGATTTAGGGTGTTCTGGAGTAAGACTGCCTGCCTCTGAATTTCAGCTCTGCTGCTCGCAGCCTTGTGACCTGGGGCAAACTGGGTACTTGAGCTCATTCCTGAAGCCTCAGTTTGCTCCTCTGTTAAGTTGAGGTACAGAGGGCACTGATTTCATAGAATTCACAGGGATCTCAGCTCCCATAGAGTCAGAGTGTAGCTCTTTATTAGTAACTACCAGAGGCATGTTACCCCCTCTTCCCTTCCCTGGTGATGTCTTCATATGAGTCACTGCAGTGGCCAAAACCTCCCTTTGGCCCAGGTGAGCTGTGGTGTTAAAGGCGTGGGTCTCACCCTTGAGGGCCCCTGGTGCAGCAGGTGACCTGAGCCCAGTCTTGTGGGGTGACAAAATTTGGGCAGAGTTTGAGCGGTGGTTAGGATGGTTCTCCTATGATAGATCCCTCCTCTGGAAGCCCACCTGACCATTTCCATATTGTATGGGCAGGCAAGAGGGTAAACTCCAGCTCCCGTCTGGGTTAGCTCAGCTGCGAGGCCTGCTGTTCATGAGGAGCTTCACTTCCTGAAACCTGCCCACCCAGTCAACTCTTGCCCTATTATTTATAGTGTGCCCCTTAGGACAGACCTAAGGGTTCTTGTGGCACCTTCCCTATATGTGGAAGAGTGTAAGGAGGTCATAGTGGCCTTCAAGTCAGAACAGAGAAGCTTACATCATCTCCTTATCCCAAAATCCCAGGTCACAGAGAACCATGTAGGGAAGAGACATGGATTCAGGTCTCCAAGAGAATGTGCTTCCAAAAAGCTGCTATTTGCCATTAGCTTCCATATTTGAATACATCTCATCTATGAGATGGGAATAGATTTTTCCCAACTCTTGTATGTCCCGGATATCATTGTTTCTCACTGGCTAGGAAAATGTATTTTCAGATGTGTGTATGTGCGTGTGCTTGCATGCACACATGCACACACATATACATAATCATGCAACACATAACACTTGGTCAAGGATAGACTATACACATAAAACATAAGACCACTATTTCGCTTAGTGATGCTGTAGGTGTCTTAGTTTGTGGGAGAACACTCAGGATGATCTCATGGTGATGAAATAACATCAAAAGGCATCTCTCAAGAGAACGCAATCTCACTGTTAAGTGGCACATGCGTGTGTGTGTGTGTGTGTGTGTGTGTGTGTGTGTGTGTGTCCCATAGCGTGCCCTTTGCTGTGTCCTGGAGCTCTGGTTTGGAGAGGTGTGAAACCTGTCCCTACATCGAACAACCTTACCTCGGCAGATCTATTTTTCAGAAACACTAAATTTCTGAACCCATAGGGGCTGGCCCTCATGACCCTGTCCTGGGAAAGTGAAAACTGTCACAGGTGTTCTTGGGGCACCTCACATTGAATAGGGGTCCAATTTTATTTTCATTTTCATATATATATATATATATACATATATATATGCATATATATATATATATGGGTCCAATTTTATTTTCATTTTCCTATACCTTTACAGTGAGCACCATCAACTCCCATGAGATAAGGAGATGAGAGAGTGTAGCATCTATTAAGGAGGTGAGGAAGGTGGAGAGTGGCTATGTCCTATCAGGGGAAGCTGGCCACTGGCAGTCAGGCCAGCAGAGGCGGCCAGAGCCTGTCAGGCTTCCTCACCACATCAGTGCTCTCAGAAGAGACCTGTGTCCACATCAGTGTGGGCAACAGTGGGGGATTTAGCCAACTCAGAGCATAGTATAGTACATTTTCTAAAATTATATATTCCTTCATGGTACCTTAGAAATACTTTTATAAAAAATGTTTATTGATGTATTATAGTCATATCTCTTAATGGAGTATAAGATGGTGAGACATACATTATTCCTGTGCTGTTGATAAAGAAGTGTTTTTAATGGCAATCAAAAAGGTCCTCGTAAGATCTTCTGTAAATTTGCATATTCTCTCCAAACTACAGTCCTTGCCTGCTAATGGGATGCTAATAAATGCATCTACCTCAGAGGATCACAGTGAGGATTCATTGAGATAATCAGTGAATTTCTCCAGACACACAGCAAGTCCTCAGTGGTGATGGGCATTTTTCTATCATCCCCAATATAACTGTGCCCATTGTCTTCCTTACAGCCTCATGTTTATGAATGACTGAACTTATTGTGCCTTGGGTAATGCATCCAGAGGCCTGCATCTCATGCCCGTAATCCCAGTGCTTGAGAGACTGGGACAGGAGGACCAAAGGTTCAAAGTCAACCTCGCCAACTTATGCCCTTAGCAACTTAGACCCTGTTTCAAAATAAAAAATGAAACAAGGCTAGGCATGTAGCCTGGAGGTAGTATGCCCCTGGAGTTCAAGTCCTAGTACGAAAAATAAAATTGGTTTTTATTCATCCATTCATCCATTTATTCACTCAGGAGAAATTTGTTTTTATGAAGGTCACAGAAACTAATGAGATGCACCCCTGTCCCGTTACCATTGTGGAGAGATGCCCTCTATACAGGTGCAGTGTTCTCGGGCTTCTGTGTGACTCTGTAGGAAGCAGGCACTGGGCACTGAGGTCCCAGGGGAAGGGACCCTGGAGGAAAACAACATGGAGCAGCCAAGGAGTGACAGAGCACACTGTCCTCATTACACCCAGCCTCATGTAGGTGTAGCCCTGGGTTTGGAAAGCAAAAGCCAAAAGCCAGTTCATAACCAGAGCCTCACACCTCCTCAAAGTGCCAGGAAAGCAAGAGCCGATACATTTTTTTACTTGGGGGCAAGATGCATCCAAAAGATGATGAGATGAGGCACAGAAATCCCATTTGAAACTAAACTTCTCATATAAAATCTCAGTGAGCCCTTTGTGGATTAGGAAAAAATGTTGGTAATACGTGATAGGAGAAATTCCTGACTTTTTAAGGACAAGATTTTACTAAAGGACTTGAGTATTTAGGGTTGACTTTTTGTTTTTTTCTTTTTTGATCCAAAAATATTTTTAGCCTCTAGCTACATAACTTTTCTTACTGCCTTAGGTGCTGTATGTGGGCCAGACAGACTGTGTTTGAGAATAAAACAAACTATGTCTTCCTAGTAGAGATGAGATGTTTTATGACATCAAGTGGTCAATCTTAATAGGACTTGCTGAGCAACGCCGTAGGGGGAACAGGTAGTAATCACCCAATAGAATCACCACTGAGGAAATCTATGATCCTTGGAAGTATGGGAGGTGCCGGGATAGAGTAAGAAGCTCTTGTAGGAGGGATGATTTCCTCAAAATCTATTATCTTTGCCTTATTGCCAAGTGCCTGTGCAAGAAGACATAAAGCTAAACAAATCTATTCTTTCGTTTATGAATTCATCCATCAAGTGTGCACTCGTCTCCTCTCTTTGAGCCAGGTCTCTTGCGCTCTCAAGGCACAGCGGGCCTACAGACTGATAGCTAAAAGATGCTTTGATGAATGGCATCCTAGATAGATGGAAAGTGTTTATGGGATAAGAACTGCTCACTGTGTGTGGTCCATTATGGGGTGCTTCATTGAAACAGGAGTCAACATCTCAACCAGGGCTTTGAGCTTTGACAGGAGGTTGACAAGGAAGAAGAAAGATGGGGTAGTGAGAAGCAGTGCCATCCCGCAGCCAGAGAAGCATGGGATTCAGAGTATTGGAGCAGAGTCTATGGAGGGTCTGGTTCCAGGACCCAAGTCATGGAATCAATGGGAGTGCATGATATTTCCAACAAGCCTTATCGTTTCACAAGAAAGGAAACTTGGAGAAACCCAGTGGCTTATCCAAAGTCACACGGCTCTATGGGAGTCAGAACCAGAACTTAGGACTTGGCTGCTTCCAGTGTGTCATGAAAGAAGGGGCATCAAGTACACCAAAGGAACTCAAGGGCTCCTTGATGCTTCAAGGACAAAACAGCTGACACCAAATCCACCTTACTTTATACACAACGTTTAGGGGGGAAATCTAGGAGCTGTTTGTATTGTAATTTTCTACCCAAACTCTTGCCAAACTAACATTTTAAAAACTAGGGGATTTAAAATTCATCTCATTTCAAAACCGTACTTTCCTCTTTGTTTCTTGATACTCTGTATGGGAAGGAAGCTGAGGCCTTCAGAAAATGGTGCTGTGAAAGGGTGAGATTGATTTTTCATAAGTAGGCAACGCTAAAAGTTGAGGTGGGTCTTATTCTCCTCCTTCAGGAAACCAATCTGAAGAGCAGGATCCTTATCCCATTGATCTTTACCCTGGATGGCTTTTTATTTCTGAACACTTGTGCGCTGAGACTGGTGGTGCTGTGGGTGTGCCTTCTGTATGGGCAGGTGCAGCATCTGGAGCCAGATCCAGGAACTCCGTTGAGCGATCTTTTCCCCCTTTTTCTTCTGGAGCCCCAAGACCATGCAACTACATGGTTTCCAGTGGTTACCTGCAGTTTAAATGATTCCTTTCCTCTCAAGGGTTCATTAGATTATAAGACTAAGCACAGCACAGTCCTGTTTCCTGGTGAATACAAAAATAATAATGAAAAAGACCCAGGAACTAACGTGACCCTTCTGTTATACATGTTACAGAGTGAATTCCAATGATCCCGTTAGGAAAATTTCTCTTTTCATGTCTGGATGACATATTGATAAACAGAAGTTACATGGGATAAGACTCCCCCCCATACACAGTGTGATTGCCACCATCGGGTCTTGGTCTTCAGGACAAATCAAGCTTCAGGTCTAGTTGGAAGTATATGGGAATATGGTGCTGTACAATTTGCTTTTATTTCAAATTTAGACCTTGATGTTTTGAATTTAAGTGGAATCGATACTACTGTAAATTGATATGTTTAGAGAAGTGGTATATATGCCTATGTGTTCCTCGACCCCCTGTCTAGTTTATTGTGCCTTCTATGTGCTTGGCACTTATCTCAGTCTTGGGGATACAGCCATAAAAAGCCACAAAGAAAACCTCATGGTGCTATACCCTTGTGTAAGAAAGCCCTCCTCCAAATGAACACATAATAAAATAACAGGCAGTAATAAGTGCTCTAATTAAAGTAAAACAAGATTAGAGGCTGGAGAAAAGGGAGAATGAAGTGCTTTTAATAAAGGGTAGGTCAGAGAGAACTTCCCTGAGGAGGTGTCAGTTGAGCAAAGACGTAAATGAACTGAGGGAATGGCCCCAGGAAACAACAGGGACTCCACAAGTGCAAAGGCTTTCCTATCCATCCACTTATCTATTCTCCCATCCACCTACCCACCCTTCTCCTTATCCACTTTCTTATCCATCTACCCAACCATATATCCATCCATCCATCCTCTTTTCTATACTCCCATACTCCCATCCATCCTTCCTCTTATTCTCTCACCCATGCATCTCATCACCCCAGTTGTTTCTTCCCATCATCCATCCATCCATCCTCTTATCTATCCTCCCATACTCCCATCCGTCCATCCTCCCATCCTCTCACCTATGCATCTCCTCATCACCCCAGTTGTTTCTTCCCATCATCCATCCATCCATCCATCCTCCCATAGTCCCATCCATTCTTCCTCCCATTCTCTCACCCGTGCATCTTCCCATCATCCCAGTTGCATGTCCTCATGGAGTGGCATAGGACCCTTTAGTCATAGATGCTGAGAGAGAATGATCATCATTCTTTCATAGAGATTGGTGGAAGGCATTATTCTTTTGAATTGGTCTCCTTACAGAATATTCCTTTTTTACTGTTATAAGAATAACTTTTAGTCTTGTGTGTTACAAGAGTAACTTTTCACTTGTAAAAAATTTTTAAATTCCTGTGGCAGGTAAGAATACAAACTCAAAGGTGAGCCTAAGCCAGCCTCCTCCTAAATCATGGGTCCTCTTTGTAAAGCTGTGGATAACATGTTGTAGGGTTTTTCTGAGGAATTTTTGGCACATACTGTAGGCACACAATGAGGACTTATTTCAAGCAACAACCACACTGCTACTAACCAATGTATTGCTGGTAGCCCCAGAGGTTCTGAAATGAAATAATTTCATGCACCGGACCATGCATTTTGCATTCTTGTTTTCTAATTCTGCAAGGAGATCTACCCTCATTCCACCAGCAAGGAAAAGGAGACTTGAGATAAAGCCACTGTTGACCTTCTTGCCTGGCCATCCCTGTTGCTACCTCCTGTAGTAGCTTTAGTGTTTGGGATGACTTGAAACTCTTTGCAGTTAGCAGAAGCAGAAAGAGGATTTTTAAAATTCTCCTAGCCATGAGTGGTTGCCGTTTACCTTGCTGACAGCATGTGATTCATTGCAATAAGAGCTAACATTTCCCAAGGGCCCCTTAGCAGCAGAGAGCGCTCAAGAGTGATGCAGAGGTTTCCGAGTTACTGAACAGATTTTATGAACTGCTAATTACCTCGTAAAGACATTTTATTGCACTAGGGTGATCTGTTATTGGCACTGACTGTTTACATATCTCAGCCTTCTTTTCTTGTTTCTTCTGCTCCAGACAGAGCAGAATGCTGTGCTATGGGTATAGAAAGGGGCCCTCAGTGTGCTGCTTTATCCAGTCTGCATTCCAAGACCCCGAGGGTAGGGCAGGATGCTGGTTCTGCATCCACTGATTCTTTGAGGTCTTGTCAGTAAGAAATCCAAGCAGAACAAGAGCTTGGAACAGGGCTTCTCAATTTCATCAGCTTAATAGATTGGACAACAGATAAGAGCCTTGGTTTTCTTATCTGCAAAATGGAAGAAGGGAGGAGGCAGTGTTTGTTCAGCAGGCTGGTCTACTTCTGTGCCTAGGCAGTTTCTAAGGAGACAGAAAGGGCCAGGGCAGGCAAAGTCAGGCTGAGTTGTCTGGAAGAAAGTAAAACTAATGAAGCTATTTCCTTTTTAGTATTTCTATTGGTTAGCATGCCTTAAAATGGGAAGGGTGAGGCAAGCAGATTTTTGGATGGAGTCCATACTAATTATAAGAAAAAATAGTAAAAGGTTGCTAAGGGCCCTTTGAGTTCTGCTTTCCATTTTCTTAAGGGAATTTGGAGATGTGAGTTTATAGACTTGATACCTGGGTCTTTAAAAAAAGGAACCTCAACTTTTCAAGACATTGGAAGAAGTAAGGATTTTTTTTTTTTACAAAAACCCAGGAAACAAAAGTAAAAACTAGACAATTGGAATACAAAAATAGACACCTGGGATTAAGTCAAGAAGCTTTTGCTTAATAAAGAAAATAATCAACAGAGTGAAGGGCCAAGTTATAGAATGGGAGGAAATATCTACATGAAGTTCATATATATATTTACACACACATACATATGTAACTATAGTTTTATATGTATATATACATAAGGACCCTAAAAACTTAGTATCAAAAAAAGATTAAAAATGACAATAAACCTAAGCAGATATTTCTCAAAAGAAAACATACAAATAATCAATAGGTATATAAAACTGCTCATAATTAATAACTATCAGGAAATTGCAAATCAAAATTACAATGAGACTACCTTTTGATAGAAATAACTGTTGTCAAAAAGACAAAAGATAGCTGGGCGTGGTGGCGCATGCTTGTAATCCCAGCATTCGGAAGGAGGCTGAGACCAGAGGATCACAGTTCGCGGACAGCCTCAGCTACTTAGTGAGGCCCTCTGCAACTTGGTGAGACCCTGTTTCAAAATAAAGAATAAAAAGTAGGGAGGGGGTGTAGCTTGGGGTTGAAAGTACCTGGGTTTCATCCCCAGACCCACAAAACAAAAAAGGACAAAAGATAAATTCTGGTAACTATGTGAAGAAAGAAAATAATATTTGTGCACTGTTGGTGGGAATATAAATTAGTAAACCATTATGGAAAAGAATGTGTAGGTTCCTCAAAAAATTAAGAATAGAACTATCGTATCCAGCAGTCTCACTCCTGGGAATATACCCAAAGACAATGAAATCAGTATGTTGAAGAAACATCTGCACTCTTACGTTTGTTTTTTACAGCACTATTCACAATAGCCAAGAAATTGAAACAACCTAAAGTGTCCATCAGCTGACGAATGAATAAAGAAAAGACAGTCCATATAACACTGGGATAACATTCATCTGTTTAAGCAAAGTAATGAAATCCTGTCTTTAGCAAGTACACAGAGATGGAACTGGAGAGCATTATGTTAAGTGAAATAAGCCAGGCACAGAAAGACAAGTACTGCATGGGCTCACTCATGTATGTAAATGAAAAATGCTGCTCTCCTAGAAGTTGAGAGTAGGGTGTGGTTACCAGAGACTGCAGAGAGTAAGGAGAAGGGAGGGATGGTTAGTGGGTGTCAAACTATGGTTAATAGAAAAAGGTCTTTTTTATATTGGTACATTGTAGTTGTACATCCTAGATTCAAAGCAATATATTCACATTTGTATACATTACTTTATATTTCCCTCTGCATCCCCCCAACTCTTTCCTTCCTGTACATGTTAGTGTGATTGGTAGTGATACACACACACACACACGCGCGCGTGCGTGCACGCACACGCACACACCCAACACTACTTGACTCCTTTCTTCCTTTGGTGCGCTGTTGTATGACTATTAATAACAATTATATACTGCATATTTCAAAAATGTAGAAAAAAAGGAGTTTGAATGCTTTTACCTTAAAGGATAAAAGAGTAGAGAGCTATATCTAACCTGGTTTAAACATTACACAATTCATACCTATATTGGAATGCCACATGGTAACCCATACATTTTTTTTAAAAAAGACAACAAAGAAAGCAAAATGTACAGAAGAGGTGAGCAACGTTGTCATGATTGTTGTTAAGCAGGAAAAAAAATAGGTTCTGAAAGGTAAACAATACACAGGAGAGTGGCAGCATTCCCCGCGCATGTCTAGGCTGGATTATGAAGCAGATGGTGAGCTTTGCTAGAAGATTACTGGGACTTGTCATGAGCTCTCTCAAAGCAAACAAAGCCAAATAAATGCATAACATTTTTGATACGCTTGCTGTTATGTCAAGTAGATGCCCAAGATGTGATTTCCTAGAGATGTGTAACAAATTTTCTTATGTCCTTAAAAATCTTCAGCAGCAGCAGCACCTTGCTTCAATTTAGGTAGAGATAGGTTTTGTGTTAAATGTGAGCTTATTCCAAATAAGGTCTTTACCTTGTCCCACAGA
The DNA here is from genome assembly GCF_963383645.1 of Muscardinus avellanarius. NCBI lineage: Eukaryota > Metazoa > Chordata > Mammalia > Rodentia > Gliridae > Muscardinus > Muscardinus avellanarius. Next base: position 152,595,759 of record NC_137788.1, read on the forward strand.
ATTCTCAGGTCAACATATGAGGAAGGTGGTATTCTTTCTTTTCCTATATTGTGGCTGAGCCACCAGAAGCTCAGATTAAGCAGCTTGCCCAAGGTCACACAGCCAATAAGAGCGCTGCAGGAGCCTCACCGGTTTATCTGTCTCTCTTACCCATGCTCTTGACTGTGGCACCAGGCTGCCTCGCCAGGGCTGCACTTTCTGCACTGTTTGCTTCGATGCCTTCGTTAATGGATTGACATTGATCTGGAAGGAACTCTGATGTGGTCTTTGCTTTGCTTTGTAGCAGCCAACATTTTTACTCATGACCCAGATAAGAACATAAATGCATACATTTAACCACCTCAGCAAATAATTGGTACAGACAGGAAAAACAGGTCACACACAGGATGGCATGAAAATAGTCTTACCTGTTGCACAAATAATGGACAGGAATTCTGAACACGTGGCCATTGCCAAGAGCTTTTGAATGTCAGTTTTCAGGTAGGGCACCAGTGTGTGAAAGGAAGGCTCAGGAGCCCAGTTGGCGAGGGCATGGATGAGGATGAACCTGCGCCAGCCTGTGATCAGAGTGTCCTTGGTATCCACAAACCCTCTGTTTAAGAATCTGCCCTAGGATGCCTGCCCAGGAATAGCAGCAGTTAGAAGACCAGTCCATTCTGCTGATGTGTTGCCATTTATACTGGTACCTCTCAGTACCATGGAAAAAATGGAGACCAGTGTCTCTTAGAGGGAGAGAGGGAGGCAGGAGAAGTGGAGGTTGGTGGTGATGGGGCCAGAGTGGCTGGATGCCTCCTAGAAAATTCAGCAATTCTTCTAAAGTCTCCAGCATTGGGATGGTCGGGTCCTAGCCAGAACTCAGGCCTTGGGACACCTGTGAGCACGCTGAGAAGCTGCACAGGTCCCTGCACCCCGGCTTTGGTGTGCTGGTCCCAGGGATGGAGGGCACACTTCTACTCCTCCACACTCACGGGGCCCCCTGCTCCGCTGCACTCCGCAGGTGTATCTATTCAGTAAATATGCATTGAAGGCTGATGGTACAGAGAGTGTTCTAGACTCTGGGGACATAAATGTTAACAAAATAGAAATACAGGAGGAAAGAAAAGGAAAGACACCAGTATCCGTCCCCAAAACTGGAAGTCATTCTAGCCCAGAAAGAGGGCTATTGGGATATTGGACCAAATACAATATTTCAAGGGCTCAAATATACAATTTTTTTTTTTTTTTTGGTCTAGAGTGATCAGGATTTTTGGGGGGAGGGGGCTATAGAAAAAAGTGTATTTTGTTCCATGGTGACATGACTGCTGCTGACTTTCCTGGAGAAGATACCATATTTGGGGCTTTTTCCATGCTTTCCAAAGCCAAGTAGAGAATGCCAGAAGTTTGGTATTCCCCAGAATTTTTTAGGCCCTGGAAATGAAAGCATTCTGCTTTTTGCTGGCATATTCGTTAGGAGGCCTTGACATTCTTATTTCAGAAGGGGTGTGTGTGTGTGTGTGTGTGTGTGTGTTTCAACATCAGAAAAAGCTTGACCCACGGTTGAAACAACCCTTTCCAAACTGCCAGTTGATTAGAAAAATATCCTATTTTCCTTTCAGCCCCAGAGGGCATCCATTTAAGTAAATACTTTAATTAAATTGCATCCTGTTGCCAAGTAATTTCTTAAACAAGAGGCGGTAAATGGAATCTCTTCTGGGAAAGTTACGCTATAGTCGCTGAACGGCTTTCTTTGGGAGGAAAATGTTTATTTGGGAACTCCGTGGCCTATTGTAGTTACATGCCAGGTCTGCGACCCTGGGGAAAAGAAAGGAAACTTGTTCAATTCCAGATGATGCCAAATTTAGGATTTGCCCCTGGTGATGTGGGAATAGCAGTCAGATTGTTTTGATTTCCCGCCAGGCGCTGTGCTGGGGTGGGCATGAGTGGTGGGCGGGGTCTCTTTGCTCTGGAGATGAAAGATATTCACACTGAACCAAAGTGGAGATTATTCTCAGGCTTGGTAGGTGTCCGTCTATAAACTCTGCTTTGCGTCTTTTTCTCTCTAAAGCGTAGTCATTGCCTGGGCAAAGACCCATGAGAACGTTTGTGTGTGAAGAGTGTTTATATTTTTTCATAAAAGAATACCTACTCCCTGTAGAAAATTTGGAAGCACAATAAAGACTAAGAAAGAAAACAAGAATAATCTATTTCCCTCAATCCAGGGCTAAAGTACATTTTTGTCTGGGTTTCCCCTTACCCGAAACATAGTTTGTTGAACTGATACCGTATAAATGAATTACCTCATAGGAATTTGTTAAAAAGAAAGGTGAATGGCTTCTGGCCCCAAGACCCGGGTTCCCCTTCCAGCTGCACCAGCCTACTTGAGCTCATTTTAATAGACCTCTTTCATCTTGTGTTACAAAAGGTAGATGGATAGTTAATTGTTCACCGTCGTGGCTCAGGTGAAGAATCTGTGAACCAGAAGGCTGCAGGCCCCTTACCTGAAGCAGCTAAGAATTTCAACCTGCCTCTCAGTCGTCCTTACTAGTCATATTTTTACTATAACAAAATGTTCTTAGCTATATTTCGTTAGCAGTTTGTGATAGGATTCCCAAAGGGATTGAGCATTTTATCTTCAACACAGGCCCCGTGCAGCCCCCACCACCATAGCCAAGTTTGCTTTAATGATGGTCCTTTGAATAATTGAATGTTTTTCTCCTGTTGATTATCTGTGTATTTTATTTCACAGAATACCCCAAAGGTCTAGTTGGTTTGCAAAAGCTGTATGTTAGAAACAATTTTTTTTCTTTCTGTGGATTTGAGATTTATGAGTTGATACATAGGCAAATACCGAGGAACTTCTGCAAAATACCGAATTTCACTGTGCTTGGTGATGCATGTATATAATCCCAGTATTTGTGAGGCTGAGACAGGGAGATCACAGGTACGAAGCCAGCTTCAGCAGCTTAGTAGGGTTCTCGGCAAATTAGTAAGGTTCTCAGAAAACATAAAATAGAGCTGGGGTGTAGTGTGGAGGTAGAATGCCCCTCAGTTCAATCCTTAGGATCACTTCCCCCCAAATAGTTTCATTCTGGAAAGCGCAGTGCAGTTTCTCACCATGAATTATGGATGACCAAGTCTCTGTAGTAAGCGGGATGGCTGGTAACCCAGTCCCTCCCTTCTCAGTGTCATTAATACTGATTAGACCAAGGAAACCAGACATAAGCTTTCCATAAATTCTCTCTACCCCTACTATAATAAACTTGAGAAAGTTCAGATCGATGTGCTTTTGTTCATCTTTTCTCAGACTTTGGGTGTACAGACGAGGAAACTTAAGGCTCTGAGGGTTACACAGCATGAACTAGTTATACCCAGCACAGCAGAGGGGAGGTTGGAGTCTGTCCTCTGAAGCACAAACCATGGCCCTTGGTACCTCTGGTGTCCCCATGTCGAGGACACAAGCCATGTATCAGAACAGTACTGAGCACTGTCGAGTCAGTTATTTGATGACTTGAAAAACAGATGCCAAACTGTGGAGCCCCTCACTTTGTTAATTGGAATAAGACTATAGCAAAACAGTGTGGGTGCACACGCGTCTGCCACGGCCAACCCCTGGCATCCCCTGCGAGCCGGGTCCCGCCCCACGGGGCAGAGAGGAGAGGGGGGAATTTCATCAGACATTTGTCAACAGTGAATGTCTGCTCAGCTTTTAAAGAAATATTCTACACTCATTCTGGGTTTCTTCCTGGGTTTAATTTGTGGTGCCAGGGTCCCCAAAGAAAGCGGAAGGCAAGGGATAACAAAGACAAAGGATATGGATGGAGCCCTGAAAAAAATTACAGGAGCTAAACAGGAGGGTTTCCCCCCCACCAAAGAGATGACTCAGTGGAGAAAGAATAGCAGTATAAAAAGAATTTGAAAAGCGTGGAGTGTTAATTACGTTAACCTTTCCGAAGTTGTTCAGAGCACAGCAGGAACAGGAGCCTGTGTTGTTTGGTTGAAACCCTCCATCTGACAGTAACACTTCCTGATTCCAAATGGGGGCTGAATGCTGCTGAGTTGCCCTGCTAATGAGCGCTGGTGCTCCCTCAGGCCGCAGAGGGCTTTGGGGGACTTACTGCAGGATCCCTCATCACAGCTCCTTGGAAGTCGTTCGTCACCCTGTGGAAGTGGGGTCTGTGAGGTCAGATGCTATGTCTGCTGTGTCCATCCTCCCTCCTGTGGAGCCCTAGGACTGTGCAAGAGGTCAGTCCCTGCAGCAAGATGAGGGCATCATAGTGGGTTGTCAATTACTACCGGTGTGATGCTGGCCAGCAAGGAATTGAGTCTTTCTGAGTCTCCTTTGATCATCTGTACATGATGTCAGCTATGGCCACTCAGGGGGCTGACCTAAGGACACAGTGTCGTTCTGTCCATCAGCGGTCATCATGATGGTCTTGACCTCACTCTTGGGCCACTGCCTATGTGATATTCATTTTGGGTCACCTGCTCCCTGGAGGAACAATAATCGTCCCAGACTGGGAGCCAGAGTGCCGAGTTCCCTAGGAGAAGGGCTGGTGTTAACCTGTGCTCTATATTGTCTCAAAAGCACAGGGACCGCCCTGTGTACAGGCATGTGGTGAGGGAAGAATTGGGGATTTTTATTCAAAAGATGTGGGTAGAAGTCAAGTGTGGTGGCGCATGATTGTAATCTCCACACTTGGGAGGCTGAGACAGGAGGATTGAAGCCAGCCTCAGCTACTTAGTGAGGCTCTCAGCAACTTAGACCCTGTTTCCAAATAAAATATAAAATAGGTCTGGGAGTATAGCCTAGAGGTAGAAAGCCTCTGGGTTCCACCCCCAGTACCACCCCCAAAAAAAAAAATGTGGGTAGGATAGACATGGAAGATTGACTTAAGAACAGTTTTAAGAGGAAGCTTTGTTATATTCCAGAGAGAGAGTGTGTATGTCTTAGGTCTGTTTTCCAAGACTGGAAATTGGGACGAGGTTCTTCATGTGGCATGTTGGATTCAGTCTCAACTCTTTCCCTTCACGTATATGTGTTTGGGGAGAGTCACTACCCCATTTTTGTGTCAGTTTAGTGCATCTGTGCTGTTTCTGCCATGTTGGAAAATTCCCCAAGGTACCTAAGGGAAACACACAGGCTTGGTACTGTGGGCCTGCTCCAAAGTTGGAAAGCACCCGAGACAGTTCCACCTGGTTCCTTTCCCATTAAGGAAAGCAGTGTCTGGCTGTAAAGGGAGGTGGCTTATGGGTGGGGTCTCCAACATCAGTGCCAACATGGAGGGAGCCCTAATCCTTCCTCTTCCCCCTCCCTCTGTCGAGTTACCTAATACAGAGAACTTTATTCATGCCAGAAGCATCTGAGAATGTCTCTTTGAGAACACAGAAACCTATGAGTCCCATGGGAAATGAGGGCAGTGCTGTGGCGTTCCAGGTGGGGGGACAGCTGTCATTTCACGTGTCAATGCCTTTCCAGTCTTGGCTGTGCTGTGCTCTGATCCCCTGGACTACGGGCATGGGGGTGAGGGTGTGTATAGTCAGAGTGGAAACGGGAAGGGAGAGATTCTGGAGGAGGCCGGGGATTCTCAGATGTTACTATCTGTGTGGTGGGTGAACTGTTAGAGCTTTTGGGTAGCAGAGATGGTCTGGATGTTGGCAGAACGCGTTGATTGCCCTTACTTAGTGGGAGGGGTGAGCGTGGGGAGCAGCGCTGAGGAGGTGCTCCTGGCAAGCCTTCAGAGGAAATGGGCCAAGTCAAGCAGGGGAGAGGCAGCCTCCAGGAACATCACAGAAGCAGGACTAAAAGGATTTGGAGTCTGGTTGGATTGGGCTCAGATGGGGAAGAGATGACACTCAATGTCAAGTCTGTAGAGACTGTGATAGGAAGACAGATGGGGAAAAGGGACAAGGAGAAGACAAGTCACATTGGAGCACTTTGATCCCAAGGTGTGGGGAGTCTGCCAGGATGTTCCCCAGGTAATATGGATGTGACTTCTAAACATAGAAGATGGCTCGGAGGAAAATAGGCAGGAAGTTTAATATTTATTTCGTATAGAATTTTAAAGTTTTCCAAACCTCAACATCTATATTATATGTTTATATATGTATATATATAAAACACAAATATTTTAAATCTATATACAAGCATTATAGGTGTGCCCGCATTGGTATCTAGGTATGCACACAAGTGTCCACATGTGTGCACACAAGTGCACATGTGCACCTGTTCGAGGGCATGGATGCACCCACTTGAAGGCATGGGTGTGGGGGATTGCAGTGTAGCTGTGGCCACTTGGATGCACACAAGAGCCCACATGTGTGCACACAGATGCCCTCAAGAGGGTAAGTGTGCACTCGCTCTAGTGCATGTGTGTAACTGCACATGGGAACAAATGAGCCCGCTCAAGGGCACACGTACACCCACAGGTGCACCCACTAGAGCACACATGTTTACCTGCATGAGGGCATGGGTGCACCTGCTTAAAAGCACATGTGCACCCACATAAGGGCACAAGTGCACCCACTTGAGTTAACACATGCGCCCTTTCAAGTGTACAGTTGTTCCTGCATGTGTGCACCCATGCACCTGCTTGAGTGCACGTGTTTGCCTGCATGAGAGCTGGGTATCCCCACTTGAATGCACTTCTACACCTGCTTGGGTTCACACCAGAGCCCTCATGTGTGCACAAGTGCACAATTGCATTTGCATTTGGGCACAGGTGTGCCTGCTCAAGTACATATGTGTGTCCACATGTGGATCGATGTGCCCTCTACGGTGCACAAGAGCACCACTTGATATCACATGAGTTTGCATGTGTATGAAGTGTGATCTCTCAAGTGCATACGTGCGCCCCAGTGTGGGTACAGGAGTACCTCCTAGAAAGTACACGTGTGCCCACATGTGGACACAGATGCACCTGCTTGAGTCCTTATGTGCCACTTCAGGACACAGGTGAGCCTGATTGAATGAACATAGGCACCTTCCTGAGTGCACATGAGAGCATGCATGTGTGCACACATATGTTTACCTGAGTGCTCCTGTGCACCTACATGTGGGCATACATGTACTCTCATGTAGGCAAACATGCAGATGTTCTAGTGCACAGATGTGCCCGCATGTGGGCACACGTCCGCCTGCTTGTGTATGTTCGCCCACATGAAAGTATAAATGTGCCCACTAGAGTACACACGAGTGCCAGCTTTAGATCACCCGAGAGACCGCATGTGTTCAGAAATGCAACTGCTCAAGTGCACAGGTGCACCCACATGTAGGTACATGTGTGCCTGCTAGAGTACACACATGTCTTCTCAAGTACATGAGTATACCACATTTAGGCACAGGCATGCCTGCTACAGTGTACCAGAGCACCTGCTTGAGATCACATGAGTCCACCTGTGTGCACAAGTACAATCTCTTGAGTGCACACACACTCAAATTTGGGCACAGGTGTACCCGTTCAAGTACACACATGTGCCCACGTGTATACATGTGTGCCTGCTTGTGGACGCAAGCTCTCATGTGTGCCCACTCTAGTGTGTGAGTGTACCCGCATGTTGCCACAGGTGTGCCCACTCGAGAGTGCCAGTGTACTTCGTATAGGCGCTGGTGCTGCCACTAGAGTGCAAACAAGTGCCCCTGTGGGTGCACATGAGTGCTCGATTCAGTGAACAAGAGAGCACACATGTGGACTCATTTGGGTGCATACTTGCACCTGCTCAAGGGCATAGGTGTACCTGCTAGAGTGCACATGAGAGCCCCCTTGAATGCACTTGAGAACACACATGTGTGCACACATGCACCTGCATGAGGGCATGGGTGCACCCACTAGAATGCATATGTATACCACTCAAGTGCACATAGATCTCGCTTGAGTGCACATGCATGTTTGCTTTAACGCACACATGGGTCTGCTTGAATGCACATGTGTACAAACATGTTTGGAACACAAAGGACAGATCACAGAAAAATGTACAAGAAGCTTCATATTATTTTAGAGTTTTGGAGTTTGCCAAAGAATCTCTGGTATCAGTATATATCATATGTATATGTCAAATGTATAAACTTAAATGGGTTTAAATATGATATTTTCATGTTATATGTGCGTATGTATTTTTTATGACTCCACGGAGAGGTAGGTTATGATCATTCCATTTTGTGGATGAGGAAATTAATGCCATGATGTTAAAGATGATGATCAGATTCCAGAGCCAAGTTGAGCGGGATTTCTGAGCTTATCCTCTAAACACCTGAAAATGCTGAAATGAGCCGTTGTCTCCTTTGGTATTTCCAGCCTTTGGAGCATCTTCCTGCTTCCCTGGCCCCTGGAGTCAGGGGGCAACTTCTTCTTCCCATGCCCTCCTCTACTTTCTGTCCTATTAGTAGTGAAGTGACCCCGTTAATGTGAAAATCTGCGGAGAGATGAACGTGGAACTCCTGATCAAAGAGCAAGGGAGGAAGAAGGATGACATCGGGCTGGGATTGGGGTGCACTGATGTGCTGCTGTGAGAGCTGAGACACTACAGTGAGGAAAGCTGGGGTCCACTGCTCTGTCAGATCTCTACCTCACCCCCCCCCCAGGGGAAGGGACGGTGTTAGAGCAAATGGTATTACTAAGCAGAACTGATACTGGTTGGTGAGGAAGAAAGGGTTATGGGTGCTGAGAGCCTAGTCCTAGTGTGAAGCAAGCAGGTCTCGCTGAGACCGTAGGGACAAGCCTTGAGGTCCCTGGAGGAAGAGCATCCTGGAAAGGCTCAGAAGGGCCCAGGCTTGTGGAGCCAAAAGGCACACGTGGCTGGGCACAGTGAGGGGGAAGGGGCAGAGCCAGCAGGACTCTGACTCATCATGTGGAGCCTCCTCTAGTGTTGTAATAACCTTAAATTTTATGCAAAAGGACTTGAGAGCCCCTGCAGGGTGCTGAGCAGAGAAGCGATGTGATCTGACAATCTGGGTGTTCTATGGAAAGTGGACCATGGAGGGGTAGGGAGGAAGGGGACTTTATGTGCAGATACAGAGGAGGACTACTGCAGGCTTGGAGCAGGGGATAGCACAGGTGTAACCTAAAGGGAACGCTGACAGTGTTCTGATGGAAAGACCATGCAGAGAAATGGGAGAGGCCAGGCGTAGTAGCTGGCCTGCATAACTGGACAGGCGGAGCTGCCCGTGGCTGGGGAAGATCCAAAGCTCTGTATTTGGACACATTAAGTTGAGACTCTTGAGTGCACACTGTGCTACATAGATGGTGGTCAGCAGAAAAGACAGCTTGGGAGTGGTTGGTGTAGACACAGTTGTGAAACTGGGGCTGGATGGTATGGTCCAGGAGAACTTGCAGATGAAATAAATCTGGAGCTTGCAGAATCCCCTTGCTGAGCCATCAGAAGCAGGGACCGTGCTCAGAGGCAAGAGAAAGCAGCTGATGGAGAGAAGAGGGAAGTCCTGGGCGGCACCCTAGTTTGGGGCCCTGGAGCCCGGTCCCTGTTCCCCGCCTGAGCTCCTTGGCTAGGCAGGGTCCATTTGGTGCAGACTGTAGCATCGTCCAGGTGCGCGCTCAGTCTGTCTCTCTGCTGAAGCACCATCTCCTCCACCTAACTGGGGCATTGCCACTGCCCCAGGCTTGGACCAGCGCCGCCAAGCTATGTTCCAACTGCAGAACTCCCCCGGGCTGTATAGCAGTCAGAGAGAGACACCCCATCTGTTTTCTGGATTTCTTCTTCATGTCTGACAGTTCTTCTAGCCAGCTGGGTTTCAGGAAACCCAAAATGGGTCTTGCCTGGAGCATACTCTCCTCTAATTTTTTAAAGCCAGTTTGAGAATTTGTTTAGGGAAATCTAAATGCTTCCTTTGCCAGCCTATTGTTGAAGATGAGCTGTTTTAGTATCTGAACAACTTTCTGGGAGTGTGTGTGTGTGTGTGTGTGTGTGTGTGTTTCTGTTCAAGTTTTCCTTTCTCTCACTGAAAACTTCACTTTGCCAAGAATTAAGGGGTTTCAACTCCTGAGGGCCGCCCTTTAGGTTTAGAAATGGATAGCCTCGTATCTGCCACATATAGGAAGAAGCCCCAGTTAATCCAACCTTTCGCTCACCTTAATTTGTCTCCTTCAAAGCCAAAGTCTATTTTCTTAAAAATAAGTTAACAGCACTTTCATTACACTGTCAACTAGAAGCCAAAGTTCATTGCATCACCAGTTCATCCAAATGCTAGAGCATCAGCAGGCGCCCCAGACACACCCATCGATGCACACAGCTTCCTACCATGAGAGCCTAGGGATGGGTATCCTGGCGAAGTCTTGACATCAACACCATCTCCTGTTGTCTGTTTAATGATAAGCGTGGTTCATACTTAGCCATGGCCATTGAATCACGAGTGTTCTAGAGATGAGAAGGCCAGCTGTTATCACACATGCAGTGATAGGGCCTGCTCACCACCATGATTTGAAGATGAGCGAGAACCTCACACAAGGGTCGTACAGTATCAGAGTGCACAGGAGCCTGACAACTTGTGTTCAGATGACTTCTCTAAGGAACCAGGAGAGCTGGGTGTGTGTCCTTTATCGGCCATTCTGTGCCCTCATCTGTAAAGTGGAAATAATGATCCCAGTCTAAAAAACATGTCGGTTGGTCTGAAGAAAACATATGGGCTGATGTGCACAAAATAGTATACAACCACATTCTAGACTAATATGAGGGATTATTATATTGTATACATAAAAGCGTGGTCCATGGGGAGGAAATCGTACAGGAGTGTAGGAGTTGGCCATTTGAAAACACGTGTGATTTTTCCACTCAACTTTACTGGTTCGAGTATTGCATCTTCATGCACCTTAATCTTTTTTAAAAAGCCAAATATCACGGTCTTGAAAGCAGAGGTTTTCTCATGTGGGTAAGCAAATCCGTTATTTGACTATTTCCGGTTCCATTAGGATCTTGGTTATTGTGCTGGTTTGGCAAATTTTGGAGATGCTTATTTCGGTGAGCATTTGAATCTCTAGTATCCGGTGGTTTCCTAGGGTGAGATAGGAAGAAGTCTACATCTTCCACATGTTCCTGGCCCAGGAAATGGGTCGTGGCTGAAGGCAAGCAGTGAAGGAGAAGGCTTACTCACATTAGCCACCAAGGGACCCTTCCCACCAAGGGACTCTCTTCCTGAGATCTTGACAAAGACTGGGTAGTCAAGGAGATGTGATGAACTATAAACCCATCTGTGCTCCAAGGGCAGTGTCCCATGATGACACTGGTGTCCTCTCCTCATCAGCATCCTGCTTGGTGCTCTTTCCATCAGTGAAGTTAAGAAGGAGTAGAGTTGCCTGGACGATGCCGTTGGCCTCTTGCACTGCCAACAAGCCATCTCATGACAGTAGGATATTTATAGCTGATAATGGGAGGTAGGGTAGTTTTTAAGGAGTACAGAGTGAGCATGGACTTTTTCAATTGCCCTGTGTCTCAAACATCACCATACATTGGAATGATGACCATTTCCAGACTCCATGTTTAACAATTCCAATCGACTTGGCCTAGGATGGAGCCTGGGAATTGCATTTTTGATGAGCACCGGGATTGATTCAAATACCAATGTTTTGGTAATTCTGGGTCTCTGGCACCTTGTCCTCATTCCTTCCAACATGCTGTGAGCCCTGGGTCTTCTGCCTCCTTAGTGATGCCTATCTCACAGAGTTGCCTTGAGTATTAAGTTGAACATGCTATTGTATTTAGTATCCAGTCTTCAGATTCTTAATAATTGTTAATGATTTGCCCTTCCCTTGTAATAACTGTAGTCAAGACACTGAACTAGATTTATTTCAGCTCTCCTGAGGTGTGACAGTGATTGGTTCCCATTATTCCATTTTTATGTATTTCCAGAAATCAGCAGGTGTTTACCCAGGGCATGCACCTTTCTGAGCAAGTATTGAATGGACAGGAAGGGAGGCCCAGATGATGTGAGAAGTGGTTTCCAGCACAATGGACTGGAAGCCCTTTCTTAAGAGGTCAGACTCCAGCACATGAATCAAATGACGTTGGCCAAATGAACAGAACTCTTTTGAAATCAGTTATATGCAGTCAAAGATTGGAGCATGCAGTATATATGCGAGGAATTCAGAAGGATTCAAAGACAGAGGAAAGCAACAGGAGGCCGCACCCACCCATGGCTTCCAGAATGAACAATATAGTCTTTTTGACATGTTCTGTGTTGAGCGCAGATGGAGACAGTCAAGTTTCACTGAACATGTGTGTGCATGTGTATAAATAGAATCATAGCTGCAGAATCTAAGGGATCTGACAACTCCCCTCTTCTTGCACATTCTTGATCTTAGAAATTGGAACCCCTGAGTCCCACGATGCTGATTTGTGTTAGGTACAGAAAACAATTTGGAATTTGATGCATGTGAGCACAGGAGGTAAATGAAATGGCATTTAAATACTTAATTGCAATATTCTAGACAGTCTACCGGCCACAGATTCCTAGCTACGTGCGTAATGCTGAATGCATTCTAATTACTGAATGGAGGTTAACACGGAGGAATAGGGAGATTTATTTTAATTCACAGGCCGTGGGCTTAACTTCAGACCAAATGCTGGTCCAGAGGCTCCTTCTGGCTGCAGAGGGTGGGTGAGAGGTCTGAGCGCCCAGGTGACCCCATGTGACTGAGCCGCTTCCACAGCTGCCAGGGCCCGTTCCGTTCCCCTCTCTGCCACGTGGCATCAGTGCTGTGTGCCACTTCCCATCTAAACCCACCCATTGGCATCTCTCCTTAAGCAAACACTTGTACTCCTCTTTTCACTGTTACTAGTTAGCATCTGCACAGCGTCAAAAATGTACCAGGCAGAGGCTGTGCAAAACCTACTCACAGCATCTTGCCCTAGTGAGCCTAAAATTAATTTTTAAAGGGAAAAAAATGGAAACTGTTGCAGATGAAAGTGGAGGACTACTTAAAGGATTGTGGGTTTGGGGACAACACCTAGAAAATGATTTCTAGAGCATCCAGATGATCAGTCCAATGCCTGGGTGGGGGATATAGGGACGAGCTCTAAAGCTGTTTGGCTTATTGATCCACCATTGAACACTTGGCATTGTGACAGGTGCTGCACAGGGTACCAGTAAATTTCAGAATCACATTTGGCTTTGGAGGAGCTCATAGAAGGGCCGCTGTGTTGCCCACACTCTACAAAGGGCATCAACTACTACATGGGTATGGGGAGGGCTCAGAGAAGGAGCCACAGAGAAGCTGGGACTTCAGTGGAGTTCAAAGGGTGAATAGGAGTTGGCCAGAGAGCCACAGGAGGGGGCAGATGTCTCACACACAGGACAGCATGTGCCAAGGTGCAGAAACATGGAATTTGAAAGGGCAAGATGTGCTTAGAAACCAGCAAGCGTGGGACAGGCCAGTGAGTTGTGAAATGGTGATGTCATGCTCCGGGGAGCTGTATCCAGGCCAAGGCTGTCAGATGATGATCTGAGGTCACCGGCAGGTTTTAAGGTGTATATTTTAGGAGGATGAGTGTGGTGGCCACAGAAGAATGGGAAGATATAGTAAAGGTTCTGGGTTGAACTCTTCCATTCTGGGTTAATCTTAGGACTTTTTGTGACCCATCTTCATGCCGTTGTCGTGGCTTGGCTGCTTGAGAGTCCTTGGGCCAGTTGTTTAGGCCATGATGTCAGTAATTGGCTCAAGACATGTGTTTGCTTGCCATAGATGTCAGTTGATTTGGCCTTGTTCCTCTGCCTCAGCCAGCCTGGTAATCCTGGTCTTGGCCCCTGGGGAAGGTGGGTGGGGGAAGAGCTGGGGCCTGTTTGAGTCACAAATCTTAAGACAGTGCAGATGGAAGGACAGCATGGCATCCTTTGTCTTCCCTTTATAGACCTTAAAAACAAACAGGGACCACACAACCTGCTCCTAACAGTCATCAAAGGCCTTTGTGCACTCAGTACATACCAGCTTCCCTCAGTTTTTTTTTTTTTTTTTGGCTTTTCTTTTTTTTTTAATTTTATTTTATTGGTGCACTGTATTCATACATCATAGTGGGATACAAACTTTTGTAGACATACATGCACACATCGCCCAGTCAGCCCCCACCCGATCGCCACCCCATTCTCTCCCCATCCCTCCTTCCCATGCTTGGCTTAGTGGTTGACATCTAGTATTATAGCAATTTATCCAAAATTAAAAATGATAATCTCACATAACAGTTTCATTTGTCTGATACCAAGTGTTTGATGATTTAAAGATAGCATTTCAATATTTCTTTTTGCTTTCTTTCTTACTAGAGCATATTTTTTCTGTTTTTTTAGGTGAAACTATCATATATTTATATATTTATTTTTTAGAAAAAAATCTATCCTAATATGGAATATGAATTCTAGATACCCAAAACGATCTTGAAAAAGAACAAAGCTAGCAGATATATATTTTCTGATTTCAAACCATATAAAGCTACAATAATTGAAACAGTGTAGTACTGTTCTAAAGGCAGATATATAGACCATTGGAGTTAAATACAAGCCTAGAGCTAAATTCTTCCCTATATTGTCAAGTTATTTTTGACAAGGTTTCCACGAACATTTGGTGGTGGAAATAATAATCTTTTAACTAAATATTGTTGAAAAATAATAATTACATGGAAAAGAATAAAATTGGACCTTTACCTAATCCCATATACAAGTATTAACTCAAAATAGATAAAAGACCTAAATATAAATCTTAAGACTATAAACTTTTAGGAGAAAATCTGGGTCATAAAACCTCACAACATTGAAATTGGCAGTGATTTCTTGGATATGATTTCAATGGCACAGGCAACAGAAGAATATACAAACTCCCTAAAAAATAAAAGAAAATATTGTATATCCAAAGACAATGTAAGTTTTAAATCTGAATGCAGAGGGAGGGTTTTAATCATTTGGGAGTGGGTAGAAGGCTGTTTCTTGAAGATCCAAAAGAGCCCTGACTTCAGCAACCCCCAGATAGAAATAAACATAGAACTGCCACGTAACCAGAAACAGCAGGTCCCCAAGGTCGGGCCACTGCCCCCCAGTGACACAGGCAGGCCAGGAAGGTCAGGTCCACCCTGGGGGAGTCATTTTTTGTTCAAGATTCCCCACATTTGAAGGCCAGCTGGTCACCTTGCTCCCATGCATAGAGGAATTTGGCCATTTGCATTTTTCCTTAGGTGAATTTCCCACCTGGTTCTTGGTTCACCTGTTTCCGTGTACTCGCTCCCAGTCATCTTCTCTGTTTTCACATAGGGACAACCACGGCTGTAGGCTGAACATCTGCTTCATTGGATGGGTGGCCTGGGCTCCTCTGGTCCTCTCAGAATCCCAATAAGCTGAAGCAATGACCCCCTCCCCCATTTCAGAGCTCAGTCTAGGGAAGCTCAAATAAACTTAAGCATACCTTCACGTCTCCCTCCTCCTCTTTTTCCCAAGCACTTTTGCTGTTCCCTCCGGAGATGGCCTTTGCGCCTTCCACAGGCTTCTGTTCCCTTCTGATTCTACCTCCCCTGTCCTGAAAGGAACTTTCTCTGACCCAGCCATTCCTTCCCAGCCTCGTTCAGTCACTTCTCTCCTTTTCCTGTGACTGTGTCTAGCAGCTTTGTGGTCCAGAATGCCATTGCCTCGCTTCTTAGGGGCGAGGTTCAGTCTAATCTGTGACTTCTTGCTCTTCCCACACCCAGTCATGAAAGCTCCCCCTCGGCCTCCTGGAGGGAGGGCACATCTGGCTCCCTCCCTCCTTGTTCTTCCTCCTCAGTTTCCTAAGAATGGGCACCTCTCAAGACCAATCTCACCATGTGTTCCCTTTCCTCCTCTTGATCTCAGATCCTCATCTATCCCGTTCAGACAGTCTCTAGCTCTGGGTGTTTTCTGTCTTCTAGACCACTAGATAAAATCTCTCCGTGGGGTTTTGGAGACAGTCCTGCTGCATGCTCAGTTTGAGGCTGCAGACAGGGGCGCCGTTGGCTCCAGCTCTCAGCTCTTCCCTTGTTAGCCAAGCAACAGCATAAGTCCTGCTCAGCCTTCATTCCTGTGGTATCTCCATCCCATTCCTGACTGCCAGGGGCTCCTCCTCTGCCTCATTCTGTGTCCCCAGATCTTTAGGCCATCCTGCACTCGGGGAAGATGCAGCCCCAGCTCTGTGCTTCCTCATGTCAGCTCCCTGCTTGGGAGCCTGCAGGGGCTCCTGGGTGATCCTGGCATCAAGTCTGGCCTTCCTGGTGCTCCAGCGTCTCCACAGGCTGCACCAGATCTGCTCCTTGATTCTTCCTTCCTATTTGCCTCATGCTCCTTGGCTTCAGACAAGCAGAGCTCCCAATCCCCCCATACCTTCCCTGCACCCACCTCTGTGGCTCCATCTGCCTCTCCCCAGCCTGAACATCCCCTCTTCTTTCTTTCTACACCATCCCTGGCTCAAATCCTGCTCCCTCTTCTCTCTAAAACTAACAAATTAGATTGTTTTAAGGGTAAGACACACTCATTGGAAAGTTCGTTTTAAATTATAGGAAAGTATAGACAGAGATAAAAAACCACTTATGATTCCACCACCCAGAAATTGCTACTGTAGGTGTATCTTTGAAGGACTAAATGTGCATGCATATATAGGGCATCAATAACTTTTACATGTTTGGTATTATACCATTTATATATTTAATCTTTGTTCTCTTGCTGCTGTATTATGGGAATTTCCCCATATCACCAATTTGTCTCTCAGTAGCATTTTTAATAACTGCATAATAGCCCATCATATGGAGGTACAACTGATTGATTTAGTCTGTCTTCTGCTGGAGGTCATTTTGTGGCTTCTGGCTCTCCAGACTCATAAATAACAAATGTCCTTGTTCTTTAACTCTAGCCATTTATTTTCCATATCATATGATATAGTATTCATTATAATACAGAGACACAGTACATTTATTGAGTGACTGCTGAGTGCCAGCCTGTGTACTTAGTGATTTCCTTTCCCACTCAAGCCTCCGAGCTACCTTGACAAGGAGATATCATCAATATCTCAAGTCCCTTCAGTCACCCAGGCTGTGAGGTCCAGGTTGATTCAGCTTTTGATCCCATTGCTGCATCCTCTGCGGTGGTGGTAACAGAGCCCAGGGGTGTGCATCTGTGGCCAAACACTGGGAGCTAATGAGGAAAACGGACATGCTGTTCATTCTATCATTTTCCAGCTGAGTTACAGGTTCCTCTTGGGCACCTGATGTGAAAACCTCTAGGGTTGCTCTTACACCTAGCCCGAGCTGGAAGAGACTTTCTCGCTTTATGTATGAAGGTTCCAAGAAGTCCAAGAAGTATATGTGATGTTGGGCTAGAAGCTATATCAATGGCCTCTGGTAAATGTCTTTATTATATTGGCTGTTGGGCCCCTGTCTGGCTAGGCAATGTAGAACTGTATGCATATAGACTGTCTTTGTGAATGTGTGAGAACTTTTAGCTATACTGAGATGGAGTACAGGCCATCTTGTCCAATGTGGAAATTTCTAGTCACTGTACTGTATTGGTATTGGAATGGAGGCCAGCATTGCATACTTGTATCTTGGTTTTCTCCGGATAGAAGAGAGCTACTAGAAAGATATGAGCCCATCATGGTATTTCATTCCCCAGAGTCTTAAAACCTCAGGTTACCAGGGTGTCTTGATTCTCAGACTGTAGAATCATGGGGGAGCGGGGTTGTTGCTGCTCAGCTTGCCTTGACTCAACAGGGCTACCAGGACCTGGAAAAATCTGCATTTCTAACAAGCTTGTTGGTGATGCTGATGCTGCTGGTTGGGGACCACACACTGAAGCCCACTTCGTTGGACGTACGCTCAGCAGTAGAGCACCTACCTAGCATGTATCAAACCCTAAGTTTGATCCCAACATTGGAGAAAAAAGATGGTGATCATGCAATCAACTGTGGGGTCTTTGACAATTCCATTTTAAGTGGCAAAACCTTTCTGAAGTGCTTTTAGCATTTTGTTTCAGCCTGAGCCTCAGCCCCTCAATCCACAGCTGCAGTTTGAGTGTGCCCCATGCCAGAGTCTGTCTTCCCTCAGCCTGTGATACACATAAATAGTGCCCAAGGCTGCATTAGTCTTACTGGGCAAGGCTCGTGCTGCCTCCCTAGGTGTTATCAGAAGTTTATTTGAACTGCCGCAAATCTCTCTGGGACCCCAATATCCAACTCTTGGCATTCACATTTTGATGTTGCCTGGAGATTTCCTGCCCATCAGATGTGAGATCCTGGCAACCTGTTCTTGAGTTTGCTGCAGCCCTCTGACTCTGTAATTAGCTGTCACCTGTCTGTCCTCTGTTGGGAAAGTCCCAGATGCTCCTTGTTCCGCTGCTGTGAATGTGGCTGTGTTATCGGTGGGAAGCAGTCCCTCACCCAGTCGACAGTGATAATCCAGTCTTCCTGGCAGAATTTCTCAACCTCAGCAATATTGACATGTTAGACCACGCAGTTATTTGTTAGCATGAGCTGGCCTGTGCATTATAGAATGTTTGGTGGCATCGCTAGTGTTATGGTTTGGCTCTGGGATGGCCCCCAAAACCTCATGTGCTCTGAGGGGCTTGGGAAGTGATGGGGTTATGAGGGTTCTGACCTCATTGGTGGATTAATTCATTGTTGGCTAAATGTACTACAGAGAAGTGGGACCCATTTGGAGGAAGTAGGCTACTGTAGGTGTGCTCTGGGAGGGTTCATCTTCTCTCGGGCCCCTTCCCCTCTTTCTATTTCCTGGTACTTGAGCTGGGCATCTTTTCTCAACTACACCCTTCTGCCATGACATTTCTGCCTGGGAGCCAGCTATGAACTGAAACTTCTGAAACTGTGAGCCAACATAAACCTTTCCTTAAGTTTTTGTCAGGTAATTTGGCCAAAAAGACATAAATTTGACTTAACACACTTAGCCTGTATCCACGAGATGCCTGTAGCACCTCCCCTTCCAACTGTGGCAATGACAATGTCCCTGGACATTGACAAATGTCCATTGGGCAGGTAACCTCTTCTCTCCCTACCCTGAGGACACACACATTAGAACACTAGGTCCATTTAGTAGATTATTTATTATTTTAAGGAAGGTCCTTTATCTGACTCATTTAATGCTTGCAGTGAGCCCGTGGAATGAATGGTATTAGCCCTACTTATTTATTTATTTATTTATTTATTTAGTACTGGGAATTGAACCCTAGGTTCAGTCATTCTATCTCTGAGCTGCACTTGCAGCTCTATTTTATTTTTTATATAGAAACAGGGCCTCACTAAGTTGCTGAGGGAGTCCTAAAAACCTGCAGCCCTCCCAGATACTGGGATAACAGGAGTGTGCCACCACACCCAGCTTAGCCCCAATTTATAGATGAGGAAAGTGGAATTGGATGAGGTTATAGGTAAGTAAATAATCTAGTAAGCCTGCCTAGTGCCAGAATTTGAATCCAGGTTAGTCTGATGTCAAAACCTATAATCCTAGGGATATATGGTTGCACAGAAAAGAAACCCAGAGGCAGGCTTTATTTTAAGGAAACAATGAGATAGTTTACAAGTAGCTGTGAGTAGGAAAAGAGGTTTGACTGGGCCACACAGAAATAGAATCAGAAGGTTGAGAGCCAAGTCCACACTGCTCTCTCAGCACTCTATAGTGTGCCTTTGCCTGCAGTGTCTACAAAGGAATGTCCCCTCCTTGTTCCCACTTCCCCTGTAGCTTCTATAGCAACCCTGGCCTCCATATTTGTTAAAGCTCCTTCATCTCTGCATCTGAAATTCAGATTCCCAGGTTGAACAATGCAGATAGGGTTTGTTTCTGGGGCCATGTTTATTGGGGTGGGGGTAGGTGAGAAAAATGAGTGCTCACAGGAGTGAGCACACTACTGTGCTCTTTCCACTTTCCTTACATACCCTGTTCTGCAGTCACCATGGCAACAGAGACCAATTTTGACCTACATCTTGGGGGCAAAGATTTAACCAACCAGTACCTAGGTTACAGCTTCCTAAGAAGTAGAAGTGCAAGAGATAGGAGCAGACACATCTGTTTCTTCCATTTAGCCAACAAGAAGAGCCAGATCGGACCCCAGAAATTGATCTTTACCAACACTTAATGAACAGTTAGCTGGTTAATAACCCATGACAAATCCAAAGGCTGTTAGGGGTCTGACAACCCACACATTAGCAGCAGCAGTGGCCAATTTCCAAGAGATTACTGACATTCGGGGACACTCAGGAAGACATCCGGGAGGAGATATTGAGAGTCCTTTCAAGCGTAGCCAGGGAGGAAGGGGGAAAAGTGACATTTTGGTAATGTATAGTGGCAATGGCATCTCTGAGCAAAAACACAACTTGCACATAGAGCCTTTTAATCATAAAAGAGATCAGAGTCGAATGGTACAGGCATGTCCATGGAATTCTTCCAATTAAAAACAAATCCAGCATCCCAAAAACCCCCAAGATTTTCTAGGGTATACCCAGGGGTCCTTTCCTCATGGCTGGGTGGCCAGAAGTCAAGGGGACTAATCAGTAACCAACACACACAGGTAATAGTCACATGCAAGTGAGCATGGCCTTTTGCCTCTGGCCTCCTGGGGAGTTTGTGGCCTTTGTCCAGCCATGCAGTTGACACTCTCAGTGTTGAAATACTCAGTGCCTGGGGCCCTTGCAGGCCTTTGGTGGGTATTCAGCAGGTGTGTAGATAATGTACTTATGGTGGACCATGCAGACTTCTGACTTTGGGGAGAAGGACAAATGACTTTGGGGAGAAGAGCAGATAGCTGATGACACATGATAGTGGGGGCTCTAAGGAGAATAGAAATGAACACACATGAGAACCCCATGACTGGGCTTTTCCCAGAAGACTCCTATGTTCTCCATGGGGCTGCCATTCAAACTTCTGAACTGGGCTCCAGGTCCTGCAGCTCATACTGGTATGGCAGGGAGGAGCTCAGGGAGTAAGCGTCCACACTTGCTGCACCTGATCCATCAATAAATGCTATCAGCTCCATCTCCAGATCATACACCAGCCCATCACATCTCTTGCTCTGGCCCACGACACTGGTCCTGGCCACCATCCCCACTACTAACTCCTGCTTCCCCACAATCCATCACTCACTCAGTAACAGATCCTCCTTTAGCTCATGTCACTGTTTGCTTTATATTATTGGCTTCCTGTTCCGCTTAAGCTAGAACCCAGGCTGCTTATAGCCATCAGAGAGAGCCTGCCTTCCTTGTTGACCTGTGTCCTTCTGCTCCACCCCGATCATGGTGATGCAGCCTTACAACCCCTCTGACTGTTGAAGTCATGCACACACACACCAAGACATGTGCAATTGCTCTGTTACCTGCAGGAACGCTCCACCTCTACCTCCTTGGAGCAGACCCTGGACACCCATCCAAGGCTGCCTCCTTTACCTGCCAATTGTATATCCTTGTTGTATTTTCTTTGTCATATGTTATTCCCTGGAACTATCTGGCTCATTTCTTTGGCTACAGTAGAGGTGTCAATAATCAGGAGAACTAAGTAAGAAATATATCTTGCTCAGGGACCTCTGGGAAGGTGAAGCTTCCAGCTGTGGAGGTGACATTTGACCTGGAACTTGAGGCAGAGGTGTGATTTGCCAGGTGTAGACATGGATAGAAGGGTTTGGGGGGAAGGACCAGCATAAATGAAGGCACAGAGGCAGTGCCGTAGTGTATGTCTCTCGAAAGAAACAGCTTTTGGGCAGTGTGCCTGTCATGTAGGCTCCAGGACGAAGGCAGAATGGGCACTATTGGGGGCATCTGGGGTCAGTAGAGCATCCTGTGGGCAGTAGGGGTCAGTGGTGTACCAGGAGAAGACACAGTAGATCTCCTGGATTTGCTCAGTGCAACCAAAGAGTCAGGTTTGAAAACAGTTGAATTTTGTTAAATTAGGCAGAAGTAGCTGGAAGCCAAGCCTGGTGAGGAAGAGAGTGTGTGCCAAGACCAGGGGCTTCGGCCCAGATTGAACACCAAGGAGATACCTTGGAGTAGCAAGACCTTGTTTGCAAGCCCATCTGAGCGACCACGGGGCTTTTCCTATCTGCTGGTTTTGCAAGATGGGGAATGGTCGTGAAAGCAGGTGTCTGCCCTCCTCTGCTAGCTAGAACCGGACAGAGTAAAAGTGCTGCACAGGGAGGGTCAGATGTTCTTTGTAATTAATTCCACAGTGATGAGGATTTAAAAAAAAAAAAAAGCTATCCAGATGTCCTTGCTATTTTGGGTGGGTGTTCTGGGGAGCAGTTGGTGATGACCTCAAAAGGGTGTGACTTCAAACAAGTGACAGCTGCTGGAGGCAGAGCGGGCTCTGACCTCACGGCTGTGTCCCAGGGCTCTGGAACGCACACTGGATGTGTATGCACCGGGCCCATACAGCCCCTGCCTGAATCGCCCCATCTCCTCAGCTCCTTCTTGCACACTTGCTGAGTGTGAACAAAACTTGAGGGCCTGGTCTGGGACGCTGGGGAGAACTTTTCTTGGACAGAGCACCTCTGTGCAGCTGGGGCCGGTGCCCCAGCTGGGAGTGGGGTGAGCACTATGTAGGGCGTGCACTGGCTTTTGCTCCCTGGCTCTCTTCACCTCCCTTCCTCCACTCTTTCTCTAGTCCCTCATTCCCCCCCCCATTCTTTATTTCTGAATCCCAGCTTATTTATACTTGTTCTTAAACACCACAAGGCTGAACAAGTACATTTGTTTTTTAGAGGAAAAAGACAACATGTAAGATACTTGAGTATGATTGCTTCCCTATTGATGAACTTGAATTAAAGACCTTCTTTTTGCCACTGCATCTTCTTGCTGGGTCCTTTACCTGGCCGAGCCTCAGCCTCTTTGAGGCCGTGGCAAGGCCAGCTTGGCTTATACATCCTGTTACTCCTCTCTTCGTGCTGTTCTGGGTTCCTGTATAAACAAGAATGTGTACACCTACCCCTTGATCCGTATAGCATCCTTTTGTCCTTGGGAAATAGGCTGTATTATTTCACAGATTGGCAAATGGATCATTCTGAGAGTGTAAATCACATGTTCTTTATATTATTTAAGCCGAAGGGATCTGTGAGCTCTAACACTAAATGCTGAGTTAAATAATTAGCAGTGCTATTCCTTGAATGTATCTTTTTATTTTACCAGTTAAAACCAACCAGAAGGCTAAGATCAGGCCTCCCGCTGCCCAGCCTGTTCCCTTCGAGGGAGGGTGGCCTTGAGATGAACTCGGAGGTTGGGTACCCCACTGGTTGCTGCACCCCGCTGGTTGATTCCATCTGGCAGCTCACGGAAGAGGAGAAAGGCAAAAGTGACCCACAGTTCCACACAGAGCCGTCGGCTGTCTGGGAGAAGACTGTCCTGAACCTGTATCAGGAAAGTCCTTTTTGGAGGCACCTGGCTGCTCAGGTCCTCAGTCGTTGTCATTTCCTGGGGCTTCCATAAAATACTACAAGCCTCTTGGATTTGTGTAATTGAAACTTATTCTCTGACAGCTCTGGAAGCCAGAAGTTGGAAATCAAGGTGTCAGTAGGGTTGCTTCCTTCTGGAGGCCCCCATCCTAACCTATGCTGGTTGTGGGTATTCCTGGGTTTTATTTGGCTCATAGATAGTTACATCACTTCAGTCTCTGCCTTCATCTCCACAAGGCTTCCCTCTGCCTGTGTCTCCCTTTCCTTTCTCTTGCAAGTGATTGGATTAAGGGCCTTTCTCATCTTGATACCCCCTAGCTTAATTTTATCCTCAGTGATCCTATTTCTAAGTAAGGTTACACTCACAGGTACTAGATTAAGACTTGAGGCATATATATTTGGGGACCCTCTTCGACCCCCGTTAGTGTTTTGCCGTGGAGCATCATCAAGCCGTGAGTCTTAGGGTAAGGGAGGTCCACCCCTTCACGCCTCAGCTTTGCTGGCCAAGTAGACCAACTTTACTCTTGTAGGTAGAGTGCTCTCAGAAAAGTGGACACCGAAGCCTTAGATCCAGTCTCTGAAAGGGCAATGGTGTCTGTCCATTCCCAGCAAGCAGCAAAGTACCTTGCTGTCGGGCTCTCTTATCCTTCCCTCTGCCTGAAGGTGAAGGCTGGACGCAGAGACTTCCCAAAGCCCCTTCTAGCCTTGACACATGCCACTTTCTCTAGCAGCATGTGCATATCCTGAGAGGTGTCCCCTTCCTCCCCCCCCCCAGCGCCCTTGTCCAGCACCTCCCCCTATGCTGGACAGCACAGACCTGCCCCTTATGGAAGCATGTCACTTGTCTCATTATCCAGCCTGTGAGTAGCGGCTGGCGGTGTGCCTGCTATGAGCTCCCTGTCCCTGTGCAGATGGTGCTTAGGGAGCCCAGGGCTCCTTGCTCCACAGAAAGCCTAGTGTTCCAGTTCCTGGGTCTAGAAACCAAATTCAAGATTGGTGGAGAAGCAGACTCAGGTCCCCTGCACCAAGGCCTTTGGAGGGCAGCAGGCCCTGGGATGGCAGCAGTCCAACATGGTCTGCCTTGCAGTTCTAACAGTCTGGGCCAGGAGGAAGCACTGATATATGTGTACTGGTGTATTTGGGTCCAAGCTCCTGTAGTCCCTGAAACTTGGTCTTTTAAGTTTGGTGTTTGTGATACCTAATGACAGGCCTTACCCTGGTTGAGTGCAGTTAATGTTGTGAATTAGTAAATATTTCCCCTTTTCTCTACCTTTGCATTGAGTCTGGTATATAGTAGGTGCCTAATAAGTGAGTCTTGTGCCTCTGGGCTCCCCTCTCCTACAATGCATCTGGAAGTGTTTGGAGGAAGCCAGGCATAGTGGTGCATGCCTGTAATCCCAGCACTTGGGAGGCCAAGACAGGAGGAGCATAGGTTTGAGGCCAAGCTCAGGAACATAGATCCTCACCCTGTTTCAAAGCCAAAGGATTTTTTAAAGGCCTAGGAGTATAGCTTGGAGGTAGATGTTCCTGGGTTCAATCTATAGTAGCTCCACTAAATAATAAGACTACAAATATGAGTCTGAAAATGAGCAGAAATTAATGTAGACATGGCTGAAAGGGAGAGCTTGCTGACCTCCACTCCAGTCAGGCCTGAGTCAAACTCTTGGTTTACAAATAGCCCCTTTGAGCCTCCTCAGAGACAGAGGCTCCCCAGGTTTGTTTCTTAAATTCCCTACAGTGTATTCCTCTACTTACAGCTGTGAAATCTCTAAAACTCAAAGGGCTAGAGGAGTTCCCAGAGGATCCTGGAAAAGGGGAGGAGGAGAGGCACCTGCTATCTTTTTTAAAATTTTTTATTGGTGCATTATATTCATACATCATATTGGGCTAAAAACCTGTGTGGACATACATCTACACATCATCGATTTAACCCCTACCCAGGGATGGAACCATAGGAGGCTCCAGACCTGAGAAAAGCTGACAATCAAGTGTCAGGCTAGAAGGGTGCACAATAGGGGACCTCCCAGGGGTGGCACGGAGGAGGCGCCCTCCACCCCTCCAGAGGTCCCATGGGCTCATTCCTTTAAACACCTTCATACCCTGTGCTGGGTATAAAGGAGAAGCAAAGCCCCGCCCTTGCCCCTGTGTGACCTGGGGGTTAAATGAGCTGGCTTGGAGCCAGGCTTTCCCAGGTTCAAATCCTGTCCTCGACACTAATTTTTGTGACAACATCTGACTCAACTTCTTTGCCTATAATATGTGGGTGAAGATAACCT
Source organism: Muscardinus avellanarius (assembly GCF_963383645.1). NCBI lineage: Eukaryota > Metazoa > Chordata > Mammalia > Rodentia > Gliridae > Muscardinus > Muscardinus avellanarius. The sequence goes on from NC_137788.1 coordinate 152,621,376, forward strand.
ATCTTATATTGACTTTTTGTTTCTCCTTTTTCTAAGAAAAAAAGCCCTTGGCATTGAACACGCACGAGGTAAAGTTTAGCTCTTAATAGAGCTGCTGTGTTCTCTGCTGCTGAGGCCTCTGTGGCCAGAGGGCTGCGCACTTGGCGTCCACGTGTCAGGGAGCGGTAGCCTCCTTGGACGAAGCAGAGAGGGGATGGCACTTCTAAACATGAGCCCAATTCTGTGCCCAACCTGTGCACAGGAAATCCGTGTGTTTCCCAAGCCATTTCTCCTTTCCATATAGGAAGGCTTTTTTGATAAAAAGTTATCCTTAATGTGTCATTTTTATTATAATCCTCGGGGTGAAGTTGAATTTCTCAAAATCCAGCTCTTTTAAGAAGGAGGTAGAAGCCCAGTCCCCTTGTACCCTCTGCCCGTTGGCAGATGCCCGTATATAATAGGCAACAGACATGCCCAACCAGGGCTCAGCTTCATGAATCTTCATGTCCTGTGGCTGGAGTTGCATTAGCCCTGGCAGAGTGCTGGGCACGGCATCAGGAGATCTAGGTTCTAGTCTGAGTTTCCTCATTTCTAGGTTGTAGGTTTTTAGATCACACATCCTGAGGGTCTCGGGTTCTTTGTCTATAAATAAGACCGAAGGTCATTCTCTTGACTGTAACCTCAGTAGCAGTGAGTTAGAAACTGTCCCCTCCCCAGTCCCAGGCTACCCCTACCCCAGGAGGATTGGTGTCCAGGCCTTCCCATCCGTCAGACTGTGCTCACCCACCATAACTCAGGCTGGTCAGAGAAATCTCAAAAGCCAAGTATCAGAGGAAAGGCGCTGTCATGTAGTGGAGGCTTTTGGGTCAACTCTTGGGTGGTCTATTCAATGACTTTCTATCATGCCATTATGGAAAATGGGATCTGGAGAACCAACAGTTGGTGGTGGGTGAGAGGGGCCCACAGCACCCTGGCACCACCCCAGGCCTCTCCTCTGGGGCTCGAGGCCTGCAGGCAAGGCTGGCCCAGAGTTACCTCTATGCCATCTGCCTTGCCCCTGTGTTCAGCCCTCCGTCCTCCTCCTGTTATTAAGTTGTGACCCCAGGGGGGCAGCTAGGGAGTGGAGGGAGGGCACAGATGCCAAGGAGGAAGGAATGTTTCCTTTTCCAGACAAATTTGCATATTTTAATTGAGGGCAGATTCCTTATGTTAATTCAATGCAGCAAATTTGGATTAAGCATTTATTCTGCTTAAAGAAATAAATTCTAAGAGTATACAAGGCGGTAGGGTCAGATTTACAGAGGAGGTGACATTTGAGTTCCATATGAATTTTACAGGGATGGCCCAGGGAGTAGGCAAACTGGGCCCAAGTCAGGGCGGTCTTTCTGAGAAGCACATGGCAGCACAGTGGCCCAGAGTCGCTTGCAGGGGCCCAGGAAATGTGAGTTTCATCAGAAAGGCAATGGATAAGTTTTGAGGAAGGAGTTGGTGTGGTCCAACTCGTGTCCGGAGAGGCATCTCAGCTGGCAGGAAGATGGAGCGTTTGGAAAGGGAAGGGCTTGGCGGAGGGAGACCAGTTGGCCCAAGGAGTGAATTTCTGTGGACTCGTACACACTAGCAAGCTGTTAAGGGAGGTCCGTGGGGTGGTGAGATGCAGAGCCCTAGCCCCGAGGCCATCTCTGGCATGCCAGACCGCTCTCTCCAGCTCCTTCTGGGCCTGCCCGTGGCTTGGAGCATGGCCACCGAGGCTGTCATTGTGGTCCTCCTGCCGGATGCTCATTAAGGCTTTCCCTGGAATTTAGTGTGCCTGGAAGCCACTGGCTCCCCTCCAGCCCCTCTCCCCCCACCAGGCAGCCCTGGGACGACTCCTGGATCGGGGCCCGCCTGCCTCCTCCTTGGTAAGTCGTAAGTTATGGTTCTGTATATAGCATAGTCCTTTGGAACCGGGACATTTCTCAAGATGGGAGTTGAAGAGGAAAAACAATAATGAAAAAAAAAAAAAAAAAAAAAAAAACGCTAGGCCAAGATAACAAACAGCTCAGCTCATGCCATCAGGTCACCCAGAAAGGACAGCCAAACTGAGGAGCTAAAAATAGTCCCTACGGGTAACTCAGGCTCTGCTTGTAAGTATTAAGCTCCAGGCTAGAGGGACGTTAACTGCTTGGGCACCAGATGTGCTGTGATATTCTACTTGGGCTTGTTTGGAGAATAGAGCCATGGCAACAGAGTGTGGACCTCCGCCAAGACTGAGGGGGTGTCACTTAATGGGAAAGGTGCCGAGCAGGACCCCTGATACGTAGACAACCGCTTCAACTCATTTCAATCGAGAAGCTGGACAGACTGGCGGAGTCCATGGTATATAGCATAGGGAAGAAGACGTGACTTCAAATCCTAAGTCAGGCCTGGCTGCAAATCCCAGCTCTGCCTCTCACTGGCTGGGCGACCTGGATGGGTATCGTAATCTTTCTTCTTCTCTGTCTGTGAACAGGAAGAACCATTACATAGAATATTCGTGAGGATGGAATAGAATCAGTACAACTCACCACTAGGTACCAGGTGGCAGCTCTACCTGCAATTTAAGAAATGTAATGAACCAGGTGTTGGGGGCACACACGTGTAATCCAAGAGCTTAGGAGGCTGAGACAGGAGAATAGAAGGTCTGAGGCCAACTTTAGCAATGTATCTGGACTCTCAGCAACCTAGCAAGACCCTGTTTCAGAGCAAAAAAGGGCAAAGGGTATAGTTCAGAAGTAGAATGCCCCTGGGTTCAATCCCTAGTAACGAAAAATAGAAGTGTAATGAAATGGCATCATTCTGAAGTTTTTGGTTTTCTAGCTCATGTAACCTTTAGGGCCACCCTAGGATGTAAATGCTCAGATGGTCTCCGCTTTGCAGGTGAGATGGTTGAGGTATAGCCACAGCTCCACTCTGTGATTAGTGACGGGGGCTAAGTTGACCTCTGAGCAGACTGACCTTGAAGCTGCACTAGAGACAGTCTCCCACCAGGCCCTGCTGGGCCTCCAGGAAAAACCCTCTGAACGAACCCCACGATAGAGATCCATCAGGGCAAACTGCTTCAGTTCACCAATGCCTGAAGCTTAAGAGATAGTTGGGACAAACTGAGATAACTGCAATTTTAACTTCAGGTTTTCTACAAGGAAAAAAAAAGAACTACCTAAATAATTCAGCTGAGCAGTCATAAATATATAGCCAGCCTTTCCCCTGAGGTAGCCCCTGATTCCTGAAGTAATTAGGGAGGATCCATGCTATTAAGCCCTTTAAAAAGTGTTCTTTTTCTTTAAACAACAGTATTGAGATATAATTTATATACTGTAAAATGCACTTGTTTTTCATGTTTAATTGATAGAGTTGTGTGGACGCCACAATCTAATGTTAAAGTATTGAAAACTCTCCTATTATTTCTACTTTAAAGTGTATAAAAGGTTATGTGCTGGTCCTCTTGAGCCTATGACTGGAAAGTTTAAGATATGAAGCTTTAGGGTAGAAGGCTAGATGTTCCTTAATTTATTAGGAAACACAGCAGGGAGGCAACTTAGAATCCCAGAAGCTTCCAGGAAGAGCTTAATGAAGGATCCTACAGGAGATGGTCACAGAGGTAGAAGCAACCAGGGACCGGCATAGAACTAGTCGTCCTCCATTCTTCCTGAGGGACAGAGTCCCCAGCACGGGCCTGCCCTCATGGATGGGCATATGATGAACTGACTCTGGTGTGCACAGGGCTGAACTCCTGAATTCCCCTTGAAGGAGAAGGAGGAAGAGTGTAAATTCCAAATGGGAGCTGGTAAGAAAGGCCAAGTGCCCATGTGATGTCCTCTAGCCCTTCAGAGGTAGAACATACTATAAAGAACCCACAGAGGCAGGGTCAAATTATAGCCCCAAAACTCATTACTCTCCAACCAAAACTGGAGCAAATGATGGTCTTATCTCTGGCAGTTTTTTATGTGTGTTCAGTAAAATGACAGTATGTATATAAGTGGTCTGGGATCTAATAAGTGCCAAATGCTAGCAGCAATCATCATTACTATTTATTTTTAAGGAACTTCTAAAAGATGAAAAATCTAACATGTGGTAATATATCAAGTTCCTGGGAGGGAATCAGAAGGCATCTTACTAGAGGGTTCAAGTCTAGGTTCTTCTGTTCACTGACTTTGGACAGTTTGCTTAACCACTCGGAGCCTCCATTTTCCCCTCCAGGAGGCAGGCCTAAGAATAATTTCTGCCTGTAGAGCTTGGCGAGGGTCAGGTGAGGAGATGATGGGATTTACTTAGCTGGGGCCGGCTCACAGTGAGGAAGACATGTCACAACCATGTTTTCAGAGGGACCTTCTGTTGCAGTCTCTTTGGCTACCATCATTCAGTATTGTCACTTCCCGGTAGATAGAAAGCTGTCAGTCAAAATCAAACGCTGGGAAAGACAGGCGTGGGGAGGAGCTCGTTGAGAATTCAGAGCCAGTTCTAGGGTGTCTCTGGGCATTTGCTTCTTCACATCTAGTATGTAAACATTGGGAGAGGGATGGGAGAGCAAGTTGCACCTTAAGTAGATTGTTGAGGGCCAATCCCACCAGCAGTACCCAGGAGGTACATTTTGCCTGCCGTCTTGCCAGGACTGTCTCAGGGTGCCACACTCACACCTCCATCTCCCAGGCCAGGGCCCCAGAGCCCTCTGTATCGTGCAGGGGCTGGAGGCTTTGGGTTAAGAACTCTGACGGAGTCGTAGGGCTGAGCCAGTGTGACCCGGTCCAGCTCCCTCTTCCCAGCTGCTTCTCATGTGGTTCCCTCAGCCCACCAGCACCCACACCCCAGGGCCCAGCTGCCTGTCCTCCATCCTTGAGGCTATACAGGTATAAGCAGCTGGGCTAGGAGCATGGCATTAAGATACTGCCCAGAAACCATAGCTCTTTTGCTTTCTTTTCTCTGTGAACACAAATGCAATGAACTTCCCGCGTATCTGCAGCAAACTTCCCTGTAGCCACACAAACATGTTGAGGTATAGGCATTATTAACCCAGTGTTGTGTGCCATCAACAGGCTCATTAAGTGAAACTGATTAAGCATCACTTAATGGCAGGTAGACAGCGCTGTGCCCTTTGGATGGGCTTTCTAGAATCAGGCTTGTTGGAGCTGAATATTATTTATGGTTTCCCTTACACTATTCCCCATTTTAGGAAGGAATTAGACCTGCCTCAATCTATCTGGGCTACCATAATAAAACACCATAGACAGGAGGCTTATACACCACAGAAATTAATTGATTTCTTATAGTTCTGGGGACTGGGAAGTCTGAAATCAAAGCTCTGGCAGACTTAATGTCTGGTCAAGGACCCACTTTCTGGCTCTCAGTGGATATCTGGCTGTATCCTCACCTGGCAGCAGGGACAAGGCAGTGCCCCGGAGTCTCGTTTGTAAGTTCACTAATCTCATGAATGTGAGAACTCTGCTGCATGACTTAATTGCCCCCCGAAGGCCTCACCTCTTCATGCCGCTATCTTGATGGTTAGGATTGCATCATAGGAATTCTGGGGAAGATGCAGACATTCAGACCATGGGAACACTCAGCCCAGGGTACCTCCTGGCAACACTGCCAAGCAAAATCGGTTGACGTAGGCATGACTGGGCTTCAGGGTTTAGATGCATAAAGCCGCTTGCATTCTTGGTAACTGGTATGATTCTGAAAGAAAACTTAGCAGTGATCGAGTTAGAAACGAAATGTTTTCTGCTCAGCTAATTGGATACCAGAGTGGAAACCACGTGAGCCCCTCCCCACCCCACCTTACTCCCACTTTCAAATATGAATCAGACAGTTTACTCTGTTCTGCTTTCCTCTTTAAAAAAATACAAGGGAGGCAGAATCCAAACCTAATTAAAACAGCACTTCAGCTCAGTAACTAAATCCATCCACAACCCAAGTGCACTGGGCCACTGAGCTCCCTCTGGCCGCCTCCGATTGTAGACGTGGTTCCAATCATTGCCATTTATCATTTGTTCTCTAGCTTAAGTTACGAGAGAAATCTTTAGATTTTCACCCTGATCTTCTCAAGCACGGCAGGGCCTCAAGGCTCTGGCCCCTGTGATTGCAGTCGGCACGGAGATCCCACACTGAAGCCAGCTAGGAACTTGCTGCTCGTTAATTAACAGCTGCGGGCACTTGGAACATCTGTCCGAATGGCATTAACTGCCATGCGCCTTCAAGGCCAGAGCTAGAAAGCAAGAGGATCCCCGGTGAGTGCCCCCTTTGAGCTGCCTCCTACATCCCAGCCCTTACACAAGGCTTGGAAACAGCACAGAAGGTGGCAATGCCTGCCCAGCTGTGCAACCCAGGAGCTCCAGGACCTCTCTGAGCCTCTCCCACCCCATCTGTAACATGCCGGGTTCCAGATCTGCTACACGTGGTGATTCTTCAAGATCCACAAATATTTGGGGATTCCTATTCTAGGCCACCATCATGCTGGAGAATAAGGAAACAAAAGGAAATAAGGCAGAGCTTGTTGCCCATGCTAAGAATCAGGGGGTTTTCATTTAAGGGACATGTTACCTCCAGGAGACAGGGAGCAATAGCTGAAAATACTCTGGGTTGTGGTGACTCGAGGCAGAGGGTGCTACCAGGATCTGTTAAATGAGCGGGATGCTGCTAGGTAGCCAAGTGCCTGGGACAGGCTCCGCAACAAGGGGCCACTCACCTTGTCTTGACTTTAGTGCAGAGGAGAAATCCCAAGTCTAAACAGGCCAACTCAGATATATCAGTAGATGGTTTCAGTGCAGTGTGGAAGGAGTTAGGAGAATTAAATCTTCCATATAGAGGAGAGGCCAGGTGTTCCTCAAAGCAGGGTCACCCCTGCTGTCCTTCATTCTCTGCTGTCCCCTGCAGGGGCTGCATTGCTAGCCAATCTCCAGGAAAGGAGATCACATTTACATGTGCTACGAAGTGTAGGTGTCTTGTCTCTCCAGTTGACATAAATAAGGCTCACGTGATCCAGCCCTGTTATAGTTCTCAGTTCCAATTTTGTCAAAAGGGATCCACTGGTCACCAGGGCCTCAGGGTCAGAGGGATCCCAGAATGGGAGCCCAGCCCAGGGGAGGGAAACAGCTTGTGCTAGAGTATTCCTCTGCAGTGCCTCTTTCTCACTTAAAGGCTCCCATCCCTGAGGAGCTGGGCTGGGGAAGATTATGAATGAGTCAGCGGTTGAGTCACCAGGGAAAGCCCTCCCTCCCTGTGCAGCTCCTGCAGCTGAGAACCCACCCAGAGGACAGGAATCTGCTCCTCCCTCTTCCTTTCCTGCCTCTCCCCACCCCCAAAAGACTAAAAATGAACCGAAATTGTTAACAGGACTTACTGCAATAACGTTTATATTTTTATAATAAACTACAATACAAAGTGCTTAAAGAAACCACATGGGGAAGCTATCCAGTAGTATTGTAGAAGGGCAGAGCAGGGGGAAGACAGTCGCATGGGCATCAGGCTAATTCAGAGCCAGCTGCTCCAAGCCAGTCATCCCCCTGGGAGGCAGAGTCACAGTAGGAAGAGAACATGAGCCCACATCCCCCATTGGTGGCCTCAAAAAGGCACTCAGCCTCTCTGAGCATACCTTGGTTTCTTGGTCCATAAGATGGGTGTTGATGGTACCTCCCACCGTTGCTTGGAGGATAAAAGAGATTGGGGTTTTGGAGGTTAACAGCCTTCTCTAATTACTATGATATGAGGATATGAAAATAGCATCGTGGTATTGTCTTTGTTTTATTTATTTATTTTTTTGTACTGGGAATTGAATCCAGGGGCATTCTGTCTCCAAGCTGTACTCCTAATCCATTTATTTATTTATTTATTTATTTATTTATTTATTTATTTTTGCAGTACTGGGAATTGAACTTGCAGACATGCTACCTCTGAGCAACACCCCCAGCCCTATTTTCTATTCTTTAATTTGAAACAGGGTCTCACTAAGTTGTGGAGGGCCTCACTAAGTAGCTGAGGCTGGCCGTGAACCTGTGATTTTCCTGTCTCAGCCCCCCAATTACTGGGATTACAAGCCTGGTGCCACCATGCCTGGCCAGTCCTTTTTATTTTGAAACAGTATCTTGCTGAATTCCTGAGACTGACCTTGAACCTTGCACCACCTCACCCTAGCTTGTCTTTATCTTTTAAAAGATAGGCCCTGTAGTACTTAAGGATGATACTTTTTTTTATCATCAGAGAGAGAGAGAGAGAGAGAGAGAATATGTGTAGTACTTATATAGTCCTACACTATACTAGAATATAGTATAGAATATAAGTATAGTATAGAATATAAGTATAGTATAGAATATAAGTACTAGACTAGAATATAGTCTAGTACTTGCTTGAAAATAACACGGGCAAGAGTAGGTGGGGGTGACAGATGGAAAGTTGGCTGTGAGTTGATAATGGCTGTGGCTAGTTAGGGTTATCTGGACCTTCAGCATTCTAGTCTGTTCTCTACTTTGAAATTTTGCCTCTCTTAGAAAAGAGTTCTGAAGGTTGGTTGCGTGATATGAATGAACCTCACATTAGAGACATGATTGAACTCTACACACTTAGTGGTTAAGGTGGTAAATTTTGTGTTTCGTGAATTTTACTGCAATTAAATATATACATTCATATCTCTGTTAAAGTCAGTAGTTTAAATCAGAGGTATATGGGACATGTAAAAGCAGTAATATCAGAGAAGAGAGTGCCAGGATATAGAGAGCATAGCTCTTCTGCACCCCCGGTCAGGAGGTACATTAATCCAGCTATAGGAAGGAGCAGGCTTTTCCCTGGCTGAGGACTTTGGGGGTGACAGGTGAGCTCGGGTGGGGACGTTTGAACCACTGGTTGGGGCCTCTGGTCTGAGCTGGACCTTAAGAAGTGGAGCGTTTGCAGCCAGAGGTGACAAAGGAAAGAACGGCTGATTCCTGGTGCTCCTTCTCCCTTTCTCTGGAAGTCCTAGGGTGTCGCCGACCTGTGCCCTCCTCCCCAGGGGCCTGAGGATAGGCCCCAAGCTTGAGGAGGTTTTTTAGTCTGCAGGAAAAGCAGTTCAGAGGACACAGGCCTCCTGTTTGGCTGCCACCAAGTGCAGGTTGGAAGGTGTCCAGAGGTCAGGGTAGAGGGATGAGTAATTTTGACTTAAGAAGCAAGGGAGGAAGAGCCATACTTACTCCCTTTCTGCTTTGTAAAAGATGCACATCAGTGTCACGCATCCGGGAGCACTTGTCCTCCATTGTTAGGTTTGACCAAATGCTCGCTGACACCGCGCGCTCCTACTGATGGACAGAGCAGCGGTCTCCTGGGCAGGCTGCGGCCTCTCTTCTGGCCCCAGTTCTTCAGCTGTGAGTTCTATGGACGTGTCACTTCACCTCTCGGCATCCCTACTTGGAAATGAGGACCCACGTATTCCCCCAGGCCTCTCATTTGCTCAGTGACCAGGAGAAATTTTTATATTATTTTTTTCAGTAAGTCCATGTGTATCTGCCTTGACAGACTCCTTGTTGGTAGGGAAACGGCCCTGGAACGTGTCTTGGTCGTGATCTGGAGCCTGGCTGTGAAGAGCTCCTGTTCCTTCCACTGAGCACCTTGCTTACAGCCTGGGGACGACTCCTATCAGTGGTCTGGTTTTTTGCCTGGTTTCTTGTGTGTTGTTTAAGCTGTCACTGAGGGCACCATCAGTGGCACCAACCCGTTCTTTGCCTCACTCCATGTGAGATGCCTTAATAGGAAAGTAATACTACTAAAGTAATACTACTACTTTTTACTTTTCCTCATGGATCCCAGTAGCTCTTCAGTCAGTAAGTTTGAAAGGATTGTGTGAGGTTCATGTAAAACGAAGGCCTTTTGAAGCCAGGCACGGTGGCGCACGCTTGTAATCCCAGCATTCCGGAGGCTGAGACCAGAGGATCGCAATTTGCAGACAGCCTCAGCTACTTAGTGAGGCCCTCCGCAACTCAGCGAGACTCTGTTTCAAAATAAAGAATAAAAAATTGGGCAGGGTTGTAGCTCGGAGGTCAAATGCCTCTGGGTTCCAGCCCCAAACCCGCAAAATAAAAAAATAAAAAGAAGGCCTTTTGAAAAAAATCATGAGCATTGAGACCCTGCAATTTTTTTTTTTTTTTTCCCTGCCTGGGTTTTGAATCAATGTTTAAAAGAGATCAAGTTTGGCCAAATTCAATCCCAAACCATTGTTTACTCTCCCTTCTTTTAGCAGTTTTTATCTGTGTCTTCACTTCAGACTAGAGTAAAAAGATCTAGAGATGACCTAGTAAGGGTGTGATTTTCAAATTTTAGCAATGAGTCTTTTTTTTTTTTTTTAACAAAACCATGTTCATTTCTTGACTCTGCTGCAACAAATGACCACGAGCTGGTAACTTAGAATCACAGAACCTTTTATTTCTGTCTTGGTTCTTGTGACCAAGCATCTGAAACCCACGTGTTAGCAGGGATGTGCACCTTCAGAATAAGAATCCTTCCTTGGTCTTCAGCTTTAAAATAGACCGAGGAGTCCCATGGTTCGTGACTGGTTCCCTGTATCTTGATCTCTGTCTTTTTCTGTGTGTCTATAATAAAGAAGCTTGGATTTATGGGGTACATTTATTGGGTTATCTTAGATAATCTCCTGTTAAGATTCTTCATTTAATTGCATCTGTAACAATCCTTTTTCTAAATAAGGCACATGCATAGGTTCTGAGATGTCACCTTATGTTTTTGGAAACATTTAACCCTTTGAGCTGTACACAGAAGTCTGCACAGCAGAGAGGGGATGGTGAAGCCCCTGGTTATTTCAGAATCCCAACCAGTACACCTTCAGCCCCCTGCCCACCTTCTTCTGCCCAGGAATTACTACACCAAGAGCTTTAACGAAGAGAGCTCAGGGGGCTTTGGGTTAAAGTCTAGGCTAGGAAATGCACCAGGGCAGTTGTGGGGGGCTTGGACCAGGCAACTTGATGGTTTTATCATCTGTTAAAAAAAAAAAAATGAGCTATATGGTCCACGCTTTCACACTGAAGTGGGGCCTGTGTGGGAGGGACCTTCACCAGGTCATAACCGAGGCCCCTCCTGCCAGGCCCCTGTGCCCCAAGGAAAGGCAGCGGAGGAAGTGGTGCTATGGGAGGTGCTCTGACTTCACAAAAGACTGTCCAGGATGAGGGAGAGCATTCTGGCTTTCAAGAGCAAACTCTAGAATTGCCAGGTTCTTCTTCTTCTTTTTTTTAATCTTTTTCTTTTGCAAAAAAGAGGGTGTTCCTCAAGCCTGTGTGTACCAAGTAGATCCCAGAGGTCTCCTTTGCCTGTGCCTGGCTCCGCCCTGCCTGCTCACACCACAGAAGCCTGGATAATCAAGTGCGGCTTGGTTACTGCAGAGCTGGGGTTCTCACTAGCGTGGCATGGATTCTCCCAGTGTGCCATGTTCTGTGCTAATCATATGAGAATGTGGCCCTTTGGGTCAGACTCTGTCAGTGCCCTCCAGCTGGCACTGATGTTTTGGAGAGCTCCTCTGTTGGAGATTCGGGCTGAGACCCCAGTCAACTGAAATTCTTTCTGACTCAGAGAGCTGGCGCACCTTCCCTTCCCCACCTGAACCTCAAGTCCCTGTGCACGGACGCTGGCCACCTTTTATCCTGCTAATTCAGTTCTGTGCACTTAGCCTGTTTGTTCATCTGGGATCCTTGATCGACCGCCATGGTATTAGCTCCTCTCTCAAATGGGTATCACGTGCAGATGTTTTCAGCACATGCAGATAACAGGACAGGAGAGAGCTTCCTGGCCCACCATGGTGTTGGAGACCTCTGTCCTGTGTGACAAACCTCCACGCTCCTGCTCTGCTGTTTTGGGGCGGCTCACCCGGCTTTCATTCCAGCAGCATGCACTCTCCGTCTCCTGGGTAGTGAGCAAGTCCTTTTGTCCAGTCTGTATTTGGCCCCAACATATTGTGTCTATGGCCTCCCCGACTCTAATCAAACTCACGACCCTATCAGAAACCCACGGAGGAAATGAAGTTGGTCTGGCATGAATTTTTTCTGCTGAACCCTGTCAGCATCTGACAGTGAAGCCTCCCTTCTCACAGAACACATAAATCCAGGTTTTAATAATCCATCCTTGGGTTTTGGCAGGCTTCTAAGTCATGCGTCTGTCATGTCAGCAAGCAGCCGTGTCCTCCTTTGTAATAAATCTGGGTGAAATTTGCATTCTTCATGCACCTTGACGGTTTTCCACAGCTCTTCAAACAAAACCCTTGGCTTATTAGAAAGGGGTAAGAAGGCAGCTGTTCCCTGGGGCTGGTTTCACCAGGCGGTCGCTTCTGCAGTCTTGTCCCAGTCGGGGACCTTGGGATACCGGCCCTACCTCCAAGCAGGAGAGATTTCTGTAGCTGCAGCTCATATTCTCAACTAGTGGCTGTGGGCTTTTCTGAATGCGGAATATGGTTTTGATAGTAGCATTTCTGTGTTATCCCAGAATCCTGGCTCCCATCCCATCTTCCATCCTGCCCACGAACATCACACTTGTGCGGGTTTGTCCCTGCTTGGGGGCCTCCTGTCCAGGACCTGGGCCTGAGGCTACTGAGAGGCGGTGCCCAGAAAGCTGCCTCTAGCCGTGGGCGATTTGTTCCTGTATCAGCCACAACATCCATGGGGCTGGATCGAGGTAGCCGAGGGCTCTCTGCTCTCGAGTAACAAAGATGAAAGGAGGTGAGGAATGCTAAGAACCGCACGGTGACCTGTGGCAGCGCCACCCGTGTTCACTGGGCCTGTCCCCAGAGCTGGCTGGCAGAGGGTGTTGGGGGCTGACTTCTGACGCTGGGTCCTGCTGTCTCCTCAAAGTAAAGACCCATCCTGCACTTCTCTGAGCCTCGGTGACCTCAGCTGCAGAACTTCATAGCAGTGGTCTCCGGAGGCCACTGAGAGAATTCGTTAAGACTTCCAAAGCACTTTGAAGTCACAGCTGTGCCTGTGAAGGGGACAAGACAGACAGGACCTCTCTGACAAGGTGACTTCTCTCCTGGAGGTGGCGAGCCTGGGGATGGAGATCTCCGCTATGTGGAGGCCCAGAAATCCACCAAGGATTCTGGGCACCGACCCACTTCTGATGCAGGGAACTGATGCAGGGCTCCCTGGGGGAAGAAGGGGGCTTGAGCTGTATTATCTCCTGTAATCCAGAGCCCAGCCCAGTCACGTGGTCCACAGCCCACCCACCGCCTCCCTCTGTGTCCTGCTCAGTCTCCCTGTTCGCTCCTCCCCCCCATTGCTCCCGCATCCTGCCTCTGGGTTTATCATCCGCCTTCCAGCTTGGACAGGACGCAGTGAGCCCAGGAGCTCCCAGTGCTCCGTGCAGGGGCCTCTCGCCTGCCGCAGAGGCTCTGGGTCCTGCAGCTCTTCAGCATACTGGAGCTCACACCCTGTGGGAAAGTGATTGGTCCTGTGAATCACATGGATGGCATTCAGCAAAGTTACTTCAGAGCTGGCCCCTCCTGGGCACAGGGAGGGTCTCACCCGTGAGAGCACCCTGCTAGTTTTCCATCTGGACAGTCCCAGCCAGGAAGTAATATCGATAAAGGTGTATTATGCATGGATTCCCTCCTGATATCTGGGACCCATGGACTGGCTTCATGAATGGTTGCTGGCTCACCTTACGGGTCTAATGCCCCGTGCCACTGGGGTGGTGCACATTAAAGTCTCCAGCGCTCTGGCATACCTTGCCGCACATTGGTCTTGGCAGCTGTAAGTTTTCCAGGGCTCCATGTCCCAACAGGTTGGGCAGCTCAGAAGGCAGAGACATGTGTGATCACACGAAGCTGGAGGTACCTGCCAGGTTGGCATCTGAGCCCCCTCTTTGGCTTGCAGGTGGCCGTCCTTCCCCAATGAGGCATGCTCATAGGATCTTTGGGTCCACGCTATTAGCCTGTCTCCATGTGTTCTGTTTACTCTTACATAGACACCAGTCACCTTGGATTCGGGTCTGCTATAAGATGCTCATTTTAACTTAATCACCCTTTCCAAGGGCCTTTCTCTAAATATCATATTTTGAGGTACCAGGCCTCGTCTCTCCACTGCCCCCTGCTGGATGTGCTGGGAAGGGACAGAAGGAAGCCTGGAAAGACCTGCTTGCCAGAGAGGCAGCTTCTAGGAGAATGAGCTGGGCTCATAAATCCCTATGGCCCTTTCAGGGAGGAGCACTCTGGTTTATTCATGTGTGTTTTCTGCATAGAGGATGCCTTCTTTCCCTGCCCTTCCCCTGCCAGGGGCATTTCATGGGCAGCTCCATCTCTTCACTCTTAGGACTCAGTGTTCCCCAGGAGTTCTGCAGAGTGGGTGGCATATTCTTACTTGCTTTGGGGAGAGTAACCAGGTCCAGCACTGCTTCCCCTCTAAGCGCCTGCCACATTCAATTTCAGCATCACATTCAGATGCCCAGGGTCCAGTCAGCCTCAGAGGTTGTGCTCCCATCACACTGGTGGAGGCCCTGCAGGTCTGGAGAGAGAGACAAGAAGCTTCTGTTGGCTTGTTGAGAAACCAGGATGGGCAGTGGCTATAGCTTAGATGGGCTGCAGATCCTCCCCACGCATCCTGAAGAAGCATCCATTACCTGCATCGGTATTCATAGCATAGGCTTCCTCTCAGGCCAGGTTGGTAATCAATGCACAGACAACTACAGGGCCCTCTCTCCAGGCAAAAGGCTGTGCTGCCCCTATGGAGAAATGGGCTTTAAAAGGGAGTATCTGCCTTCTGGAATCCTAAAATTATTGTGGCATGCTTTATACTTAAAATTTGAATTTTGTGTTCTGGCAGATTGTAAGCAGAACTACAATAAATGCCCCAGGCCAGGTACTATAAAAAGAGGGGAGGGAGAAGATGATGAAGGAAGAGGAGGAAGAGGAGAAGAGGAAGAAAGAAGAGGAAGATTTCTAGGAAGGCCCTTGGAGAAGATGCTCCAGGGCCATTTTTGTACTTGAACTTGAAGCTGTGCTCAGGGCCTAGAGGAAGGGAAGCTGAGATGGGGGCCTGCATGAGCAAGGCCATGCTGCGAAGCTCCGGGGCCTCGCTGGCTCTGCCCGATGCCCTTACGTAGGTGAGCGTGCACTTTTGCGGCAGCGTGCAGTGCACGGGAGATTCACGTTCCGCCCTCGTCCTTGCTGACCTCAACCTGGCCACGCTCAGTGACCTCTGCAGTGCAGCACTGAAATCAGGGTGCCCACATCCTCTCTTTGCCCACATGCCCATAGATTCATTTCACATACCAACAGTTTCCTTGGTCAGTGCCAGGAACAAAGGCTTGGTCAAGATCAGAGGCTGTCTGTAGCTCAAGGTTTTCGACGTAGCTGCAGATAAAATCGCCTGGAGAGCTAGTAAAAACCCAGTTCATCAGCAGCTCCAGTGGCTGCTGGTTTTGAAGTTCCTCAGGGAAGTCCAATGTGTAGGCAAGTTGGAGACTCGGTGATGTGTATGATATGATGCAACAGGTGTGCTGCCCTGGGAAGGGGCCCGTGGGCTCTGCCTCTGTCATTTATTCATTGGCCTTAGGAGTATTTCCATTTTCTTTCTTCTTTTGTTTGGTACTGGGGGTGGAACCCAGGGGCTTTCCTACCTCCGGGCTATACTCCCAGACCTATTTTATATTTTATTTGGAAACAGGATCTCACTAAGTTGCTGAGAGCCTCACTAAGTAGCTGAGGCTGGTTTTGAACCTGTGTGATCCTCCTGTCTTAGCCTCCCAAGCGCCGGGATTACAAGTGTGTGCCACCACACCCAGCTTGACATTTTATTTCATTTCTAAACTTTGCATTGGGGATAATTTTGTTAGGTGAATGGTGTTTAGTATCTGGCATATATTGTGCACTCAGTGAATAGCCCCCCTCCTCTCCTTGCCCTGCACCTCCTTCTGAGCATGAGCAAGGTCCACTGCATAATGTTGCATGTTTGACAGGCTTCCTGCTGTTTATGGATGGTGTTTTATGCACTCATGTATGGTGTGAAACGCTCCTCCAGAGGGGAGAACTTAGTCTGTGGGTTTCAAGGCAGGAACACATTTGTATACACCGAGGGTCCAGAAGGCAGGTGGGAGATGAGAAAAGTGAAGAGTTTCACAAGGAGCTGGGAAGGGAAGGATGAAGGATGCTCACCAAGACAGGGGTCTCTTTTTCTAGGCTTGTGCTGCCCTCTAGTGGGCAAGAGCCCCAGCCAGCCTGAGTTTCCTCTTCCCACTTGAGACCATCCAGGGTTAAAAAGCCTCCAGCGCAGCTACAGAAATGGACACATGCCTAGGGATACCAGCCATGCAGAGCTTCCTTCCTGGCCCCATCAATCCTGAGACACAAAGATAATTCTAGGAAGCATCTATTGTGTTTCAGGCTTTAGAGGCTTCGCATGCATTGTGTCCGATTCTAACTGTGCCACAAGGTAGATATCCTTATTCTCACACTCAGTTGAGAAATGAGTCATCCAGAAATAGAGCAGTGAGCCAGGATGCCAACCTGGTTAGAGTCAGCTCTGCTGATTCTAAAGCCTTGTCCATTGCGCCATTGTCTCTTCTTCCTGTAAGAACTAGATTCTGGAGCGCTCGGGTCACCTCCACCTCTGCCTTGTACAAGCTGCGTGGCCGTGGAACAACTGACTGACTTCTCTGAGCTTCTGTCTCCTCGTGTACAAAAATAGGATTGTAGTCCTTAGCAGATGGTCATGCAAAGTATCGTTTGGCTCCTCAAAAATCACAAAGACTAGAGAAAGATTTGAAGAAAACGGTTGCCTCGGGATGGCAGGATCAGAGTGGCTTCCTCCCCTCCTGAATCATTACTTTTAAAATGAGACCAAAAGAATATGCAGACAGCTTTCCCTCAAGTGGAAGCATCCACTCATGCAATTCAGGACAAGGAGGTGCTATAAAAGAATAAACGTCATTTTCTCAAAGCAGTGTCAAACGAATCTCAGCTCCCAAGAAAACCACAGATTGCCCCCGAGGGGGTCTGTCCTTAGGTCAGTTGCAGAGACCTCAGCTCTGCCCTTTCCGTGCCCTGCTTCACGATGTCTCAGTCCTGGCAAGGAGTCAGGGCCACCACTTGAGACCACAGTGTCCTTGGGGCTTTCCTTCCCAGGGCAGGACAGCAAGAACAAAAAAACAGCTCATGTCTTTGGAGAACATATATATTTCAGGGCCTAATATAAAGCCTTTTGTGCACTTATCCACTTAATACTCAAAGACCCCATAGGAGAGTAGGGTATGTTGTCAGCCAGTTTCACAGAAAGGGAAACCTGAGGCACAATGGACATTGGCACCATGCTCACACACCCACCCAAGAGCAGCACAACCTGGAAGAGACCCACTGATCAGGCAGGTAGTATCCTTGTCCCATCCCACCCAAAGAAAGAAACTGGAGCTCAGAAATGCTAACAGTTCATTCAAATTACAAAGTGAGTAGAGACCTCAGTAGAAGACTGAGTTTGTGGGTGGCCAGTTGGGCTTTGCTTTCAGCTGCATGAGGAGTTCATGCCACCAGGTGGCAGATGCCTACAGCTTTCTGGTCAGCCTGCACCTCTCCATTCCTGCCTCTGCTGTCTTCACAGAAAAAAAGGCCCTAAGGCACTTGGACAAAGAGAAAGATAAGAGTTCAGAGGGAACGGTCAACACTGTTTCTACAGTGCTTTCTGTCCTGCGGTAGCCAGCTAGAAACCACATCTCCTTGGAGAGCCAGCCAATAAGTGAGCCTGGCTGCAGGGAGAGGAAATGGCATTCAGCATCTTGTCTTTTTCATTTTTTTTGTAAAACTAAGCAAAGCCATGGAGCATCAGTAGAAAGTAACATTTATGAAGTTCTTCATCTGTGTCAGGGGCCACACAGGGACCACTACATTAGTTCTCGTGTATTTCTCACGACTGCCCCATTAAATGTCTTACTAGCATTCACCCTTTCAGACACAAAAACTAGCCCAGAGGCTGCCTTGCCCAGGCCTCCCAGCAGCTAAGCAGTCGCTCTGTGATCTTAGCCTTAACCCCACCCTACCTGCCACCTAAGGTAGGGTCTCCCTGACACATGTGTTGAATTCCTGTCTGCTTTTGATATCCAGCCTGTCAGGGTGTTGGATTTCAGTCTCTCCATTTGCTATTACCGTTTGCCCCAATATTGATTTCCAGACAATCTTTTCATTTCCAGTCTTGCCATGGATTTCTTTCTTTCCGGTGGATCTGTGTGACTTCCATTTCCCCCAAATGACTTCCAGTCTGCCCGTGTGCATTTCCAGTTTTCTCAAGTGTTCATTTCTATTGTGCCCCTGTGGTCGTTTCTGGTGGGCTGTGATTTTCAGTTCCTCTAAGTGATTTCTGATCTGTCCCACCATACTCATTTTTGGTCCACCTACGTCTTCTTTCTGGTCAACCCAGGTCTCCGTTTCCAGGGGCCGGTGTGATTTCCAATAACTCCCTGTTATTTCTGTCCCCTGTATTTCTAGTCTGTCAGTTCACTTCTGATTTGGTGTCTGTGTTCATTTCCGGTAAGCATGCGTGACTTTCAGTCAACTGAGATTTCCAGTGCACCCCAAAGTTCATTTCTGGGCTCTCCCATGTGTCCCTATATCGTGAACCTGTGTAACTTCTAATCAACTGAAGTGTTTTTTTGTTTTTTTTTTAAAGTTGGCCTGCAGGACTTCTGGTCTACCCCTGTGACTTGTTGCTCTTTCTACCAGTGGTCTTTCTGTGGCCAGTCTCTGTGACTTCTAGTCTATCGTGCTCTTTCCAGTTGGCCTGTGTGACTTCTCTCTCTCGTGTTCATATTCAATCAGCCCCTGTGTTCATTTCTGTTGGGCCCATGTGATTTCCGTTGTGCTTGTGAGCTCACTTCCGGTCTTCCTGTGTTCATTTCCTGTCCCCCCTCATTCATTTCCTGTTGGTTCACATGCTCATTTCCGGTTTCCTTTGTGCTTATTTTCGGTGGGTTCGTGTAACTTTTGGGGGGGGTTGGCCTGTGTGATTTCTGGTCTGTTCTCAGTTCCCGTTTCCTTGTGTTTTCATTTCCTGTGGTCCTGCATGACTTCCGGTTGGGCCTTGTGGTTTGCTGTGTGCTCTTGTGTTCATTTCCGGTCTGTCTGCCAGTCTATCAGGTAGATAAAGAACCAAGTGGAATGGATTGACACAGACCTGGAGCACAGAAAAGAAGAACTCACACCCTTTTAAATAAAAATATCAGCATTTAGAAAACTGCAGGGATCTCAGAAGGCTAAATCCTCTGCAGGCCCTCACTTAAACTCCTGAAAGAAAGTCTCCAACAAGATCAAAGCAATGTAGATACTAAGCTGTTGTGGGAAAAGAGATAGTGACCTCCCCAGATGCATGTGCATCGAGGGGAGCAGTCTCCAGGCTAAATAGAACTAGCCACGTGGAAGGCTCCAGGCCATTCTTCACTTCCAGAAATGGTCCACTTCAGACCTCCCTCTGGAGCATATGTTAATGGCATTTCTCATCCCGGAGAAGCAGCCCTATCCAGACTCTCCCTCAAACAAAACACACTTTTTCTCTTAAATGTAACTCCCTTTATCATAGCATTTTTGTTACTGTGCCCCAGCTTCCTTAAATAAATCTCTTATGTTCCTCCTGTGACTTCTTGTTGGAGCATGTGATCTCTCTTCAGGGGCCCCCTCTGTTAATTTTCACTCTGCTCATACGTTGGTTTCTGGTGATCCTTCCGTACCTGCAAATGGCTTCCTCACTCAAGTGACTGCCTGCCTCTGAATTGCAAAGTTTGGGACTTTGCTTTTGTTTTTTAATCTTGCTTATTTGTCCTTGAGCTGACTGGAGGCCTGGTTTTGCAGACTGATACAAAATTAAGCAGGCATCTACAAGCCAGACATCATGGGGCAAGATGCCTAACCTCTCTGAGCCTCAGTTCCTCTTTGGGTAATCTGGGATGATGGCACGCAATGCATTGTTAGAATCATGAAAGAATATGTAAAGTCACACAGCCCAGTCCGCAGCCTCGCATGATAAACAGAACACATAGCCACTTGTGTATATGGGCCTGGACCATACTGTACAAGCACATTTTTGTGTGTAAATAAGTTTATAGCTTAACAAATTTTTGTGAAACTCTCATGTAATATGTTAAAAAAAAAAAAAAACTAACACCAGAAAACTACTTTCCCTCAGCCCTCCCCATCCCAAGTCCTTCTTATGTATATATAATTTTCTCTTTCCTATAGCAGTAACCAGAGTCCTGACTTCTACATTATTCATCTCCCTGGTTTTCTTTATAGTGGATTGGCCCTTCTAGGTTTAGATGACTAAGTAAGTTTAACTTTGCTACCTTGAAGTTCTATGTAAATAGATTCATACCAGTCTATGTTGCTTTGCTGTTTTCTTGGTTATAATTCCAAAGTGCAGAAAAATAAAAATGTGTTCATCTGATTTATCTGTCGTACTATGGATTGCGTGGTTTACAGGTTGGGGATCTTACAAACTGTGGGATATTAACCTGGGAGTTAGAATCATGAGTCCTTGGGTTAGTGTATCTTCAGTTTTTTCAGACACTGACAAGGTTTTGCCAGAGAGTTAAATTTACACTCCTACCCACAGCATCAGGAGTTCTGGAGGTTGCAGGTCCATGTCAACACTTAGTAGTGTCAGACTCTTCAGCCAGATAAAAATGTGACGCTATCTTGTTGGGGTTTGACTTTTCTATTTGAGTTCTGATGAGCATTTTTTTTTTTACATTTTATTGTTCATTTTTCTCTTTTGTGAAATGCAGGTTATGGTTTCTGCCCATTTTTTGTTTTTACTAATCTGAGTTTTTCTCGTTCACTTGTGTTTTAGTATAGTTCAGATATGAGCTCTTTAGTTTCTATATTTGTTATAAAAAGATATATGTTACACATGTATTTCCCATATTTCTGCTTCCTTAGTGGATTATTCTAATTTAATGAATGAAATTCTTAACTGTAATATAGACCAGTTTATCAATTTCTCCTTTCAGTAGCTAGTGCTTCCTATGTTTAAGAATCTTGAAGGTATTTTACTCTGCCACCTCTATTATTTTAAGCTTTATCGTTTTCCTTTTCACACCCAACATTTCCAATTTACCTGGAATTGATTTTTGTATGCATTGTGAGATGGAGTTAGGTGTTTTCCCTCAATAATTTCAAATTCTCTCAATACTATTTATGCAAAAGATCGTTCTTTCCCCCACTGGTCTGTAATGCACTGTCATGAGTTAGGTGTCCTCGTGGGTATGAATGGTTTCTGGGCTACATCTTCTGCTTTCTAAGTATATTTCTTGTTCTTTGTGCTGAAGGTGTATTGTATTCCTCATTATATCTTTGACATGCAGTAAGACAAGTCCTGACAACTGTTATTTGAAAGTGTCTAGATTATTCTTGGCTCTCGTAATTGTGATAAGCAGTGTAGAACCAGCTTGCTACACTGAAAAAGTAAATTCCAGATAGAAAATTCCAGTTGGGTTCTCCAAATTATTTTGGGGGTTAAATGCATCTGGCCTGATCCTTCATGGAGGCCCCACAGTGAGCTCCATATTCACATTGCATCTAGAAAGAGGGACATTCAGTGGGGACGTCACCAGCACTGAGAGAAATCAGGGCAGAGGGGCTTGGGAAGGAGCAGTAGGCAGGGAAGTTGTGTGTAGAGGTCTGGGTCCCTGCTCTGCCCCTTCCTGGGCTCTGGGTTTGAGCATCCCATTGGCAAAGGGAAAGTTACTCTGTCCTTGCTGGGCGTGGCTGCAGCTAGTACTATTATTCACATATCCTGTGGTCAGCTAGTGAGTCTACTTTGCCTCCGCACTGGGACAAACTCCATATAAAGAAGGGCATCTCCACTTGAGATGCATCTATTTCAGGGTCTCATGGACTGTGCCCCAGTTAACATCAAGTCTAAGAAGTGATGCCCCCCACACACACAAACAAAATTTTTATGGTCAGATAACACAAAACCTTCACACGATATCTTAGCATTTACCCCAGCATTTCCTCCAATTTGCCCAGTGATTATACTAGTTTTCTATTGCTGCTATAATAAGTTACCACAAACTCAGTGACTTAAAAATTACAACTCAGCTGGGCATGGTGGCGCACGCTTATAATCCCCACGCTTGGGAGGCGGAGACAGGAGGATCGTGCAGGTTCAAAGCCAGCCGCGCTGGCTTAAGAGACCCTGTTTCCAAAAATAAAAAGTATAAAATAGGTCTGGGAATGTAGCCCAGAGGTATAAGGGTTTCCAGGAACCCCAGTACCACAAAAAAAAAAATATTACAATTAAAAAATATCCACTTCAGGAGGTCAGAAGTCCATGCTGGGTCTCACTAGTCTAAAATCGAGGTGTTGGCAGAGCTGAGGTCCATTTTCTTGTCTTTCCCAGTTTGCAGGGGCTGCCCATGTGCTTGGCTTGTGGTAGTCTGCAAAGCTTGAGTGACTACTCAGGTTCCTCTCATGATGCTGTCTCTCTGGCTCTGACTTTCACCCCCTCCTTCCACATTTAAAAGACCCTCTTGACTACATGGGTATCTTTAGGGGTCATTATTCAGAATTAACCTGCAAGTCCTCATCCCAGCTTCATGCCACTTCTACCACAGTGCATGTAATTTGCAGGACTCAGTGTGGGCTGGGGTGTGTTTCTTACCATTGTGAATCCTCATCTGGTATTGCTCCTGGCAGCATATGATAAGGAGGCTTGTTTATTGCCTCTCATTTTCTAGAATACAAATCCACAAGGGCAAAGAGTTTATTTTGTCCGCTGCCGTATCCCAACTGTTAGTCCGATGCCAGGCACATGGTAGGTGCATCATATATAGTTGTTGATGACTAATGATACTTGACAGTCTCCAATAAGAGATCAAGCTTCTTGAGGACAAAATCCTCGACGAGCTCATCTCTTCTTCCCCATGGCTTCAAGGTGGCTAGTGCTAAATCTGAAGATTCCATGGGAGAAGATGGACTCAGCAGCAGGAGGTGTTGCTGGAATCTCCAAGAGGAATTTGCCCCAGCCCACACTTGTGCTAGACTGGCAAGGCCTAGAACCCTTCCAATCTCGGAGCAGAAGTCAAGATAATCAGTGTCTCAGGCAGATTTGCACCCACAGTTTCCAAACTTTCTCAGTTCACTTTGCCAAGTATCTAGGTTATATTTTTCACAGAGCCCTGTATCTGAAAGAAATACCTTACAGTTTTGTTTATCAGGCAGTTAGAATCAAACTATTTACTAATGTTTGTGTCCTAACAATAGAGTAGCTGTTTGAAAAATAATATGTTGAAAGAAAAAAATTATCTTTAACCTTAATCTCTTCCCATCAGAAGTGTCCCTGTGGGGAATTACACAGCTTTTCAAACCTGGGAGTTGGATCAGATGCTGCCATCCTCATTTTCTGTTCCAAACAGATTTTCACACGTGCTTTTTTCACGGCAATTGCGAAAAATCCAGTTCACAAAAACTAGATATCATCCAAAGAAAATATAGTGGCAGCCAACATTGTAACTCCTTGAGTAACATCCAATGGATGTCCGATATTTCTCTGTTTTCCTTAGAAACTTAAACCATTCTGCAGTACCCCAAGGCATCTCAGCACCTAGTTTGAGAACTGTAGGTTCATTTTAATTTTTAAGAAGTGCTGTGAACAAACCAGAAATCCAGAGCTAGATTGCCATGGGACTCAACCATTCCCTCCTGAAGCTACCGCTTCCCTTTTCCTGCCATCTGGTTCCTAGGAAGCTAGATTAGCATCGCTCCATGCTTGGCCAGTGGCATCCGAGCATGGGGTGGACCGTAGTTGACCAATGCATGTATGTTGTGGTGAGGTGCTGCCCAGAGCTGCTTCCCCACAGGTCCCTCCCAGCCTGGCCTCCTACCAGCTCCAACAATGGCTTCCAGAAACAAGGCATGGAGGGTGGTATGAACTTTTGGAAAGAGGTCTCCAGTGACCAGCAGAGACGGGCATTCTGTCTAGTCAGCACTTATGTGGCTCTTGACCTGTTCTAGGTCCTGGTCTAAGAGCGTAACAATACTAGGTCACTCACTCCACAACACGGCCCTTCAAAGCTGATAAAATATTACTCCATTTGACAAACTGAGGGAACTGAGGCACAGTTCATGGCAGTCACAGAGGTAGGAAGTGGTGGATCCAGGATTGGGCCCAGCTTGTCCATGGCCACCTGGACTTTTCCTTTAATGGAAACCTCTGGAAATCAGGCCTGAGTCCCCTCTGTCCCCCACACACTGCGTTCTGGCTGTGCCACAGGGGAGGGCCTCTGAGATTCCCTTTCCTCCCCCTTTAGTCATTGGAAAGATCGCAGGAGGCTGTGCGTGTAAAGTACTTTCAATTATACAGGACCTAGAAACTTGAAGGATGCTTCCTGCTTCTCTGGCTGTGGTCCCAGACACTCCTCTTCAACAGCGCTCTCTGCAAGTTGTGTAGAAATCCAGCAGAGGGCAGCATGGGACCATAGAAAAGCATTTTTTCCTGGGCCTGGAGGCATCATTTGCTATTCCCCATAGGCATCCTGGATCTGATATCGATCCCTTTTTTGCCTATGTAGGCAGAACACTTGAAGTGGTTTTGCTAGACACAGAAGAACAAAGTCTCACCCCAGTGTGATGAATTCAAGGGAGAGTCAGGGAAGCAGATTCATAAGTAACTCTGAGGTCTTAGCCTCAGGAATCAACTTTCCCTAAAGACCCAGGCTGAGCCCTCTGAGCTTCTCCATCTGAGATGTTGACCTGGGATGTTGCTGAAATGGAGAAGGTGCCTTCTGGTGTGTGAGGCCCTCCACGTCCCTGTCCACACCACGACTTTATCCTTTGAAACATTTTCCAGGACATATTGCAGTTGGTTTATGCTGACTTCTCTAAGGAAATGCTACTTAGAAAATGGACCCCAGAGGTTTTAACTGGGGGGGGGAGGTGTCCTTCACACAAAAATATGGTTTTGGAATTGGCCTCTTCGGGGCTTTTCTGGCGTTTGGGAAGAATCTGGACTGTTAAAATGGGAACATAGCCGGGCGTGGCAGCACATACTTGTAATCCCGCACTTGGGAGGCGGAGACAGGAGGATAGCACAGGTTCGAAGCCAGCCGCGCTGGCTTAAGAGACCCTGTTTCTAAATAAAATGTATAAAATAGGTCTGAGAGTGTAGCCCGGAGGTATAAGGGCTTCCAGGAAGCCCAGTACCACCAAAAAAAAAAAAAAAATGGGAACATATATCTAAGAGTTTTAGGAGCCACCCTTGCTTCCCAGGGAACTGGGGTGATTGCACCTCAGGCCAAATGTCACTGTCCAGCCAAGCCGCCGGACTACAGCTGGCCCATCCGAGCCCCACAGAGCTCCATGGACAGCTGAGGCCAGCAGCTCCAGGAAGCCCACCCAGGACCTGTGAGGACCCCAGCTGCCCCTCAATGCCTGGCCAGTCCTCTCTCTTCTGTTCCCGAATGTGGAAGTAACTGCAGTATTCACAGACTCTTCAACTCACTAAGGCGTCTTTATTATTTTTTCCAATAATACTAAAAGCTTGTTCCTTTGCCCTATTACGTATTAGGGAATCTTTTCATTCCTCAGTATCTAGGGAATGAATCGGTGGGGATTACATTGTTTGGGGATGTATTTAATTCATGGGAAAAGGTAGATGATCACAAGGGGATGCTACTGGTCATGGATGTGCGGGGAATATCAGTGGCAAGTGCTCACGGCAACCTTAGTGAGGAAATTGTGCCCATCTCCCTGTCTTTCTTTTGGGAAAGTGCAATGCTGGTGAGTGACTTCCCTCCCTCTGCAGCCACAACAGGAGGATGCGGCTGCCTTCACAATTTTACCTGGAAGCAGAAACCACCTCAGTCTACCGTGAGCACTGCTCTTGCCTGGGATATAACCACTTTCCATGTCCTCTACTGCTGCTGCTTAGAACCCTCCTCTGCTGCCTTTGCCTTCACCCAGGCAAAGGGGCTAAGACCCCTGATGCTCACTGATCTCATCCACAAAGGGCAGCTTCCCTAATTCCAGCCACCTGATGTAAGGTCCCCATGTCTGGATCTTCCTTGTAACCCCCACATACACATGCATACACACACACGCGCGCCTTCTCTGATTGGCTGTCTACGTCGTCACAAACCACTCCAGCTAGCAATGGGCTGAAAATATGGATGTCACTTCTCTGCAAGTTACATGCTTTCATTTTTAAAAACTTCTCCAATGAACGGGAATAACTGAGATGTAGGGTCTCTGGCTGTCTGCGGAACAGATTAAGACAGTTTATGTTTCTTCAAGCCAAAGAGTAGGATCTCGCTGAGAGTGAATCCATCCCCATTTGTATGCTACAAAACATTCCTTTTGAATTCTTTCCTTCACCAAACATCATGTCCTTCTAGCCATCCTCAAGTGGTTGCTTTAGGGTTCTGGGTTCCTATCTATAAACTGTTATGACCTGGCTTCCTTTGCCAAATATGGAGAGCCACTGAACTCCTGTCTGTAGTTTCTGAAGTTGTGGAGTGGTGATGGTGGTTGGTGGTTGGTGGTGGTTCTGTTTCCAAGTCAATGAGCTCCAATAAGGCCAGGATTTTTATTTTGGTTCAATGCTGAATCCATAACCCTGAGATTAACACTTGGTGCATGTCTCAATAACAATTGATTGAGTGGATGAATATTTTATTGGTTTCATGATGGCATCACCAAGAGAAATCAGTCTGAGTTAGTCTACCCCTGCAGATAGACCCAGTGGAAGAGGAACCCGCCGGTGAGCATAGCTTCCCTTGGGGACATTGATCCCCCACTTGTGCTCAAGTGCCCAGGCGAACCTGATAGCACCTGCCCTTCAGGATTATCTGTTTGGGTTGGATTACCCATGTGTCAGTTTCCTCCATCATGTGGGTGTCTTTCAAAGGGAGAGGCCATGTCTTTATTCTTTACTTTTATCAGAGGACATGGGGAAACTGTTAGCGCTAAATAAATGCCGATCAAAGTTGAAACGTAAATATATACACCCTGTGGGTTTTTAGTTGAGATTCAGTACTTTTTCCAGGATGATCCAAGAATTTTGTACAAAGGTCCAGGTTCTGTAGGTATCAGGTAAGAACACAGGCCCAGGGCTTGTCATCTTCCCAAATGCTGTGGATAAATTCAAGACAGAGCAACTGTAACTTGCAACTTTAACTCTGGAGTGACAAGAACAGATCTGATTCCATAATATAAGAGGGCTTTATAAGTTGCAATTAACAAAATATCTAATTCGCTCTTCTCAAAGCATGTCACTGCGTAAATTCTGGTACTTGCTAAATTCAGTGCTTGCAAACATTTCATTACATTTGAAAACAATTCATGGCCTAAAGTTTTCTCGCTTCACAAGAACTCGTGTGAAGAAAAGTCTTAACTAATCATAAATGCCATGAGTTATATCACATTAAATAAATGTAAAAGTAAGACTACAAAAATTCTTTCAAAACTGTCGATGGCAAAAAGAACTAATGAGAAGAAGTTTGATTGATGTGGACTAAAGTCCTCTAAAGGTAAGTATTCTAGGACCTATAACATCTATGTCAAAGCAATCTATCAAAATCCTACAGAATTCCAACATCATATGCAGTATTTTAATGAAATTTCTAAAAGTGAGAAAAGCTGGCTTTCCTCTCGCAGTATGTTTAGACGCATTCCTGTGATATCATTTGTAATAATTAGACGACTCAGTGGATCCATGTAAAATAATTTCTTTGACCTTTGATGATTTTGCTTGTTCAATGACTTCGGTTTCTGACATTTCCTCCTCTTCTTTCAGGAATCCTGTTCACAATGTTGGTATTTGGACCTGCCTGTGGATTTATTCTGGGCTCCTTCTGTACCAAAATCTATGTGGATGCGGTCTTCATTGACACAAGTAAGGAGCATACCTTTATTTTTAACCACCACCTGCAAGCATTTCTTCCCTTGCAAAGGAGTCTTCAGACTGCTGGGTTCTAAAACCTTCTTGATGGCTGGACGTGGTGGCACACACTTTTAATTCCAGCACTTGGGAGGCTGAGACAGGATTGCACAGGTCCGAAGCCAGCCTCGGCTACTCAGTGAGGCTCTCAGCAACTTAGTGAGACCCCCGTTTCTAAATAAAGTATAAAATAGGTCTGGAAGTATAGCGCAGAGGTAGAAAAGCCCCTGGGTTCCATCCCCAGTACCACCAAAAAAATTAATAAATCAAAAATAAAAACTTCCTGATAATCAGTAGCCCTTGTGTTAGTCAGCTTTCTGTCACTATGACAAATGCCTGATGTAATCAGCTTAAAAAGAAGAAAGGCTTATTTTTGCTTCTGGTTTTAGAGGTTTTAGTCTGTGGTCGGTTGGCCCATGGTCTTTAGGCCTGTGGTGAGGCAGTAGATCATGGTGGGAGCACAGGATGGTGCAAAACTGCTAACCTCATGGTAGCTAAAAGGGGAGGATGGGGCCAGGGACCCAATGTCCCCTTCTAGGAGAGCCCCATAATGACTTAGCTTCATTCCCCCCAAGCTGCACCCACTGAAGGTTCCACCACCTCCCAAGCTGATGTAGCTTAGCAACTAAGCCTTGAACGCATGGGGCTTTAGGCGACATTCAACTCTAGAAAGAACATGAGTGTTGGTTCAGAGGGTCTGACTCAAGTCTGGGTTCTGCCAATATTTACGTAAGGGAGAATAACCCCTAATAGTTGGTTTTAGTCTTCAAATCTGCATTTTTCTCACCTGTAATTTAAAGGTAGCAATAATTATATCCACCTCAGAGCTCTTCGTAAGAACTAAATGAGAGGAGATACGTGGCAATGCCTGGCATAAATTCATTGAAAGCTGTTCCTCTAGCCTATATGAAAGCCTGACTTGCTGAACTAAAAGTCAGAGCTCATGCTCTGGGAATGTGAAGTTTGAATTTGTGATTGGGGTCAGGGAGACAGATCATTTGAAAACTCTTTATGTAAATTACTTGCAGTGGCCTTCACAAGGACCATGCCAAAGCATTTTAAGTAAATGTTGTGTTCTTAGCAGGAAGAGCATTTCTAAGATTTTTTTGGGGTCCCTCAGTCTGTTATTCTGTGACCAGTATTCTAGTCAGGGTGGGTTAGCTTATACTGCGATGACAAATAGTCCTAAAATCTAGGTGACTTTACATCCAAAGTATAGTTCTGTCATGCTATCTGTCTAACACAGGTTGGTGGTGTTGGAGAGGACGGGACTTGGTCCACTGTGGTCATTTTGGGGCCTGGGCTCACAGAACTTCATCCTGACTCCAGCCTGCACAGTTCTCAAGACAAGGTTTCCTCTGGCTCTTGACATGCTTGTGCTCAAAAGTAACACACAGTGTTTTTATTTGCGTTGCATTACCAAAGCGAGTTGTGTAGTGTATTGATTTTCTTTTGCTGCATAACAAATGACCCCAAATTTAGTGACTTAAAACGGTATTTCTCTGGGTCTAGCATATGGGAGCAGCTTAGCTGGATAGTTCTGGCTTACAGTTTCTTAGGAGGCTGAGCTCCAGGTGTTGGTCTTTAATCTACAGTCATCTCAAGATGCGATGGGAAAAGGATCCACTCCCGTGTTCAACCTGTGGTATAGGCAGGCCTCAAAGTCCGTTTCCAGGCCAATAACCCTGAACCTCTCTGTGGACTACCTCACCAGGGTTTTCCTGGTAAGAATGAGCAAAGAAACACCTGGGACAAGGAGCCACAGTCTTATAACCTCATCTTGGAAGGGACATCCCTGTGTTCTGTTTGCTAGGAGCCAGTCCCTAAGCATTCAGGTCCACTGTTGAGTAAAAGGATTACTATACAAGGACATAAATATCAGAGGGAAAGGATCTTTGGGGACCATCCAAGATGCTGTCCACTACAAGTGGTCACAACTCTATCCCACGACTAAAAGAGATGGCTGTAGCTCCACACAGCTCAGTGAGCAGCAAAGCTACATTTACTTTCTCTTTGAAAGCAGAGTGGGAAGTTACTCCACCTTCTTATACTGATCTGTTCTGGAGATCAATAAGAGCTCTCAGTTCCCAGGTTCCCAATCCATCATCTCTGACAGTGCTAAATTTACTAATTCACCCCCAAGAAATAATATGGCTTTCAATCCAATCAGGTTGCTTTGTGATTCACTCCATTAATCCCCCTGATATATTTACTACTAGCTAATGATGTTACAAATTTCCAAGTGGAAAATAAGATCCAGAGCAGCCTTACTTATTCTTGTAAAGTGCTAGGGGTCCGCTCAGGCGGTAGTTGCTGCTGTTTGTCAGCAGCTGGGTGGCCCTCTGAATCCAACTCCTAGCGCACAGGGTGAAAGATACGAGAAGCAGCACGTGAACTAAGTCAGCACCATCTCGCTTCTCTAGGCAGAAAAGCCAGCTTTCACTGCATCTAAGGCACACAGATGGGGGACAGGCAGGAGGACGAGGAGAGCTACTCCGGGCACAGTGGGGAAGCCTCCTTGGGGGAGATGACAATGGCCTGATGGCATGTGTGCCCTCAGCATCTCTGTGGTGGCCCCTGAACCGAACCCGATAAATGATCAGAATCCCTGAGCTGGCGAGGACGTCAGGCATCATTCTCTTCTAGTGAGAGAATTAGCCAGTTGGGGAGACTGAGCACAGAGAGGGGAAGGAAGGTACCCAAATAAAAAGATATATCTATGTAAACTCGTGTTTTGAGGGGCTAACCTACAAATATTTTCCCTTCGAGGGTCCCCTCACAAAACTCCACCCTGAGTTGTTGAAAGAGCATCTTTTCTCGGTGCCTAGAATGACCAAAGGATAATGGGGCAGCTAGGATGAGGCAGGGGCCCCTGGCCTGTCCACCTGTCCACTCTCCATCTCCTCAGCTCACGGAAGCTGTTCCTTCAGCCTGGAATGCTGTTCCCATCCCATTCTGTTCAGCATCTCTGCTTACTTTTCAAGGTCCTATGTGAAGCGGTATCACCCACAGTTCCAGGCTCCTTGGCAGTATGATGCCTCCCCCTTGTAAGACAGATGGGCACTTTTCCTTTCTGTCCTGAAGCGTGCTGATACAACCTTTCCTGCTCCCAAGTTGGTAACAGACTTCCCCATCAATCTGCTTCTCTGGGACAGAAGGAAGCCTCACCCATGAATCAGTCTTTGTTCGTGCCCTTGCTGAAGATGCTTCACAGTTGGTGCTGGTCCTTACCAGTAGGGGGCAGCAGGATATCATTTATTCTACCGGGGAGTCAGCCACCACATTCTTCAGTTTCCAACAATTTTTATTGTTTCTAATGTTATGACTGGAACCTGCTATCTGTATTTTTGGCTGTATTTTGAGGAAGGGGTTCTCCATTCCTTAGGGCCTGCCCTGTGTTTTTTTCTCACTTACCTAAAACAGAGCCCTGCGCAAGGACCGCCCAACAAATGGAAACCTAACCTTAAGCATGTATGTCTCTGAACTGTGTGAACAGTCAGGAGTTTCTGAGAACGTAGTTAGGAGCAGGAGTCATGGAAGGCACTGGGCCTACAGGGAAACAGAAGTGGGACTCTGCTGTGGATGCGCCTTCCCCCTGGGCCCAGCAGGATTGGAGAGAGAGTCCAGGGAGGAGGCCGGCTTGGGACCTGTAAGTGGGTGCAGAGCAGAGGGTTCCTTGTAGGCATGGGCCCACTGTTGGGGGAGACCCTTGGGGTGATTTGCCTAGCTGTGCTTCGACCTGGGGGTTCTGCAGCTGCCACCTTCTATCTGTTTGAGTCCGGTGTGGCTCCCAGTGCATCTGTTCTTACAGAGAATAGGTTCTCCTAAGGGAAGAAATGGTGGTGGTGCCTGTGCAGCTTTTTTTTTTTTTTTTTCTCTTTTAGAATATTTTTGTAAGGTTGAAACTGACTTGAGAACAGGACCTGGAGAAAGGAGGACGTGGTTGTAGTGTGTGCCACTGAGCATTGAATTGGCCCGACCATAGCAGTGTGGGTTTTGTAGGAAATTAGGAAAGGCAGTGGCCCGTGAATTGATCCCCTATTAAAGCTTGGAACCTTGGAACATTTCCACAACAGTGTAGAGTCTACTATTAAATGAGTCACTATGGTATGCAGAATAAGAGTCCAGGCAACAGAATCGGGCATCCACAAATCCAGACTACACCCTCTCTGAGCTCTTTGACTCTGGAGACATCACTCCTCATGGTCGTTTGCAGTGGATACAAGTTCCATCACTAGACAGGGCCTGGCGTAGTTAGCACACAATGGATGTCAAATGCAGTGAGGACTGACTTCCGCAGCCAGTAAGGTCTAGAGCAAGGACTCAATGCCAGGCACGTCTGACCCCAAGCCCCGCTGGTAGCTGAGCAGCGTGCGTCCCTGAAACCTGATTTTAGCCAGCAGGCTGCCCCTTCTGTGGACAGGAGCCTTACTAAGATGACACAACCTCACCAGCGCATCCGTGCAGACCTGTCCAGCTGGCCCTGCAGACAGCCGCATGGTGTTTGCAGCTGGAGCAAGATATGGCCGTCTGTTTGCTTCATGAAAAAGGTCAGCAAGCTGAGAGCTCTGTGCGCTGCCATTTGGAGAGCTGCTGCCACTGCCAGATTCCTTCATTTTGGACAAATTAGCCCAGGTCTAGGATCTGGAATGTTCCGTGAAATCCTCCATTCTCAGCCCCTCCTTGGCTCCTGTTTCTAATTAGGTTTGTAACTTAATGATACTCTTGGAATTCTCGAGTCCCATAGCAAAAGTTTGTCTAAATAGGTTAAACAGGTAAATGGACTAAATAAAAAAATGCCCAGATAACCATCGTAGCCCTTGCACATCAGTATGGCCCAAGAGGAAGAGGTACAAATGTAAGTCCCCTGCTCATCTCTCTCGATCTCAGGTATCCTCAAGGGTGGGCTGGTCGATTCGTTGTAAGCTAGTTTAATCCTGTTTCCAATGGCTTCTCTTGACTTTGGAATTGGGTGGGAATATCAGTGGTTCCATAAAGCCTCTTGCCCTTCCACAGAGGAAGGAAACAGCTACCAGCTGCACGTTCAACTTACTCAACAGAACCAAAGAACAAAAGCCAGATGCCAGCGCGGAGGCATTAGAGGGAACTGCATGACGTGAGAAGACCTCCCTACACCTGTTGACTCCCACAAAGCCAGGCCCAGGTCTGCCTGGTCTCCTGGCAGACGGGCATTCCATCCTGGCGCACACCGTGGATAGCCCTCCTGCTTCCCTCTGCTCCCCGTCTCCCGTCCCCCTCACCAGACTCTCCCCGAGATGAAACAGCATGTCATTTCCATTGTTCCATGGACCCGGGGGTAGATAAGCAGCCGGAAGGAGCTTAGCCTGCCCATCGGGTCCCCCAAGGACGTCATGTCTTGGCTGAGGATGTCCCCTCAGCTGGGGATGATCTCTCCTCTTTCTTCCTTTCAGCAGCTTCATCCATCCACGCGTCTGACTTCATTGAAAATTTGGTGCTTATAAGTAAATGAGACAGATTGGTGCTTTTCAGTTGTGTTCGGGGCATCTTACTGACAGTGACCTTCCCCAAAAGGCTGAAACTGCAGTAATATTTTTTTAATTCAAGATAGGAACTAGAAGAAGAAATGGAGGGTTTTGTTTTGTTTTGTTTTTACTTTGCCCTCTATCTGTACCTAAAACAATACTTTTGCTACTTTGGCAAGCCTTCCTGGGACTTCTTTTCTCATAGAGCAGAAATGTCTATTCCAAGGCCTTGTGTATTATAGTAGACCAGGTTTTGCTGTAATAACAAATACCCCCAACACCTCAGTGGTTTAAAATACTCTGCATTCATTTTTCATTCATTTTGTGCATCCAATGCAGGCCAATGGGGACATTTCTCTTCACTGTATCTTGTCAAACAGCAGGCTAGGAGGGAGGAATGTAGAGACTTGTGTATCAGCTCATATGCATTTCTGCATAGAAGTGACACATGTCCTCTCTGCTCACATTTTGTGAGCAAAACAATGGCATGCGTCTTTACCAAACTTCACAGCGTGAGGTAGGTGTAATCTTCTTTGCCCCCGGAGGAACAGATGATCAAATCCAGACATCGCTGACATCCACCACATCATTCTTTGCCAGCCTCCATAGAGAACTCCCCCTCAGCATCAATAATTCCGGAACAGTCTCTACTGAGCGCTGACAATTGCCCAGCAAGTGGAGGGAGATTTTTCACTCTAGTCAAAATGGCTCATAAAATATTATTCATGGAGGAGCCTGCTAAAGGAAAGAAGTTTCTCAGACTAGATTCAGGCATTAGTCTTCCTCCCAAAATCAGGTTGAAACTCACTCAGAAAGCCTGGAGCTGAGGGCAACGCACTCCAGAACCAAGTGGTTTCTCCTCAGCCTGTTATTTCTCTGGGTAATTGCAATGGAGGGGGAAAAAAAATCAATACTTCCCAAGATAGCTGGCGATGGTTTCCCTGGATCTCGCCCTCCACACACCCTCCTGCAGGCCCCATCTCCTAACCCCGCCCCAGCGTGCAGGTGTGCTTTGGTTCAGACAAAGACAGCGTGCTCTTCCCTGTCTTTCAAACTTAGAGCAAATGCTGGGTTTTCCTCGCACACAGGTACTTACAGGGAAGGAGTTGACATGCTCACACAAACAGCTGCCTGCCCCCCTCCTCCATCCCCACAGACACCGCCATCCCTCTCCCCAGGATGTTTTCTTACACATAACACAGAGTCACTAACTTCTTATGACTTTCCACGTAGCACTAATTTTGTTCCCCCAACAATTGCTAAGATTTCTTTCTCTGCTCACTCACGTTTGCCAACCTTTCAATTCCCCTTTTATGGAGCGTCAGACAATGGAGGGGAATGCTGCTTGCTCTTGCTGGCTTTTGTTTTCATTCTCCGCTTGGCAGCAGGTGAGGAAACGCAGTAAGCTACGAGTGAAAACATCCCTGCTCAGCTACCCAAGGCAATTTAACTCCCTTACTCCTCTCTCCTTCGCATAAAGATGCACAATCACCTGTGTTTCCCCGGTGCCACGGGCCTGCGGAAAACAAATCCACACGCCGAAATGCTCATTCAGAGAAACACAAAAGCGAAAATAAGCCCTGCCATGTGCGAAGAACCTACTATGCATCGGGAGATACTTGCCAATTACCTCTCATCCTTGCCTCTGCGCTAGGTGGATGCCATCTCTATTTGGCAGTGGTTGAAACAGAGGCCCGGGTGCTGGGGCTAATAAGGGGCAGAGCTGGCGTTCAGCCCCAAGCCCTTCAAGCTTACATTCTGTTCTCGTCAGCATGCAGCTGCAAACAAGCATCTAGTCCCTCTAGGACTATTGCTGCTGGGTGTATATCAGGGTCTCCAAGACACAGAGCACAGGGGCTCTGAAGCTAGCTTGCCACCTACTGGAAGATCTGGTAGTCTTAGGCCCATTGCACAGAGGCCAGGAATGAACAATTCACCAGGGCCTTACAGGGAGCACAAACTCCAAACAGTTGAGAGCAGTAGCACAGCAGAGTGGTAGGGAGCGTGGGTCTTGGTTGGCAAATTCTTCCTCCCGCCCTGTCTTCAGTACTATAGACTTGGTCAGAGGGCCTAACCTCCTTAAGCCTCAGTTTCTCCAATCAGTGCAAAATTGGGATAATGAAAATTAGCCGCTTTATGGAGTTGTAGGAAGGCTTGACTGGAATGTTTATGAATGCGCTGCTCATAATGTCTAGTCGGAGGGAAGTCCTCAGTAAGTGATGGCCGGCATCACCATTAACGTGAGCTGCAGTGTCTCTGGGGAGAGCATCCTATAAATGGTGAAGTGTTCATCTGGTGTCTGCTGTTATCGCTCTTCCCGGATCTGTCCCTCCATCTGGCTCAGGGCTGCAGCCCCGTTGGTCTTGACTGATACACCATGGCCCAGGTCTCCAAGAGTTCCCTCCGGGTCCCAGGAGCAAGGATTATCACCAAAGAGCAGCTCGGCTGGGAATGCTGCTTTGCAGGGCAGCTTTAAAGGGAAGGAAAGGGAACTACCAAGGAGGAAGTGATAGTGTACATTCCCGTGACTTCAGCTGGCAAATCAAAGAAGTAACTGTACAAGGCGGCCAAGCCACAGGTGTAGCGCCTTTGAGCAATCTAGTTGGCTGCAAAGCTTTCCAACAGAGAGATGGTGCCAAACCACAGGCCACCAACAGGGTTTGAATTAACCTGTCTGCTAGCAGCTTGGAAACAGACGACCCTAGCCATGAATATCAAGCTGGTACCCATTAAATGCTCATGCATGCACCAAAGGCTATTCTGAATGCTTTATGTCTAGTGTTTGTTTTATCTTCCTAAGACTCTCTAGGGTAAGTACTGCCATAGTCATCAGGGCTGTGCAGATCAGTAAAGTGAGAGCATTGGCTGATATCCTACAGAGAGAAGGGGCCAGAATTTCAACCCAGTTAGCCAGGGCATATGCTGAGGCTCAGTTCCATGCTCCCTCCACTCTGTACCTGTCCTTTTAAGCTGGAAACCTGATTTGCGACAGGGAGTGGGGTGTTGAGTGGGGTTTCACGTGAGCTGTTTTGAGGAAGATGAGAACGTATATCTAGTAAACACCTACCCTTTGATGATAAATGTGCACTCCTGTTTCCATGAACACACCTTGGCAGTGCTGCTAAGCCAATCAGTTTGGGCTTAAAATCAGAGGCATCTGGCATCTTGCTGTTTTTGTTTGGACTGATATAAACGTAGGGTAGACAAGAAAATTGAGGGAGTGTGCTCACTCTGTGACTTCAAGAGAACCTAAAGCACTGTTGTGGAAGATAGGTTTCCTGACCCCGGCAGCTGGTGTTCCCATCTTTGTTCATTTCTAGAGCCCTGGAGCACTATATGCCGTGGACTAAAGCCCCCGGCGCAGCCCCGCGGCCCACATGCACCCCTAATGCAGCTGTCTTCTCTCTGTTCACAGGTAACCTGGACATCACTCCAGACGACCCCCGCTGGATCGGAGCCTGGTGGGCTGGCTTTCTGCTCTGCGGTGCCTTACTCTTCTTCTCCTCCCTCTTGATGTTCGGCTTCCCACAGTCACTACCCCCGCACTCCGACCCCACCATGGAGAGCGAGCAGGCCATGCTCCCCGAAAGAGAGTATGAGAGGCCCAAGCCCAGCAATGGGGTCCTGAGGCACCCCCTGGAGCCGGACAGCAGCGCCTCCTGCTTCCAGCAGCTGAGAGGTAAAGGCAACCATGGCCAACAGTGGTCAGAGTCATGGGGTTCGATGGGCATACGGGAAAGGTGGTACTCAGGACGGGGCTAGAGAACTTGAGTTGGGACGAGCCATATTTGTTGTATGTGATTAACCCCCGGCAGCCCTGTGCTTAATTTATGACTAGACTTGCTTAATAAAAATAAAAGTAAATTAGCCACCATGGGATCCTAGAAGTTAACATCAGACCTGACTTAATAGCAAATATACGTGTCTATAGAAGGAAGAAATATAAATACACACAAAAAAACAAAAAGAGGAAGTTAGACTGTCCAAGGAACTCTTCTGAGTTCTCCCAGGCCACTTCGGGGCACCTTGAAGCAATAAAGGACTTTGGCGGGAGGCTCCCTTTGCTCGGTGCAGGCGCTCTATGAAAAGCTACCTCCGATGTGCTGTCTTTAATTAACTGTCCTCCTTCCACAAAAGATGAGACAGGTTTTCTTGAGAGAAAGACTCACCCCTTTGCAATAACAGCCGCGCTTTACAGTCTAGCCATGCACTCGCCATCATTTTTAAAGAAAAAAATGAGTGCAGCTCTTCTAGCAAAATGATGAGGCATAAACGATGGTGCAGAACAAGAGGTTCCCCTGGGTTGTTTCCATCTTCAGCACAGTCCCTCAAGGCGAGGAAGATGGCTGTCATAGAATGTAGTCCTGCAGCCTTCAAAGCTGCTTGCTGTCTACCGCAGCCGCCCCCTGTGAGCTACATGTGGCAATACCTTATTCACAGGACACTGCCCAGGCCCACCAAAGCACCTGCTGGGTTTTAGAAATGAAAGAGCTGCTGCAGGCAGGCAGGAGCAAAGCTGAGCACTGCGTACTTCCTCTGGGGAGTAAAGGTCGATGGCCAGTCACCTCTCTGCTGGAACTGAGCCCTTAGCTGGGTTCAGATGCCAACAGTGAGCCAGCTCAGATTTGAGGAGAAACCGTACTGCTGCTCTGGAGTAGGTAGGTTTCCTGGCCTTGCAAGCTGTGCCCCCCCACCATGGACTCAACCTTCCAGGGCCCCCATTAATAGTTCCTAATGCCAAGTCTCTCTGCTGAGCCTTTGCATAATGAGGCAGTGTCTGCTATGGCTCCTCCAGAACTTTGGGTGCCTGGTGCTCAAATCACTGTCTCACTCTTCAGCGGCTCTGCCACCCGCCACCTCTACCTGCTTCATTTCCACAAGAGCAAAATTGTTACCCTGTTCCTCAGTGACAACATTGTCCCCAGAACAAAAGTGCTGCCTCCCAAAGACTGTTAATCATATCTGTTAGTCTGCAAAGAATTGAAAGATCCTGTGCTATTTCTGAAAAGACAGTAACTTAATAACCTAATGCCGTGTCTGAGCCTGTGTTCCACGTCAGTTTCTACCGATACTGTGGTTTGGAATTGTCTATGAAAGATGGGAAAATTTCTGATTTCCAGAATGCATCGGTAGGTGAGAAAGCCATCCAACTTGTATCTTCTGAGGTTGCCTTGGCTGAGACCAACCCCTCGATCTGTATGTGCTTCATAACACCCCAAACTTTGTCACTCCTTGGAACCCCCAGCTGGCTACAGGATGAGGGCTACTGCTTCCCTAAGGGCACAGTTGGCCATAGAGATTGTCCCATTAACTAGACTCAGAGGAACACTTGGGCCCGAGAGGGACATGGCAGAGGGCACCCTCGCCCAGGTAATGGCCACCTCTGTGGATCTGTCTTCCAGGAGGTGCAAAATGACTTCTGATCTCTCATCTCTGGCTTTGCAAAAGTGGCAAAGGTACAATTAGCCATCAAAGAATTTGCCACCCAGTGTAGGAGCAGGCAGGCCAGCAGACAGTGCCTGGGGCAGTGGAGACAGCTGCATGGTGGCTGGGGGAGGTGGCAGACAGAGGAGGGAGGAGCCAGCCTCTCCCAGCAGGGAGGAGGGAGGAATCAGAGGCAGAGCTGACTGGGTTTTGAGTGGCTGTCATGGCTCTGGAATGCCTGGGTTACATTTCAATAGCTCACTGTCTTATTCGCTCCATTGGGTCAGTATTTACTGAGACCCCAGGGGGCCTGGGGACAAGGCTGTGACTAAGCGGCTTATGTGTCAGAGCTTTGAATTTAGCGGGAGAAGGGTGCAATAGGCGAAATCAGGTCAAAGGCAACCCAAAGGTAATGTAAAGGTTGGGTGGGCTGTGCCTAAGTGGATGGGTGTGCATTTGGGTAGAAAGGCCTGGAAATCACTAGATAGACCATACCCGACCACATGTTATGATCTGTATACACACTTCATTTCTGAGGATTAAGGGTTTCTCATTTAGAATTAGTAGTTCCCAGAGACAGTTGATCCGCTAATGGACTAGAGGCTGTGTCTCTAGTAGGAAGGGTAAAGCCATGGAGCTGTTAGGATAATAAATCTTCCACATGCCAGCGCGTGGGGAGGGGGCCCCAGGGCTTACATCCTTTATTTTCCCCAATGAGATAAATGCGTTTGCCGCATGGACATTTTCACTAAAGCACCATGCAGTGCTACCTGGTATTTTCAAACTAACACTCCCTCCAACTTGAGCTTGAAAGCCCTGGTGGACTCCGGCAGAGTACTATGCATTTAGAGTGTAATTTAGAATATAAATAAGCCAAGCCATCTTGCAAACATCAGAGGAATTAATGTGGCTTCAGAATCTCCTTTGCAATTATTTTTATGAGTTTCCTTTGCGTTTGCAAAAGGGTTTCTTCTTCTTGTCCTTAATCTGTGTCCCCTGCCATGCTGTGGGGGAGCAGCCTTTCAGCACCTACACTATTCCTAGGCTCCCAGGAGAGCCATGGGACGGCCTACCTGGGGGCCAACCCGCCTGGGTTCAAATCCAGCTCGGCCATTCCCCAGAAGCACAACCTCGGTCATATCATTTAATTTTGCGAGGCTTTCACATGTGGGATTGGGCTTAATTGTTACAAACATCACATGGATTTGGTGTTATTACTTATCCTCATTTGAGGAGGGAATTGAGCCATGGTGACATGGGAGTCTGGGTCTGTGGTTCATTTTTCAGGGAACTCCCCTGAATAAGCAAGCTTTGAAGGTCTGTTTCCCACAAAGGCGGACATGAGGTTGGTGTGCAAACCTCAGCAGAAGGTGGAGAGAGATGAAAAGCGCAGTCTGACTTCAGCAGCCCCAGGTCCCCGGCTTGTACTGACTGTCACATATGCATCTCACAAAGCAGGCAGCCGACTAGTGAATGCTCGAGTTTATTAAACTCCACTAACTCCCCAGGTGCGGGCCTGCCAATCCAAGGCAAGTTTTTGCATCTCAGCCGTGCCATCGAATAACTTTTCCTTTAAGCCTTGGCTGAGGCCCTTCTTCCTGATCTTTCTCTTTGGATGGCTCGGCTCTTGGGATATGCCTGTCTCCTCACCTTTGCCTCTGTGTCTAGCACTGTCCCCTCTTGCCTGCTCCTGTGCACAGCCCTGTGTCGGCCAGGATGGCACCTAGTAAATTCTCAGCGTTTGCAGAGTGGTTTTCAGATGGCTACGTCGGAAGGGAGGGAGGAATTCAAGGGACTATAGACGTATAGTGTCATCATCATGCATGTTAAATCTCACCTTCTTTTGTAATAGACGTGAACATGTTTTGTGATAGAAATCTACAGCGTCATTGGCCTGCCCATTCGATCGCACGTCCACACTTGCACATTTTATTACAAGTTATCTTGAGTGTCAAGACTCCTTCCCCGGGGAAGTCTTGATGGACAGGAGAGCAGGGGATCACCTCTGCCACCACATATATATCCACCTTCACCTTCATTCTCTGCGGTTCCTGATCACACCAAGGATGTTCCTCTTTGCTGCTATTTCTGCTTATAGAATGGACTTCCTCCCTTGGCCAGTCTCTGTACTGAGCTCTGTCCTCACCTCTCCAGAAGCCGTCTATGCCCCTCAGTGTGCTTATCCCTGCATGCCCAGTAGGACATTAGCTGCATCCCTCTGCCATCCGCTTGGCCCTGGCAGAGCCCCTCCTGCTGCATTACCATGGTGATCTGGTCACCTGCATCCACCCAAGGTCTGTGAGTTCTCCTGGGATAAAGCTCTCATTCAACTGCCCCAGTGCGGAGCAGGGGCCTGGCCTGCAGTATCCCTGAGTGTATGGAGTAACAAATGCGCACTTTCTTGCTGGTGTGCATGCCCACAGGTACATACGTGTACACACAACACAAACATGTAATAGCAGTTGATGTTGGTTTTCCATGCTCTTCCTTGAATCTCCCCAACTCTAGGAGGCATCGGTACCATTTTATAGATAAGGAGATGTGAAGGAGCTGGGAAGGAGAGACTTTTAAATCCTGAAAGGCCTCGGGCTTGTCTCCTTAACCATGACACTGTGCTGCCTCTTCTGACCACAAACCCCTTTCTTAAAGAACAAATGGCACACCAGGTGC
Organism: Muscardinus avellanarius; assembly: GCF_963383645.1. Taxonomy (NCBI): domain Eukaryota; kingdom Metazoa; phylum Chordata; class Mammalia; order Rodentia; family Gliridae; genus Muscardinus; species Muscardinus avellanarius. The sequence goes on from NC_137788.1 coordinate 152,662,831, forward strand.
TCCCCAAAGGTTCAACAGTGTACCAGAACTCCAGCTGCCGCTTACAGGTGTCCCCTGAAATGAGCTTGCAGACAAGGCTGCAGCCCAAAAGGGCAGCGAGGCTCTTCTCTCTGCCAGCATCAGTGCATCCTGAATTCCTGCTGGGTTTCCTAGCCAGGGTGAACGCAACTGTACCAGAGATTGATTGATTGATTGATTGATTGATTGATTGATTGATTTGTGTGTGTGTGTGGTACTGGGGGTGGAACCCAGAGGCTTTCTACGTACGTCCGGGCTATACTCCCAGACCTATTTTATATTTTATTTGGAAACAGGGTCTCACTAAGTTGCTGGGAGCCTCACTAAGTAGCTGAGGCTGGCTTCGAACCCGTGCGATCCTCCTGCCTCAGCCTCCCAAGCATGGGGATTACAAGCGTGTGCCACCACGCCTGGCCTTGTACCAGAGATTGAAAATCCACAGGGTGAGTCCTGTCTTTTTAAATTACAGATCAGAGCAGTCAAAAGCCCAGGACTTGTCTTAGAGTCCTCCACACCAACCTCTAAGTGACCTCTGAGAAAAGGGAGCCCAGCCAGGTGGCAGCAGGTGACGTCCCAGCACGCTGGGCAGGGCTAGGGCCTCAGGCTCTGAGACTCAGGAGCGACCACCACATCTGGGAGATGACTTATGACCTGCAGAGCACCTGCTTGGCCCCCACAGTCAGCCCACAGGGTGGGTTTTGTAGCTGATCTCTGAGCCACCAATGTGGACCTTCTTACTTCAGCAGCCCCAGGTCCCCAGCTTGTAGTGACTGTCACATATGCATTTCACAAAGCAGGCAGCCGACGAGCAAATGCTTGGGCTTTATTAAACTCCACTAACTCCCCAGGTGCGGGCCTGCCGATCCAAGGCATGATTATTGGAGCTGTGGTTAAACCAGGTGCCCAGGCTTCCACAGCTGGGAGGGACCCGGGGCTCCAGATCCAGTGCTCCTCTGCTGCTTACCCCAGGAATTCACCAAACTGTTGATGAAATGTGACTCAGGAGGGTGAAGGGAATCCTCCTGGGGCTCAGAGAACAGCGCCCCTCCCCTGCCCCGTGTTTGCTGGTTTCTTTTCCACTGGTTCCTCTCGGAGCCCCAGCTCCAGAGGAGCTTTGCTCTTAGAGGAACTGAGATCTGCCTGGGTCCTTGGTACCTCCCCTGGGCCAGTGAGGGCTTCACTAGTTCAGATGATTGTATCCCTCTATGCCTCTGCTGCCCGCTCCTGCCCCATCTCTCCCACTCTGCTGTTGGCCCTGAGTCCTCCAGTCCATTTCCACACTGAGGCCTTGGCAATGGTCTGTCCACATCACCGCCTGCTGTGGCTGGGGTGGAGGCAGAGCCCTTCTGTGGTCCCCCAGCCTCCTCACACTCCACTAGAGCCCTGGCTTCATCCACACCAGCCGCCCCAGCCTCCCTTCCCCCCTGGGATTTGCATTTGATGTTCTTTTCCCTGGAATTCTGACCCTATCTTCAGACGTTGGGTCTTACGTCATTTCTGAAGGATATTTTCCCACCCTCCTGTTAGAGCTCCAGGGTCCAGCTTAGTCTTTAAATGTATACATATTGGCTTCCTCTGTAAGCTCTGTGAGGTCAGGGACCAGATCTGCTTTGGTTCATCTCCTAGTACATAGCAAGCACCGAATCCCTGCTATTTGATAAGTGGAGAAAGGCATGGACCATTGACCAAGCCCACCATGGTTTTCTGTTTTGCTTAACACTCCCTGATGGCCATCACCCACCTTGAGCTCTGGCCTTTATGGGAGCATCTGAGAATATGGGCATGGCACTCCCTTCCCAGGCTGAGTCCCACTGCTAGCCAGGGAGGGTCACCTGGACCTGGGCTGCGGGCTTTGTGGTATCACCTGCCTACATTCTGAAGGGTCCCACTTCCTGGGTGGGGTGCACACTCCCCTGCCACCCCAGGCCTGGCGCATTCCCCTGACTTCTGGGACTCTTCCAGACCTCTTGCATCTCTGACCAGTGGAGCAGTCAGTTTTTCCTACATTTTTCTTAAATACGGACCTGTTCTTTTCAGCCGAAAGTTATCGTGAGGTGCCTGGTGAGCTGAGGGTTCTTGTTCTCTGGGCTAAATGGCTGAGTGTTTTTTATTACACGATTTGTCTTCCCAACTGTGCTCGCCCCTCATGCAGATTTCCAGTGAAAATCTTCATTCTTGATTCTGTGGTGAGGGGAAGCATCTGCCCTCCCAGACACTTGGATTCTTGGGCCAGACAGTGATTTACACCCTGCCATGATGTGGGAGTTGCTATTATGGGTCCCCAGAGACTGGTGGGTCAGTGGCTTGATGACATTCTTATCAGTGTTGATGGAGGGCCTGCTGGTCACTTGCACTGGGGAACACATCTTGTGAGCTGCTTTCTCAAGTTGTTTCAGCAGTATCCCCAGGACAAACACATGTGTGGGCGCCCAGCACAAGGTGGAGCATTCCCTTGGTGTTCCTGGAGTGTTGGTTAAATGAATAACTGAAGGAAATGGCTAGAAGACAGTATTTCCCAATGGGGCTTTCTTGAAATATGAGACCTCTGAGATGCACAGGGAAAAAAAATCAATTCAATTACAAAAGGGCGTGGGAGATGGTTATATGGCCAAATAAATAGAATCTGTGTACACTCTGAGCCTCTTAGAAGCCACATTTTATGTTAGAGGCTCTGAGAAGGCCAGTGCCAAGGAACACTGGCTGACAGAAATGTGGTTTTATTCCTCATTTCCTAGACCTGTCTGACTAGAATTCTTTCAGTTGTGCTAACTCTGGCTGCTTGGCAAAGGCAGGTAGAATTCAGGATCAAAAGTGATGGGACTGCTGGGCATGGTGGTGCATGCTTGTAATCCCAGCGCTTGGGAAGCTGAGACAGGAGGATCGCACAGGTTCGAAGCCAGCCTCAGCTACATGGGCTTTGAGCAATTTAGTGAGACCCTGTTTCCAAATAAATTATAAAATAGGGCTGTGGGTGTAGCCAGGAGGTAGTATGCCCCTGGGTTCCATCCCCAGTACTGCCAAAAAAATATATATATATAAAAGTGATGGGACCCCAGGAAGTTCATAAGGATGTGGTGGGGACCACAGAAGCAGGGTTTGCCGACTTGGATTTGAAGTAGCTGTCTAGCTTGATCTAGAAGGATGAGCAGGAGCCCAGCAGGGGAGAGGGGCAGGCTTGGAGCTGGGAGCAGGTGCCGGCAGAGGCAGTGCACGGGAGCGTCAAGGCAATGTTGGGGGCTTAGTGTCTGCTTGGGAGTAGAGAATTTAGAAAAGGTCACGATAGAAAGTAGGCTGGGGCAGCTCCCACACATAGCAATGTTCCTGGTTAACCGAAGTTGCTCAGCGAGTCTGTTGAAATTATACATGAATTACCGAAAGCCTGGACAACAGCCATCTCAAGTGTCTGGACTTTGTCATGTGAGCTGTTGTTTCTCAGGGTTTGGAGTCAGCATTGTCCCTGCAATATCTTGAGCCTCCTCTCCCTCTCAGGTACCACACTCCAGAGATGCTGGTCCCATGGGAAAGTCCAAGTACTTGGACTTCTGAAAGCCTCGTGATGATGATGTATGTGTGATATCAAGGACTGAGCCCAGATATTATACGACAGAGCTAAGCCCCCAGCCACTTTTAGTTTTTATTCTGAGACAGGGTCTTGCTAAGTCACCTAGGCTGACCTGATACCTAAGATCATCCTGTCTTAGCCTCTCAAGTACTGAAATTACAGGCCACCATGCCTAACTCTACCAGGTGATTCTAAATGAACTCCCAATTGAAACATGAATGCCAGCAGCAAAGGGGACCTGTGAGAGGTCCTCGCCAGGGGTCGACAGGTCAGTGCTGTTCCCCCAGCTGCAAGTGAAATGGCTTGGGGGGGCCTACTCACAAACCAGCTGACGCACTCTGTGGGCTCTGGGGCTGCCTCTGAGATTCACGGTGACTTTGGCACATCAAAAGTTCCGAGGCCTGCTGGAATCCCAGGGCTTTAGGAAGTACCAGAGGAGCCCTCAGCTCCCATATGGCATTTACAGTAACTTGAGCGCTTGACCCCACCCTCTGTTCTTTGAACGTGACTCGTTCTCATTCCAGGGTGGAATCCTCCTTTGCACTGGTGTTCTGTGCAGGCGGCACTGCTCCTCTGAGGTGGGACACGGTCCTCCCGGAGAAGGGGCTCAGACATGGGGGAGACGTAGTCAAAGTGGCCGTTTGCTTACAAGAGGTTTTTTGTTCCCTTAGTCATGTTCTACAATATGAAAAGGTATAATCTTTGGGTCTGAATAAGAGGCAGCTGCTTCCCAGCCTCCTTTCTTTGGCTCCATCATCCTGTGGCCAGCTGAGCTTCCGCTTCCCACTACGGAGGGAAGGAAGTGACCGGGTAGCAGCAGCGTGGACCTGCAGCTTGCAGGAAGCCAGGCCTCTGTGCATGTTCGATTCTTGCTTTTAACCAGCTCACTGGTGGCTGCATGGCTCTTGGGCCTCCCTGGCGAGGTCATCTTAAAAGAATCAATGGAATTGATCGGTTCTGGGTGATCCTGGCCAATCCGGACCCAGCTGACTCTTGGGTTCCTTTCTGAATGTTTATTTCTAATGCCCACATCATCTTGTTTGTTCCCAGAAGCCACAGATTTCTCTATATGAAAGAAGTGCGTCCCTCCGCCTGCTCCCTACTAAAGACAGATGGAAGGCTAGCTGGTAGATACTTCTTGCATGCCTGCAATGAGAGGGTTTGGGGAAGATTCCTCTATAGCCTATCAGAGACTAGAGGACAGAGCACTCAGAGGAGATGCCTTAGTGATGAGGCTGCAGTGGGTCCGAGGTAGAGCCAGATACTTCCTAGTTGTGCAAGGCATTCATTTCCAAAAGAATTTCAGATACTGTGGGTCTCTTCTTCACCACCCCTACCCAAGAGAGTGATCCAAACACTTCCAGAATCCCCAGAAAAAAGAGGCACACATTTCAGGTTTCTGGTTTCCTAGGCAAGGAATCATGTGCCCAAATTCCTAAGCCAGTTCTTCCCAGTTCACTGCTTTTGCCATGGACTATGTGCTTGTAGAATTTCATCAATGGTTTGATCATAAGTTTGATTCTGTTTTCATAATGAATATTTTTTTAGAGACTATGACAATCCCCTTCAGGACTTTGAGGTTCATTCATTCCTTGTTTTTGTTGGTTGCGTCATTTAATCTGTCTTTCACTTACTAAGCGCCTGCTCTTGTGGGATGTGGTACCTATGTCCGATGGATGATGGTATAGTTCTTTCCCTGCACTTGAGTGGCTGCTTGCATGGGAGAGACTGGGGAGAGTGGGTGCCCGCAGGGTGTGTGTGTGTGTGTGTGTTGAGGGAAACTCATGTTGGGCCTGGCAAGAGCCAGCTTGGTAGCTGCTGGACATTCATGCTACATTGTGGGGCCTTATTTTTCCTGGGTTACGCTCCACCTGGAGTTCAGTCTTGTACCTCTGCCATAGTATTTAGCCTCATCTTCATTTTTCCTTTCCTCTACTTTCATTTCTTGTTTCTGTTGTCGTCATTTTTACTTTAGATTAAAAGACTTCTGTATATCTCACCTTAGCTCCTTTCACCTCCCTGCTCCTTTGGGCCCCACATATTGTGAAGTGCTTCATAGCAAATCAGCCTACAGGAAAAAAAAAAATCTTTTTGTTGATTCAAATATCCATGAAAACCTGAGCGTTAAGAGCCTGGACCATGGAGTTCAGGCTGATGTAAGTTGGAATTCCTTCTGTTTCACTGCTCAGCTTTGCATTCTTGGGGAAGGTAGAGTTTATAGCCTCCCAAAGAAACCTGTTTTCCTATCTGAAATGCGATGAGATTCCCTGCTGTCTGATGGATGAAAAGCCCACAGCGCAGAGCCCCACCCAACCCCAGGAGCCCATCGCGCACTGCTATCACGCCTACAATTACTGAGCAGTTACATATCATACACTGGCTTCATCTCCCCTTCCTGAAGGAATTAACCATGGTACACTGACAGCGATGTTCCTGAAGGAAAAGCCAAGGCCAAGTTCAACAGAGAAATCCAAGGAAGGATATACTCAGTGCAGTCTGCACTCAGCCTTAAGGACCGCTACCTGAGGTCCTTCCAATTCCTGGGAAGGGCAAGGAATGAGGACATTCACCTCCTGAATTTCTAGCCCATGGCCTGGTCCTCTGGAGGAGGGGCATCTCCTTGGGAAGCCCTTGGCCCTAGCAGTGGTTCTAGGAGCTCAACCCACCACCTCCCCGGCCATGGTCACCCTTCTTCACTGCCTCCTCCACTGTGTCCCTTGCTAGTCCACTCACACAGATGATTTTCACTACAAGCCTGGTGTCAGGGCTCCAGGCACACTGCACAAACATCAAGGAGCCCAAGAGGGCTCCCTCCCTGGCTTGCCGTGGATCACTCCTGCTTATTACAATTATGACTCTCTTTGCACTCTTGCTGTGTGCCAGAGATACTGGGCCGCATGCTTTTCACACTCGGGTATCATTTTATCTTCACAGTTGCTCATGAAATGGACCAATGTGATCCAACCACAGACCTACCAATTCTTGAAGCCAGAACTCAAATCCCCATCACCTGGCTCTTTAGACCAGATCCTCAAACAGTATTCTATGCCACCTCACTCAGCAGAGCCTTTTTTTGTGGTACAGAGCTCCTCCTCCAGCTTTCTATTGCTTCCTCTCTTTTATTTCTGTTTCCCCAGAGACTGCTCCCCTCTCACTGTTCCCAATTTTGCACCATCCTGCTGGTGATAGCAGCGAGCTCCCACGAGGGTCAAACAGGTTTCGTGGTTGATGAGGCTGCGGAATTCAAGCCAACCTCCCTCCCACCCCAGCTGCCCCCTTCTGAGGCTGTCTCAGTAGGTGGGAGGTAAATGGCTAAGGGAGGCTGCAGGTGTTCATTGGCCTGGTGTGGCCTTGGTTTGCCAGTTTGTTGGGCCTAACTACTGCCTTCTTGGAAAAGCTGGATTTTATGGGCTCAGCAATTCATTTGAAAAAGCTTTGAAATACTGGGGTAGCCTGAGCTAATAAAGAGCCCTTAGAAAACAGGGGTTTTGAAAGCTGGGCTGAATCACTCTGCACAAGAATTGTCTTTGGAGAGTGCTACAAGTCATCACAATAAAACCAGAGATGGGAGGAAGAATCTGGGAGGAAAATGGTTCAATACAAAAGGAAGCTGTCATTTCCAGAATCTAGTCAGCTTGGCTTAAAAAAAAAAAGGGTTCTCATGCAAATAAGGCTCATGGATGCTTCCTTGGCCTTCAGTCCAACGCTTCTCCAACTTAATGATTTTCACATCTAATTCAAGGAGAAATTAGTCATTAGATATTAAGACAAAAGCCCGACTCCTGTCTTGACAAGGAGTTCCTCCCACCGAGGAGGAGTTATCTCTGGAATAATTAAAATGCTTGCTGAAGTATAAAAACGTTCCATTAACTGGAGTTGTCATTGTTGAGCAAGGGCTCTTCCCATCGCCAACACATCATGAGCAGCTGATCAAGGTCAAGGCAATACTGGGGCCTCGGGAGATAACCGCGATCAAACTCCAATCATCAGTCATTCCTGAGCCACAGAGTAAAGTTTCCAATTAGAGAATCCCGTAGCGTCAGCCCACCCAGCAGCAGTTTAATTTATGGTGGAAAGTGGCTGTGGCACTTTATTCTTCTAGTATCCCAGACTCTGAAGGGACTAAATCCTAACAAAGGAAACGAAGGGGATAGCAAAGAGCATCCCAGAATGTCCCCAACCTGCCACTGCTTGATGTTTCCGGAGTCTAGATATCTTAATTCCCGAAAATCACAGTGATGGAGTAGCAGTTTTTACCTGCCCAAATGTATCATCAGCCAGGACTTTCCAATCCATTCGTTCCAAGGAGGTGTTCCCTTTAGCGATGAGACCCATACTGCTCTCTTCTGTGTAATGTTTGGTGTGCCACGATACGGTCACCCGCTCCCTTGTCACGGTACGTTACACCACCACGATGTGCCACACGCCGGGGCAAATTGGCCTTCACCTGTCCCAGGGGTCTGTAATGATGGAGTCTTAGCATCCAAGGAGCTTTTGCACATGAAGACCTCATTGCCCTCTGTTCATGCCCAGTGTATTCATTTCCTATAGTTCTTAAAACATATTTTAGATGCTAGACAGTCAACCTTCCTTTAAATGTTTGTACACTACTTAAGAATAATGTGGATTTAACAAAGGAAAGTTTCTTAACATTTAAACATAGATTTTAAAGATAAACACTCATAGGCATTTATTTGGAATGATATTTCTAAAAAGTCAGATTACCATACATGTTTTAAAACCCTGTGCAGAATAGATAAAACAGACACATAAAGACCAGCACCCTTAAAGTAAATCAGGATGTAAGTATATGAGTACCGTGGATTTAAAGAAGTTTATTTACCATCTTTATTCTAATCCATGCCCTTTTTGTTTGTGCATTTATTTAATCCAAGAGCTGCTTTCTTTTAAAGCTTCAGTAATTTTATAAGAAATGACCACAGAACAGCCATGACCATCAGCCCTGAGTAATATCTGGTTGCTTCTTGGTTGGTGAATCGCTTACTCTACCCACAGTAATTGTGAGTTTTCAGTCATCTGGTTCAGCCCATTTACATAGCTAAATTCCTTTCCCTGTGTCAAAGAATACTTAAATCTCTATCTTTTATAGAGATGTTCATTTTTTAAAGCTGGTATCTTTCCTAGAGATAATAAATTCTAAGTTTTGTGTATCTGCCAGTTCTTGACCCATTGTCCTGTCATTTTGATTTATTGAGCTTGTCTGTTAACATTATTAAAAACTTATGTATCTTCTATTATTATTTTATTCTAATTAGTTGGGCCATTTAGAGGTTTCATCTCCTAGGAGATGTGATTGGGCCTGTGTAATTAGCTCTCTTCTCTGGGACAGCTGGCTAATTCATCACCTTGGAATGCAATGTTAGACACTCTGCCCACCTGTTTATTTTATATGGCCACAGGCACTGGTTGTTTTTTTCCCCCAAGATGTGGTATACTATCCGCTTCATCTGAGACTCTGTCTCATCTGTTCTATTTACAGAAACAAGTACACTACATGTCACCTATCTCCCACTATTATGATGAGGATGGCCACAAAGCGGAATTCTCCTGACTTGAGCTGCTGGCATACTGCCTTTACAATCTATGTCCTACCTGCCCACCACCCATACCATTTATTCATACTTACCTAAGGCTGTTCATTGCTATTACCAGTGTGAAACTTGTCATGAAATAACTTTAAATCAGTTTGTTTGAACCTACAATTAAGCCATCCCATTTCATCTATCAACTATATTTCAGTTAACGTTTTTGTAAAGGTAATTGGGCCTCCATATGTGCAGGCTCTGCGTCCCCAGATCCAAGTAACTACAGATTGAAAATGTTCCATAAAATGTTGCATCTGTACTTAACATGTCCAGACTTCTTTTATTTCCTAAGCAATATAGTATAACAAACATTCATGTAGCATTTACATGGTCTGTGGTATAATAATCTAGAGATATCCTAAAATGGGAGATTGTACAGAGGTTGCATACCAATGTTAGGCCATTTTCTATAAAGGACTTGAGCATGCACAGATTTTGGTATGAGGGGGGTGTTCTGGAACCAGTCTACCATAGATACCGAGGGTCAATGTCCTTCATTCAAATAAAGGCATAAATGTCAGAATGACATGGTTGTCCTGCTACTCTCAGGGTGCTCTTAGATAATACCAGGATATATCACTGTGCCGTAATTGAGAACTAGCAGAAGACCATGTGTCGAGGATTCTAATTGCTGGAAATAGCCAAGTAACTTATTGTTTTCAATCTCTTACTTGTTGAAAGCAACAAGTAAGTTTTAGTGGCTTAGTGAAACCACATACTTAAGCACAATAGAGCTCAGTAAAATTGCAACGCAGGGCCACAACAACACTGGCTGTCCAACCCTGTTGATACGTAAAGTGATGGAGGCAGCTTCTGAGTTAGATTGGGCAATGAGGAAAGACCCATCTGAGCAGGAGGAAGTGGGAGCTTATGCAGGAGCAATTTAGGGACAGAGCACCATGGTCTCTGCACAAAGCGCAGAGTCCCAAGCACACGATTCCCAAGCACAAAGACATGGGAGGGGAATATTTGGAGAAAAACAATGAGCATAATTAGGGCTGAGCTGGAAGCAGGGAAGGGCCTGAAGAGAGTGACCAGGCTGCTGAGGGTGGGGCAGGAGCCAGAGCACGGTGTGGATTTCAGCTGCCATGGGGTTTTGAACTGGAAAATGATTTGAGCTGATCTCATTGTCTACCATGTGGGGCATGATTATATCAAGAGTGATAACCCAGACCCCAGTCAGGCCATAGTGGCGATCTCCATGTGAAAGCTGATGGAAGCTTTTTTCCAGGGGGTTCCTGAGGAGGGGTTGGGTTTGGCTTATATCTATTTTGGAGAGGACTAGAATTCAACTTTTTTCTTGAAACTGTTAAGATTGAATATATTGTCTTGAAACATGTATAAAGTATAACTATATAATCATCAATATTTACATTGAAATAAGCTTAAATATGTTAACATATATAATTTATATGATCCGGGTGTGGTGGTACACACATGTAATCCTAGCACTTGGAAGGCTGAGATAGGAGGATCATAGGTTCAAGGCCAGCCTCAGCAACTTAGACCCTGTTTTAAAATAAACGGGCCTGGAGATGTAGAACAGGTGTAGAATGCCCCTGGGTTCAACCCCCAATGCCAAAAAGAAGAGACTAATAATAACAACAATAGCAATAACAACACAGCAACAACAACAATAGTTCTCCTTTGGAGAAACCACAAATTCCTCCTGAGAGGAAGTATAGAAGCATCATCTTGTGATTGCTTAAAAAATAATGTTTCTAGTGAACTGTAAGAAGAGCCATGGTAGTCTCTTGTTTCAGTAGAAAATAGTTTGGCAGAATATCAGTTTTTTATTCAAAGCCAAAGTTTTTACAGTTATCACCTATAGGATACAGGTCTGGACCTGAGCATCCAGGTGCTGCCTAGTGGTATTTGTAAAGACAACAGGAGTGTGTTGATCAAGAAGGAGTCTTGACCTGTGTGATCTTGACCCTCTGCTTTCTCTCCTTGCAGTGATCCCGAAGGTCACCAAGCACCTGCTATCAAATCCCGTGTTCACCTGCATCACCCTGGCCGCCTGCATGGAGATTGCAGTGGTGGCTGGCTTTGCTGCCTTCCTGGGGAAGTACCTAGAGCAGCAATTTAACCTTACCACCTCTTCTGCCAACCAGCTGCTTGGTGAGTTTGCCCTCCATCCCTCTGCCCTGCGTGTCATATGCTAAGAATTTACTGAGATCCCCTGAGAGCCCAGTGTTGGGCCAAGCCAGCAGCAGCAGCAGCAGCAGGTATGTGGCCTGTGTACACAAGGAATGTCCAAGTATATTTGCAGGGTGTGATTTACCCACCTGAGTAAATTATGAAAAGTACATGACAGTAAAGAATCAGAGTATAAAATATACACACAAAGAATTGTAAGCGGCTAGGAAGTCAGTATATTGGTGTAAGCTGGAAGATTTGATGAAGGAAGGGGATAGTGAAGATGAACCTTGAAAAGTTAGCAGGTGACTGTCAGGCACATAAGAAAGAATGTTCTTGGCACCATAAAACCTACAGTGAATAAATGCAGAGTTTTAGAAGGCACACCTGGGCAGACATAACTTATCAATCCCGACTCCTTCAAGATCAGACATGACTTTACAACTCTTTCAGTAATAAACTTCAAGCATCTACTCTCAACTATTTGGAGTTAGCCTACTAAAAACCCAACTTGCTCTCATGAGACACAGCATTACTTATGCAGGGTGAGAGATGTCGCAGTGTGTCTGAGTTTGCATTTGCATTTTGTGAGAATGTATTCTTCCCTCCTCAAATGACCAGAATGCTGCATGCGTTATCAGCTTAGATGTTAGTTAGTAGTGAACAGAACAAAGACGGGTGAAGGGAGGGCCAACCGTGAGTCTCTGACTCGGGTGGCTGATGGCACTTGTGAAAACTACTAAGAGCAGTGAAGAATCAGATCTGTGGGGAACATCCTGGATTCAAACTTGACATTGCTGAGTGTGAGATGCCCGTGGTATGTCAGAGTGCTGTCCTGTGTGTGGGGGAGGGCTCAAAGAAGGGGTCTGGGTTACTAATATAGTATTGCAGCAATAGAGGAATGTGTGAAGTAGTGCAGATTTTGTATGGATGGTCATTGAGGACACAGAGTGGAACTTCTATGGGGGAAATGTGTAGAATTTTACAAAATGGGCTGAATCCCCAACCTGAGGAAATAGAGGAGTCTCCAAAAAAGTCTAAAAGCAGCATCCAGAAGAAATTCTGAAGTGTAAAGGTCATGGGAGCCAAGGGAGAGATGATTCCAAGACGGAAGCAGCAAGATTGTGACCCAAGCATCTCTGGCGGCTTTCACAGTGGGGGTGCCTTGTGGCCTGTCTGGGCCTTGTCCAGAAGTGGCCACTGTGGAGTCCATCCTGTGGTGTGGAGAGCAGCCCAGAGAGGGAGGAGCGGATGAGGCACGGATCTAAGCGGTGGAAAGAAGGAGAGAGGGCATGCCTGCGTGTGTGTTGAAGTTGAGGAAAGAGAGTGGGCATTGTTAGGACAAGAAAGAGAAGAGCAGATTTCTAAGAGAGAAGGGCACCAGAAGGTGATTTTCAGAAGAAAGAGGGAACATGGATGCACAGTCCTGGATGTGATTAAAGTGCTGCCAGGAGACACTACAACCAGGTGTTTGAGGGGGGCTTTATCTTTTCTACTAAGTAGGAGTCATATCACCTTAGAGGATTGGAAGGGTGATACTCTTTCATCTTCTTCTTTACAACCTCCTGCCTCTTGGCCACTGTAAATAAAACCAAAGGTGCACACCATTATGAATCGCCAGAGATGTGCACATTAAAAACACAAGGAGATGCTTGGCCACACCTCCCGGGCTGATGGTGCCGAGTGCTGGAGGATGCGAAGCAACTGGAACTCTCTCACTCTGCGGGTACAAATGCAAGGTGGTGCAGCTGCTTTGGAAAGCTCTTTCCAATCCCTATTAAAGCTAAGCATATGCCTGTGCCGTGATCCAACAGTTCTCTTCTTGGGCATCAATCCAGCAAGAATGAGTATTTAGGCCCACTCTTTATATATGCATATATAACAATGTTCAGAGAAGTTTTATGCATAAAAACCCTGAGCTGGAAATAACTCAAATGTCTGGCAACAGCAGAATAATAAATAGTAGGTAAGTACATAGTAGACTGTTCATATACTGGACTATTGCACAGCAGGAGAAAGACTTTTGATATGGGCTGCCATGAGGATGAATCTCAAAGCTGAAAGATGTCAGACACAAAAGAATATATTTTGAGGAATTAGAGGAATAGTTAATTAAGGTGAAAAAGACCAAATGGTTATTCCTGGGGGGGGGAGCAGTGATGAGGAACGGGCACCTGGAAGCCTCCTGGGCTGCTGAAAGTGTTGTAAGCTGGGCCTGAAGGGCTCCGGGGCAGAGGTCTACAGATGCAAAAATTCATCCTGTTATCTCCATAGCTTTGGGCACTTCACAGGATATAACATATCTCGGTTTAATTTAAAGCCCCTGACTGCAGTGATGTGGTCAGACCACCACCCCTGTGCTGCAAACTGCAAAGGGAATGTAAGCTCCTTTTGTTCTCTTTCACTAAGAACTTTACCACCTACTATTTTGTAAGTTTTGTTTCCAAGAGGTATTAGCAAAAAGCAGTCAGCCTTTTAATATCCACCTGGCAGAGAGAGAGCAAAATATGCCTGTTGATAATTAAAGTTATAACTTCTTTGTTATCTCCAAGATCTCCCAGCCTTCACCCTCCAGCGCCTAAAGAGTTCATCTCCCACCTCCTGGTTTCTTTGCTGCTGTTCCCTACATTTTGATTACAGTTGCACAGTTGTTTTGACTTTGGGACTGGGTCCTATTTTAGAGCAGATGCCTAAGTTTTGTATTGACAAACAAATCAATAGTCTTCAGGGCAGAAGGTCAGAAAAACAATTTCACCTTCTTGCACCTGTTTGTCTCCCAGTGATTTCTGCCTGTTAGTGCTTTATAGGATGGGGAAAATGGGGAAGATTTCTCCCACACCCACCAGGCAAGTACCACACATGCCCTCTCCGTGTGTCCTGCCCGGAGCTTCACTCCAATTAGCCTGGACTAGGGAGGGCCACGTGCAGGAGGAGACAACAGGGTAGTCCAGGAGTTGTTGTTAGGTAAATGAACCATCCCATCGGCAGCTCCTGCAGACCTGGGAGATGGAGTCCATGAAGTTGTCCCAGGGCAGGACTCTGGGCCACCCACAAAGTCATCATATGGGCCAGAGTTCAGGGAAGAGAGGGTTGATTTATGAGGGAAGCTGAAAGGGCTCAATCTGCATAAGTTAATGTAATGAGGATGGAGTTTTGGTGGAGGAAGTCCTGATAACCTCCTGGAGTGTTAGGGACATGTGTACACATCGGGGAGGGAGAGGGGAAGCTGCTGATGGTTGGGAGAGATGGTGCTGGAAGCATGTTGCCATGGTTACCATCCCTATCAGGTGACACCCCCGCGGTCTCTGCTAGAAAACTGAGTCAAAACACAGGCACTGGGTGTAGGCACATTGTCGCTGATGTTCATTCACACGGATCCAAGCTGTTCTCACCTCATTCATTCTGAAAATGATGTGCTCACATGCTCTTCCTTGCAGACACTGTGGTAAGGCACTGAGAATGCAGGCTGGACTGAACAGGCTGAAAAGGGTTAAGGTTCTACAGGAAACAGTATAGAGAGAAAGAGAGAGAACAAGAAATGAAAAAAGAAAAAGTAAAAGAGATAGCTGTAGATACCAGGAAGGCTCATGTAAACTGTCAAAGGAGGTGAGAAGAATAGCACCCAGGGTCAGGTACAGGGCCCCTCTAGAGAGGGTGGTCTGAGGAAGCTGAGCAAAGACCTGGGCCAGGTTGCGCCAGGAAGAAAAGAGAATTGTGAGTGCAAAGCTGGGGACACCTGACCAGTCCATTCCAGGCAAAGAAAGGAGGGAGAATAGGAGTGATTGGGGTGGGCAGTGGGATGGGAATGGAGACACATAAGTCTGCCTTGTGAAGATCGCTTCTATGCTAAGCATAAAATATGCAGAGGCAATGGATGGCACAGAAATGTATATTTAAGTAGGCTTGTACTGTTTTCTTGCTGAGCTAAGCCTCCCTGATTATATTTTCTTGCCCTAATATTAAAATTAATTTGCATTCCCTTAGCACATACCAGCTGGTTGATGTAGTCGATTGACCTAGAGGTCTGTTGATTGGCATGGAGGAGGCAGCCTGGACTGGAAAATTGGCCATGCATAATCTACACCATAGATAAGTGACACATAGTAATTTAAAGCTGAGCTAGCTGCAGATGAAATGAACCAGAACAGAGCAAAACCAAGGAGGAGATTGGAACCCTGGATCCTTTGGTCCTAAAGTTCTGTGGGTCCCTGAGAATCAGAAATAACTGGCTTGGGTCCTGCTGCCTTGCAGATAGCTCTGCATAAGAAAGAAGGAGAGGAAAAAAATACATGCCAATTACTCATCAAGAGCTACAACACGTATTGATTTGATTGATGCTGCTTCCTGAAGAGTGGCAGAGCTGGTTAAAAGACTGTCTCTGCAGACTGGCGGGCTCCAGGACCTTGGGGTCAAGCAGCTTCTACCTGCCATGAAGCCCTTCTTCTTTGCCTAATTGGAAGAGGATGGTAACATCCCCAAAGGATTTTGAGTCCCCTTCCCATGTTACCTCAAAAATGCACAGCGCGCACATGACGGTTCTGTAATATTTACTTTCCCGAAGTGATGTCTGTGTTCCCTGTCAGACTTCTCTTGGTTTTGTACCCACATTAGCTTCCCACGCAGGTGTGCCGGTTACCATGACAGGCACCTACCTGCATTTAGATTCACAATCATGGGATTTTCTGTGTCTATCTCTTTCCTGTGAGACTTCTGAGGGCAGAAACTAATCCCTTCATAAAGAATTTGAGGCTCCATCTAGGCAGCGACGACGCAGAGGGTACAGAGGATCACTGGCTGTCTGTGAGGTTTGGCCCTTTCTTCCTTGCTCACCATCCTGCGGCTCTGTGTCTTGCAGGGATGACAGCGATCCCGTGTGCCTGTCTAGGAATCTTCCTGGGCGGTCTCCTGGTGAAGAAGCTCAGCCTGTCTGCCCTGGGGGCCATTCGGATGGCCATGCTTGTCAATCTGGTGTCCACAGCTTGCTACGTCTCCTTCCTCTTCCTGGGCTGTGACACGGGCCCTGTGGCAGGGGTTACTGTTCCCTATGGAAACAAGTGAGTACCAGAAATATTGGTTCTCTTCCTGCCTGCCAGCAACGCCAGAGTTCTCTTGGCTGTGAGTCAGTGGAGTCAGCTTGATCCCTAGTGACCCTGAGCAGAGGAGATGAGGAGACCTCTGCATCTCACTCCTCGGGTGGAAGAATCAATAAGTCCTGGGCTGGGAGGATTGACTGTTCCACCAATAACCAGGAGAGCCTCAGGGAGTCATCCTTTTCCCAAAGGACTCACATGGCTCTGTTTGGCTTTGACTTGAGGAATATTGTGAATCCGATAGAAAGTAAGAGTGAATTTTGTTTCAAAATTCAGCTGAAAATAAAAGATAGTATTGATTTCAGTAATTTCCTAAACTAGCAGAAGCTATCATCAGCTTTACATAGTAATTACAAGGTCTCACTCGTAAGTACTTTTAAGTGTTAGATGGAGAAAGGGAAGAAAAAATGGCTGAGGGAAGGGATGGGGGTGGGCAGGGAGTTATCCAGTCCTTTTGGGAACACTTTCCTTTCCTTCATTCCAGTTACTATCCCAGGACTTTGAACGATAGTCCCATCACGATTGCCCTTAGAATTATGGAGAGGCCTGATTTCCATATACCAATGTCAACACAGCTGTCCCCTTTTATGCAAGACTGAGGCTGCCTTGGGGATCCACCCTGGAGCTCTGTGCGGCAGCATGGCTGGCCCAAGGGCTACCCGTTCCTTCTCTTCATAGCCAGACTCCTCCAGGCTGGCCGCCAGGCACGCTCCTGCAGTATATCCAGGGTTTATTTGCTACTCCCAAAAGGGTGATCAGGAAAAATGGGAGGACAAACCAGAGGCAGTTATCCTCAGGTCCCTGCATAATCCAGACACTGGGTCCCCTCCTGTCCCTTACCAGCACCACCAGGTGGCCTCCTCTGGCCCCTTCCAGCCTCCAGCTCCTCCCTGTCCAGACACGGTGCTTTCGGGTTGGCACGTGCTACGAATGGCAGCCCTATGGTAGATCGCTCAACTCTTGAGTAGTAGACTTCAGTGATTTCAAGCACAGGGTCTCGCTAGAATGACACTATGCTGTAAAAAGAAAAAGAAAAAGAAAAGCTAGACCTGTGGTCACACTACCCAGGTCTTAATCCCACCTCTCCCATTTATAGGTTGTATATATTTGGACAAATGACCAGACTGGTCTATACCTCAGTTTCTTTCTGTATAAAGCCTATGGAATTATACTGAGAACAAATAAATAATACATGGAGTACCTTCAACAGAGCGTGGCCCATAAACTCAAATATCCCCATCCGCATCTTTTGTGCTATGGTGTTCTCTGAGCCTTAGGAGACAGAGCTGAAAAGAATGAGGCTGAAGGAAAATACTTCCTTGCTTCCAGGGCTGAGAGACATCCTGTCTTCTCTTTTTCTCTCTCTCTCTCTTTTTTTATCTTGCTTGCTGTGGGTAACTGTGCCTTTAATGATGCAAAAGGAAAATTTTAAAACATCTGAGTGCTATTTTCCTTGGGATATTGAATCAATCAGACAGACAATAATTATTGAAGCCAATCTAGTTATAGCAGGACTGTAAGCACCATGAGGCCTCCGGTCTGCCTGGGAGGAATAAAAAAGAGGCCAAAGCAGGAGGGAGCTGAATGTTCAGTTGTGGGGACACTGTTGTTGGTTCAAGCAGGGGGACTGAGCCAAGGCCACCATAGTCAGTAGAAACATCGTGAACGCTTGGCCCTGGGCTGAGCCCAGCTGCCGCCAGCCCAGAGGCCACGTGGGGGCTTCATGAACATATCTGGGGCTGGACTCGGCTCCCAGCCAGCCGCCCAGCCTGGCACATTGCACAGGGCACAGCCTGCCTAGCTTCCAGCAATGGCACCGGGCTGGCCTTGCAGGACAGAGAGGGCTAAGATGGGAAAAGGAAGGAAGGAGGTATTCCAGGAAGGAATCCCATGCTCAAGGCTGCCGTGCGCTTATCACAGAGAGAGCTGTTGCTGGGGGTGTCTTGTCACCTCTCCACCAGTTTCAAAGGTGTCTCCTTTTCCTTCCTTTTCCAGCTCAGCACATGGCTCTGCCCTGGACCCCTACTCACCCTGCAATAAGAACTGCGAATGCCAAACAGACTCCTTCACTCCCGTGTGCGGGGCAGACGGCATCACCTACCTGTCTGCCTGCTTCGCGGGCTGCAACAGCACGGTAAGGAAGCCGAGGGCCTCGGGGCCGAGGTCAGGGCGGGAGCCGGCAACCAGGGGTGCTCCAACTTGTCTTTGCTCGCCCAAGGCTTTGCACGGGCTCTGTGCTCGGGTGGAGGACCCTCCGTCAAAAGAACGAGAGGATAAACCAGCTTTTCAGGCCTTGCTGAAGCAAGTAGGCTTCCAAGAAGCTTCAGGCAGTGACTGAACATAGAATTCAAAGATGAACTTATTACAGGCAGAGAAAGACTGTGACCGAGAGTCTTCTCAAAGTGTGTCAGTGGACTAGGCTGTCTGCAGAGGTAGTACCAGAAGGATGCAAAGAAAGACTGGAAACCCCTTCCAGACCTGACGCTCTGACGCTAATGCAGCTTCTTCTCTATTTCCTTTGCCTCCTTCCTCCCGAGGAGATGCCTCCCACCCTTTTCCAGCTTCCCACCACGCTTTATTTTTTCTTCTCAGCGTGAGTTTGACAGTTGGCTGTCAGCCCACAGCCTCCCATGCTCCCTGCAAACAAACACAATGCTCTCTTCCTGGCCACACCGTCATGCTGATCACATCTTCTGGGTGTCTCTGGCACCTGCCCTCACCATCTCTTGCCTGGGCCAGTATCGTAGCCGCTTACCTGGCCTCCCAGGATGGCCCCTCCAGTCCGTCGTGGACACTGCAGGCAGGATTTCTCTGACACTGCAGATGATCCATTCAAATGCTCCCCTCTCAACTGAGAGAGAAGGTGCACCACACGGCTGGCTTCCGCTTCTCCTTTCAGATTGAGATGTTGAGCTTTCTCTAAACAACCTTTCTTTTTGTACTTCTCTCTCGGGCTAGACAACTCCTATTCGCCTCTCAATACCCTACTCATTGCCCCTCCGCTGAAAGGATCCCCATCCTTGGGCCTTGGAGTTCTTGGCTCTGAAGTCTGCTAGTGCCGGTTCTGTCCTGAAGGCTCCTCTCTTATTTTACAGCGATGATCTGCTAGGCGCTGGGCATCATCTGCACTGATCTTTAAGTTTCTTAAGGAGGTACCAGCATTTTTGGGGGGTTAAATGTCTGAACAATGCAAAGATGATGAGAGAAAAAATGAAAGCCAAAAGGCCGCTTTTAAAGAACTCAGGCTGAACCCATTCCTTCCCTCAACCCTAATCTCAGAAGAAGAGCAGCAGTTTCTCTGAAAGAAGAAAAAATGGATCATTTATTTTCATTTTCAAAGATTTCATTTTCCCTTGCTTTTAACATTTAGATTCCTAGCCAGTTATTAACATTTTCTATAAAGAAAATAAATCACCATGGGGGGGGGCAGGAGGAACTGATTTTTAAAATTAGATGATAAAGCATTTTCTTTATGTGAGTGGAAATAAATATTAAAAAAGGTTGGGGCCTTGAGAATGGTTAAAATAAAAACACATGCTACTATTTTTCATAGCAACAATTTCATTAAACATTTAATACTCCAAAAGTTATATTCTGCGCCAGCCTTGGTTATTGTCCTTCCAAAAGAATTAAATGGACTCAGTAGAGCCTAGTGTCCTGGGACCAAACAGATCCTTATTCCATGGGATGCACTGGCCAAAATTTTTTAATAAAAGTTGCATCTCCCACTGGGCATGATGATGCATGCTTGCAGTCCCCATACTTTCAAGGCTGAGGCAGGAGGATTGCAGGTTCAAAGCCAGCCTCAGCAATTTAGTAGCAAAACCACAGCAACTTAGCAAGAGCCTATTTTCAAATTTTAAAAAGGAGGGTGCGGGGGGGGGTGTAGTTCAGAGGTACAGTGATCCTGACCTTGGGGTTCAGCCCCAAACCAGAAAATACAAATTCTATCTCCCCTGATCTTGTATGTACAAAAGCCTCATTGAATAAAAGCCCAACCAGGCCCACAGTTGCTTCCAGATGCTGAAAGAGCAGAGCTGTGGGATGCAATCTCAGGATGGCAGACTCCTCGGCTCACCTCTGAACGTGCTGTTGATTCCTCAGACGCCTGCCTCTGACTTGTCTTACCTGCGGCATCACAGTGTCTGCTCAGCTGCTCGCAACACAGGGAGGTTAGTCTCCTGCAATACAAGATAGAGATTATCAGGGCTGGGGAGGCTGCGGGCTGCCACTCCTGCCCTGCAGAAGCAGGTCTGTGGATGCCCTGGCTTTCAGCAGGTGAATGAGGGATTCCATGTTCATCCTGGAAGGGGCCCTTTTAAACAGTGAAGCCTTAAAAACAACCACAACCATAAAACCTGCAGGAGCAGCCAGCTCTGTTGAGAGCTTGCTGCAGGCCAGGTAACATGAGGTGTCCCTCATGGCCCACGGCAGCCTGGCCCAGAGCCGAGGAATCTCAATACGACATCCAAACATGAGTGAAAAGCAATTGGAATCTTTTAAATCTCAGCAGCAGTATTTTGAGAAAATGCCAAATGGTGGATTATATTCCTAGGATGTGGGCTCCCTCCCTCCTTTCCTCCTCTTCTTTTCCTTCTGGTCTCCAAGCTCTTAATAAGACTCCCCACAAGCAATAGGCTTCCTGGCCCCCTTACCTCTTTCACCTGTCCACAGGGATTCTTCCAGTGCCTCCTGGGAGTCTCTCCCTTCCCAGTGTGGACCCACCCATTCTCTTAGAGTCTCATCAGTCCTCCTACCCAGCCCTCCGCCTTTCCTTTGCTATTCAACTCTTCCTCGCAGCCACCTTGAGAGTCTGTGTCCTCTTTAGTCCCTGATTATAGATGAGGTCAAGTTGCTTGCCAAAGTCACACTGTAGAAAGTGGCGGAACATGTCCAGCCAAAGCCAAACCCAGTAGCTCCCTCCGCACGCCCAGACTCCCCTCTTTAAGATCCTCACCTTTTTGTGCCTGAAATGCCTTCTTCATACACACAGCCAGGACATTGTGCCTTTACAATCTGGCTGGCTCTCCAGCCTCAACCTCCCTTCTCCCCTTCCCTCATTAAGAGCCACTTGCTAAGGGGAACTTGTTCGGATCTCCCCCGGCACCCCAGTCTCTCCCCATTCCCGTGCCTTTGCAGTGCTGTTTCTTAGACTTGCAGTAGTCTTCCCTATCTAGGCCCTGCCTCTTCCACTGGGGCTCAGCCTGGCTTTCATTGATGCCTAGGGAGACATTCCCAAGACTGGATTGGTTAGTTCCCTTCCTGCCAGCTCCCGCACCTGCTCTCACCTGGCAAGATTCGGATCCACCTGTTCTCAAGGCTGGTCGGCTTCAACTGCTCCCCCATTTGAATCCCGTAGATTCCAGGAATTGGAACTCTGTGGTGGACTCTTGCACCTCAGTGCACAATCCAGCACAATCTTCCTAAATGTCCAGCCAGAGCCCCCATGCTGACCTCAGAGAGGTCACAGGTGATAATAATAACGATGTCTTGTGCAGAAACGGGCAGGCAGGGGGGCTGGATGATCTGGTCTCAAGAGCAAGTGCCGTATCCTCGCTCATTTCTCAGCACTTTATAGCTTCCATCAGGCTTGAGAAAACTTCCCTTCACTCATTTAGATGTGAATAAGGCAGCCGATCAAATAAGTCAGATAGAGAAACCTGGTCAGCATTAGCAATTTCCTTATATTAGTATCTACTTCCCACCTCGGTTGGGATTTGTTTTTAATTTTCTTTTTTCTTCTTTCATATTTCCTTGAGTGGCAGCAATGAAGTTTCCAGGACTGCATTTAATAATATACAGTTGCTAATTCTTCTCGTCGCATATGACCAGGAGGGGTGACAAAAAGATTGCGAGTTAATTTTGTAAGCTTCCCTTGGCATGAATATATTGGCCAGATTGTTTCTGTACCTTTCACTTTCAGGAGTAATTATTCCAGCGGAAGCGTATTAGTATGCTGCCGAACTGCTGGAAGTTGTATCCTTTTGATGCACTGAATAATTGACTTAAAAAAAAGCTTATATCAAACACCAATAGAATGTTGAAAGTCAATACAAGTCCAGCACAGCAGCTTTGGAGGGTGCTAATGATAGATGACAACTCCATCTCCCATCCAGGCAACAAGTATGTACTGAGCAGTTGTTTTAGCAAAGCTCTGCATAGGTTCTGTGCAGGGGAAGCGGATGATGCTGTTGTTTATGTGTGCCAGGAACTTAAGCAATCCATATTATAGCACTTGGTCTTAGCTGCCCCTAAGAGTCTCATGAGAGATTGTAAAATAGGCTCCACCCAGATACTCTCATTTCAGTGTTTTGGAGTAAGACCTAAGCATCAGTATTTTTTACAGCCCCACTGCCAGTATTTCTTACATGTAACTAAGATTGGAAACCACCCTTCTGGTACAGGGTGTCTAGACCTTGGCATTATTGACATTTGGGGCTAGATAATTGTCATGAGGGGCAGTCCTATGCATATTGGCTCTTTATTAGCATCCCTGCGCTCTACCAACTAGATTCCCACCCTCCACCTGAGGGAAGCTCTTCTGACAGTGTCTACAGACATTGCTAAGTGTCCCATTGGTGGGTAATCAACCCTAGTTAAGACCACCGCTCTAGAAGTAGGAATGAGACATGTTCCTCTCCAAAAACAGTCAACCTCTGAGCTGCCGTCAAGTATTCATCCCTCCATCTCTTTACTTCTCCCTGTTACTGTGTTTGTTCACTGTGGAAATCAAGCTGGAAGGCCGGAGGTGCCATATCTGCATAGCAGAAGTAGCAGTCATGTTTATGCATCATATCTGCCCTAAAGGTGTATTTCCTGTGGTCCAAGCCAAGCGGGTTTTATTGTTGTTTTGTCTTTTCATACTAGGGATTGGACCCAGGGAAAGTCTACCTCTGAGCTAAACTTCCAGCCCTTTTTTTATTTTGAGTTTTGAAACAGGGTCTGGTTAAGTCATTGAGGGTCTTGATTAAGTTGTTGAGGCTGGCCTCGTACCTGCAATCCTCTTGTCTTAGACTGCCAAGTACTGAGGTCACAGGCATGCACCACCATCCCAGGCTTCAAGTCAAAATTTAAGTATTTATTTTGAATATGTCATATATGGGTCTGAATTCCTGGCCTCTAAAAAGCTAGAAGATGGCCTCTGTGGGCCCTACATCTCTAGGGCAGTGGTTGAGTGGAGCTGAGGAGCACTGGCCCTTTGGATAAGACACTTAAACTTTACCTGATCTAGGTCTCTGTTCCCAGCCCTATCTGGCCCCAAAAGCTTAGAGCTTGTCAACTCTTCTCATGAAGTATGGCTGTAGATGCCCAGAACTGATGAGTAAGTCTGTGTTCATCTCGATAATGACTTATCAGAAGGGACATGCGAATATTTTGGAGTCAAAACCTGCTGGGGCATCACCATCTGGCATACCTGAAAGACTGCAGGGCCCGTGCTAGGCATTATCGATGTAGAGGTGAATAGGTAAGGAGTTGGCATTTATAATAAAATGAGACGCCACATAGGCATAGAATTGTGCATGAGAAAAAATAAAAGAATTGTGAATGGGATAATACCCTAACACAGCGCTCACCCTGGCCTTCTGATGTAGAAGTGAAAAGAACACAGTGCAATCTGTCTAGCAAAGCAAGAGGAAAAATCTAAATATATATATATATATTTTCACTGAAGAAAGATGGGATGGGAAGGACACATAGCCAGCTCTTCATAGATGGCTACCTCAACCTCCGGTTACAGACTAGAAAAATTGGTCTTTATATTTTTTTTCAGAAATATAAAATATAAAAACATATAAAAATTGTTTCAGAATTTCCTAAAAATGATCATGCGTTGCTTTTCCAGTAAGAAAACGCTTTTTGTTGTCTTTTAAAAATCTAGAGTAAAGATTAGGCATATCCTTTCAGATAAAAAGGAAGCGGTTATGTAAATAGTTAGCTAAACTGCATGTTCTATCTGCAGGATAGAAGGTGGTTCTAGGTGGTACCAGAGGGAGGGGATGGACATTTTTCCTAGGACCAAGCCTTCATCATGAAGAGCAAGCAGGTGCTTGTCTAGTGTGCAGACCTAGAAGGACATTCCCACCTGAGCTGTGCACAAGTGGGAATTGAACGTTTGAACCTTATGATCCGGGTAGAATTTAAGCTAGGAAACAGAATAGAGGGAGAAATGATGACAGGGCCTGGTGTTCATCCTGAGCTGGGATCACATCTCTCACCTTTCCATGATCTGTGCCATATTCCCCTTGAGATGAGTGAGCCCTTCTGCTCCCCGGACAGCAGTCCCTTCTCTCCCCTGCAGCGGGAGATAATTAAGCTCTGGCGGGATGTGCCCTAGCTCATGTGCTGCAGGTGAGGGGGTGAGGGGTGGATGGAGGTCTTGCTTTCAACTCAAAATTTTTCTCCTGGGCCATTATCCTGCAGCCAGTGACCTCACGAGGGAAGAAGGTGGCGTCTTTCTTCTTGAGTTTTTTCAGTATGCCCTCTGCCTGGAGCGTGAGGGATGTCACCTGTGTTCTTTGTGATGCGATCTGAGATACCAACTGGGGCTTGGCCCTTGAGGTGGGACATTCTGAGCTACAAAAAGCCAGTAACCAGTGGCAGGAGAATGTATAAGGAGCTTCTGTGAATCAAGAACTACAAACTGCAGAATGCAGGAAGGCATTGTTACTCTCGGGAAAGTAGCCCAGTCTAGGGGCTGCTGCTATCAGTCTCCACCACCTCAGTTGTCCGGGCGCCGGGCCCAGCAGAATGAGGCAGAGTGTGGACCGTGTAGGCACTTGCTCTGGCAGACTCCCCTCCTGGACTCAGGAGCAGGTCTCAGCAAATCGCAGAAGTTGTCCCCTCTTTCTGGTAGCTGAATGCTTTTCGGGGAAAGAAAGGACGGCATTCTAGGTGACCCTCAGCCTTTCAGGTTTTCACAGCAGACTGTGACAAACGACATCTCCCTTCCATACCGTCCCCTAAGAAAAGTGATCTTTCAACTTAGAAATTCACTTCATTTGTCCCATTAATAGGAATTGATCCATCAGTATTGAATGCGGGAAGCACAAGACTTAAACAATTTTATTTGCCAGTACTTTTGAAACACTGCTGACATGTGTCTTGTTCTTATAATATGAGCTGTCAAAATAGCGTGCTTGCCATTTCCTTCATCAATAGAAAACAAATCCAAGATTCCAGAGAATAATTTTTCTGTTTTTTTATGGTCTCCAGCTTAATCGTCATTATTTATTCCCATCATCCCTTGTGAATAGAAACATTTCTCAGTTTGAAGTAATGGCTGAGGCACGGAATGGGAGTACAGTTTTCAGTGACATGCTGTTCTTTCATTGATTTCTTTGTTCGTGTTAGGGAGTTTAAGTTTTTTAATAAATAATAAATTTCAACTCCCTTCTACCTTTGACCCCCTATTTATCTACTTCTCAACCCACCAAATAGCATCTACTGGTTTTTAATTCTTGTTTTGTTTTTGCAGTACTGGAAATTGAATCCAGGGGCATTCTACTTCTGAGCTCCCCCCTCACCCTAATTTTTATTTGGGAGTAATTTTTATTTGCCAGTACATGTGTTTTGAAACAGGGTCTCATTAAGTTGCAGAGGGCCTCACTTTGTAGCTGAGGCTGGCTACGAGCCCCTGATCCTCTTTCTCAGCCTCCCAAGTACTGGGATTACAAGCCTGTACCACCATGCCTGGCGAGTCCTTTTTATTTTGAAACAGTATCTTGCTAAGTTGCTGAGACTGACCTTGAACCTTTTATCCTCCTGCACATTAAGGCACTATTTTGTACCTTGCTTTGTTTTGGTTTTTAATGAGTAGTCTGTCTTGTTCTTTCCACATTCATATGAAGAGTGCTCTGTGGTCTCATTTGCAGCAACATGACGGTCTATCATGTAGACCTGTTGGAATCTTCCTGAGCAGAGACAGGCCTTCAGTTTCCTGAAAGCCTCAAGTTTTTGTAAACAACAACGTGATTCTGACTGTCCATGTTATTCTGTGCCTGGGCAGGTGTTTCTGTTGGATACGTTCTTGGGGAATTGGCCAGGCCCGCTCTGCCCTTGTCCGGCTTATTCTGTGAGCCGGTGGCCATCTAGCTGTCCATATGAGGTATCACAGTACATCTTATTGACAGTAAAGCTAGATCCTGACACCCCACATTGTGACACCAGGCAGAGAATTCTGCTATTCGTTTTATGAGCCCAGACCTGTCCTGCTGAGGATAAATTAGAGGACAAAGCCACAGTGGGCTCTGTCCTCATTAGCCTTAGAGGAAGAACAGTTTGATATAGGAGTGAGGGTTGTCAAAATTATTACCTGGTTTCTCGTGAATAGATGGAGGGCATTACCAAGACAAGAGAAGGGGTGGGAAAGGAGCCTGGAACTGGAGAGATGTGTATCCGCCAGATTCCGTGAGAGAAACAACATCCAGGTGGGTTTTGAATAAACAGGGTTTAAGACGTATGTGCAGCTGGTGGAGTTGGGGGATGAAGGTCAGTCGGGAAGCTGGGATGAGGCAGTAGAGATGCACAGGCACAGGTGGCAAGTTGCATCTTGTGGGGAAATCTCACAAATTGGTAATGTGGCTACTCAGCATGAGTGGAAAGGGGTGCTCAGGGAGAAACCTGGGGAGCCAGCCATTGAGGTGGAGGTAGGCTTTCAGCCCAGTCAGCAAGGCAGTTTAGTGGATGCTCAGCAGGACCTGCTGGGATAGACTGGAATTATCTTGAAAGTCCATCCCTGACTACATTGTCTTCTGAGATTAGTGGCCTCTGCTTCACTGTGTAGAGAAGGGTCAGGGATTCTCTCTCCACCTTCCTAGTTCTTTGTTGGCACAGATGCCATTGACAAAAAGCAGAATAACAAGAGAAGGACAGAAGTTCATTACCATGTACACCTCACGTTTGCAGGGGAGAAAGCCAGGATAGCAAGTGAGTCTTAAGGAGTTGGCTGTAAATTCAGACATAAATACCATCAGCCTCTGAAACAAAGGGTCCAGGGAGGCCAGTTAGGGGGGTGTGGCCAGAAAGGCGCACAGCGAGGGAAGCTTTGCCGCGCAGGTGCAGGCTGGTGCCTTCTCCATGGAAAGCAGTCGCTGGTGATTTAGCTGCAATTCTCATCCTGCTGAAGAGACCCCCCCCCCCTACAAATGGAGATTTCCAAGCCAGTGCATTTATTTCCTTTATACAATGGCCCTCTTCTCCTCTGGTTCCATATCTACAACTTGAAGCAACCACAAGTCAAAAATATGTAGGGGAAAAATGATGTTTGTACTGAACAAATATAGGTTTTTATTTTTCTTGTCCTTATCCGTAAAAAAAAAATAAAACTGTTGGCATAGCATTTATATTGTATTAGGCATTATAAATCAAGAGGTGACTTAAAGTACTTAGGAATAGGTACATAGGTTATATGCAAATCTGATTCCATTTTTAATCAGGGCTTGACCTCATACTTTGCTATCTTCAGGGGGTTGTCTTTGTATACCAAGGCCCCACGGATAGAAAATTTAAATGTCCCTTTAAAAACATGTCTTCCGTTAGAAATCCTGTCTCTGCAGTTTCTTGAAATCATCAGGTCAATATAATTCTTAGGCCAAAGAGGCCTGTCTTCGGGTGGCATATTATAAGCTCCGAAGACTCCTGCCTTCGAAATCTTGCCATGTCCTCCGTCTGTCTAGCTTTCATCACTGTGGGAAGGAACTCTAGGGAACAGCTCACAGCCTGAGATGAGAAAGAAGCACCAAGTTCCCAGTACAGATTCACTTGGACATGTTGACATATTAAGTGTCAGGAAGGAGAATATCAAGGAGTCTTCAGAGACATTTGGGCTGGAGATAAAGTTTAGAGGAACCCTGAGCAGGTACAGTGATGGCAAAAACCAGTGCAGGAGACCCAAGGACAGTGCAAGGTGAAACAAACTTAGACAGGTCTCTGAGACGCGTCAGCATTTTAGAGTGTAAACGCTATTTAATTTCATTTGTCAATTCTTGGTGGTGTTTTCAGAAAGATGAGTCCTATTAAGGAAATGTTTGCCCATGCCAATATTTTGAAGTGTTTGGCCTATGTTTTCTCCCAGTAGTTTAAAAGTTTCAGGTCTTAATATTAAGGTCATTGATCCATTTTGAGTTAATTTTTATACAGAATGAGACACAGGAGTCCAATTTCAATCATATATAATTTATTTTCCCAATACTGTTTAAGACGCCATCTCTTCTACAATTTGTTTTGGGTAGCTTTGTCTAGAATCTGTCAATTGTAGAGCTGTAGATATATTTCTGGATTTTTTAGTTTTTCATTGGTCTACATTCATATTTTATGACAGTACCATGCTGTCTTGGTTATTATGGCTCTGTACTGTGTTTTAAAATTGGATATTGTGATGCATCTAGTATTTTTTGTTTTCATATGAATTTTATGGTTGGCTTTTGTAGTTTGGTAAAGAATGTCCTTGGTATTTTGATGGGGATTGCACTGAATCTGTACATCACTTCTGGTAATATGGTCACTTTAACAAAACTAATTATCCCAATCTGAGTATGGATTTCTTTCCATCTAGTGTCAATTTCTTCCATGTTATATAATTTTTATAATAGCACTCTTGGCTATCATGAATGGGGTTGCTTTGTAATTTTTTGTCTCAGCAAATTCATAATTGGTGTACGGAAAAGCTAGTTTTGTATGTTGATTTTATATCATACTACTCTAGTGGACTTATCAGCTCTAAGTCGTGGTGGAGTCATTATAGTTTAAGCAAGGATTATATTAACATAATCTGACTTCTTTCCTGTTTGTTTCCCTTTTCTTTCTCATGCCTAATTGCTCTGGATAAAATTTCTAGTACTTTATTGAATAAGAACAATGGAAGTGGACACCCTTTATCTCAGAGGAAAGATTGTTTTATAATATGCAGGGGGGGCTAGCTACCACTTTAAGGAAGAGATGCTCAACAAAAAATGTGCATGGAAAAGACAAAAGAAAAACACTGTGCTTTGACCCAGGAGGCTCTTGCCCCACAGTTCAGATCCTCTGGGATACAGGGGAAAGTCTTTGCAGGTAGGGGTGGGGTGACCTTGGAAGGAGGCTGTGCTTGGTCAGAGGGAGGGAGAGGCTGCTGGAAGAGAAGTATTATCTGCCCTGGATTTTGTAAAAGCTAGGGGGAGAAGGGAAAAGCCTTAGTACCAGGGGATCACCAAAAATGCCCCAGATAAGAGGGCCATTTCCACAATAGTACCTGTTCTGAGCAGACTGCTCTGGAGAAGGGGTACTGCCCCAGCACACAATGCCTGTCCCCACTTTCACCCTTCAGATCAACATCCCTCTGTGGGGCAGTTATGCAGGGTACCACTTTTGTGGATGGGGGCACGGGAGGGGTTTTTTGACACCCTTGATTTCATCTGATATAGCTTTAGGGGATGAAAGGAAAACACCTTTATTGGTATGCTTTGAGAACAGAAATGTGGGGGCAGGAAGAAGGGAAGGGCAGAGGAGGAACACTGTAAAAGCCAAGGGGGATTTGTTTGACCCTCAGGAGGATTTACCTGGCCTGTGCTGGGAAGGCGGATCAGTCCCGGAAAGGAAAGCAATGCATCATTTATGATGGTTTTCACTTTGTATTCGTTAAAGGCCTCTGCACTATTAGTATCGAACCTTAATTGGCTTGGCACCGGGCTCAGCTTCTTCCAGCCCCTGCCCTTCCCTTTGTCATCAGTAATTCTTGGAGCGGGCGTGAGCAAGGACCGTGCCTGGGACTAGAGCTGGCATCAGCGGCAGATCAAATGCAATGCGGTCGCTTTTCTTTCTTTTCTCTGATCATATATTAATAAATGTATCTCGTTGGGCTTCTGCTCTGCTCCCCCTGAGCCACTTCAAGCTGCTTGGACTCTTAGCCCTCTGTGCTTCCTCAGCCGCAGGAGAACTTTCTCCATCAGCTCCCCATCCTCGTGGCCTCGCAGAGGCAGCGACTTCACGTGACAGTGTATGTACTCTGTTCGCAGTGCCAGGCCAGGCATGGAACCAGCAGCAGTATGTGGGTTACCTGATTTACTTCTTTTAATACACTTCAGTGTAATTATAACTGCATCAAAGAGAAGACAAATTGGCAAGTAATTACAATGTTAATTTGGCAATGTTTTATCATATTGTGGAAGCACAGTTTCCTCTCTAATTGTATAGGGGGGGACACATTTGTCTGTAGTATGGCTTACTGAGGGATTCTTGAGAATGGAAATGAAACACACAGGAGACAGGAAAATCAGCTCTCTTCCCCATAAATACTCCTTTATTTGCATATGGTTTTGCAGTCTCCTTAAAAAGCTAACTTGTTTACTCAGGCCTAATTAATGGAAGGCTGCAGAATGCATAATTTAGGCTGTGAAGGCTTGAGCTGATGGATAGCATTGGATTTGGAAACTGGAGGTACCCCCCGCACCCCGTTAAAAGGGCCGAATGCTTTCCTTTCAGAATCTCACCGGCTGTGCGTGCCTCACCACCATCCCCCCTGAGAACGCGACCGTGGTTCCTGGAAAATGCCCCAGCCCGGGGTGCCAGGAGTCCTTCCTCACCTTTCTCTGTGTAATGTGTGTCTGCAGCATGATTGGTGCCATGGCCCAGACACCCTCTGTCATCATCCTTATCAGGTAAGCCACTCTCCTGGGGAAACCCCTCTTTGGAAGCTATAAGCCAGGTGGAATAGGGCCCCAGCCAAGCATGTGGCTTCCCAAGGCTGAGAGGACCCGATTCTCATTGATCAATAGTGACCTCACAGCAAGGAAGGAGAGGAGAGCACAGAATAATGGAGAGGACCACTTTCACGTTTTCCCAGACTTGTTTCAGCATCTGTTCTTGGAGTGATATTAATTTTGCCCGCCTCCTGTAGTGGTGTGCAAACACCATAGAGATGTGAGTTGTGATTATGTCACAGGCTCATGGCAGGCTAGGGGTGACCGCTCTTTTACAGACAGGTCATTGGAGCAGGCCACCTGGATGTCTCAGTCCCTGTCACTGGGGTCCTATCCTAGGAGCCTAGATGGTGAATCATTGAGTAATATTTTGAGTAATTTTCATTTTTTGCAAGGTTATCTAGATTTTATGAACAGAGAAAGGATGCCCTACAAAGACTCGCCCAATTGAGGTACCACTTACGTAATGAGCCAATTCAATCCCAAGGGCTGGAAAGAAAAGTAAAAATGAAATGCTTGGAAGTACCCAGCATCACCCCATGCCACCTACCACAGTTCTTGGTCTTTGTTGTGAGTTCCCATGGCAGAAGATTGATATGACATACTGTATTACCTGAATAGTTATTAGACTGTGCAGAAGAATGGAGGGTACAATGGCAAATTGCCATTTTATATTTACTAAGCTTGGCAAATTGTATTATATCTATCGAGGGTTATGCAAGGCTCTGGCCAAACTAGTAAAATCACATTGCTGGTGGCACTAAATGGCATCCATTCTTTAAAAAAATATATAGCAATGCAAGTCAGGAGGCATAAAAATATTTAGGCCCTTTGATGCAGCAACCCTACCCATATCCCTCATTTTATCTCAAGAAAATATTTCTCTGCAAGGAAAAAGGCTTAATACAAATTTCATTACAAAGTTAACTATAATAGTGGAAATACCTGAACTGAAATAGTTAAATTATGGCACTGTTGCTATATGGAATAATAATAACTCTTAAGAATGTGAGAAGTGTCTATGAAATGAACCGTTGAATCTAAATCTGGATATGGAAGATGATTACACATTATATGCGTGTGGACAAAAACCATCAGCTCTCATATGTAGGTTTAGGGTGGTTGCTTCATGAGAATTCCTAATGAAAAATAAACTCATAAAGTTATAATGCGCTATTCATACACAAAAGGTATCAAGAAGGTGGAAAAATGACCCTCACCACCATTAGCAGTGACCAGTACCATTTTTCCTTCTCTCTTCACAAGTCTGTGAAAACCCAGCCTCTAGGTGCTTGGTAGTAAGGACTGGCAAACAGGGAGTCTGTTGAAATCTCAGTCACTTTACAATCTCAGCCTGATAAACAGCTTTTGGAGTTTTTTTCATAAGGGAAAAAAAAACCCACTTTTCTGTTTTCCTTTAAATAGATCAACAATAGGCGGCCTTGGTGTCCTGGATCATGCCCTCTACCTCCATTCTGGGCTAGGGGCCTGTGCTCACACACATTGCGTGTTGAAGAGGCCAAAGCTGTTCTTTATTCCATCATTTTCCTGGTCCAAATGGTCATTACAGATGTTCCAGGCAGGCACCATGGCACAGAATAGTCTGGGCCACAGTCCAGATGGGCACCAGCCCTTATCCTGGCCCAGAACAGCGGACGCCTCACTCTCATGCTAAACTGAAGGCTGCCGGCAAGAACAATGCTCAGTCCATCTGGATGTGAGGATATAAGCTGGCATCACTGGGCACTTCCTAGCCCACCAGCCTTGGGCTCTAGATTCAAATGATTGATCTCTTTTTTTCAGTACTGGGGCTGGAACTCAGGGGCATGCTTCATCAAGCTACACGCCAAGCCCTATTTTTTATTCTTTATTTTGAAACAGGACCTCACTACGTAGCTGCGGCTGTCTGCGAACGGTGATCCTCCTGTCTCAGCCTCCCAAATGCCACCACACTCAGCTTGTATATCCTTTTTAACATTCCCTTTTACAAATGAGGAAACAGAGGCCCAGAAAGTGGTTAAGCAGTATGCTTAAGCTCAGCCAGCTGGTAAGTGGGGACACTAAGCCTGCACCCCCCATCTTGCCCGGAGCTTTCAATAATATTCAGACCGCGCACTCCCTTTCTTCATTACCGAGATCCAAGAAAAATAATTCCCAACAGGATATGAAGAAAGATCTTAGCACCTTGCTCACTTTGTTCCTAGTGACACGGCAGCTGAAAGGAAATCAAATTCCAAGTGATAAATATTCTAGCTCATTATACCATCATGTTTTCTTGATAAGGAGAATTTGCTTTTATTTATGTCTTTCAAGTTAAACCTTCAAATGAACGTGCAAAAACTGTAGCCCTGAAGCTGGTAACATTGAGGAACTTGGATTGTGTAGTGTGTGTATTCTAAAGAGTCCTATATCAGCCCAGAGACACTGATGTCACTGACATTGTGCAGGTATCTGGCTGGCAAATTCTCACCCTGTCCTCACCTGGTACAAGGGATCTCCCAAGGATCTTTTATGACCACTAATCTCATTTATGAATGTTCTACCCTCAGGACTTGAACACTTCCTACAGACCACACTATCATCTTGAGGGGTAGGTGTGAAGGAATGAATTTCTAGACATGTTTTTAGTCTATCACAGACATGCAATTTCTTTTAGATGGTCACTTTGAGTCTATCATACCAAGAAGCCAAAAACCTGCACACCTGAGACTCAAACCAAGTGATATATCATTGGATGGATGACACTGTATTGGTGGATGAAAGACCCTTGGGGTCATTTAAGAATATAGTTCTAACCAAGGCCATGGACATGTTAAATATCCGGTGTACTGGATATCCTTTTGATAACTTTGTTCTAAGCCTTATTTTCTACTCAATCTATTGCTGAGTGGGCCGTCCTTGCCTTGTATTATGTGGTCTCTCTTCTCTCAACCACACTCACCTTTGCATTTCAGGCTCAGTCACACTGGACCTAGCCACATCCTTCAGGAAGCATAGTCATGGGCTGGCTGCCCTCTCTGTTCCCTGGGGACTCAGGACAGGGACAGATAGCTAGAAGTTTCTTTCTTAGGGATGCTCAGGAAGACCTGAAACACATGTGCAGGTGGTCAAATATTTCTTCCTTATCATTCCTTCACCACCAAGCCATAGGTAGTGGTGCCCTGGGTCATAAGCGAGAGACGTCTTTCTAGCTATCTACTTGCTTAGGCATCGATCCAGCACTAGGACTGCAGTCATGAGGATAAGCAAGAAGAAAAGTCTTGGACCTTACAGAGGTGAAGACAAGCATTGAATAACTTGTACTTACAAGTTTAGGAGGCATTGCAAGGAAGATCGTGTTATCAACTGTGTTGACTCATCAATCTAGAATCCGTCATCACTTCCACACCTGTTATTTTCATCTCCCCAGTTGTTATACTCTGAGAATATACTAGAAAATGTGAGAGATCATTCTAAGGGCCTGTTCTGAGTAAACCAAGGCCAAGGAAATGAAATCAGTTCAAAACAAGAACCCTGACTCCACGGGGGTACTTACCCAAGTTATAAAGTATTGAAATTTGAGAGAGAGATATTAATTCTCAAATGGTCCATCTGGGATGTCAAAACATGCTAGTCTGGGAGAGTTCACAAAATGACCCTAAAATGACAGTTTTTCATGTTTCTGACTTGTCTCAGTCGATGTTTTCCAACTTAAAATGCTTTCTCATCTCAAAGAAGTAAAATGTCTCTAACTAGTGACCTTATGGACAAATTTGCATCCAGTCCTTCAAAGGCCAAGATTAGCTTCAGCTATTAAAAATACTGTTAAATTCTTATACTTATCTGGGCATAGCAGTTGTAGTCATTTTTTTAAAAATTGGGCAAAGAAATCAAATATATTTGTATATATAGTAGTAATTTTCTAAAAAGGGATGAGATGGACAATAGAAAATTACTCTGGGCCTGTTAACGTGGTGTGATATGAATCTTTTTTTCCTCTTCATTTCTTATATAGGACAGTCAGCCCTGAACTCAAGTCTTACGCCCTAGGAGTTCTTTTTCTTCTCCTTCGTTTGTTGGGTACGTATTATCTCTTTATTCCTTCAGTAAAGAATTTGGATGCTTATTACTAGGTAAGTAAATATTAATGAAATTCCCCATCTCCTGAGTTTGTCTTTTTTCTATGATGATGATTATTTTTTTCTATGATTATGAGAAACTTTACATCTGAACAGTTTGCTCCCAGTTTAGACACTAAACTCAGGTACTCCCTGGATATCACAGAGTCGCCATGCATACCAAGGGATCTTCTTGCCACCCTGAATTCTCCCTGGCATAAGAGAAAAGCAGTGGCATCAAAGAGGAAAAAAATTTTTTTTTTTTTTTTTTTTTTTTTTGGTGGTACTGGGGTTCCTGGAAGCCCTTCTATCTCCGGGCTACACTCCCAGACCTATTTTTACATTTTTATTTGGAAACAGGGTCTCCTAAGCCAGCGCACGCGGCTGGCTTCGAACCTGCGCGATCCTCCTGTCTCTGCCTCCCAAGCGCGGGGATTACAAGCGTGCGCCACCACGCCCGGCCAAAGAGGAAAAAAATTTGATGGTGTGATTTGGCACCCTCATTAACAACCCACAAGCAGCTTGTAAAATGCTTCATTTATGGGGCTGCCAGCTGGGGAGGAGAGGCATTCTCAAAACACCTCATAAATGGGAACTTTGCATCCTTAAAACTTTTCCACATTGATTTAGTTTATTTACCTTGGTTTTCCAACATGGGATAAAGGTAACCTTTGTGCTATAGGGCCTATGTTCCAAGGGTTGGGTCTAGATAAAAGGAATCAAAGTCTCACCCTTTTTATTTAGCAAGCAACAGAACAGGAATATCCTCAACTCACCCAGGGTCCTGTGCCTTGGTGGGAGTGATGTTGTAACTGCCAGCCTGGAGGCCCGGCTCCCAGCTCTGCCTGCCCTTCCCTTATTAGACCACCGCTGTTGGTCTGTAAACATCTTTGTCAATGTCAAGATAACTTTAATACAGAGGTAATCTTCTTTAATGAACTTCACATGGCAACTGAAGTTAGAAAGGGAAATTAACAGGTCTGCATTTTCAGACTAAACATCAACTATTTAATCATAGGTCAGCTGGGTATAAAAATGTAACAGTGGAAAGTTGGTAATAACCCCTGTGTCCGATAGGAAATTAGTTAAATCATTTGTGGTCTATAATCCCAATGGGACTGATGTTCTTAATTAAAATTCTGAAAAGGAAAATATCTAGAGTTGGACACATATGTTGAAGGGGGAAAGGTCTGTGGTATATACTGAAATGTTTATAAAGTATGGAAAATACTGGCAAGATGGACATCACAATGGTATTAGCAATGAGGTCATACATTTTTCTAAATTTATTTTGAATTTCTGAATATAGAGAGAGTTTATAATGAGATAAAGTGCTTAATGGTAAATGTCAAGTAAGGATGTCAGCTTCTCCTTACCCCCTTTCTTGTCTATAGCAGAGGATTCATCACCCTGGTCATTCCTACCATGCCTGGGGGATACTGAGCTCAGTATCCTCCACCATTATCAGTCTGTTTGTTGCTGCACCTATGGTAGCAACACCTATGTATGCAAAATAGAAATGCTCTAAGTGAGAAGATGCTCCAGACAGGCCATCCTTTGAGGCTTCTTAAGGAAGCTCTAGTATCTTGCACAACGACAGAGCTATAATTGTACTTACTTTCTCCTTACAACTGGGAGTGAAGAATATTCATGTATCATCATGACACCCTCTCCCAATAGTTATAGTAGATAGATCTGTATAGATAGATGTGATAGATGTAATACAAGCAAACTTCATTTATGAAAATGGCAAAACCTTTTTATGTACACATTCAACAAAAAGAACATTTATTGAGCACCTTGGTATATTCTAAGCTCCATGGACCACACCAGATAAATGATCTCAGCCATTGAGAATACTTTCTGGGGAGGACAAGAACCCTGGTAACTCCAAGCTCTGGAGTTCTTTGTACCTCTTAAAAAATGTGAAGAACACCATGCAGGTAAATCTTTCAGAATAGGTTTGATAGCACAAAATGAAAAAAATACAAGGTATTTCTGAAAGTTTATGAAAATTATAGGACAATTGAGAAATCTGAAGGTAGGTACATAAAATGTCATACTATTAGGATCATTGCACACTGCTCCAAAGTGTTCTCAGTACCAACCCCAGGAATGATCAACGAGGCATTCTCTAGCACAGCTAGAACAGGGTTTTTCAACTTCTACAACTGTAATCCAGAGCAAGAGATAAGCAGAGTTGTAGCTGAAACAAAAATGACATGAAGAATGCCTTTAATATGTGTGACATATTCTGATATATTTTAGTAGATGCTTTAAAAAAATAGGTCATAACCCACTATAGTGATTGCATTGTTCATTATGGGTCACAAGTCTGTTTAGAAAACCCTTCTCCAAAGGGGTGTGACACCGTTTTATCTTTTAATTAAAAGCAGCTTAGCAGAGAAGTCTTGGCATTTGACCTAATTTCATTCTTGCAACATCTGTAAGATTAACGATCATTATTGTTAATGGAAGGCCAATGAATGAGTCAGATTCTGTGGCACTGGTGACTTCTCTGCCGGCCCCGCACAGGTGAGGGGGATGTGCTGGGATGAGGAGTCCCATGATGGAGTCAGGACTGGCACGGCAGGTGGAAAGGCCACGTAACGCTGCCTCCGCATGCGGGCAGTGGGTTGGCAAAGGATGTGGTGTCTGCACTAAAAACCTGGAGA
This sequence comes from Muscardinus avellanarius, assembly GCF_963383645.1. Taxonomy (NCBI): domain Eukaryota; kingdom Metazoa; phylum Chordata; class Mammalia; order Rodentia; family Gliridae; genus Muscardinus; species Muscardinus avellanarius. Next base: position 152,700,693 of record NC_137788.1, read on the forward strand.
ACAAGTAAGAGCAGAAGAGAGCGCTCTAGACAGAGGAACTAAAGGGATAGATGATTGGGGATGACATGTTTGGTACTGTAGGAAGCCCAGTGTGGCCAGAGAATGTATCGATTAAAACTTACGAGAAAAGGCTTTTTCCCCATTGATGAGTTTGACCTTTATTTCTAAGCCAAATGAAAGTTGTTGATGGACTCTAACAAGAATGACGAGATTCACAGTGTCATTTGGAATGGGAATGTAGGTATTGGATAATAAGATGCTGGTGTAATAGACTAGCTGTGAGAAGCCTGTGCTGACCTAGTGCTACACAGATGAGAGGTTGGGCCATTTAAAGTCAGGAAAAACCATCAAGGTTTATTTTCTGAATGGAAGTATGGTTGGCCCTCCATATCTGTAGTTTTCACATCCTCAGAGTCACCCTGTTTTTTTTTAAACTATACTGAATAGTTTTTCTTGTAATTACTTCATAAACCCTACAGCATAACTATTTACATAGCATTTAAATTGTTTCAGGTGTTAAAGGTATTGCAGAGATAATTTATCTCATTAAGTCTCATCACTCCAGATCTGGAACACTGCTAAAAACTTTAATTGAGCAGCAAATATACTATATGTGATAACTTTTGAAAGAAATATATTTTGAGTTTTATCCTTTTGAGAAACTAGGTGAGTGATTACAGAATTTAAAAGTACATTTTCCGCTGGGCGTGGTGGTGCACGCTTGTAATCCCCATGCTTGGGAGGCGAAGACAGGAGGATCGCACTGGTTCAAAGCCAGCCTCACTGGCTTAAGAGACCCTGTTTCCAAATTTAAAAACATATAAAAATAGGTCTGGGAGTGTAACCTGGAGGTAGAAGGGCTTCCAAGAACCCCAGTACCACCAAAAAAAAAAAAGTACATTTTCCATGTATGTATTTATATATGTTCTAGACTTATTTCCAACTTATTTTATGCACCTGTGTCAGCTTCATTGAAATATTCACAAAATTTAAAGCTTGGGATTTAATAGGTTAAAGCATATAGGAGGATGTGCATGGGCTTTATGAAAATGCTATGTCATTTATTACAAGGGACATGAGCATCTACAGAGTTTAGTGTTCATGTGGGTCCTGGAACCCGTCCCCCTGAATACCAAGGAATAGCTCTATAAGGACTGAAGTATATGGAGATGGAGAATCCACCGTGAGCCAAAAGGGGGCTCAGATCATGCAGTGATGTGGGAATTTATGAGGAGGACCAAGTTGGAAATGGTCTGGACCAGGGCGATCCAATAGAACTTTCTGTGATAATGGAAACATTCTACATCTGCACCACATGTGGCTACTGGGCACCTGTGAACTGAGGTGTTTTCCTTTAAGCACATGTGACCAGTGCTATCATACTAGACAGGCGTCTAGGAAGAGGCACTGATGTATCACCCTTGGTGGGTCAGGGCAGGAAGAAGTGGGATTGGCAAGTGTAAAGATGAAGGGTGGCATCTAAGAAGGAATGTGCCTTGGATTCCCTCATTGCTTTAGATGCCAACGGAAAGGAGCTGGTCAAAAGGGCAGGACTGCAGTGGCACCGGTCATTGTGGCCCGAGAACTTGCCTGGCAGCCCTGTAGTAGAGATGGTGTCAAGGGCAGGAGATTCATGAGAAACAGACATTGAGGAGGAGGATCAAAGGGAAAGAGGAAAGGACCAAGAGAAAGGAACCGTCTGAACCAATTGTAATAAGTAACAGAAAAACTGGAAGCTGTGGCCAAAGGGTTGAAGTATCCCTTTGGGCTTACAGAGGTAGAACTGTTCTGACAGATGCCAAAGCCAGGGAATGGCTGACCAGGGCAACAGGTATAAACCACCTTCATGTTAAAGATGAGTTACTCAAAGTCAGGAATGCAGCATTAAACATTTCTCAGTGCGGGGGCTGAGGCTACTGCCATGGCGAAGCGTCAGTCAATTGAGAATAAACTGAATGATGTACTCACAGCAGAAGTCCTGGCATAAGCGAGGCCCTCCTCCATCATCCTGGTGCCAATGTCCTTGTCACTGCTTTTTTTCTGGGTTGTGGGCCAACCCGCTGTGGTTCTCAAGAACCTTGCTTCCGAGGGTGTAGCCCCGGGCTACAGCATGTGACTGGCATACAGAAGGACCTGGGTTTAATCCCCAGAACTGAAAACAAACCCAAAATACAAACACTTGTTCCTGGGGTCTACTGCATGGCTTGGCTGCCACACTGAATTAATGGAAACATACATTTAATGAGATCCTTCTCTATGAAGGCATTATCATCTAGGTGCTGCAAAGGGCAAAGGAGGTGAGAGTAAGTGAAAGCCAGCACCCTGCCCCCAGGCCCTCTAGTGGGAGAGGGAAGGAAGTACAGGGAAAGCATGGGCTTTGAGGACCTTGAACTTCAAAGGAAAAGATTTTACTCAGCTGCTAGTTACCAGGGTGGAGCAAAGGAGGATTGCAGATACAGTAGATACTCCTTTGGAATTCAGATGCAGCAAGATCAGCCTGGGAGCGAGGTGGTTTGGCAGGATGCAGGACAGCAAATCAAAAGTGCTGTGGGAAGATAGAGATCAAAGCTAGAGCAGCGGGATTGAAAGGCAGAGACCAGTAAGACAGCATCTCCTGGAGCATCTTCCTCATCCACAGCCAGTGAGAGATGAGATGAAAGCTAAAGATAAGAGGCAGGGCTGCAAATGAAGCTGAAGTTTTGAGCCTTGTGACTTGGCCTGTGGAGAAGTCTTTAATAGACAAAGATAATTAATGCAATTAATTGTCTCAAGTGGATATTTAACCAGCAAAAATGTGTTAGCCACCAGCTATATTCCTGGCTGTCAGTGCCTCCTACTCTCCTTGCATTACCGAGACTCTGTATCACTTACCCGTGCAATGGTGGCATCGCGTTGGGCACACCTAGATTTCGGTCCAGCTTGGTCATTAGAGTCTAGGTGGCCTTTGGTTGGCTACTTACAGTCTGGAGACTTCCCGACTTCTCAGATTTAAGATGAGTGAATATGAACTCTCCCTAGAAGATGCTTGCCGATGGCAACAGTCCAATCTCTGTCTTGGCATTAAAGCAGAGAAACTCGTCAACCTTTTCATGAGAATACTCCTTTCCACACTCCTCTCCAGCTGATGCTGCTTGTAATTGTAATTCCATCAGGGGAGGAAGAAATTCCGTGGTGAATTCAAGTCTTGGCAGGTAAGCAGAAGAGGAGGAAGGGTTATCTTTTTTAGAATGAATCACATAGTCATTTTTAGCTTCCATTTTGTCCCATAAGGGACTATGTACTTATTTTTTCTCCAAAAGCCTTTCAGCTCACCTTTTAAGTTTAGACCCAAGAGTATAAATAGGCCCAACTTTTTCAACTGTGGGAATGAATTACATAGCCAAGATACATGGCCCTGATGTTTAATCTGATCATGGATTTCAGGAAAATAGAGTTTCTGTAAACAGTCCTGCAATTTGAGCTGGAGTGTAATAGGAAATAAGAGTTAATCCCTTTAACATTCTCTGTAATAGCAGGGAAGGGCATTGAGCCTGTATATATCTTTATAACACTTGGTGGCTCCCAGTGCCCCATGATGGGACCCTATTACTGCCTGAGAAATAAAGGGAAGAGAAAGACAGGAGAAAACTTTTCTTACTCCAGAGAGGAAAGCATTCTTCCCTTAACAGTTACTAACAAAATCCTATAGCATCATCACCTCCTTCCTCCTCCTCAGACAACCAGGAGCATGTCACAGTGGAGATGCTCAGAGCAAGAGACATTGTCCTCCCCAACCGACCCCTAGGAACTGGAGGGTTGTGCCCCTCGGGGTTATTCATTGAATTTTGCTTGAAGGGTTTTCTGCCACACACAGTTGTACCTAGAGATTTGGAAATTTCAAATTGGACCGATTTTCATTTAGACAAAAATGTAGGACAAAAAGCCTAAGAAAAGGACAGGAACCCATTTAGTTGAGAACTCTCCATAAATGGTACGGCATTTGATCCTTAGGGAAACTACAAGTATGATTGTGCCCAATTTACTTTGGGTTCTAGGATCAAACCCAGAAGAACTCTACCTCAGCTATATCCCCGTCACTTTTTAATTTTTGAAACAGAGTCTTCCTAAGTTGCTGAGGCTGACCTTGAACCTGTAGTTCTACTATCTAGACCTCCCAGGTACTTGGATTACAGGCATATACCTCTTGTGCCCATTTTTGAAACAGTGATTCTGATATTCAGTAAAGTTGTGTAACTTGCCCAGGGCCACACAACTTCCAAGTGGCAGTCAGAAGCAGAATCCCAATCAGTCCTCTCTGGTTCCAAGATTCCCATTTCCTCCACCAGCAGACAGCCTCTCTCTCTCTGTAAGCTCTAACTGAAAAAGAGGTGACAGGGACAACTGACAGCTCCAAGTTTCTTCCTGCTGACAAATATCTGCCAGTGCTGCCCGAGGCATTCTGCCAAATACCGAGGGAGCTTGTTTACAAAATAAGGCTCCCAACCTTCCCTCACAGTCACAACCCCAGAGAAGGGAGGCAAAGATCAGAACTCCTGTGCTTCCCTTCATACTTCTGACCCGGTTTGTTTCCATCAGCTTAGCAGAATGGTTAAGTGTTCTTGGTGGTCCTGGAAATCCCAGGTAAGACCTTTGAAATATTCTATTCTCAAGCCAACAAACTTTGTTTTAGAAGGAAGAATATTGGATTGGGGTTCTGAAGTATCAACTTTCAGAGAAATCTCTCGCATTCCGTTTTTCTATAGGTAAAACGAAGGGGTTATGGCATTGTGGAGATAATTCATAATGGGGGGTAGAGCATACTAGACACTGCTGGGGTGGGGAAGAGTTAATTGACTAGGTATTACAGTTGAAATATAGAAGTCTCATTGGGTCTCCAGGGGAACCAGCTTCTTCTTGCAGAGACTTAGACTTATTTAGTTCAACTCAGTGACCAACATATAAGGATAAGTGGCTGTGTGTGAAAATTAGTCATAAAGCTGGATCTCTCTGCTGCAGCTATTCAAGTGTGTTCCAAAATGGCAAAGACCTCTAACAAAAGTCACAGCCTCCTCCTCGGTATTCTCTACACATCTGGAGCTTGAGACCTGATAGTTCTCCCTCAGGATGCAATTGGAAGCCAATAAAAAGATGAATTTGTCAGTTTTTAGAAAGGTCAATATTTTGTCTATTCAGAAATAGAAAAGGAAGCCAAGCATGGTGGCACATACTTGTAATCCCAGAATTTGGGAGGCTGATACTGGAGGATCACAGTTTGTGGACAGCCTCAGCTACTTGGTGAGGCCCTTTGCAACTCAGACCTTGTTTCAAAATAAAGAATAAAAAATAGGGCTGGGAGTGTAACTCAGAGGTAGAATACCCCTGGGTTACATTCTCAGTACAAAAAAAAAAAAAAAGGCCGGGCTTAGTGGCACAGGCTTGTAATCCCTGCACTTGGGAGGTGGAGACAAGAGGATTGCGCAGGTGTGAAGCCAGCTGCGCTGGCTTGAGAGACCCTGTTTCCAAATAAAAAGTATAAAATAGGTCTGGCAGTATAGCCTGGAGCTAGAGGGCTTCCAGGAACCCCAGTACCACAAAAAAAAAAAAAAAAGAATCTTAGATTATATTTCAGGTGCAACATGAAAAAGGTAGCAGAAATTCTGGCCCCACTGAAGGACCAGGGCTTATACAACACTCATGTACTTTCTGTAGTGTTTTCCTTAACCCTTACCCAGGCCGTGGTCTTAACTCCACAAGTGAAACAACCGAGGCAGTGAAATGTCACTAGCCTTCAACATCTCTCACCTCTAGCTCAAGTGTTCTCCAAAATATTCAGCGTAGCATGAGAAACTTGGATGGGCGCTGCTTTCTAATTTCTAGCTACCTGGAGTTTGTTTTCTGAGTTCATTGCAGAGTACCGTCATCTCCTATTAGAGCTTGAAAGAAAGTGGGATAGAATTGGCATCTTTAGTTCATGGAGGGATGCCCTCTTTAAAAGGGCACCAGATATTGCAAAAATCCTCTCCAAGTGCAGATAGGGGAAGGGACTGGATTGGGGTATTCCTTTTGTCTAAAAGAAGTGTCAATAAATGGTTCCTTAATGTTCCAGTTTCCTTTAGTGTGCTATAAGTATGACCTGATATGCACGCAGGAGCCCATGTGTGGCAGCATAGGGCAGCTGGCCAGTGGTTCCTTCCCAAGGCAGGGTTTTCTCAGGAATCCTCTATGTCTTGGGTCCTTGTTGCCTAGTGAGGGGAAATGACTTCAACAAAGGTCACAAAAGGAAGGAGCATTTGGGAGCCAATCTCAGCAAAAGTAAAGGCCAGATAACTGGAAAGGTGAACAGATTTGCATGTGCCTGGGTGCCGCAGGAACAGGCCCAGTTAGTCTCATTTATCCCCAGACTTATCCATCATTTACATTGGTGCCTCATCTCCGTTTCCTTACCTAAACGATGTGAAGTGTGGCTTGGTTTCTATTATGCAGTTGCCATGGCAGTGCCTCCACTTGGCTCTTTTGCAGTGACACAAAGAAAGGCATTTGTTGGGGGGCAGGGAGAACACGCACGGGGTCACCTGGGAAGATGGTAAACACCCGCGCAGCCTCCGGGAGGAAGCAGGTGAATTTCGATTCTGCAGGGCCCCAGCCTGAGCTTGAAGGTAGGGAACAGATTGTGCGGGATTTGGGGCTTAGAGTTTATTTATTAAATCAAGCTGCTTGGCAAGTTTAATGAGGTTTCAACTAGAGTCTTTTTCGGGGGGGAGGGGGTTCTCCTGGGGATAACAAGGGACAAAGCTGGAGAATTTTTAAGGAGAAAAGCAGAGGCAGCTGGGCTCTGTCACCTCATTAACGCAGCAATACCGACTCCTCTCCACCCATCCCAGGCCTGCCATTGAACCTAGGGGAGTCCTGCCATTCCACCTTCCCCAGGCTGCCCTCTGCGCACGGAGGTGCTCCAGGCTCTCTCATACAGGTGTTCTGGCCATCGGCTTCTGTGGGTCTGAATCCCCAAAACATGGGTTTGATTTTGTGAAAGGGTGTGTTTTTCTGGACTAAGTCAATATCTCATTCTCAGAGGGACCTTCCCGAATTAAAAAAAAAAAAGCAAAACACACACTGAGGCTGGGGTGGGCTGTGGGATCTTAAAGTGGTCCTCACCTGGGTCCAGTGATCCTGTCTCACGTTTGAGGTCTCTCACTGAAGGCAGCTGACACCATATTCTGGCCTCAGAGTCACACTGCTCTCTCTAAAACAGGGCATTTGTATTAATGACTTATCTATTATTCTCCATCATACAGGTGAGACCGCCCCCCTTCAGCGGGCCAGAATTATCAGGACATTTTTATTTTTTAAGATGCTAAAAATGACAGTGTAGCTGGGCGTGGCGGCACACGCTTGTAATCCCCGCACTTGGGAGGCAGAGACAGGAGGATTGCGCAGGTTCGAAGTCAGCGCACTGGCTTAAGAGACCCTGTTTCCAAATAAAAATGTAAAAATAGGTCTGGGAGTGTAGCCCGGAGGTAGAAGGGTTTCCAGGAACCCCAGTACCACCAAAAAAATATATATATATAATTTATATATATATATATATATAAATATCAATGGATAGGTTGGATAAAATGGTAAAATGTTTACTGGAAGTATTCTTTTTTGGAAAAGATTTTATGAAGCTTTTAAGTGCTACATCTATATCACTCATTTTAGAAATTTTAAACTTTTCAGAGTGTCCAGGATATACATACGAGGACACATTTTATTATGGAGATCGTACAGGTTCTTTTATTTGTTTTTTAATTAGGGACTGAACCCAGGGGCATTTTACCTCCAGGCCGTACCCCCAGCCCCTTTTTTTTTTTTTGAAATAGGGCCTTGCTAAGTTGCATTTCTCTTGAACCTGTAATCCAGTCTCCCAAGTACTGGAATTGCAGGCACGTGCTACCATGCCTAGCTGTGCCTTTGTTTGAACATTGGAAGAAATTTAATGTTAACATATTCTGATTTAAAATGTCTAAAATCCTGTTTAACAAAAATTTTATGTATCAAGATGCTATTTCCCTTTTGTTTCAGAATTGTTTATAAAAATGCATTCTTGAAAATTTGGATCCTTTTTCATACAACGACATTTGTACGATGTTGCTTTTTAACATTAAAAATGTTAAAAGGGAAAAAAAAGATGCTAATGACCAGCTGCACCCCAAACATTTGCATTTCACTGGTCTCGGATGGGACACTCTGGGCAATTCTAACTAGAAGCCAGGGCTGATAGACTCAGAGGTGGAAAGTAACATAGAACTGAAATAAGGAAGGTGAATAGTTCCATTGCATCTGATGTTTCTGATGGTTTTAACGTGTCTGAAATGCTTGTGTGAAGGATTTAAAACTGGTTCCTGGCTCAGAATGAAAAATGTTCTCACCAGTATAATGTTTAGGAGAAAGGAGGTTGCCAGTATGTATCCACATATGTCCATGTTAAACTCCATGAGTGTATATACATAGACATGGTATCATGTGCTCATGTCCAACCTCTGGTTCCTGGCTTTTCCACAAGGAACACACACCTTGGAAGACCCGTTCAAGAGAGCAGGGTCCACAGGCCCATTTGTATTTCCCTCTGTGAGGTTTACTAATCCTAAGGTTTTCCTTCATGAAAGCCTTTTCTTTCTCAGACTCTGCATATGGTAATAGTTTGTTTACTTTGCAGTCCACACTGTCCCAAATATTTTTCATGTAGCAATTTAACCAGTCTTCGCAAAACTTTAAAACTGTATTATTACTGTTCCCATTTTGCAAAAGAGAAAACACACAAAGGTTTTAACAACTTACCTAGACAATGAGAGGCAGAGTTCGGATTTGACCTCAGGGTTTGGCTCTGTTGTGTGTTTTTTGAACCGGGGAGCTAGAGAGCTCCTGGGTTCAGCGAGCTTTCCCCACTGATGAAAAAATGGGGCCAGGGGAGCCATGGCCAGAGATCCTTGACATCTTTTTCCCTCCGGCAGGCTTCATTCCCCCACCCCTCATCTTCGGGGCCGGCATCGACTCCACCTGCCTGTTCTGGAGTACATTCTGTGGGGAGCAAGGTGCCTGTGTCCTCTATGACAACGTGGTCTACAGATACCTGTACGTCAGCATCGCCATCGCGCTCAAATCCTTCGCCTTCCTGCTCTATACCACCACGTGGCAGTGCCTGCGGAAAAACTATAAACGCTACATCAAAAACCACGAGGGCGGGCTGAGCACCAGTGAGTTCTTTGCCTCTACTCTGACCCTAGACAATCTGGGGAGGGACCCTGTGCCCGCACACCAGACACATAGGACAAAGTTTATCTACAACCTGGAAGACCATGAGTGGTGTGAGAACATGGAATCCGTTTTATAGTGACTAAAGGAGGGCTGAACTCTGCATTAGTAGTCCAAGGGTCATTTTTCTTAAAAAAAAAAAAAAAAGAAAAAGAGAAAAAAAAGGTTTCAAAAATAAAGTTTCAACACATCCATACAGACATGCACACACATGCATACACTCTCTCTCTCTCTCTCTCTCTCACACACACACACACACACACACACACACCCCACAACCTTTGTCCTTTTTCAAAGCCAGAGCCAGACAGGATTGAGAATAAGGATTGGGATCGTCCTGGAGGACGCTCGCTCGGCTGGGGCTCACTCTGCTTTGGCGGCACTTCATGGTTTTCACGATGCCAACAGCTGCAAGCAACAGGCATGCCAATTCAGAGAAGAGTGGTGGCCAGCTTGGAGGATGGACATTTCTGGATATATACACACATACAAAACAAAACGCATTATACAAAAGTCTACTTAAAAAAAAAACACAAGTTGAGAACATTGCCAGATTAAGCACTAGTGACACGCCCCTGTACCACCCTCTCGCTCCTCCTGGGGGGCAGGGAGGTGTGCAAGCCAGAGGAGTGGAAGCCCTGCTCCTCTCTCTAAACTTTTGCAATATGGGTCACTGTGTAGACAACTCACCCAGTCTGCATGTGGTTCAAGGCCCCAGAGTTCTCTCAGCGATGCTAATGGGTGATCCGTGCTGGAGTGTATAATTAGCACCTCTCACCAGCTCCATTTCCATGTTCAAGACCGAGGGTCCAAGGGGGAGCCGGGTGGGAGGCCAGCACCTCCCCGTGGTGATGCCCTCCTCCCCCCAGCCCCGCAGAGTGACCTCAGGAAGCCAGGGCCTCACCTGGCTATGACTGACCTGCTCAGAGCCGGTGAGCCCCAACATAGCCCAAGTCATTTGCTTACATTTGCCAAACGTTTTGCCAGTTTTTCAAAAGAAAAAAAAAATACAGCGCATATGAATTTCAAACTGTTTCATGTGTAATCTTCTAATGCTATTTTTAACTCCTTCTAAAATCTGTTAACCCTGCAGTCACTAACCCAGTTCCATACCCAGGATTTATGACGCTGGTTGCTTTTGCTTTTCTCTTTCTCTAATGCACCAAAACTATGTGATTCAAGGGATGCAGTTAATCGATTGTCATTTTTATCATTTTTATCCTCTCAGATATTCTCCCAAAACCAGGATATACAATGTGTTACTGGGTGGGAGAGAAGGCTTCAGAAAGAGTGTGTATGCTGCCTGCCTTTAAAAGATTCACACTTGAGACAACAGGGGATAATGTGAGGAATTGCAAATTTGCCTTCTGGCTGTATTCCCCATGATTCAGTGATCACTGTCATAGGGAGTCCTTTTATATTCATGCTTCACATTGCAAGAGGCGTGCTTTTCAGCCTGTGCAGGAGACACGTAGACGTGGGTTTGTGTGCAGCGCTTCTGGGGACAAGAGACAGAAAGTGTTGTTCCCTGCCACATGCTGTTGGGCGGACTGTGGCATCTGTGATAATGGATAGATTACAAGCACCCAGAAAAGGTCAGTAACGGTTCTAGGGTCAATCTAGATGTAAGGCCCTAATGTGTATTTTGAGTGGTTGAGGCTCAAAGAAGGACATTATTTAGGGTAAGAATTCTCCCAGAAAACTTACAACCAGTACACTAAGCCTACATGGCCATTTTCATAAGGGGAAACTGACTCACCCGTCACACTTGTTTATGGACCTAAGTTCACCTCGTATCCATGGCCCTGGGAAAGACCGCAAAGGTTTAGTTGGCCTGCTTTTTTTTTCACTTGGAACACCTACTTGAAGTTTACCGGTGGAGCAAGAAAAAATTAGGTAAAGAGAGAGAAGGGTGTTGTGCCAAATTTGTAACAAACACCATAAATTGAGAAGTTTGAGTGTCAGCCCCCAGCTAGGAAAAGCATCAAAATTAAGGACAAATGAAAGAAGCTGTGTCTTGGTGCAGGGTCACTGATCAGCTACCTCGGGCAGGATGCTCCCAAAACAGGGCTTCAGCAGCTTGTTTGCTTATTGTTGTTGACATGGGGATGCTCATTGGTACCTAGTAAAAGGGAGGATGGTTCTCCAACCAGTTCATAAAATATGAATATGCTGTTACTCCTGAAACATTGATCACATTCTGTACAGGTTATGGTTTAATTTTTTTAAAAACTGCACTGCTAATAGGTCACTGCCCTCTCTGCTGTTGCGTATCCCCCTCAACCCATTGCCCCACACTGAGGCCCTATCACCTCGTTTGTTTCATGGGATTATTTGCTTTTAAAAAAAAAAGATTTTTTAAAACTCTTTGCATTTTGGATTTTTTTTCCCCTAAAGCTACAGGATGAGAGAAAAAAAAATGGCAGGATGATGAAGGAATAGTCCAGGGTTCAGTTTTAGCAACAATTGAATGTAAAGTTAAAGTCCCCTGTGGCAGAATGGCTTTTAAGTTTATTGTTTTACCTTTTAAAATTTTAATTCCTCCTTGCAATGGAATTTCTTACCCTCCTTACCCGCATGAGAACTTTTAAAGTTTGGCTACGTGGCATTGGTCTTTTCAGACCTCCTGCTTCTACCACCCACCCCCATGTCCAAGGACTTGAGGCACCTCCTCAAGTCATTGAGGGCAAGATCTCACTGCCCCTCCCTCGGAAAGCCAGCCAGCCTGAGGAAGCCCAGGACAGTGCTCCACAGGGCTCCCAGCCACTCTGCTCCCAATGAGTTTCCTTGAGGGAAAGACTGCCTGGTTGCTAGTGGATGATCTCCCAGAACCCCTAGAAGCGGCCATTCATTGAGGAGCAGTAAAGTGGAAATACATGTGTGTACTCACAGGAAAGAGATGGTGGCTGCCTTGCTGGCTGCTTGCTGTTTTAGGTCCCAAGAAGTGGGCTTTCCTCTCCACCCTGCCAGCCCTGAGGGAGCTGTGCTGAACACCATGTGGGAGTCCTGGAAACACCATTCAGCAGTGTTAAAACAATAAAGGTCAATGTGCAGAAATCAACACAGCTGAACACACAGTCAAGACCAGAGGGAAAGGACAGAACTGGATGCTGTCTTCATGTGCTGGAGTTCTACCGGATTCTATTGTTCTTGGTTTAGTTGGGCAGAGAAATCCAGGCAAGCAGTGTCTCAGTCCAGCTGGCAGTATTTGCTGCCTTTTTCTGTTACCCGACTGTTGTACGGGACAGAGAGAACCAGAAATCTGGCCAAGAAGTCCAGAGAAAGTGCCACATCGGAGGGGCTTGGCTGTTCCTCTGGGCTTGTACCAACTGCCTGCTCATTGACCTTTCCTATCCATCTGTTGCCCTTTGGCCTTTAGGTTTGAATCCTGGTCAAATATGTGAGGATCACCAACTTTTCCAAGAGAAGACATTAGTGAAATGAGATTTGGCTTTGGACACTAGTTTGGGATTTTTTTTTTTTTTTTGGTTTGCTTTTGCTCTTTCCTCATTTATTACACCAGCCCCATCCAACTCACACCAAACTAACTCCCCCGTAAACAGCTTCAAGGACCTAATTTCTTAGAGTGACCTGTAGACCCCAGCCCCCTAGGGTCTTACTGTTGCTCAAGAGCAAATGAGAAGACTCTCTCACTGGCAGGCGATTGCAGGGAGCTTTTTGTTTTGATGCCTCTTCTAGAAATTGTTGCCTGGGATAACACATGGAGCCCACACTGACCCCCTTCAGCCACACACTTCTGCCTCTCACATTTGTAAGGAACCTCAGCAGTCCAGACCAGCACATGGGAGCAGGGTTTTTCTGTGCAGGGTTGATTTCATTTGAGGGTGCATTGCTTGAGTGTGATACATTCTACGCATCTATTAACTCCTGAATTTTAAATGTTGGCTTTGTGCCAGCCTCTGGACATAGGCCCTCTCTACCAAGAACTCAAAATTCAATGAGCTGGACAGACCTGAACACAAAGGCTAAAAGCTAGGCTCTCGCTGCCCGTGAGAGCCCATTCATGGTAGTGCAGGAGTCAGGAAGACTTCAGAGACAGGGTGGTATAAAAACAAAGAACTAAAGAACATGGTATTGGCCAGAGAGATGAAAGAGGACCAGGAAGGGGAAAAGGCCTCCTGGAGAGGGCCAACAGACCAAGTTCATAGTTTCTGTGAGAGGCCACATAGTAAGCAATTTGGCTATGTAGGCTGTCCAATCTGTTAAAACTACTTGGCTCTGTTATAGCCTACAATCAGCCCCCATAAAATAAGTAACCAAATGAGGACTGTGTGCTAATAAATATTTATTTGCAAAGACATTGCCTAGACAGCCATGGTGTGCTGATCTCTACTCTGGAACACAGGCTGAGGCAACACCTTATGTCTGGGGGCCACTAACAGTTCAGTATAGGCAGGGAAGATCCCAGCTGCCAAAACTCTGCAATAGATTGGCAAAGTCATGTGTCTGAAGGGTCCTGAAGCAGGTATCCATCAACACTGACATTCCTGACCCAAGAATCTAATTCATGTTTCGTATTTATTTCCAAGAAGGAGGTAAGTACACCTTTGTTGTCAGAGTTTGTAATTGAAGGCAACCTTATTTTTCTCTCTTGTACCATGGAGAATTTAAACATATAACCTACAGTTCATTCTACTTCTGACACTCGACATTTCACCTAAAGTAATCATCCTTTTTTCCTTAAATGATGGAAATGGATACATGAGGGAAAAATATAGGAAAAGAATGAGTCGAGATATTGTATAGAACTTCAAATTCCTTCCCTCCTCCCCACCAACACAAAACACTGGCATTCCACAGCTAATAAATGTGCCAGGTAGAATAATCAGTCAACACTAATAATACAGCTAATAATAGTACCTAACATCAGACACACCTAACTAGCTTCTGGGATGATCTTCTTACATGTATTAGATCATTTAATCTCAACAATAACCTTGGGAGGCAGGAACTATTAATAGCTTTATTTTACAGGGGAGGAAACAGACTTGGAAGGAAGGCTTCCAGAACTGACTCAAGGTCACTGGATTCAGACCATGGACTGTGAATCCAAGGTCTACATCCTTAACCACTGCAGGTGCTCCCTTCCTCCCAGGCAAGATGTGAAGGACCCCTTCCCACCTTAGGAACTACCTCATCAGGAGGTCTCTGGCCCAAATGGACAAGGGGGAGGCTTACACATGCACATGCCACAATATAATAAGATGTTGTTGCAGCTGTGTTCTGGGGCTGTTGTTGCATTGTTTATGGTTTTAATCCCTGATCCCAGCAGTTCATCTATATAAGGTGTTCTACCAGAAACCGACAGGTAACAGGAAACAAGGTTCCTCTGCTCCATGTATTCTAAAGTGCATGTTTACAGCACCTAGATGCCACAGAGGTGCTCCTCATGGCCAGTCATCAGTACTAGTGGAGAGATCCCATATACCCTGCGTGCTTTGCCCCCCAGCATCAACTTCAGGAGCTCAACCCTGACCCAGAGGCTTCAAACACACTGAAGCTGCTCGCTGGCTACCTATATCTAACTTCCCAAATACCAGGCTTTTAATATCACTATCTAGACGGCTTTTTTTTTAATAATGGCTTGATTCAACAGTAAGGAGTTAATAACCATAAATTGATTTTTTTTCTCATAAGGTAGAAGTGATTATGTTCTATGAACAAGCAGAACAACATGGAAAATTTTCTAGAGGTTTGACATTCTGAAGGCTGAGATTTTTGCCATTTCATTAATGTCTTTCTTAAATTCATGCTAACCTGAGAGAAGGTGGCTCTCACAGAGGCCCATTTGGCAAGTCTGTGATTTATCATCTAAGGCCATAAACCAGGCTGGAACTATGCAGTGCAGGAAAGTTTTACTGCAAGAGTAATGCAACTAAACACATACATTGTGCTTTAACCTAGCACTTTAAAGGAGGGAAGGGTCTGGGAGCTCTTATTTATTAAGAGCTCCATCTACGTGCCAGCTACTGTGAATGCTTGAGCCCAGATCTTGCTACCAGCAGCCCTCTCACACCAGCCCTGAGAGGTAAGTATGATTTTCCCCACTTTACAGATCAGAAGACCAAAGCTTAACAAATCTGTTTCCTAATGTCACACTAGTTAAGAAGTTCACCAGGAGCCAATACCAGGTCTGCCCGATTCCTAAACTAATGTACATTCTGTACACTACACAGCCACCAAAGTGAACATGGATCTGGCATCTCACAAAGCAAAAACAGCCATCTACCACTGGTCATCACCTTCAGGAGTCTAGTTTCATAGAGAAATTAGCCAAGAGCTGGAGGTGAAAACCTCCACAAGATTTTGCGGACAGGTTCAGGACTCTAATGAGAAAAACAGCGGAGACCTTTCAAAACACTCTTCTCTTCTTAGGAACCATAACCACATCAGCAGAAGCTTCCCAGCCAATAATCATCCTCTATCTTACTCCTTCTGCAAATATGAACCAACCCTAGTTCTCTCACTTCTATCTTGCCCTCACCCAGAACTCTCACCCACAGGATTCCAGCAGAACTTGACTAAGAACTTGAGCCTTATAAAAATTGAGAAAGGATTCTCCAAACTGCTGAGAACATACAGGCTTCTTTCTTTATAAGCCAAGTCTCAACTTCAAAATCCTAAGTTAAAGAAATGATATTTTTGAACTCTCACCTTTTATACCTCCAGGCCAAAGTCTGAGAAAGACAAATGGATGAACAGGGACTCCTATGGCCCCACTGTGGCCATCAAGGAGAAAAGATTCATATCACAATCAGTTTGACCTGTGTAGCTTGCAGATCATCCCAGGGACAAGTTGGGTCTTTAATGAATTTTAACGGAAGCCGCAGCATATCATTTGAAAGACTTAAAGACCTTCTCCAAAGAGGAGACTTGCACTCAGCACGTGGTAACTAGTGGGGGCTTAGTGAAAAACGAAATGGTCCACAATGCTGGAGAAGACAGCGTAACCTGGTGCTATCCCATTGGTTTTCCCTGGCATTCAGCCTCCTCTTCAATTGAGATGTAAAGGGACGCAGAGTCCCAGGACATAAGGTCTGTTGCCAGTGACTTAAGTGGGACAAGTTAATTATTGAGATATGTCTTACTTATCCCCATAAAAGAAGCCTCTTCCTGGGTGTTGTATGGACAGCAAATATTCTAAGATTTGGCCTTCATAAAGGGCCTTGGAGTTGGATGCAGTGGTGCATGCCTATACTCTCAGTATTTGAAAGGCTAAGATAACAGGATCACAGGTTTGCAGCCAGCCTCGGCAACTTAGACCCGTTTTCAAAATAAAAAATGAAATAGGGCTCAGGTGTAGCTTGGCAGCAGAATAACCCCTGGGTTCAATCTCAAGTCCCCTTGGGGTTCCCTGGAGTGAAAACCAGCACCTTATCACTCAACTTCCCATGCTTGTCTATTCCACTGAGAAACCGTGATGCTGTGATATTAACCTGATACAAAGCAGGAAACACAGAAAAGACCGATCTCTTTTTCCTCTTGGCTCTTCTTCCCTCCTCCCCCTGTAGGCACAGAGTACCAAGACATTGAGACTGAGAAAACCTGTCCCGAGTCACATTCACCTTCGGAAGACTCCTTTGTGAGAAGCTGAGGGTCTGCCCTCTTCCTGCAGAGATCAGCCACCCACAGACCTCGAGAGCCTGACTTAGCACGCTCTGCCCTGTCCAAGAACCCAAGGGTCCCCATGTGGATTATCCAATGTGTGGTCCTTTGAGGCCCTGAGCACAGGCCTGTGACAAGGACAAAGGAGATGACCTAGAGTAGAGGGTCCTCCAATAGTCCTTGGAAGTAGGCATCTTTTTCTGGGTTGCTGAAGAGCGGTGTTGAGCTGGTATGCAAATTCCCTTCTGCCCATCACGTCTCTGGCTTCCGTGGGGACGGCCTGCTGACATGCTTTAGAAAACCCCCCTTGGGAATGGTTCTCTGACCGAGGGCTCCAGCAGTTCCAAAGAAATCAGCCAAGGCTGGATTTTAATAGGAGAAGGTAAAGATTACCCTATTTCATAAAATAGTGGGGGAAAGCACATACTCAATGGATTTTGAGTGTGGTATCTGTTATTTTTGCAGCTTCTATTTTCCAGATGAGCAGTTTAGAAATATGTGATATAAAGTACATCCTGTATGTTTGCTGAGAATTATATTAAAAGCACTATTTTAATTCTTCCTCTGTCTCTTGCTGTATCTCTGCAATCTTCCTTTCTTTTGCCTTTGGGTAAAACAATCCCAACAGGAATGTGTTTCTGGCGTGTGTGCTCTATATTAATGGGGTTAAAAAGAGCAGAACAGACCAGAATCAAGATGGACCTGAGTTCAAATCCTCACTCCGATACTTGAACCTGGGTGATACTGATCCTGTGATATGACTTTTGAATCTATTTCACCATCTGGAAAATGAAAATATTAACACTGCTGTATACAACTGTGAAAAGCTCGAAATGAGATTGTGTGTGAAGCTTTGTGTCATAGTGCCTTGCACAGAAGCACTCACTGTTTGTTGCTTCCTCAACTTCTGGCTGGAATTAGATGTTCTGGTGTACGGATGCTGTTCCTGTTGCCACATTTCATTTCCTGCATTGGCTCCATCGAGTTCATTTGCGACTTTCCCACTGTCTGAAGCCCTGAGGAGCATGAATCGCTTCTTCTCAGAATATTCCTGTTGCCTGTTATAGTGCACAAAGCTCGGTGGATGCTCAGCCTATAATGAATGAGGAACAACCAGCCTCACACACAGCTGCCTGCCAGGCTTTGACTTTAGACCCACTTCTCGGAAATAACTGTAGCATTTCCATCCCTTTCTCTGAGCCCACAGATTCATCACCCACAAGTCTTACCATGGACACAGCTCCAGCAGCCTTCCCAAACCTCTTCCTGATTGGCTGGCTTCACCTCTGCATCCTCATTAGTTCACTGGCTGGACTCTTAACTCCTAGAGACAGGTTGATGGCTGCAACTGACACACAACTTGGGCACTTTGCTGCATTATTCCACAACCAGACTCAGGCTCCAGGGACAGATGCTACCGGAGTCCTGGTATGGGCAAAGAACATAGCATGTGCCACTCCTTTCCTGGGGAGAGGCCTGGGAGCTGACCCACTTTATTAATACTCCCTTCCAGCCTGGATTGTACCCTGTACAGCCTGGCCCTTTTCAGTTGAACTCACCTGAACTCAAAGCTTGCTGAGCCAGTATTCTTGGAAGACCATATCCACCTTAGCCCTGCATGTGTTTGACCATCATTAAGTCCTGTTTACCAGCCTGTTAGGTCTTTGCAATCTCCTTCTTAGCCTGGCCCCATTATTTATTCTTTAGTTTTTGAAAACATGAGTTATTTCCTCTGACATGAAAATCCCAAGAAAATGCAATTTCAATATTACCTGTCCTGATTTGAAAATATCTGAAGCAGCTGAAAGAGTGGCTGGTGATTCCTCCTGGGAGCTGGGCTTCATCTGCATGGAAAATCTCAATGGAGGTAGAAGGGAGAAGAGAAGGCCATTGCTTAAGGCACCAGTACACTCAGTCCCAAGTTTCACACTTGTTTTTATTTACTGTTCAATTTATAGAAAACTTGCCCTCCTTTCATTTAGTCTCAATCTGTTACAGACATACTTCTTACCTGGAGGTCAGAGGTTCATCCTTCAATAGTTAATAGCCCATATGAGATCTGGTCACATAGATGTTCAACTCAGAAAGAATAGATGGCTTAGATTAGATGTCAAATGCCATCTCTTCCCAATGCCCTACCAGATACCAACATCTTAAACCAAAGACACACTCTCTCCATCTTTATCCATATCTGAAAATCCAACCTAACCTTTTCACCAGTCTTCACAAAAGGGTCAGTCATGTATTGAAATATTTGTTCAATCAGATTAAAAGTAGGCTCTTTCTATGGCCTCCAGTGGGGATCAGCACTATTTATACATCTGTTTCTCAGTAAGTTTTTTGCTTAAGGAATTGCTTCTATAACTACTTCTGCAACACAAAGAGAACTTTCTACAGCTAATGCACAAGGCTGAGACTGGTTTGTTTTCCAAAAAGGCTATAAAAAGTGTCTTAATCCAGGCAGCCCCAGTATTTAGAGGTTAAGACAGGAGAATTGCAGGTTTCAGGTCAGCCTCAGCAACTTAGGAGATGCTGTTTCAAAATTAAAACAGGAATGGGGATATAGCTCAGAGGTAAAATGCCTCTGGGTGGAATCCCTTCTACCAAAAAGAAAAAAGGAAAAGAAAGAAAGCATCTTAACCTTCCTGGGTTCTAATCTTTCATCTATGAAATATATGAACATGTACTTATGGGATCCCCAAAGGAAGTCATTAGAGATCTTCTAGAGCCTCACTTCTGTGTTTCAAGAAAATTAAGAGAAAAAATAAGAAAGCAACCTGGAACACAAAGCAAGTGACAAGTTCATTAATTCCTTTGACCAGCAAGATAGAAAACAGCTCCAGGGATTTCAACTAGGTAGGCAGAAGTCCCTGGTCTGCTCTAGGGAGGAAATCCAAAGTATTTTCCAATGAGGCTCATCTACACTACACGCTCTGAACTTCATCACTGAGCACAGATGCAGCCCAAAGGTCTTTCCAGGGAAGTGGAGGTGGAACACCTTTTCGCAGATCTTCTACCGCCTCACCTAGCAGCCAGCTCCTTTCTTACCTTGCCCCCCCCCATCCTACCCTTCAAGTTCTTATTGAGCCAACTTTGTTTTCACAGTAGAAATCAGTGCTCAAAGCCAGGTGTGGTGGCACTTGCCTGTAATACTAGTACGTGGGAGGCTGAGGCAGGAGGATCACAGGTTCAAGGACAATCTCAGCAAGTAGTGAAACCCTGTTTTAAAAATAAGATCAGGTTGGGAGTGTGGCTCAGAGGTAGAATGCCTCTTGGTTCAATCTCCTGTAACACACACACACACACACACACACACACACACACACACACACACACACACAGTGTTCAAAATAGGTTAAAGAGAAAAACAGTCTTTCCTCCCCCACCCAAAAAAAGTCAGCTCTTTCTGCTGTTCCTAAAGTCATCATTATCTAGCTCATCAAGTTTTATGCAAATGATAGACATTACAATGAAAGGCTAGGCTGCAAAAGAAGATATTCATTGGGTGTTGGATTCAGGAGATTAGATGTAAGAATTCTGTGCCTGAGAATGTGACTTTTGAAGGATCATACCATTGCCAGGCATTTTCTCAGATGGTATCAGATCTTGGGGAAAACAACGCTCAGGCATCAACCAGGAAGGAGCGGTATAGAATGAGGAGCAACCTGGAGTGAGGGAGGGACTTCGTGAGTATTTAGAGACCCCACACTCTGGCTTGGCCCCACTCTACTTCATGGTGTCCTTTGCTTCCTGGGAATATACACTGTAAGGAGATGGTTAATTCCATTTTATATTTAATATTTCCTCGTATTTAAGGTTTAAGGATTTGTTAACTCTGTAAAGTTCCCTGCACATAGTAGGCACTTAGCAGTAGGAATGTTGGATGGCTTAGTGGAAAGAGCAGGTAACAGGTTTGCCTCCTGGCTCAGCCGCTTTCTAGTCAAGCCAGGTCAGCAAGTCAACTTTATGTTAGAACTTCAGCCTTCATTTGGTTGTAAAATGCAAAGGTTCCAGCCTGCCTGGCAGAGAAGCCATGAGAGTTCCATGTCTGTACCTACAGCCCAGTGCTGGTCCCCAGTGGGGTTAATGAAATAACGTTTCATTGGGTAGTCTCATCTTTGGCCATATACATATAAAACAGCTTTGGTTCCTCAATATTTGCTACCTCTGCACTCTCTGAAAATCCTCTCCCAGGACCTGCTTCCTTAATAACAGCCTCACTTTAATTTTTCAGTCATCTTTACTTATTAAACAGCTTTGCCTCACTTATAAAGGTCCAGTCCTAATCATTGGGGAATTTCAGCCTCATTTTCCACTCACCCCCTACAAGGGCAGGCTGGGCCTGTGGCTCTGGGGGCCTGGAGTGGAACGTAAATGAGGTTTGATCTCTATTTCCTCCTCATCCCTATCCAAATTCAGCTCCAGAGGGAGGTATGGTACCCAAAGAGAGGGGCAAGGTTTGCTCACCAGACTGCCTATGGTTAAGCCCTATGCCATCATTGGCCATTGCAACTGATCTAGCCTCTTCTAGAAAGTACTGGCATGGAGGTAGTCAGGCCCTGCTTGGTCTAGGCAAAGAAGGAGCTTATCTCAAGGAGCTCATTTTTGCTCTGGGGCTCCCTGTGAAGAGGCAGCCCCAACTTCTGCAGACTCTCAATTGCCAGCCATGGGCTTTGTCTCCCGCAGTGAGAACCAGCCCCCTGTACTGGATCTGTCCCCGAGAAAACCATAGCCACAGCCCTACCTTCCCTGCTTGCTGGGACTTGGGCAAGAAGTCTGAACAGGATCATTTCCACCCTGTGCGAAGATAGCTTCCAAGGTTGTCTTTGCCAGTCTCCTCCACAGTCCCGTTTCTGCAGGGGCCTCCCACACCTCTCTCTCCCCACCCTGCTCTGACAGTGACGGGACAAGTCAGCAAAGTTGAAAGCTGGAGGACCTGCAGCTTGTGTGCACAACCCAAAACTCTTTAAAAAAAAATGACCTCAGGGATTCCTTCCCTCAGCTGTGGGGAGGAAAGCCAGAAGGTGCTTTTCTTGGTGAACATAGTTCACCCTCATCAAAAGGTAGTGACTTCTCATTCTCTCCTCCAGCCCTGTGTGTATGGTGGAGGGGGTTGAGGAGGGAGTTAATAGGGCCAGTATTTTTGGAAAGAGAAATACTCAAAAGGTCTCCCCATCATGCCACACCATATTATACTAATATCACCAAGAGAGGAAGGTCGGTCAACAGGTGACATCGAGGAGAGATGCTGCCCCCCGAAGGGAATCACCCTGATTTCTTTCACAAACAGCCACTTTGTGCCTGAACACTCAGCTACCTTCTGTAACCTGAGGATAGTTAACACTGCATAGGTTTTATATTTCATCAAAGAATATTGATCCAGCGCCTGTGCCCTCTAAGGCCCTCTTGAATGACACAAGACCCTGTACCAAACACACTTATGATGTAGATTGAGAAGAAATAGGCCTCCATGTTATAAAGACCCCATAAACGCTGTGTCCATTTAAGTTCTGTTAAGGGGTAGAGAATGATGGCAACACAGAGAATAGAAGCTCCCTAAGACCTGGAGTGGCCAATCAGAGTGCTCTCTCAGAGGTCGGGTGCACAGAGGATTCCAAGGGCAACATTTTAGGCTCCAGGTATGATGTTCTGCCCCTCCTATAGGAGCAGGTGTCTGAAAGGAGGCAGGGTAGTGGCCACAGAAGATGTCCTAGGATAAAGACAACCGTACACCAAGCACTGGAATAAAGTCTTCCCAAGGCCCACATTTCCTCATTGCAAGCATCCTGTGAAATAAGCATCACTTCATATGGAAAGATATATGATCCATGCATACCCACGTTCATAGAAGCACAATTCACAATAGTCAAATTACAGAAACTGCCCAGGTACCCATCAGCAGATGAATGGATTATGAAATTGTGGGGTATACACACTATGGTTTACTCATCTATAAAAAACAAAACTATGTCATTTGCAGGAAAAATGATGGAATTTGAGATTATGCTAAGTTAGATGAGCCAGGCAGAGAAAGTGAAGAGTCACACACTTTCTCTCAAATGTGAAAGCTAGAGGGAAAAAATGGGGCACAAGCGAGACTCCACATAAAGAAGAAACCCCAGTTGGGGGTCTAGGGGAAAATGGAGGAGGGAGACTCAATGAAGCAAACACTTCAAATGACTATGTAAATATAGGAAATTATCAATGCCAATCCCAATATATGTATGGAAAAGGGGAGGGAATGGAGTGGGATCCTGCGGAAAGCTCACCAAGTACTCTGTGCTCGTACGCCCCTTATATGCACTGAACTTCATCATGATATATGATTACAATACACCAGTAAAAGCATATTAAAACATTAAAATGATAAAAATGCATTGAAAATTAAAAAGGAGAATCACTTCATGTTGGCCTGAGCTAAAATCCCAGATCCTCTATTTGTTATCCACATGGCCATGGTAGCACTAACCTCATCAATGAAGTCAAGGTCATGGTGTGTGCTCTGTAGGAAGATAGAGAGGAATCCCTGGGAATATGTATATAGAGCACCTAATACTATGCAAGGCACCTAGAAAATACCCAAGATATGAAATAGCTCTTCCACTTGGGTACATAGGAATCACAGTTTCCCATATTTCCAGATCATCTGACAGAGTTAAATTTTAACGGAGCTCCCTTGCATGGGTAAATAATTACAACAGCAATTATCTCCCCGAGGACAATTATTTGCCATCACCATTTGCACCCACTGAAATGACATGCAGAAGCCACAGAGTCACCCATCGGCAGATAAACGTAATTAAATTGGAAGAATGACATCCAATGGCTGATTGGATTAATAAAAGAAATTTATTCCCCAGAGGTATTTCAGAAATGCTTCTCCAAGCAGGATTTTTTTTAAAAGCTTGTACTCTGAATTCCGATTATGCATTAATTCTTTTTCCCCAATCAGCATGCATCCAATCCTTATAAACACCATGCACTTCTAAAAAGCTATGACTATGATGGTTTTATAAACCACACACACAGTCATAACTCTTGATTTTTTTATAAATAGATATAGAAAAGAAACAGGATTTTGTGCTAAAAACAATTCAGCAAATATTTTATACTGATAATGTGTTTTCTGATTTGAGAATCTTATTTTAAGCAGTATGAAAGATGCTTTGATAGATATATAGGGTCTGTTCAACAAATTTTCCACCCTTACACTAAGAATAATCATATGCAGATTTGGCTCAAGGAAGCTTTAAAATTGATTATACAACTCTTAATTTCTCATGAATTCAAGACAAAGTAATGATTAGAGGGGTCCAAGTTTAAGACGCCTGAGTAATAAAGAATTTTTATTTTGCCATCACTTTAATTGTTCTTATAGTTATGAATATGGGTCTAAGGCTTCACTTCTGAACCTGTGTCTATGTTTATCACTCTAAAAACCTCAAGGTAATTAGTGTTTGTTACATGAACTGTCATGCATCTCTCCATTGATGAGTTTTGGTGGCCCTTCTACATCGCTGTACTACTTTGTAGGTGCTCAAAATACCTCTGTGAGGTAGAGATAAGAAAGCCATAAAACTATTTTACCATGAGAAAAAATCCTGGAAAAGTAACGTGTCCCTCTCCACACCACAGTCCCTCTTATTTTGCACCTATCACGAGGATAAAAAAGAAAGCCATGTATCCCAAGATGGCTGCCAGGGAGGAGCCTCAAGCTGCTACTGGCCTGAAAGAGCAAGCATTTCAAATCACTTCCACATTTTCACACATGAAAAAGAAATTTTCACCCAAAGCTGTTGCAGAAGTAAAATGGGCACATTTAATGCCCAGTGTGTACTTGACATGCCTTTAGAGTCTAGGCCATGGTTAGCTTTGAGAATTTCAAGCTCTACTGAAATGTGGTCTTAGAAGAAACCACAATAGACTAAAGATGGAATATGGCTAGACTGCTACCATCTTCAACTCTTTGGAAGACCATTTAATTATCTTTCTAAACATTTGCCTGAAACTTCATCAGAACAAGTCTTATCTTTTTTTTTAAATATAAGGTTTTTCTAGAGGTTAGTATAACCAGATCTTGGCCATTAGACCATTGGTAGATGGGTACATCAATTAGTAATGTGGCAAATCAGTGTTCCCCACTTCTCTACCTATATAGGCTCAGATTCATGGGCATGTCCTTATTATTTGCACAAATCCACACCCCTTTCTTTTTAGGCCATAGTGGGTATAGATTTATGGAGATATGTCTATACCCACTATACATTTATATTGGTGAATTTCCTACCTACTTATCTTTCAAGATTCTAAACAAAATGCAAACTCACAGCCATACTTAGCCCAGTTCATTTACAAAGGGTTTTATGATTTCATACTTAAAAAATCACAATAATGATGATTCATGATAGCATATATAACCTCTAAAATGCCTCCTAATAAACCTAACATAAATATGCATCATATTTTAAAATTAAAAAACTCTTCTGAAAGACAAAAGTGATAACTTGAAAACCAGACTATTACCATATTCCTAGATCAGATGGATAAACACTCGTAAAACGTAATAGCAATACACTCCCCCAAAACCCTCAACAGAAATTTCTATTGAAATTCACAAACAGAATTCGAAGTTTATATATAATTGCTCAAACATAGCCATGGTGATTCTGAAACTCAAAAATGATAATGAGGAGTAGCCTTCTCGAAAATCAACATGGTAGATGGGCATGGTGGCGCACGCTTGTAATCCCAGCGCTTGGGAGGCAGAGACAGGAGGATCGCGCAGGTTTTAAGCCAGCCTCGCTAGCTTAAGAGACCCTGTTTCCAAATAAAATATAAAAAATAGGTCTGGGAGTGTAACCCAGAGGTAGAAGGGTTTCCAGGAAACCCAGTACTACCAAAAATAAATTAAATAAATAAATAAATAAATAAATAAATAAATAAATAACATGTTAATAGGGCTTTAGTACTTAAAAATGTGTGGCATCCACCAGGATGAGACAAAGGCTCAGGATAGCATTGATAAACTGACATTTACCTATGTGGAACATAGAATATATTAAAGGGAAGCATTTCAAATTATTGGGAAAATATTGGACGATTCAACTATGGTTTAGGAAGACAAATTGAAAACAAATTTGACTCATTTCTGCTTACCAGTGAAAGCTATATATCCAATATGGTTTACATAGATAAAAATGTTTGAAAACCTTTAGGTTTAGAAAGGCAGGAAAATACATTCATGATTTGGGAATTTTCTAAAAAGACTCAAAATACAAAATTATGTTAATAAAAGTACAAGTAGATTTGACTATTTTGAAGTTAAAATTTCTGTAATATAAGTAGATTTATTTCAAAGTTAAAATTATCTGTGTAATCCAAAATAACATACATAAAATCAGAGAATATTTGAAGCCTCAATAGTTACTGTCAGAATATTTGGAGAAAACAACTCGAGGGGCTACTATTCCTTTGTCACCTCTGAAAACCTCGTGAGAATCTTGGGAAATATGAGTGAGAAGTTCACAAAAGAGGAGCTATAGATGTCCTCTAAGTACTCAGACTCTCCTATAATCAAATAAATACAAATGTAGAAGAAAAATAAACACCACTTTTTATCCATTTTTTCATCTAAAATTTTGACCAAATGTTTCAATTGATAGTATCTTCTGCCAGGATACACAGCAAATGCTAGAGTATAAATTGGTACAGTCATTTCAGGAGAAAATAAGGCACCATTAAGCTGTAAAATGATCATGGAGTATTTCTCAACACCTACCTAAAGGGGTGGGTGAAGAGTAGGGGTACCATGGCATAATGGGATTTGGGTTTTCAGGGATCCTGGGTGGTCAGGGGTTGACTTTCTGGCCAACTTCAAATTCTCGTGGCCTACATGGCTAGTCACAGCTTCATTTCCATTACCTGACATCCTAGTGACAGCTCCTCAAATCTCCTAGTTTATAATTCCACCCATTCAACATCCAGTAGAAATGTTCTACCTAACATCCCTGTTAGAGTCCTCAACTCCCCTAGTTTAAATTTTCTCTGTTCTTCAACACCCAGTGCAAGTATAGCAAGCCTCCTTATCCTTAGTGGGATACATTCCAAGATCCCTAATGGATGCCTTAAAACTGCAAATAAGACTTAACATTACATATACTGTTTTTCCCCATACATACACATTTATGATAAACTTTCACATTTTTCACTTAAAGCGCTTTACAGTTTTTGTCATAGTTGAATTGCCTGCATCACTATTCTCGAGCTTTAGGACCATGATTAAATAAAATATGGGTTGAAGCAGTGCAATACTGTGATAGTCAATCTCACAGTCAAGATGGCTATTAAGTGATTAACATGCAGGTAGCATATACAAGGTGAATACTTTGGGAGAAGGGCCAATTCACCTCCAATGCAGATGCTGCATGATTTCATCTCATTCTTCAGAACAGTGTACAATTTAAAACTTATGAGTTATTTACTTCTACAGTTCTCCACTTAATGTTCTCAAACTGTAATTGAAGGTAACTGAAACCACAGAGAGTGAAAGGCAGATACCGGGAGACTTCTGTATTGTAGAGAACCATGGTATTCTCTAGGATTAGCTGGTTAAACCTGACTTTTGCCAATGGTTCAATACCTCATTCACATAATAGTTCCCATGTGATATCTGGCCCATCCCAGTCATCCTCAGGATGGTTCTATTTATCAAACTTTCCTCTGGGGCTCCAGAGGCAGAATATAGGCTGGGAGAGTCATAATGGAACAATAAAATCAGCAGTGAGACAGTGGTGAGTCCACTGATCCTCTCTAACCCGCTCTTGCCCTTTTGCCAGGAGTGATGGTTTCCTACTGGATCTCATAATCCTTTGTTCTGGATCTCATAATCCTTTGTTCTCACAGAACTTATACTTTGTTTTAATCATCTTTGGATCCAAACATTTCATGTTTTGAAATTTCTTTACCAATATCTGTACTTTAATTCTTTAACCAGATAGCACTTAACAGAGCATATTAAATATTTTAAGTGCATTAAACAGATTCCTGTCCAATAGCTTAAAAAAGCATATATAACACGGTCATGGGGAAATTCTGATGTCTAGAGCCATTCTAGCCATTATATATTTTCTACGATTGTCTGGATTTCCGCTAAGATCATATGAGGAGGTATAGAGCACATCTTGTTATTGTCCCTCTCCCTTTAGCCTATTTCAAATAAGCGACGCCAGACTTATAACGTTTTACGTAGAGACAGGATTTTAGAGTTCCCCAGATATTTCTACACTCAACTATGAACTTTCTTGATATGTCAACACCCAGAAAAATAAAGAGTTCCATGGGTTAAGAGGCTTACCCAAAGTCACTTGATTACTAAGCTGTGGAGCTGACACCAAAAACTTGGTAGAAATCGGGCAATGAGTCAATTCCTCATCCTAAGTACAGGCAGACATAGAATAGGACCAAAACTCAATGTATACTGGTATCTACCAAGATCTCATTCTCAGGCAGATTGGATTGTATGGGTACAGAAGTCACATAAGATTTCACAGCCCCCAGGGATGCTAAATACCGTATCACTTCTCAGTCCATTCTTCCAGGTAACAACTGATTTGCCCCTGTGTCTAGAGGTAAACTCACATATCAGGTAAGACCATGACAGGCAAGGTCTTAAAGACCTTTAGGGTTGTAAATCTTCTCTGAGCACTGGAATGGGAAATGCAAGCTCCTCAGAAGACTGAAACATCTGACATAGGCATCATCTGGCTGGCTGAGAGTCCAACATCACTTCTTCTCATTAGTTCTGGGATCTCCTAAACTGAAGGTTGAGATCAATTACTTGTTGCAGCATGAGTCCTCCTACCTCTTGGTTCAGTTCCTGACTATCCCTATCCAAGGTCGACTTTCTCCAAGGACACTGTGAATATAGCCTGGATTATTTATGCATCTCCTCTGAATTTGTCCAGCACAAACTGCAAAATGGCCACTCTTTAGGAAGAGCCACATTGTAGTATTTTTTCCCATGACTCTACTTAGACCCATTCACCAGGATCAGTTACCTCACATTGAGCATTCAGAGCCTGGGAAGCCATGCTCCTCCTCCTTTAGAGCTCCTGATCAGTCAACAACTTAGATGAGGTGGATTTGAGCTACAGTAGTACCCTAACCTTACTATGCTTTCATGTCTTCTGGGAAGAGGTTTAGAATTCCATCCTCAAAAGTCCTTCCTCAAGGCAGGCTCCAAAGATTGCTCCTGGGGCTCATCAAACCATGGCCCTACGTGAAAAAAAAAGAAACCCACAAAACCCTCTAGCACCCCCCAAAGGAAACCAGGTGCAACCTGAAGTATGAAGCAATGTTCACAAATTAAGCAGGATGACGTCTCATTATGCTAGATGTCAAAATCCAGTGACCTGTGATGCGGGAGCCATTGCTCTTCTTCAGCCTTCTTATTACTCTGCCCTGAAAATGCAGATTATCCCAGAGGCAGCTGGTAAGTAAAAAATAGCAGCTATTTTTGAGCGGTGCTCCATTACATGTCAATTATTGTCCTAGGTGTTTTACATTTTCCCCCAACAATTTTATAAGGTACGTACAACTTTTGTCATTTTTTCAGAAAAGGAAAAGCATAGCTCCAAGTTCCTCTTAAGAGTGGGTGGAGCTGAAGTTCAAGTCCTGAATTTTGTCTTGACTAGAGGGTACCAGGCTTTCCTTACCGCTGTGACTTCTGTCTCCACTAGAGGATGCTGGCCTCTCTATTTCTGGTATGTGTGGTCCTGACCCTCAGCTCTTTTTTGTTTGTTTGGTTTTAAATAGAGTCTTGCTAGGTTCCTGAGAGTCTCGCTATTTGCAGAGGTTATCTACAAACCTGCCATCTTCCTGTCTCAGCCTTCCAAGTACTGGGAGGATTACAGGCATGCACTACCATCCCTGACTTGACCTCTCCTTTTCTAGACTGAGAAGAATGACAGTTTATGATGGGAATAACAGGCTCTGGGGACAGATCAAACTATTTAGGTTCTTCATGGAGATCTTGATTGCAGTATGGCTGAGACAATTAGGCCCGGGTAGGGAATAGTTGTCGATTCGTATCATCCAAAGGCAACATGTCACTCACTTTCTGTGGGTTCCTGGAGACTGGATGTCTTGTTAGTCCCAGGATGCCCATGTGATGAAGCGTTTCGAACTTTTAGAGACCGACTTCTGGGGTGGCAGCTGGAGAGGCAGGCACATCCCCTGATGGGCTGCCTACCCAGAGGGTTCGCAACACTGTCTCATTTATTCCCTATCTCTAATAATTTTTAAAAAGTGTGGTAGTGGTAGAGAGTAACATAGAAACTAGGGAGTATCAACAAAACACCATTCACTGAGTATGGCCGTATCCAGAAAAATGTCAGCTCAGCGATGGTGACAATCTTCCAGAATCAACTTGTCTCAGAATCATGCTGTGGGTATCCCCAGGGAGGGGGACGTGATCGTTGTCTCAGCAGAGGAAGTGACAAAGGCCACACACAGACGCGAAGGACTTCCAGTGATGGTGAACATCGCTATGCTGCTTTCTTCAAAATGGTAGCCATGGGCCACCTGTGAACTTTGGAGCACCTGAAATGTGGCTAGGGCGATTAAGGACAGGAACTTTAATTAGATTTTAATTCACATATTTAAATGGCTGCTTGTGTACTGATGACTATACTGGACAGCACAGTCCTAGAGAATGTCACCCCATACCTCACTTGAAGAGGAAAGAGGTTAGTTGGTGTGGCATTCTCCTCCTGCACTAGGTCAAGGGCTGAAAAATATCCTTGAGCAAGAAGTGCTCTTGATCCCTCAAGAAACTGTAGCCATATCTCATGTCTTCTTCTATGCCAATCTCAATATCATGTACAGGGAAGGGGAGGAGTGAGTGGGAGCCGGGTTCACCTAGTGCTGGGTACATGTGTGCTGCTATCACTCAGAACTTTGTTATGATGTGAGATTACAACACACCAATAAAAGTATATTAAGAAATTTAAAAATCCGCTTCAAGATTTAGGGACCAGAATAAGGTCACCGCTGCATCCTGTGTCCCCATCACGGGCTCCATCTCACTTATTTCCGCTCTCTCTTTTGGGGGTCATAAGTATTTTATCTGCTATCATTGCTGGTGGCTCTCAGAAATTTATGAAGCTGCTTCAGAGATTTTTCTGCCTAAAGTCAAGCAGCCATTTCTAATCTCTCCTCCCCAATCCCTCATACTAGGTAAAATCTACAAAGCTTACCAGCTCCGCAAGCTTCAACTGAGTAGTAAGACACAGTTAACATACATTCTTGGATTGTCTCCTGATCCTACCTGGGGCATCCATCATTAAGTCACTGTACCCTGGGAGGACCAGCAGGGCACAGGGCACCTTCTCAGGATGTACATCAGAGTTTAACTCCTTCTGCATCCTGCCATCAGATTCTCTTTCCTTCTGGGTCTCCGAGTACTCCAATCTAATGAGGGTTTGGGGAAGAAGAGGACTTCTCTAATTTTCTGGCCAATCACCATCCCTCAAGGCTGAGGTTCTTAATACTCAGACTCAAAGGCTTTTAAATGACTCTGCTTTTCTGATCTACCAACCATTTACTGAGGCAATAGATGCTTCACAGGCTAAACAGGGAAAGACTAGAAGATAAAGGAGGGTATAACTAAATGAGAATGTATTGGTTAATAGTACAGAATATTTTTATACCACTGAAGTCATAGAAATTGGGACCCAAAGCTCAGAAGGAATCTGGCAGCAAGATTCAGAAAACCTCCTTCCTCTATTCCAAGCATCAGACACTTCTCTCTTTCTCAAAAAAGAAAAAAAAAATCAGCAATAAGAGTCCCATTCTTCATTTCCCCACGCCAAGAGCCTGGCCTTGAGTTTGCTCCGATTTGCAGGCTGGAGCCTGGCCATGTCATTTTCCTCGAGGACCTACCCAGGGTTGTGGGCAGCTGGTCCTCACTGTGATCCAAAGTCAGTGAGGAAGTGGCAGAGTCAGTCGCCAACCACTGATCTCCAATTCCCTCCGCCCTGTTTTCCTCCTGACTGCCATCTCCCCAGGATCAAAGCTGTGCACGTACGAGTTAGGGAATTCGATCAACAGTGAGAGATCCCTCCTTTCCATGTCAGGGCAAAGTAAGCCTTCTCAGGCCTCCAAGGGCACTTCTGATTCTAAAGGCATGTCCTGTAGAAGTTGAAAGGTGCCTCCATGGCCAGAGACCAAATGAACCCAAGAGGGAGCACCACATTCTACATCTTCTCTCAGAAAAAGAACAGTCAGTATTCCCTGTATGGGAGTCATGTGGGTTAAAACCAGGAGAAAAGATAGATTCCAATATGCCTAGGAACAGAGTCAAGCATTATAACCTTGGGGAAATATCTTTCATCCCTCTCTTATGAAGAGAAAATCATAATGAAATCAGCAGGACAGAAAAAAAATTCAACAACCATTTTCTCATCATGCTTGAAATGATGCCTCCAACAGGGAGGCTGGGGTTAAAAGCACAGTTAACTACAACACAAAGAACAAGGGTGGCCAGCCATTTAAAGTGGACAGATGGGACAAAGTTTTCATCAGTACACCTGATCTCATGGAAAGTTACAATTGAGTCAACGATTTCAACACGTATCACTCCTTCATGGTACGACCATCATGTTTTCACGTCTGCAAATAAAATTGGCTCTGTGTAAGATCTGAGAACTCCTTAGCACAGATTCTTCCTTCTTCATTTCTTACTGGATGAAAAGGTGTCTGGGATGATCACTGGGATTCAAGGATGGCGCCACATTGTCAAGGAGGCGTAGGGCAGTCAGTGCCTAGAGGAGCCCACTCAATATAAGACTAAATTAGTGTGAGCCACACTCAGTATAAGACTAAACTAGTGCATGAAGCTTATCAGCTCACTAGTAGGAAAAAAAGAACAAGGTGTGTGGTGGAGTCTTCTCTGTTGTCCTAAACTTCAAACTCTTCTTGTATTTTTTTTTTCCTTATTTATGCTATCATCCTGGGAAGTAGCATGCCATGAGATGGAACAATGTTTTGTAAAAATGAGTGAATTTGTCTATTTATTCTATTTACTTCTCTATGTTGGCCCTTTCTCTTCCTAGTCAGGGAGGCCATTTTGTGTGCCTGGCTTTAGGTGATGGATGGGATGATGGAGAGAGAAGAGCCCTTGTTGAATCCAAGGATTTGGGCAGCAGAATCGCTGGAGATTGAGAGGTGGGGACTGAGTCATAAAAGTTGTCACCTTCAACTCAGAGCCATCCACCAACTGGATAAATGCTCCCCAGGCTGGGAGAAGTGGTGATCAGAAAAGCCACAGTAAAAGACAGAGTGGCCATGGAGGGACAGCGTCACACAGAAGTGACTGTGCCCTGTCACTGGGCTGAGCCTGAACAGATAGAAAAATCCCACATTTGTTTCTGGGATGTGAGAGCAAGCTGACCTTCATCACATGTGCAGAATTACTTTGCATATGAGAGTGGCATAAAGGCAAACCATCCCCAGAGAACTGGCTACAAGCTGTATCATACCATGGTGTCCTGATGATGGATAGAGAGAGCTGATTGATAAATTTCTAGAGTTCTAGAAACTAATTGTTTTCTCATTTCTAGCTTGAAATTGGCCATGATTGGAGCATTTACACCCTGGGAACTGGCAAATGCTACAAATCAGGACTTCTTGCTCATGGCCCTTTCAGCTTTTACGCCCCAGAGCTGGTTGTGGAACATTTATCAGCACACCACCGGCGGTAGAAGAAGCCTTAGATGTTGTCAGAGAAGGGTACCTGTACTCTCAAAGAATGGCTGAGCTGGAAATGAGAGAGCTTCAGATGAAGCCCCTACCCCAGGCAGGAGGCTGGCAGCTGCCTGGATAGAGAACAGAGACCCTCACAGGAGGAGGGCAGCTCGGCAGACTCTCAATGACACTGAGGACCAGTTCAGCCCTTGAAATAGTGTTATTTTTAGATGATTCCTTCAAAACATACACTTAAACCTGGAAAAAGGGCAAGAGATTCCAAATTGCTGTGAAAACATTTCTGCCACCATGCAGAATAGGGACTTGAAGTACAAATTAACTAGAAAGGAACTTTATGTAACTGGCATGCCTGAATGGGTAGAATAAAATTGATATCATCTTTTTTTTTTTTTTTTTGGTGGTACTGGGGTTCCTGGAAACTCTTCTACCTCTGGGATACACTCCCAGACCATTTTATATATATTTTTTTTATTTGGAAACAGGGTCTCTTAAGTCAGCCAGGCTGGCTACGAACCTCCGTGATCCTCCTGTCTCTGCCTCCCAAACACGGGGATTACAAGCGTGCGCCACCACGCCCGGCACACATCATCTCTTTGACAGACGAGACAGAGGAGAACAGGAGGCCTGGCCTCGCCCTAAAGTCTCAGTGTCTAGCCTGCTCTCTGATCTGTAATATTTTTACCACATTGTGGGAACGAAAGGCTGGGGACAGAGCCCCATGTGTGGCAAAGTGACACCCGGTGCCGATTGCAGGGAAGCAGATAATTCAGGTGTAGCTAGAAAGAAGTAAGAATTCCTCTTCATCCCAACCCAGATCAAGACAACTCCCAAAGCCCTTAGCTCAGGAAGGGACGGAAAACATCCAACAGAGGGATGAAAAGGCTTCCTTTGAGCGAGTCAGACTTTGCTCAATAATTTAAGAGATGAGTTTGGGTTGGGAAGGAGAGAGACTGTTGCCTCATGACTGGAGTGGGAGGACGGGCATGCTCTGTGGGAGCCAAACACTGGGCCATGGGGAGATGATCGTTGTGGAGCCTGAGAGGGGCTGAGGTCAGTCCTCAGTGAACCTTGAAAGATGGCAGATAAACATTAGGTTAAAATGACAGCAGCATCCTCAATAATGCTCCAGGGGGGAGAACTCACTGGCAGGGCCGGAGCTAAAGAAGCGTCCATCATTCGGGACAACACATTACTTACTGTCCCAGAGAGTATTCCTCCCAAGAGTGAGAACAGTGCTCCGCCCAGTGCAAAGGAGTCAGCAGAGCCCAGGCACCCACTGGTAGACGCTTCTAGGAGTAAATGTAACTGATCTTTTTAGCAACTTCATCCTTTCCTGGCACAGGGCAGAAACCCTGGGCTGGGATTTGATGGGGATGCTCATTCAGGCCCACCCAGAGGCAGCCTTACTGTGGTTTTGATACAGAATGTCCCTTGAAGGAACGCATCCATTGATACTCCGAGCTGGATATAATCAAATCATGAGAGCTGTAACCTCATCAGTGGGTGCATCCATTGTAATGGACTTAAGTGGTAACTTAGGTGATGGGCGTGTGGCTGGAGGAGGTGGGGGTCTGGAGGTGTGGCCTTGGGAATTATGTATATGTCATTAAACCCCCTACACTTTTTCTTCTGACCTCCATGATATGAGTGCAGAGCTCTTCCTCTCTCTTCTGTTCCCTCCCTCTCCCCCCTCTACTTTTTGCCTCCATGTCCTGAGCTTCATAGATATATCCTGGCCTGATATGGATGGAACTCCTGAAATCTCCAGAACTGTGAGCAAATAAACCTTCCTCTAAGTTGCATATTCAGGATTTTTAGGCCATAACAGTGAGAATAATGGCTTGCAGTATATATCCTGTTCTTCAGCTTCTTGGCCCTGGCTGATACCCTATGAGCCCAGCCTCCCTTGCCTTGACTCAAGCCCTCAGGCCACACTGGTCATTAAACTTACATATAGAAGCCAAGACAGCACCTTTCTCCTCTGGGCCTGCTGGCATAACTGCTCATAGCATGGATCTCTCTGCTGGCATTCCCAGGGTGGAAGGTAAAATTCACTCCAGACCAGAAATGCAACACAGCTACTTGGTTCTGCTTCTTGTGCCCCAGCCAGGACTGAAGCACTCCAGGCTCATGGGACCACTGTGAGGAGGAAGGGGAGAAGCTGCTCTCACTGCACTCCCACTCCCCATCCTCATGCTAATGGTGGTGTCAAAACCCTGGTCATGGAGACCATCTTATCCTGCTTCAAGCAAAGAGAGAAAGAGAAAAAGAGGCCAATGTCACCTCTGGGATGAGATGTGACTTTCATATTAAGAATGCAGTATTTCTTTTCTCATTCTTCTCAAACTTTCCCTACCATGACAGCTCACAGAAAAGATGCTCATTAACTTTTCCCAGCTTAGCAGAACTTGAAGAAAACAACAAAATGAAGACAGAAACCACCACGTACCATGCTCTGGTACTCTAGGCCTTGTCTAAGTTTACTGTGCTCACAGTATGGCTCTGGGAAATATGGCTATCATTTGAATATGGTTTGGCCCCTCCCAAACTGAGGATAAAGTTTAATCCTCATTATGAGACATTAAGAGAACCAGATGGGCCCTTTAAGAGTTGATAGGAGCTCTGTCCTTGTGAAAGGATGGGCCATTCAAGAAACCAGTGGATTTGTAGGGTGTCTCCAGGGCCAGTCTGCTAGAAAAGCCAGTCAGGCTAGGTCTCTGGCTGCTGCCTGCCTCTCACCTGAGGTTCTGTGCTGCCTTGGGACTTGACCAACTGGAAGGCCATGAGCAGATGCAGCCCTTGGACCGGAACCATGAGTGAAAATAGGCCTCTTTTCATTGTAATATACCCTGACTGTGGTATTGCATAATTAACAGAAAGCCAACTAAAACAAGCAATTGTTCATAAAACCATTTTAGAGATAAAGGTAATGAAGCTGGGAGAGGTTAATCCACCAGCCTAAAGCCACATAGGTAATATTGGATGGAGCTGGCCCTTCATACCTCAGGTCAGACTACAAAGCCCAAGTGGTCATCAATTGGAAATTAGAAAACAGGGTGTTTATGAGGTTCAGATAAGGTGATACATAGCCACAATTTGGCTCAGAGCTGGAGCTTAGAAGTTATGATGTGATTCCTCTATTCACATAGGAATGGGTGTTTCAAAGGGAGACTCAGTTTGGCAGGCAGAAGTGACCATAATCACTTAAAATGCAAGAGGTCATCCAGTC
Source organism: Muscardinus avellanarius (assembly GCF_963383645.1). Taxonomy (NCBI): domain Eukaryota; kingdom Metazoa; phylum Chordata; class Mammalia; order Rodentia; family Gliridae; genus Muscardinus; species Muscardinus avellanarius. Next base: position 152,737,585 of record NC_137788.1, read on the forward strand.
ACCAGGACACTGGAAGTAGGTCACCCGGTTCTCAGAGCTCCTTGTCCCCACTGTGTGAACCTGGGCAGCTCAGATAGCAGCTTTGGATCCCTAGAGAGCCAGAGGATCAAAGTAAGGAACCCAGGGAACTGAGTCACTCATACAGCAAGCACCGCAGCTCAGAGGGAAGCATAACACCTCACTCACACATGCACTGACTCCCAACTGCAGGTAGAATTTGTGACTGGAAAGTTACAAATTCCCTTAAAGGCATGATTGACCTGAGAAAACATTTTTGTCATTAAGAATTTAGTAGCTACAAAGCCAAGGGCAGGTCTCTTATGCTTTGAGCTTCCGACTTTCACCTGTAACATGAAAAGGGTAGTTCTCACAGCATTGTTGTGAGGAACTACTGTTATCTTGAAAGTAAGCGGTTAGCCAGACATGGTGAACACCTGTAATCCAGTACTTGGGAGACTGAGGAGGATCACAGTTCAAGGCCAGCTTCAGCAATGTAGTGAAACCCTTAGAAATTTAGTGAGACCCTGTCTCAAAATAATAAACAAAAATAGGGCTAGGAATTTAACTCAGAAGTGGTACCACACCAAAAAAAAAAATAGTTAAACACTACCTGGTATGGTAAGCACTCAATAACAACTTCAAAATATATTATCAAAATGCTTTATCAGTAAAAGATGCTCCTCATTCTATAATGTTGGGGCACAATAACAGCTGACTATAGAGAACAGGAAATCCCAGATGTGGTAAGACAATTCCAAGGGCTACTATGCATGTCTGTTGCAGCCAGAGGACCTTCAGGGTCTGGGAGAATCCCTCAGATTCTGTTAGCTCTATGAGCTGATGAGGAGGTGTAGAAGGCCTTGAGATATGGTAAGTTTGAACCTTCTAAAGTGATTTAAGCAAGAAGGAAGTAATGTTACCTCCCCTATCAGGTAGTCCTGTGTAAGGGGGTTGCAGTCTTTGGATCTAGGACCCTGGCCCTTCCATCAAGGACATCTACCTCAATTTTTATTCATCCTTCCTTTGTCATCCTCAGACTAGCCTCTCTCCTCATGGTTCAAATACAGTGCCGCGGCTCCCAGTACCACATCCTCAGCAGAAACACCTTCCAGGAAAGGATGCAGGGAAACTGGACCTCCTACATGGCATCCTTTTTGTTTGCTCAAGGAGACTAGTCTCTTCCGATTCTTTTTACTTGCCTTGCCTGATATCTTCCCTGCTACACATGGAGTCACCCGGCTGCCTCTAAATCAAGGGGAAGAAAATATTCTAAGTGAAGTCTTCTCTGACTGAGCCCATCTTTCTTAAGCACGCAGCCCAACTTCTAGTTAACAAGAGAGAAGCGGTCCTAATTGGAAACACGCAAGTGGGTACAGACAGGGCCCTTTGAGAGAAAGGAAGAAGGAATAAAGATCAGCCCTTGTTCCCACCACTAAGAGTGGCTTAGATTACCCCTTTCTCCCCCATCACCTCTGCCCAATGGGCTTCTATAGCTCTTTCTGAACTGTGGGACTCCTGTGGGGAGCCATTAAGGCTTTCCCCTAAAATATTTCTGACTCAGCTGACTGTCCTTTGCCCAGCGTCAACAAGCTTTGGGGTCATGGAAAGTTCAAAGTAAAAGGTCTGAGAGAAGATCAGGTGGTGATGGCATGAGAGTATTGAATGAGCTGCCCGTGATGTACGTGCTTTGGATCTGTCTTTATTGTATTCAGGTGGTGATTGCATGAGGATATTGAGTGACCTGAAACTATATAAATACCTCAAGAGAAATAAACCCAGGATCAGCCCAATAGAGATTGGCGACCCTCCCATGCTTCAAGAGAAATAAACCCGGGGTCGGCCAGTAGAGATATCGATCTGGGAGTGGACTGGTGATCCTTCCATGCTTGAATTAAAATTCTTTGAATTAAATTCTTAGAATTGAATTCTTTCATCCTCACTCCTCTCTTCAGAACCTGTACTTTTGCCGGCTGGCTCCGGCAGACTCCCAGGGAAACAAACCACCCAACAAGGAAAATGTTGGATCCCTGAGGCACTTCAGCAGGTCATTCCAGGCCTGTCCTTGCCAATGCCGGTCCCCTGGCTGCCTGGCATGCTACTCTCCTTCCTTCTGGATTGTCCTCTCTCCACCAACTAGATCTTGAAAAACCCCAAGAAAGTTTTTTTGTTCTCACTTTTCCCCATGACCCTTTTCTACCTGATGATTTGTGGCTCTTCTTTTTCTTGAAGTTAAATTAGCAAAACCAGGCAGGGAAGAATAACATACTTTGAAAAGAACATGAATATAAATAACATGCGACACCATTCAGTGATTTTCCCACTCTAAACATGTCTTTGTCACCAGTGGGGTCACTCCTTTTTGGGACTAAAACTCACTGGGCTTTCTACTACGTTGTGTTCACTTGCTTGCTGCTTCTCCTATATCGAGGGTAGAGACTCACGTTCTGTACTCACAGAACAAACTAATATGTGTGTGTGTGTGTATATATATATATATATATATATATATATATATATAAATAATTGGTGGTACCGGGGTTCCTGGAAGCCCTTCTACCTCCGGGCTACACTCCCAGACCTATTTTTACATTTTTATTTGGAAACAGGGTCTCCTAAGCCAGTGCGCGCGGCTGGCTTCGAACCTGCGCGATCCTCCTGTCTCTGCCTCCCAAGCGCGGGGATTACAAGCATACGCCACCATGCCCGGCTAATATGTGTATATTTTGATAAATGGACTCATGTCTGCCAACTCGAATACTCTCATGATTGACTTAGCACGATCGAGGAGGTGAGAAAACTGTAAATGGTGTATCTTAGACCACATTTCCCAAAGAGTATGGCATTGAACAAGAAGGGTATTCAAGATGTGGTTAGGTCTAGCCATACTTTGGTGAAATGATGGAATATAATTGGTTAATTTATATATTAATATGATCGGTCATTGAACGTGTGGTGCATAATGACATTGGATCAGACAGTGCAAAAACTATTCTACTTTCAAATTTCTTTTAATTCATCTGCTTAGGTTAAAGTGAGTCTGTCTGGTACTAGTGTGTCTTTAACACCTTGAAACACTAGCTAATCCTCCCTTTAAGAAGTGATAATACACCAAGAGCTGTGCCCATGTATGTTTTTATCACAGTAAACTTCAATACGATGCATAAAAGCAATGCACTAATAAAAAGAAACATTTTAAAGACACAGAAAAAATAGTAAATTAAGTGCTGTCTTGCAACCTGTACCTTTGCAGTAGATAGCATCAAGATTAATGAATACTATTTACCTTATTCAGTGTAACCTTATAATTTTGGCAAGATAGCTTTTCTATTTCCAGTGGTGATAAGCTTTCATTTTTAACAGAGTTAAACTTAAGAGGGCTTAAAGAAAAATAGTAAGGAACACACAGATGGTGTGCTGGTATTGCAAAAAAGAACGTGACGGTGTTACTTAAGTGACAGAAGTTTGACAGGGTGACATTAGTAGCAAAACAGAGACGGGGTTTAGACTCAGAAATGGTATACCTTCATGGGGGTAACTTCAAAAACCAGTGACCCCAGTGATCACCCCAGTCATTTCTTTTCCAAGCAGGTTTGTGTGTGATAGGTTCCTCCAACAAACAAATGTGGAGTGGGCATTGCAGTGAACTCCCAAACTCCCATCCCACACTCTCTTTGATCTAAGGGCAGAGTCAACTGGCTGATGACATTTTCCCGGTGATTGACTTTGGCCTAAGACCCGAACACACGACCTGACTTAGCCCAATCAAGTGGAGAGTAAGGGCTGCTATATGCCATGTCTAGGGCAGTGGGATCTCTCTCTCTCTCTCCCATGAATAAAAAGTGTATCTCCACAATTGCTCTTGTCTGCTACCATATAGCCACCAAGGAAAGAGTGTTCAGTTTTAAAGCTGAGGACCAGCAAGTTAAGATGAAGAGCCCAGGGCATTAATGGTGTGCCTGAACACATCAATCTTTTATGCCCAGGTCCTGGCCCACCTGTCCACTACCGATTATGAGAAATGATATCTGTTCTTACTGGGTAAGCCAGCTTGAGGTGGGGATGTTTTGATTCACTGCTGTGATCTAAGTGTTTGTGTGCTTCCAACATACATGCATTGAACCCCAACCACCAATTTAGATGAGGTGAGGCCTTGGGAAGTGATTGGGGCAGGAGGGTGGAGCCTCAGTGAAGGAGGTCACTGCCCTTGTAAAAGGAGCCTCCAGAAGTGGTCCAGCCCTTATACCACCTGAAGACACGGCAAGAAGAGGCCATCTATGACCCAGAAAGTGGGCTGTCACAGGACATTGATCTGCCAGCATGCTCATCGTGGACTTCTAACTTCCAGGGTCATAACCAATAGATTGCTGCTACTTCTAAGCCACCCAGTATTTTGTTACAGCAGCACAGGCAAACTAGGACAGTTATCCACAGCTCAAAGCTCCTGCTGACTGCTAACTCTTGGCGGAGACCCAGTGGGTCTGGATCTCCTCCCTGACTCCAGTTAACAATATGGAAGGAGGAGGAGTGGAGCAGACAGCTCTGTGGCCTGACCGGGGGATCTCTGGCTTCCCTCACACCATTCAGCAGGAGTTCTGTTGTTCGGATGATTCCTATTCTCTCTTCTTCCAGGACAACACTGCCAAACAGATTAGTGCATTCAAAAAACCCAAAGGGATTAAGACCCACCTTCTGAATTCACCAGACCACCCCCAGGTCTTGTGTAACATTTACGTACAACCATCATACTTTCACCTGCATCCCACCTGGCCAGCTGTGTGCTGTTGTTCTCCCATCTTGAAACAATAAGCACTACCCCCATCTCCTTTTTCTAGTCATCGCCCAACACCTCCAAAAATGTCATCAATCCATTCCCTCTTTTTTCTCTTCTTCAAATTAAATCCTCCTAGTCTATTCTCAAAAGTGTTCTTGTCTAACTTTTTATCTGCTGTTTGGCTTCAATCCAGACCCGCCAGTGGCCAACTTCTTCTAAGGTTAAAACTACTACAAGTGGTTCTAATGGGACTCAGAGGAGCCCTGGCCCATGAAAGCACACTGAGAATAAACAGTGTAGCGCTGGCACAGGGCACTGTCCCTTACTGGAGAAGGGGCTGCAGCCCTTCACCTTAGAGTCCATTCAGAACAGCCCTTTCAGCCTCTGCTGTTAAACTGGCTGTTCCTGGGGGGCTGGTGCCAGCAAGGAGCCCCAGCTGAAGACCAGGGAATGTCTCCTTTCAACTCTATCTGTATGTGGTCTTGGGCTCGAGCCTCAATGTCTTCTTGAATTCTGTGATGTAAAGGTAAAAATGAGAAGGGACCAATGGGCTGAAGCTTGAATCAGGGAATATTCTGGGCATGTAGGCCAAGGTGGGACAAACAGAACATTGGAATGGTAGGGTTTGTTTGAATGTTTTTTCGTCCTATCTCCCAGGGACCACACATCCAGGTTACCCCATCAGACTCTGGCCTTTTTCTTTGCCAAGGAAAGGGCCAGGGGGGACCATGCAACAGACTTTCCCTCCATCAGCTCGGTGGGATGTGCACACACATGCTTCAGGCCTTATGACTCCCTTTAGATGAATAATCAGAAAGGCTTCTCAGGGCGGGACTCTCAGCTGCAGGAACAGTTCTAAATAGAAAATGAGGAGCTGGCTTCAGTTTGACGGCTCTGCTTGCTATACACATCAAAGTACTACATGTCTCTAAATAAGACTCACCAGGCCCTTCTGCGTGCCTGGCCCTTTTTAACCCTCAGCAAATCATCCAGAGCCTTCAGCTTGTGTGTGCACAGATGGCCATCTCAGGTGCTAAAATATTGAAATACTTCTGTCACACCTGGTAGATAGCTTTTGCTTTAAGTATTTCCCCTTCTCTGCATCCTTGGTCTCAGCAAACAAGGCTGTAGCTAGGCACCAAGTGGGGATTCTAGAACCCCATGTCATCACATTTGGTGTTGTTAGAGACTTGCTGTCATTAAATGCTTTTAATGCCATTTTGAGACATAGTGTGTGTAGTGTATAATTATATAGATCATGGGTTTATGGCAAAGCATGGTTGCTTACCCTCAAGATTAATAATGATGAATGGATTAATAAAATGCAGTCATATGGAATCTACAGCCCAAAAGGATTGAAGTACTGACTCATGCTATAACATGGAAGCCCCTTTAAATAAAGGCCACATTTGCATGATTTTATTTTATAAAATATCTAGAGTAGGAAAATCTATAGACACTAAAAGTACATGAGTGTTAGCCTGGAGCTGGAGAGTAAAGGGTACAGAGTTGATAGCTAAGTGGTGTGGGATTTGGGGGGGAGATACTAAAAATGTTCTAAGGTGGATTTGAACATTTTGCTAAAAATGAACACATATGATAAAAGTCATTGTATCACAAATTTTACTTTTTTTTGCGGGACTGGGGATGGAACCCAGGGGCATTCTACCTCTGTGATACACCCCCAGCCCTATTTTTTATTCTTTATTTTGACACAGGGTCTCACTGAATTGCAGAGGGCCTCAATAAGTAGCTGAGGCTGGCCCTGAACTGGGATCATCCTGTCTCAGCCTCCCGAATGCTGGGATTACAAGCGTGCGCCACCACCCCTGGCACATCGCAAATTTTAAAAGGATGAATTGTATAGTACATGAGAAAGAACTCCAGACAAAGGAAAAACCTTAGATGAACAAATAAATAAAGTGATCTAACTGAGGGCAATTGGGAGAGGGGAAGAAGGAAACTGGGAAATTCCCTAATGCACATGATGTACATTCACAAATATATCAAAGTCAATCACTAAGCCAAACATGAGCAGGAGGGAGGGGGAGGGAAGTGGGGAAGGGCTCAATGAGTGATGTGTGCATATATGCCTCTACCATCTTGTACCCCTCATTAAGATTTATGATTACAATGCACCAATAAAATATTTTTAAAAATCACAGGATATTACTTTCATTAATATTTATAAAGCTTAAAATCATGCATATACGTATGCATACATGCACCATTCTATTAACCTACAACATACACTGTAACACAAATACAGAAGGGAGAATTAGGATAACATGAAAAATGAGTAGTTTTCATATTTTCTGCCTGTAACCCGGTGGGTTGCTTTTGCAGACTCCTGCTCTAGACGCAGCAGCAGAGGCTCGGAACGTCTGCAGAACCTGCCTGCTCCCACAGCCTCAGTTCTTTGGAGCCCAGCACGCAGATTCCAGGGCCTCTCTGAGATGAAAGGAGATCAGCATGTGCTGCTTTCTCGTGCTCACAGTATATTGTAAAACAAAGAAATGCAGGGGAAAAAATGGGACAAAGCGATCACAAAATATTTTAACTGTTTACATTTTTAACAATTAAGGTTTTTGACATAGAAAACTAGAATGCCATATAATTGTGTTATTCGTAAGATAATTAGAGCTTTCCTGGTTAAAAAAAAATTAATTCAAAGCACAACCAGGCAGTGTGGTGTAGCAATAGAACAATTGGAAGGTGGTGTGTTAATGTCTTCCTTCTCCTGATCAGCGTCTCTCAGCCAAAAATCAACCGTGGGTCCCTGCAGTGATGGAGTGTGGTCACCTGATTTTTAGGACAGAAGCAGAAGCAAAGGAAAGGGTAGGAGACATGGCCTGTGGAACCTGCTTTGTGCCTACAAGTGGTCCTGCAGGGATCACTTATCCTCCACCCACATCAGCAATTAGGAAGGAAAAAAAAGTGGGAGAAGGGTGTATGTGTATAGGGGAGCCACCAGCTCAACTAGGAGGAGGGGTATCCAGTCTCCTGGAGGCAAAGCAACTCATTAATCCACAGCTGGCAGGATGTTTCCTGTCAAAGGTTGATATTAAAAAAAAATCATGTCTTTCACAGTTACAGTAGCAGCAGTAAGGGGGAAAAATAAATCAAAAGCACCTGTGATAGTGCCCCTCTCTCCTTGATCTTCCTTTGCCCCAACATTTCCAAAGCCCAAGAGCTGTAGAGAAAGGCAGGGTCAAAGTCCCCCTCAGGTCTTGGTTCTTGGAAATTGAGTCCCTTCTTTCATTTGGAGCCGCCCACTGGTTGCCATGGCAACCTAACATCTGCTACCCAACTCTGCTCCAGCGGTCACTGGGTTTGGCATCCTCCAAGTGATTGCGGGTTCTGCATTTTGCCTGATGTGCTGCTCCACTCCCCGAGGAGAGCATCACACTCTCCTAGCAAAGGGACACTTATTCAAAAGGCAGGTTACAGAGAGAAGAGAGGTTAAACCTGTGCACAGTGCAATTCTGAGAAAGCAGGCTCTCCTGTGAGGAAGGCGGGGAGGGGGGTATTAACTCTGCCAGTGTTTACATCGGCAGTCTGCATCTGTTGATCACAAATCCTACAGCAAAATATCCTCCCAGATTTTATTTATCAGCATTTGTTTTTCGAGGAGGATGCATTATTTATTAAAACTTCCATAAGCCATTAAAATATATATAAATTCCATTCTTATCCCCCTTATTTTCTCATTTTAATACATTTCATATCTAATTGCTTGTCTGCCTTTCTTTGTATTTTCCAATTATTTCTGAAATGGAACAAGATAGAATATAAATATAGGTTTCCTTGCCTACCACCTTTCTCCTGTGTCTCCAGGTAGCATCTTTATTCCTTTTTCCTCTTAAAAAAAATGCAATTTGTCCCTTCTGGTAATAGTTACAATCCCCATGGGTCTCTAAGAAACAGAGGTGGCCTGGTATAGCTGAAAGGAAACAGACTCTGAAGTCATGAATTTAGGATTATTTGTCCCATGAAGGGTGACCAACTCATCCCATTTTTTCCCAGTTTTAGCAATGGAAGTCCCACATCTTGGAAAACCTTTCAATTTGGGGCACATTGGTATGACGGGTCACCTTCACAGCTTTCTTGCTCTCTAGCTTTCTGATTCCTTCTCATCTCCCTTCCTCTTCCTCTGACTCTAACCTAAGGCTTCTCACATGAAATGCCAGTGCTCTACCACTGAGCTATCCTGCCCTCCCATCCCTTTCTGTCTCATTCTGGCCTTGGGCTTGCCATCCTCCTGCCTCAGCCTCCTGAGTGGCTGGATTACAGATGTGCACCACTGCATCTGCCTAGCCATGTGTTTTGGGAACCTTATATTACCTTCCTGACATTGTTTTCTAATTTGTAAAATTAAAATCACAAGCTGTTCTTTAAAAGGTTGCAATGGCCCGGCATGGTGGTGTGTGCCTGAAATTCCACTGGAAGGCCAACACAGAGGATGTCACATTTGAGACCAGCCTCAGCAGGGGAGGTTCCTGTTCCCAGCAACCTAGTGAGACTGCTTCAAAACGAAACAAAATTGAAAACTGAAATAAAAAGGCTGGGGTGGATTAAAAAAAAAAAACCAACCTGGAGGCAGAATGTCCCTGGTTTCAATCCCCAGTGCCACTAAATAGATAAGTATATAAATAAATAATAAATAAAAGTGGTTACAATGAGAATAAAATAAGCTAATGATTAAAGTATCTAATGGTAAGAGTATCTAATGGTATCCCAGGCATAGTAGCTATTATTAATCTTAGAATTATTGAGATTATTCTTGAATCATTCATCCAATACACTGCTGAGAAACTCTTTTGCCCAGCCCATCCAGCTTCTTCAGAGTGAGAGCAGGTTCAGGACTCAGCCAGGGGAAGTGAGGCGCCCAGAACAAAACATGGAAGGAAGAACCGGCTGTCAAGGTAGGCCAAGTCCCCGGAGCGGTCCCTCAAGGTTCTGCCGGCTCGGGGTCATTGACATCAGCTGCCGGGCTGGGATTTACAGTCCTCTGACTCAGTAGGACCTCACCCTCTCCACTGGGCACATTCTCCTTATTATCTTTGGTGACAATTAGTTTCTAATAGCAACAATGTTACGGAACCACCCAGAGCTGAGCTGGCTGCAAAATAGTTTTATTCTGAGCATCATTAAAGCAAATCAAAACGCAAACCCCTGGTTCTCAAGAGACCTTGAGAAGTGAATCGCAATAGCTGCCCGTTTCCCAAAGAGCATTACATTTTCTCTCACTGATGACAATGTTTTATGGAAAGCTTTCTAAAGGCTCGTGCACATTTTGGTACCTTTTTTTTTAAACTATACTTTTCATTTGGAAGTAACTGGAAATCCACCTGGAGTTGAAAGAAAGAGAGATCCTATATATTTTCTACTTGGTGTCCTTAGTGGTGGCATTATGCACACTATAGTATAATATCACAAACAGGATACTGGCATTGATGCTGCCAAGACAGACATTTCCATCACTGTGGGATCCCCCTATTCACTTTCTGTCACCCTAATTACTTCCCCCCCTTACCTTGTGCCTTCTTTAATCCTTGGCAACTACTAGTAGGTCTTTCATGTTTATGTTATCAAGACAAGTTTTTTACCCCAATATGATGTATGAATATAATTCACCAATAAAAAGTAAAATAAAATAATAGCAAAAAAAGATGACAAAAAAGAATGTCATATAAATGGAATCATTAAGTATGTAACATTTTGGGGTTGCTGAATCATCTAGAGATTCAGCAGAGTCATTGAGTTTATCACTAGTTTATTCCTTTTTATTGCTGTGTAATATTCCATGGCATGAATATTACATGGTATGTAGATTAAGCTTGGCATCAACACAGCTATCTTGAGTCATAACCTCCATGATTACCCAAATAATCTTGGTCAGTTGTACCTTCATAGTTTCCAGCAAACTATAAAACAGACAAAACCATTAGAATGCCACATGGAGCTTTACAACTGGAATTTGGGGCCAGTAATGAGTCTGACTAATATTAGCTAAAAATAAACCAGGTAATTTAGAATGAAGTTATTTTGTCTTAACACACACACACACACACACACACACCCTTTTCTTCTGACCCAAATTTCAGGGTACCAACTGGTATTGGTGCTGCCACCCAGGTCAAAACTTTTTAAGACCCCCCCCCCACAAGTAAATTGCATTTTGTGCAATCCTAGATCTGTCTACAGACTCAATACAATTTCCATGATGTTTTTGCTAAAATATAAAAATCCATCTTAAAATGCATATGAGATCTCAAGGGATCCAGATAACAACCAAAATTAATCTTCAGAATGAAGGTAGAAGCCTTATACCTGATTTCAAAACTTACTTCAAATCATAGTAACAGAACGTATGGCACTGGCTTAAATACAGATAATATCAATAAAATAGAGCCCAGAAATAAATGCTTGCATCTATAGTCAAATAGTTTTTGAGAAAGGTGGCAAGACCTTTGGTTGAGTTGTATTCCATGGGTTGAATATACTATGGTATGTAGATTTAGCTTGGCATCAATAAAGTTATCTTGAGTCATAACTTCCATGATTTCCTGAGTAATAATGGATGAAATAAGTCTTTTAAAAAGTGCTGTGAAAAATTAGATATTTATATGAGGAATGAAGTTATACTTATATTAAAAAATTAATTCAAAATGTATCTAAGGCCTAAATGTAAGAGCTGAAACTATAAACCTTTTAGAAAAGAATGGGAAAATCTTCATTATTTAATTCACAATGCTTTATTGGATACAACACCAAAAGCTCAGGCAATACAGCTGATCCTTGAAAAGGTGCCAAGAGTATAACTGGAGAAAAGACAGCCTTTTCAACCAATTGTGCCCAGAAACTGGGTATTCACTTGTAGAAGGATAAAACAAGACCCCCATTTCTCTCATCCTCCACAAAAGTCAAAGTAGATCAAAGACCTGAAATAATACCAGAAAATTTGCCAACCACTAGAAGAAAACATAGGACCAACCCTCCAGCATATAGGCACTGGCAGTATTGCTCAGTAAGAGTCCTAAAGCTCAGGAAATAAATGGGATAGCGTAAAATTAAGAGGGTTTTGTACAGCAAAGGCAACAATCAAGTACATAGAGAGATCCTACATTATGGGAGAAAATCTTGGTCAGCTACGCCTTTGACGAAGGATTAACCTCTAAAATATATAAAGAACTAAAAACCTAACATCAAGAAAAAATAATCCAGTCAACAAGTGGGCAAATGAACTAAAAAGACATCCTCAAAAGAAATTCAGATGGCCAACAAATACATGAAAATATGTTGAACATTCATAGCAATCAGGGACATGCAAATCAAAAGAGTAACGAGATTTCATCTCCCTCCCGTCAGAATGAATCCTCAAGAATACAATAATAAATGCTCGTGCGACTGTAGGGAGAAAGGAACACTTATACAGTGTGAGATTTTAAATTAGTCCAAATTCTGTGGATATCAGTATGGAGGTGCAACTGAACAGAAACAAACACGATTTTAAAGATGAACACATAACAGACATCTCTCTAAAGATACACACAAGAGGCCAATAAGCACATGACCAGGTACCCAACATCACTGATCAGGTGAGTGCAACTCAAAACCACAAGGAGATATAACTTCATCCCCATTAGGATGGCTATGGCAAAATACTTAAGGGTAGTGTATACCAAAAAGGGGTTCAAGTTTTGGAGGCTGAAAGTTCAAGGAGTGTGGTACCATTTTGAATGAGGCCACCCCTCTCCCCAGCCACATCATATCATGGTGGATGGCCTCAGAGTGATCTCCCACTCGCAAGACAGCAAGCCCGAGAGTGAGAAGGGACTGGTCTTCTTTTTATAACCATTCACTCTTAGAGTTCTGCAAGACCTACATTAATTCTTCCCGAGGACGTGACCCCCAGTGACCTCACCACCTCTCACTACGTCCCACCTCTTAAAGGTCCCACCACCTCCCAACATTACCACACTGAAGACCAAGTTTTCAAAACATGTAAACCCTTGGGGAACACACTTAACCCATATTCAAATTATCATCACAGATGTGGAGAGATTGGAATCCTTGATCCCTATTGATGGGAATGTAAACTGGTGTAGCCACTGTAGCAAACAGGGTGGTGGTTCTTCAAAAAATTTAAAAATATAATTATTATGTAATTTAGAAATTCCACCTTTGGATATATACTAAACAAAACAAAACAAAACAAAACTGGAAGCAGGGACCCAGACATCTGTACTCACATGGATATCGGCACTATTCATAATATACTGCAGAGGCAGAAGTAGCTCAAGTGCCCACCAAAGAATAAACAACTAGAATGTGGTCTATACACACAACAGAATGCCATTTGGCCTTAAAAAGGAAGGACATTTTGCTGGTCGTGGTGGCGCATGCTTGTAATCCCTGCGCTTGGGAGGCAGAGACAGGAGGATTGTGCAGGTTCGAAGCCAGCTGCACTGGCTTAAGAGACCCTGTTTCCAAATAAAAAAAAGTATAAAAATAGGTACTGGGAGTGTAGCCCGGAGGTAGAAGGGTTTCCAGGAACCCCAGTACCATCAAAAAAAAAAAAAAAAAAAGAAAAAAGAAAAAAGAAAAAAAAGGAAGGAAGGACATTTTGATGATTTTGATGCATGCTATTTATAACATGGGTGAACCTTGAGGACACTTATGCCAAGTGAAATAAACCATTCATAGGACAAATTGTTGGGGTATATGGAGGCAAAGAAAACACAGCCTGACTGCAGGAACAGGCTATATTTAGGAATAAAATCTGGAAAGAGGTATCTGAGAGAGCCCACAAGAGTCAGAAAGCCCACCTCCTTACAGGCTAGAGGCTTTTTATGGGGCAAGAAAGGGGCGCTGTACAGGAGTAGTCATGTAAGCCCCTGGTCGGTGTGCTAGTGGCCAGGTCATCCTGGAGCAGGGCAATGTCCATGGGGAGTTTTTTCTTCCTCTGATCTCAGTCCTCCTCTGGCATGACCTTATGGCCAGACCTCACCATGTCTACACAAATATTATATGACTACAACTTATACAAGGTACCTAAGGGGAGTCAAATTCATCATGACTGAAAGTAGGTGATTGGGGGAAGGGAAATGGATAATTGCTATTTAATAGGCACAGAGTTTAGGTTTGGAAAAATGAAAAATGTTCTGCAAACGGATGGTGTTGATAGTTTCACAACAAAGTGAATCTACCTAACACTACTGAGATGTAGGCTTAAGAATGGCTAAGATGGTAAAGTTTATGCTATGTATATTTTATCATAATAAAAAAATTATATGCAGGTTTTTTCAAGAACATAAGTTTTCACTTTTCTGGGATAAATGCCCAGGAGTACACATGGTATGCCATTTTCTATATTACATGGCTCAAATTCATCATGAGAAATATCTACTATCAAGTCCATTATATTATCCTAAAGAGTTACGAACTATTCGATGGTCTTGTTTACCTTACTTGTAAAGGGCCCTAGAACTTTATACCATCAGAATTTCTCTATCACTCAGAAACAACTTTGCACACTTATAGCCAATTGATTTTTGACAAAGGGGTCAAAAACATACACTGGGGGGAAAAAAAGATAGTCTGTTCAACAAATGGTGTTGGCAAAACTGGTTAACCATATGAGAAAAATGGAAATAAACCCCACTTTTTCACCCTACACAAGAGTCAATTTAAGATGGATCAAAGACTTGGAAATTAACCAGAGACTTTGAAGCTCCTTGAAGAGAGCAGAGGTCCAACACTACAACACATAGGCACAGGTAAAACCTTTCTCAATAAGACCCCGAAGTCATAGGAAACTAAAAGGCAGATCAATGCATGGGATTGCATTAAACCAGAGCATCGATAAAGCAAAGAAACTATCAAGAACCTCAGCAGAGAGACAACAGGAGAAAATTTTTGCCAATTTTAGTCCTCGATAGAGGACTAATATCTAGATTATACATAGAACTCAAGAAACTCACAGCTAAGAAAACAAATAACTCCAAACAAAAATTGGAGAAGTGAACTAGACACTTCACAAAAGAAGAAATTCAAATGTCCAATAAGTGTATGAAAAATGCTCCACATTATTATCAATCATAGAGATGAAAAATCAGAACTACCCTGAGATTTCACCTAATTTTAAGTAGAATGGTAATCATTAAAATGCTGGTGAGGATGTGGAAAAGTGGGAACTCTAAAACACTGTTGGTGAGATTGCAAATTAGTGCAACCACTTTGGAAAACAGTATGGAGGATCCTCAGAAAAAATGGGAATAAATCTACGCTCTGATCCAGGAATACCACACTTCTGGGTACCTACCCAAAAGAATAGAAACCAAACTACCAAACTAATGCATGCGTATCTATGTTCACAGCCACAAAATTCACAAATGCCCAACTACGGAACCAGCCAACATGTCCATCAACAGATGAATGGATTACAAAACTACGGGATATGTGCACAATGGAATTTTGTTCATCCATAAGGAAGAACACAATTATGGCATTTACAGGGAAATGGATGGAACTGGAGAACATTATGCTAAGTGAGATTAGTCAGTCACAAGAAGCAGAAATAGGATGCTCTCCCTAATTATGCGGAAGCTAGGGGAGAAAATGGGTCATAGGAGGAACTCTAGACAAAGAAGGAGAAACCATAGATGAGCAAATGAGGTGATATAACTGAGGGGATGGGAGGGGGAAAGCGGAAAGTTCGCTAATGTACATGATGTATGTTCACAAACATATCAAACTCAGCCACTAAGCCAAACATGAGGAGGGAGGGGGTAGGTAATGGGGTGAAAATCGAGGAAGGGCTGAGTGTTGTGTGCATGTATGCCTCTACCGTCTTGTACTCCATTAAGATGTATGACTATAATGCACCAATAAAAATATTTTAAAGCATTCTACTTTCCACAAGCTTTCATGTATATCTTTTAGGAATTCCATCTAAATGAATTTAAAACACTGTTCAGCCTCTAACCATTAAATCATTTGGGGCAATTTAATCACCACCTCTAGACTTTAGCTTCATTGATTGGATTATCGTTTGTTGCTTTTCTGCTATATTAAGCCTGTTTCAGTTTCCTTCAGATTTGCTGTTTTTTTTAAGCTGGCAAGAGCAGGGAAGAACCTCAAGTTAATGGAGGGAAAAAACATGCAGGACAGATTTCCCTGAAAACCTTGGGCATGGCTTAGCTTGATTAGCAGTCCTGGGGTTCTCTGTCCTTGGTGTTTTGTTTGTTTTGGTGGTACTGGGGATGGAACCCCTCTACCTCCGAGCTACACTCCCAGACCTATTTTATATTTTATACCTATTTATATTCTATTTATATTTACAGGGTCTGTCGTCAAACCTGCGCGATCCTCCTGTCTGCCTCCCAAGCGCGGGGATTACTAGCGTGCACCACCATGCCCGGCCTTGGTTATTATTAATAGCACATTTTTATGCTATTTACACAGTAATCAAGATAGTGTCTTTGAGATCCAGATATGATTCTTTCTCTGCCCTCATTCACTTATATAGCTGATAAATTACTTTCTAAACATATGGTACATTGATGACATTTCTATGTCAACCACTATTTTGTTTATTTTTGAATCTCCAAATGAGGGGAGGTGCTAGATACAGGTTGAAAGAGGATGAAGACTTCCATGAGAATTGTGTGCTGCCTGATATTTCCTATTTCCCACCACATCATGCGACAAAAATTATGTTAGGGTAAAAATATACAATAAAATTTAAAAGACTACAGGTAAAATAGGAGCCTTTTTTGATGCACACGGAAGTTCAAGATAAGCATTCCTAGTTGGTAGTGATCTCTACTTGAAGTGATTCAGAGATAAAAGCAGCCTTCACCTATATGCTTCTCTCTGCCTGCAGGTAGGGCCTCATTCAGATCTACATATGCCTAGTAGAAGCAGAATAAGTTGTTCTAGAAGGGTTCTTGAAAGCCATTCTATTGGAAAAAACTTGCTGAGAAATGTATTCTAGCCATGTGCCCACTTGTAAGTATTAGTGAACACAATTATCTACCCCTTTACCTACCAATGTTATGTTGCAAGTAACTATATCTCATTTTATTTCCAGCAATTACTTGAACTTCAGTTATATATGGAAGTTTTCCCTTCAGAATAGTCTTAAAAAGTCTGGTCCTTGGGAAGTATAATATTCCTTTTCTCTCAGAATATCTAAGGTCTTTTCTACTTACCTATTACCACTTCTTTCTATAGTTTGAAAACCAGTTTAATTTAAAAATGGCACCTATTTTCCAACTATATTTATAAGCACTTCAACCCCCAAGAAAAGACATGAGTTTTTTTAGCCTTCCATAAAAGGATATTTGGATGCCTTTTAAGAATTTTGTTTTTTAGCTGGGTGTGGTGGCGAATGCTTGTAATCCCAGCATTTGGGAGACTGAGACAGGAGGATAGCAGTTCGTGGACAGCCTCAGCTGCTTAGGCTTTGCAACTAAGTGAGACCCTGTTTCAAAATAAATAATAAAAAATAGGGCTGGGGGTGTAGCTCAGAGGTAGAATGCCCCTGAGTTCCATCCCCAGTAACACACACACACACACACACACACACACACACACACACACACAAAAAAAAAAAGAATTTGTTTTTGAAATATATTTTCTATCATGTAAGAGCTACCAACCCTTTAAAAAGTTGGCGTTGAGACTCAAAACTTCTTATGTAAAGTGTTTAGAATAGGTAAGGATAAATGTTAATGTACATTAGAGTAGAATTGGCAATCACAGTGGTAGATATGGTCATTTTTATAGTAACTTCTTAACATGGCATAAGTCAGCCCTCATAAACCAAACGATTCTCATGTATCCAACCAAGTGACAATAACACAGATTGTGAATCATGTATCCTAAACACTTGGGACCAAAATTGTTTCACATCTGAGCTTTGTGGATTTTGGAATATTTGCATTTGCATATTGGTTAAGCATTCCAATCCAAAAATCTGAAATGATTCAAAGTCTGAAACTCTCTGGTAAAAAGAAAGTTCCAGATGAAGTGCTTTGGGCTTTTAGATTCGGCGTGCTCAGCTCGCAGTGTGCACTCACATACACAGGAGGGGGAGAAAGGGTCATACATTCGTGTTTCTCAAGTAGTAGTATAGGTTCTAAACGCTTCAAACCGAATCCAGCAGTACTTCAAAAGTCTAACTTGTTATTACTGTGGTTATTTTTCAGTATCGCAACATTTCAATGGCATGGAAGTGTCAAACTTGAGTGCTAAATAAAAAAAAAAAACAGGGGGGAAAGGGGAAGAAAGGGAGAAAGAGCAAGAGAAAAACAAACTAGGAAGCCAGATTTTCTTACGAGTCAGGTTATAGTATCAATTCCTTTATTAAACCTGCCACAATATGACAAAACTAAAAATATTCATTTTCAATAATTCCTCAATCTTAAGTGTTATTCTCAAAGTGCACTGAATGACAGTTTCCAAAGATGATCCTCCATTTTTTTAGGAAAACTGAAAAGCTTTGATAAACTTCCCACATTAATGGGTAGGATAGAATATCAATATAAGGATGGTTTTACACCCTAAAAATAGTAAATACATATAGCATTCAGACACTTTTGTTGATATCACTATGCCCCCAAGGAAATTAAGGGAATGATCAGTGAGACAAATTACCAATGTAAAATTAGATTAAAACTGTTGAATTACTGAACAAAAAGGCACACTGTTGAACTTAAAACATTAGAAACCATACAGAACAAAAGATAAAATATAGAAAATAGATCCTGTACTGCAATGAAAAAGACTACAAAGAAAATGGATAAAGAGAAAATATGTTCTATATGGAAGTCAGATATTAAAGATTTAGTAGATAGTATTTCTGAAAAGATGTACAATGGAACAAACTGAAGATAAATAATCTTCAAAGATTAAATAGAAGATCTAAACTATAAGAATTGGGTTTGTGGATCAAAAGAGCCTGATATGAAATGAATAAACTTCAAAAGAAAAGGAAGACCTCTTTCAATGCCAGTGACAAGGAAGCAGGCCCATTGTAACATATCCCTCCTACTGATTGCCGCTGAGAAGTCTGGGCAAAATAGAAATACAACTACCCAAGGACTCTAAGTAAATAAGAGCAGAATCAAGTAAGAGAGATTAGTCTCTCATTCTATTTTTTTATTTTCTATTACAACTTTGACCCAAGGGTGGCCCCAATCAAAAGCTGTGTAGTGGAACAGTCAGAAAATTGAAGACAAAACCATTCTTATTGGTAGATGGGGGAGAAAAAAAGAGCTTAGAGACATAGATGATAGAGATATTGTTTTTCTCCTCCTTTTTCTTTCCCGGTTTTGTCCCCAAAGACTGACCTTAGTTGCTCATTTGTAGCCAAGAGGCAGCTAATGTGCTGATAAAACCCCTACTCCAGACAGAGAAATCAGGAAACAAGACCTGGTAGTCTAAAGAGGACAAAGTAACACTTATTATTAGCTTTTTATTCTTCCTGCCTAGCCCTCGAGGTAGCCTCAGTCATTGACCTGCATCTTTGGCAGAAGAAGGGTCAGGCAAAATTCTAAGAGAAATCTAATCTTTCTGGTCATAATATCAGGAAAAGGATAATCCAGCAAGTATGAGGAAAATCACGGAGGGAGAGAAATGAGAAAGGTATCTCATAATTCTGGAGATAAAGAAGCAAGATATTGGACTCACCCTGAGCTGTGCATGATGGAACACTCTCCAAGCTGCCTAACAATGATTTTGAGAATTAAAATATAATATAAAAGGGTACTCATGAATGGTGCATGCATGGGAGAGATCCAGATCAACAAGGAATTGGCCTGGAAAATGAATCGACTTTGGAGTCGCCATCTGCATAAAGCAGAAGAGCTTTTGAGTTAAACTCAACCAGGTTGCCTGCTACAATAAAATAAGAACAACACTCCCCAGAGAATTTTAAGTCTGAGTCTCATTGCTTTTAAAGGTTTCCAGAATAGACTCCAAAATGACTCCTTTACAAAAAAAAAAAAAAGACAAATTTGACCAGTTCTCAAGGAAAAAACAAGAAATGTGAAACTTCAGAAGAGTTGGAGGTTGAAATGATCAGACAACGGTTTAGAGCAGCTAGCATTTCTATGTCCCAAAATAAACACAGTTGACATAAACAAAAAGATAGATGTCCTCAGCAGAGAAATAGAAACAGAGCCTAAAGGATCTGGGAGAAAATGACAAGGTCTGACATTCAGCCAACTGAAACCTCAGGATGAGCACAGAAAGGAATTTGTGTGGAGAAAAATAGTTGAAATAATGAGCAGAAATACCCCATGTTGGTTAAAGATATAAATATGGGTAAATATAAGAGGCTATGTTAAATTTTTTCATGTGCATAAAAGCAAAAATGTAATATGGATATGGGAGATTGAAAATATATATGATCATAAACTTCCACATTTTACAGAAGTAAAGCAGATAGTGAAAGGTCTATTAGGCGTATAATTATCAGAGGAAAACAGTGACGAAAACAAAAATACAAAGAGATATAGCTCAGAAGCCAATAGGTAAACTACAGAGGAGTACTTCAAAATGCTCCAACAATTCAAAATAAGGCAGGAAATGGAAAAACAACAACCAGATGGTACTAACAGAAAACAGAATACTAAACCTAATCCAATGATAGCAATAGTTACATTAAATATAAATAAGTTAGATTTATCGATTAAAGACAAAGATTTTCAGAATACCCAATAGTTATCTACAAAAAAATCGACTTTAAGAATCTTGATATCAATATAGTAAAAATATGAAATATGCAAATGCTAATAAAATTTTTGGAGTGGTTGTATTAATAGTGCTTAATATGGATCAAGAAAATTACCACAAATAATGAGGGATATTATATAAAGATAAGTGGGTTGTTACAGACTACTGTTATGTCTCCTCAAAACTCATGTTGAACCCCTAAGCGATTCACTTAATATGTTGAACTTCCAGGATGTTGACTATTTGGAAAAATAACCTTTTAAGAGGTTAAATGAGATTGTAGGGTAAGAGCCCTCATCCAACAGGATTGGAGTCCTCATAGGAGGAGGAAGAAACACCAGCTCTTGCCCTTCTGTTTCTGTGGACCTGTGCTCGCATGTTCAAGTGAAAGGTCTAGTCGGGGCAGTCACGGGGCAGCCCTCCATGAGCCAGGAGGAGAGCTCTTGCCAGGAACCAACTCCGACAGCACATAGATCTTAGGGTCCTAGCTTCCATAACTGTCAGAAAATGAATTCTGATATTTAAGCCATCCAGACTGATATTTTATTAGGACAGCCCTATCAAAATAATAAATGGATTATTCCATAAAGGAAAATTACCCTGAATGTCTATAACCCAACAAAGGGGCTTCAACACTCATAATACAAAACTGTTAGAATCAAAGGGGGAGAGTCAACAAATTCAACACCCACCCCTCAGTGACTGATGGAACAGAAGACAGAAAATGAGAAATTACACAGGGGCCCTAAACAACACTGTCAACCATCTTGACCTAATAAACATTGATAGAAATCCAGCCAGCTACACATACACACATGTATACATGTACATATGTATCTAGCCAACCACACAAATACATATACTCATATGTATGTTCAGAAAAAAATATAAAACATTCAGCCAACCACACATACATATAAATATATACATAAGTATATCTGTAAGCTTATACATATGTGTACTTATATACATGTATAATTACATGTATATGGTTAGCTGGATGTTCTATCAATTTGTATATATATATATATTTGTATATATGTGTGTATATGGAGATGTATATTTTCATGAGTGGATGGAACTTTAATTGAAATAGACTATATCATCAGCCATTAAGCAAATCTTAGAAAATTCAAGAGAATTGAAATCATACAAAGCATCTCTCTGGCCAGAAAATTAAATTAGAATTAAATAGCAGAAGGATATCTGAAAGACTCCCAAATGTTCAGAAATAAAACAGCTTACTTCTAGGTAGCTGGATGAAACAAAATCTCAGGAACAACTAGAAAACATTTTGAATTGGATGAAAATAAAACATGTCAAAGTTTGTGAGATGCAGTTATTAATGCTTAATGGGAAGTTTGTAAGCAAAAAAGTTTATATTAGAAAGTTAATCCAAAAAGTAATATAAGCATGTGCCTTAAGCATTTATGATAAAAGGAAAAATCATGTACAAATAAAAATGATGAAAATAAGAACACAGGTGAAAATCACTAATAGAAAATAGTCATTCCAATCAAAGCCAATTCTTTGAAAAGATCAATAAAACTGGTTAACCTTTAGCCCATAGTAAAAAAGAAAAAGAAATTTAGTATTACAAATTAAAGGGAATATTTTACTACAGAAACATAATGCCATAAAAAGCTCTACCACAAATTTGACAACTTAGAACATGACTAATTTCTTATCTTCAATGCCATATTTTTAAACAATTTTTAATTGACAAGTAATTGTATACAGTATGATTTTCTATGTATTTATATAATGATGAGTGATTAAATCAAGCTAATTTCCATGTTCATCACCTTACCATTTTTTTGTGTGAGACATTTGGAATTTACTCAGATATTTTTAAACAAACAGTACATTGTTGACTGTAGCCAACTGGGCTGAGCAATAGATCTCAAACACTTATTCTTCCTGTCTAGCTAAGACTTCATAACCTCTGACTAACAACTCCGTGTTTCCTTCCCCGACCTCTGGAAACCACTGTTCTATTCTCTACTTCTGAGTTTGGCTTTTTAAGAATGCACATATAACTAAAATCATGTATCTTGCTATACCTGGCTTATTTCACTTAGTGTAATATCCTCCAGGTTTATCCATGCTATTGTGAATGATAGAATTTCCTTCTTTGAAAAGCTAAATAGTATTATCCTAGAGGATTCCATAGTTTAGATCTGGATTGTCCTCCAAAAGCCTATGTAGTAAACATGGTTTTCAGCACTATTGGCAGGTGATGGGACGTTGGGCCTCATAGGAGGATGTCAGCACCCGGGAGAGAGGGTGCTATCAAAGGGGATCATGGGACCCTGCCTCTTCCTTTTCAACACTGGCCATGAGGTGAACAGGACTCCTCTACTATACATTCCCAGCATGACCTGCCGCCTTGCCCCAGGTCCAGAGCAATGAGGCCACTTGGTCATGGACTGAAGACTCCAGGACTGTAAACCTTTTATTAAGTTGATTTTCTCTGGTAGTTGTTACAGTAATGGAAAGCCGACTAATGGAGTGTGTGCATACTTTATGTATTCATTTGCAGATGGGAAACTGTTCATTTTTGTATTGCCTATTGTTTTGTGGCAATTAACATGGAATGCAGATATATCTTCAATATTGATTTTAATTCTTGTGCTTTAAATTCTACCTCTTATCTACACCCCCCCAGGCTTTATTTTGAAACAAGTTCTTGCTAATTTGCCAAGGATCTTGCTAAGTGGCTGAGGCTCAACTTCAATCTGCAATCACCCTGTCTTATCTTCCTGTGCCCAACGATGGAGAATTTTTTAATTAGCCAATTGGCCACTTGGATGCTTTGAGAAATCTTTGTGCCCTGTGCCCATTTTTAAGTTGGGCTGTTTCATTCCATTCTTTGAGTTTCTCATACGTTTTGGATAATCCAACCCTTACCAGATACCAAGTGTACATGTTTACTCCCACTCTGGACGGGGAGGTGTCTCATGTTGTGGTTTCCTTTGCTATTCAGAAGCTTTTTAGTTTGATACAATCCCATTTGTTTATTTTTACTTTTGTTGCCTGTGTTCGGGGGATCATATCCAAAAATTCACTGCCCTGGCCAGTGTTATGGAGCAGTTTTATGGTTTATTCTATCAGTTTTATATTTTCAGGTCTTAGGTTGATAACTAATTCTGAGTTGTTTTCCTGCATATGATGTGAGGTAAAGACTCAGTCTTGTTCTGCACATGGAAGTCCAGTTTTTCCAACACTACTGAAGAGATTGCCCTTTCTCCGTTTTGTGTTTCTTGGCACTCTGTCAAAACCTGATTGACCATACATTTATGTGCTTATCCCTGGGATCTGTATCCTGTTCTATGTGTGCATCTGTTTTTATGTCACTATCATGCTATTATGTTTTTAATTTTTTGGTTCTGGGGATTAAACCTAGGAACAGTCTACCTCTGAGCTATAACTTCAGCCCAATTTTCTTTATTTTTTTTCTTATTTTGAAACAAGGTCTTACTGAATTGCTAAGTTGCTAAGGCTGGCCTCAAACCTGAAATCCTCCCATTTCAGTTTCCCGTGTATAGAATTAAAAGCACGTGCATCACACCTAGCCCTGTCATGCTTTTGGGATCACAATAGCTTTGTTCTTGCTCAATAATCTTTTGTCTATTCACCATTATTATTTATTCCATATCAAATTTTTTTCTATTTCTGTGAAAATGATATTGGAATTTTGATAGACATAGCATCGGTATTATGGACATTTTGACAATATTAGTTATATAAATATGTGTTATCTTTCCCTTTGTATTTTCAATTTTCTTGTGTTTATTTTTATCAGTGCATTATAGTCATACATCTCAACGAAGTACGGGATGGTAGAGGTGTACATGTACACCTCATTTAGCCCTTCTCTACTTTCCACCCATTCCTTCCCCCTCCCTCCTTCTCAAGTTTGGCTTAGTGACTGACTTTGATGTTTGTGAATGTACATCATGTACATTAGGGATTTTTCCTCCTCCTCCCTTCTATCCCCCTCATTTAGTTCTCCTTATTTACTCATCTATGGTTTCTCCTTCGTCTAGAGTTTCTCCTATTGCCCTTTTTCTCTGTAGCATATAGTTTAACATACAGATCTTTCAATTCCTTTGTTAAACTTGCATGTGTAAATATTAAAGTTAGTGTATGTTTGTGGTACTAGTAATTGAATCCAGATGGTGTACCCTAACCCTAATTTATTTTGAAACAGGGCCTTACTAAATTGCTGAGGCCAGCCTCTTCCTATAATAGCCTTCAAAATACTAAAGTTACAGGTATATACCACTGCAATTGGACAATTTATTTTTTATAAAACTTTTTATATAAAATATTATCATTTTTGTATGTTAACTTTGCATTCTGCAACTTTACCAAATTAATCAGTTCTAGTCGTTTATAAATGGAGTCTTCAGGGATTCCTTTATAAGGTCCTGTTGCCAAAAAAAGATAATTTTATATCTTCCTTTCCTAATAGAATATCTTGTATTTTTTCCTCTTGCCTAATTGCTCAGGCTAAAATCTCTAGCACTATGTTGAAAATACGTGATAAGAGCAAGAACTAATGACCTGTTTCTGATCTCTGAGAAAAATCTATTGGCTTTTTCGATAACGTTTTCAACAAAATGTCAGTTGTGGGCATTTTGTATATGGCTTTATTGAGATATGCTCCCTTTAAACCTAGTGTGTTGAATTTTTCTCATGAAAGGCTGTTGGATTCTATCAAATGCCTTTTATTACTTCTATTGAGATAGTCAGTTTTGATTATTTTGTGAAGATAGTGTATCACATTCATTTATTCACATATATTGAACTATCCTTACACCCCAGGAATAAATCCCATGTGATCATGGTGAATGATTCTTCAGAAGTGTTTTCTATACAATGCCCATTAAAATACCAATGCCACTATTCAAAGCTGGAAAAATTCAGTCCTAAAATTTAAATGGAAAAATAAAAGACCAAAACATCCAAAGCCATTCTTAGCAATAAGAACCACTCAGGCAGCATCACAATACCCGATTTCAAAGCATACTATAGTAATAAAAAAGAGCCATAGTAATAAAAACAGCATGTGATTGCCACAAAAACAGGCATAGGGATCAGAAGAATAGAAGATTCTGAAATAAATCCTCACACTTATATCCAATTGAATTTTTTTGTGATACTGGGGATTGAACCCAGGGGCATCTACCTTCGAGTTACACCCCAGCTCTGTTTTTTATCCTTTATTTTGAAGTAGGGTCTAAGTTGTGGAGAACCTCACTAAGTAGCTGACGCTGGCTGAGAACCTGGCATCCTCTTATCTCAGTCTCCCAAGTACTGGGACTTCAAGTGTGTACCACCATGCCTGGCTCCAATTGAATACTTAAAGATTCCAAAGCCTATGCTGGAGAAAAGATAACCTCTTTAACAAATCTTGTGCTGAAAAAACTTGCTGCCCGTGTGTAAAAGAATGGAATTGGATCCCAACCTCTCACTCTGCATTAGAGACAACTCAAGATGGATTGAAGACATCAATTTTAAGAGGGTACACTCTTCAACATACAGGCATTGTAGTATTGCAGAGACTTCAACAAGACCCCCAAAACTCAAGAAATAAAAATGATCAATAAAATGGTGGCATTAAATTAAAAAGTTACTGTGCAGCAAAGAAATCAAGAGTGTAAAGAGAGCTTACAGAATGGGAGTAGATCTTTGCCAGCTACTCCCTCTGGTAGAGGACTAATACCTAGAATATACAAAGAACTGTAAAAAAAAAAAAAAAAAACAACTAAAAAAGCCAATCAAGAAATGGGCAACCGAACTGAAAAGACACTTCTCAAAAGAAATACAAATAGCCAGTATGTAAAAAGATGTTCAACTTCATTAGCAATCAGGGAAATGCAAATCAAAACTACACAAAGACTTTATCTAACTTCAGTTAAAATGATAATCATCAGGAGTATAAACAATAATGAATGCTGGGAAGGAAGTGATTGGTGGGATTGCAAATTAGTACAGCTGCTATGGAGGGAGGTCAGCGTGAAGGTTCCCCAGAAGACTGGGAATGGAGCCACCATCTTCCTTGCTATGCCGCTCTCGAGGATCTTTCCAGAGGAACTGAGGTCTAATTATAGTGAAACATGCATATTCATGTTTATGACAGCACAATTCACAATAGGCAAACTATGAAACAAGCGAGGTGTCCGTCAACAGACTAATGGACTACAGAACTGGTATACACACAATGGAATTTTACTTGGCAACAAAGAACAAATTATGTCGTTTTCAAGAAAATGAACGGAAGTAGAATATACGTTAAGCAAGATTCACCAGTCTCAGAAAGTGAAGAGCCATATATATTCATTCCTATATGGAAGGGAGAGAAACAATGGAGAAAAGGGACTTCAGATAATATGTGGAAACACTAGAAGAACAATGGAAAGGGACTTGGGGGGAGGTAGGTGGTTGAAAGAGAAGACTAAATAAAGGAAGCAGTTCAAATAATGTTATGTGTATATATGAAGTTATCAATACTAATTTCAAAATGATATAGGAAGTTGGGGAGGGAATGGGATGGGAACTGGAGGAAAAACACTAAATGTTGCACGCATGTGTGTCTTGATCACTGCAAATATCATGCATAATTACAATATGCCAATTTCTGAGTGTTTTTTAATTCATTGTGATAGTACTTTGCGGCATGCAAGTGTGTGTGTGTGTGTGTGTGTGTGTGTGTGTGCGTGTGCGTGAGCGCGTGTGCTTTGGGTATTACACTCAGGGGTATTCTACTTCCAAGGTACATCCCTGGCCCTATTTTTTATTCTTAATTTTGAAACAGAGTCTCATTAAGTTGTAGAGGGCCTCATTACGTGGCTAAGGTTGGCCATAAACTTGCGATCTTCACATCTCAGCTTCCCAAGTTCTGGTATTACAAGGATGTACTACGATGCCTAGCTTTGCAACTCGTTTAATCAGAAAATATTGGCCTGTACTTTTCTTTTTTGTAGTGTTCTTATCTGGATTTTGAATCAAGAAAATATTAGCCTCAAAACAATTTTGAAAGTACTTCAATGTTGTGGAATAATTTAAGGATTAGTATTAATTATTTAAATGTTTGGTAGAATTCAACTATGAAAACATCAGATCGTAGAATTTTCTTTGGAATTTTTTTTTAGATATTACTGAATAAATCTCTTTACAGTAGTCAATAAAACTTAGTTTTTCATGACAGACTTGGTAAGCTATGTGTGTCCAGTAATCTATCCATTTATTGTAGGTTATCCAATTTGCTAGTATATAAATGTTCATAGTAGTTTATAAATTTGTTTCTGTGGTGTCAGTTGTAATGTCTCTTCTTCTGCTTCTGATTTTGAGTCTTTTCTGTTTTTGTCTTAATCTAGCTAAGAGATTATGAATTTCGCTTTTCTTTTAAATTTTTTATTGGTGTATTATAGTCATACATCTTTTTTTTTCTTTTTTTTTTTTGGTACTAGAAATGAAACCCAGGGGCTTTCTACCTCTGGGTTCCACTCCCAGACCTATTTTATATTTTATCTGGAAACAGGGTCTAAGTTTCCAAGAGCCTCATTAAGTAGCTGAGGCTGGCTTCAAACCTGTGCCATCCTCCTGTCTCAGTCTCCCAAGTGCGGGGATTTACAAGTGTGCACCACCACACCCGACTGTCATACATCTTAATGAAGTACAAGATGGTAGAGGCACACATGCACAAATCACCCAATTAGTCCCTACCCTTTACCTACTCCATTCCCTCCCTCCCTCTCGTGTTTGGCTTAGTGACTGACTTTGATATGTTTGTGAATGTACATCATGTACTTTAGAAAATCCCCCCCCCATTCCCCTCAGTTAGGTCACCGTATTTCCTCATCTATAGTTTCTCTTTCATCTAGAATTCCTCCTATGACCCATTTTCTCCCTAGCTTCCACATATCAGGGAGAACATCTGAGTTTTTACTTTTTGTGACTGATTAATCTCACTTAGCATCATGTTCTCCACTTTCATCCATTTCCCTGTAAATGATGTTATTTTCTTCTTTATGGCTAAGTAAAATTCTACTGTGTACATATCCCATAGTTTCGTAATCCACTCATCTGTTGATGGACATTTTGGCTGGTCCCATAGTTTGGTGTCAATTGTGTGGCTATGAATACATATACACATGCATTAGTTTGGCAGTTTGGTTTCCATTCCTTTGGTTAGATACCCAGAAGTGGTACTGATCATATGGTAGGAAATGGCAATCATTAAAAATAGAAACAGCAAATGCTGGCAAGGATGTGGAGAAGTGGGAACTCTAATAATTGTTGATGGGACTGCAAATTAGTGCAACCACTTTGGAAAACATGGAGGATGCTCTGAAGAATGGGAATGAACCTACCATACGCTCCAAGCAATACCGCTTCTGGGTGTCTACCCAAAAGAATGAAAACCAAGTTACCAAACTAATCGCTTAACTTTTTAAAAATCCAACTCTTACACTTTTATTAATTGTGTTCTGTTTTTCCACTCTATCTTATGTTTTGATTTGAATTTTGTTATTTGTATCCTTCTGCTAAATTTGGGCTTTTTTCAGTTTTTTATAACATTAAATTGCCACTTTGAGGTCTCTTTTGATATAAGCATTTATTACTATAAATTTATCAGAACTACTCTTATTCTATGCTCCAGAAGTTTCATATGTCATATTTCTATTTTCCTTTTCTTTCAAAATATGTTTGTTATCCCCTTTGGGGTTCTTCTTTGACCTACTGGTTGTTCAAGAGCATTTTGTTGGATTACTACATAATTGTGAGTTTTTTAAGATACCTCCTATTATCAACTTCCAATCTCATGCCAGTGTGATAAAAAAAATACTTGGTATGGTTTTAATCCTCCTAAATTTGTTAAGGGTTGTTTGTGGCCTAACATTATCTATCCTCTGTACTTGAGAGGAAAATGTGGAATCTGTTTCTATTGGGTAGAATGTTATATACATATCTGTTTCAAGTTTACTGTTTTCCTGTTGATTTTGTCTATATGATCTATCTATTGCTGAAAGAATACTAAAGTCCCTAGCTATTTTGTTACAGTCTATCCTTTTAAATCATTTATTTTTATAGGTGTTCCAATGTGGGATGCCACATTTGTAGCTGTCATTTCCCTTTGATGAACTGATCTCTATCATTATGTAGATGACGTTGTCTCTTTCTACAGATTTTGACTTACAGTCTGTTTAGTCTGATAAGTGCGGATACCTCCACTCTTTCAGTTTCAATTACATGAAATGTCTTTTTCCATTTTTCACTTTCAGAAAAATGACCAATTTCTTTAAGAATACCATCAATATTTGAGAATAAAACATGTAATTAACTAGTACCATTATCTATAATGAAAAATGAATTTTTAATTTGAAACTTTCCAACAAAACAGACCTTGGTCAGAAAAGACTTTTTGGGCAAGTTCTATGGAACACATAAGAAAAAAAACAACAATACTACACCGTCTAGTGCAGAAAACAGAAGAGGAAAGATTGTTTCCCCATGCATTTTGTGAAGTCAGCATTAATGAGATATGAAAACAAAGGAAATACAAGAAATAAACGTCAAATCAACACCTACCAAGGACATAAACACGGGAATGTTTGAAAACATATTAGACAATCAAATCCTACAAAATGTAAAAAGCATAGGACCTCACAACCAAGTTTGGCATGCCCTAGGAATACAATATCTATTCAATATTAATATATGTAATCTACCATATTCATAGATCAAATATATATTCATACCAATAGATGCAGTAAACTAATTTGACAAAACTAAAAATTCATTTTTATAAGAAATCATCAACAAACTGGAAATAGAAAAGTACTTTTTTTTTTTTTAGTACTGGGGATTAAACCCAGGGGCAATCTCTGAGCTATACTCCATCTCTATTTTATTTTTATTTTGAAACAGCTTCTGACAAGGTTGATGAGAATCTTACTACATGCTGAAGCTGTCCCTCAAACCTGTGATCTTTCTGTCTCAGTCTTCCAAGTCCTGGGATTATAAGCATGCACCACCATGCCTGGCAGAGGAGTACATTTTTAACCTGCTAAATTGTATCTATGAAATATGTGCAGCAACTATTAACAGTGGAAGGTTTAATGCTTTCCTCCTAAGATTAGGAACAAAAAGGATGTTCACTCTCAGTACTCGTATTCAACATTTTACTAGAATCCTAAAAAATAAATCCTATAAAATAAAACGATTTTCGAAATATCTTAATTCAGATAATATAATAGTCTATGTAGAAAACATTAAAGAACCCACAAACAAATCTAGCAAAGGTCCTAAGAGCAATACACAAAAATCATATTTCTATATACAATCAACTAGCAGTTGGAAATAAAAATTTCAAAGTACTATTTAAATAGCGCCAAAATGTATGAAATATTCAAGTGTGGATCTAATAAAATATATGTAGTATTTGTATTGGAAAACTACATGACAGTGGTTAAAAAAAACTAAGAATATCTAAAATTGAAATACATATCATTTTCATAGATTAAAGAGATAATATTAAGACATCAGTTTTCCCTAAATTGATTAAATGCAATCCCTATAAAAATTCCAGCAGGGCTGAGTGTGGTGGCTCATGCTTGTAATCCCAGTACTTAGGAGGCAGAGACAGGAGGATTGTAGGCTCGAAGTCAGCCTCAGCAACTCTGTGAGGCTCTCGGCAACGTATCTAGATCCTGTTTCCAAATAAGAAATAAAATAGGCCCGGGGGTGTACCCCAGAAGAATTCATCTGGGTTCTATCCTTAGTAACACACACACACACACACACACACACACACACACACACACACACACCAGCAGGATCTTTTGTAAATATTTCAAATTGATTCTATTATTTATTTGGGAAGGAAAATAGCCAAAACAATTTTGAAAATTAAGTCAGAAGACTCTTAGCATCTGGTTTTAAGACTACTTGAAACCTATAATAATCAAGATAGCTGGTATTGGTGAAAGGCAAGATATATGATCAAGGAAACCAGAGTCTAAAATATGAGCCATACATTGGCCACACAAATATGGTCAATACATTTTTGACATAGCTACAAAGGCAATTCAGTGGAGAAGGGATAATATTTTCAAGTGTTTCTGGAGCCATATGTGGAAAATTTGACTTTCAAATATATTTCACATTACATAAAAATTTACTCAAAATGGATTATAGTTTTAAATATACAGCCTAAGACCATAAAACTTATAGATGAAAACAAATGAGATAATCATTGTGATGTTGTATCAAAGAGTTCTTAGGTATAACCCCAAGGCATAGTCTATTAAATAAGAACACAATAAATCATACTCTCCAACATTAAAAACTTCTGCTTAGCAAAGCACACTGTTTATAGCATAAAAATGAAAGCCACAAAACTGTGAAGAGACATTTGTAAGCCACATATCTAAGAAAATACTTGTATTCAGAATAACAAATTTTCACTCAATAGTAATCAAATAA
Organism: Muscardinus avellanarius; assembly: GCF_963383645.1. Lineage (NCBI taxonomy): Eukaryota > Metazoa > Chordata > Mammalia > Rodentia > Gliridae > Muscardinus > Muscardinus avellanarius. The sequence continues at coordinate 152,769,599 of NC_137788.1, forward strand.
CCAAGCCAATATAAATGGGCAAAATATTTCAAAAGATACTACAAAGAAGAGAGAGATGAAAAATAAACACTTAAAATTGTTGACATTATTAGTTTGGGGAGAAATTCAAAGTAAAACCGCAAAGAAATACCACTATATACCTTTCAGAATGCCTAAAAATTAAGACAAATGAGAATATCACCCATCAGAAGATATCAAAGCTCTCACACACCTGCGTGTGGTGGCGCATGCTCGTCATCCCAGCATTCAGGCGGCTGAGACAGGAGGATCGTGGTTCGAGGACAGCCTCAGCTTCTTAGTAAGGCCCTTTGGAACTCAGTGAGACCCTGTTTCAAAATAAAGAATAAAAAATACTGCTGGGGGTGTAGCTTGGAGGTAGAATGCCCCCTGAGTTCCATCCCCAGTACTACAAAAATTTTAAAAATATATAAATAAATCTCTCGTACATTGTTGTTGGGAATACAAAATATAATCACACGGGGAAACCAGAAAGTATTAACAAGTGGAAATATATCAAAAAATTGATTTTAAAAGTCTTAGAAATCAGTGAGAACAAAACTATGTAAACGAAAAACAGATAAATGACATCAGTAAGCAGTTTTTAAAAAGAAATGCAAAGGGAGCTGGCCGTGGTAGCCCATGATTGTAATCCCAGCGTTCCGGAGGCAGAGAACAGAGCATCTTCTTCCCAGACAGCCTCAGCTAATTAGGGAGGCCCTTTGCAATTCATGAGACCTTGTTTCAAAAATAAAAAGACTAAAAGCTAGGGCTGGGGTGTAGCTCGTAGGTTCAATGCCCCTGGGTTTCATCCCCGATATCACCAAAAAAGAAAAAAAAAATGCAAATAGCACATGAACAAATAGGGGAAAGTTCAGCTCCTGTGTTAAACAAAAAATGAAACGTATAATCTCTGAGGGCCACTACTCTTCATGATTCAACAGTGACAAGGATTTTTAAAAACAACAGTATTTAATATTTGTGAGGTAACAAGACATATATTCTCATAAACTACTGGTAGCAACAGTATTTGTTAAAACCCTCCAGAACATGATTTGTAAGTATCTGACATGAGCTGTAAAAATTTCATCCTCTTTGAATCAGTAATTCCACTTCCATGAATGGATCCTAAAGAAGTAACCAAAAGTGAAGACAAAAATTTATATGTAAAGAACTTCATCATGGTATTGTCTCAACACTGAAGCACCTGAATCAGCCTCAATGCACAAAAGGCTTATATCCAATTATGGCAAACCACAAAACAGTATTATTCAGTTATTTAAAATAGTTATGAGTTTTTTATAACATGAGAAAATACTTTGATGTGGTAGGTTTTAAAAAAGCAGAATATGAAAACTTATATTGTATTATACTGACTGTATATAGATATGAGTAAAATATATGATTTTAAGGTCAAGATTATTTATGCATGTATACATATATATGTCTACAAAGAAATATAACCATTACTACCATAATAATCTGGTTTTCTATTTTAAGTATTTTTTTCTTTAAGTTTTAAGTGTTTTCACATTTATAAAAATAAATTATACTACTTTACAAACAGGAAAATAATCAGATTATTTTAATGAATGCTTCCCCCATAGTGTAGCATAAAACCTGGCTTTTATGTCTGCCTCAGCTCGAGACCCACATTGTCTCATGATGATTTTGTCAAAAGGAGAAGTGCCAAGGATAAAGTTCTCTCCATTTTAAATATAAAGACTTTCATTCCCTAGGTATCTATAGCTATGAGGTCTTAGTGGCAAATAGGATGTCAGTTCACAGTATCTTTGTTTTATTGACTACCTAACGTCATCAATATCATAAGAATAGGTTGTGTTGCATTCAAATCTAACTCAAAATTTCACAAAGTCTGTGACAATATTAAAATATCTACTATCTTCTAAATATCCCCATCACTGATCACTCATTCTACAATGAAATTGTAGCAAAGTGGACAGAAATGGGGCATTACTCTATTAGTATAATTAAGCCATTAAGTCAAAGTTGTCAATAATTCTAGACATCTTGGTACCTTAGATATCATACTTTTGGACATGCCAAATTACCTAAGTTTACCAGAGTAATATATAGTAATGTTATAAAATATAAACTAGGAAAATACCAGACAGACATTGGAGAGCTGCTGGGAGCAATTAATTGGGACAAAAAAAGACGCAATATTGTTGGACAAAAAAAATACAAATTAAGATAACATTAACATGGGGGATTTCTAGACTAATTCACCTTGAGGAAATAACAGCAGATAACTGATTCAACTGCCTAAAAGGGGTCAAGAAATATGCTTTGAATATTTTTTACCCAAAGTAAAAATGTGTGTTATATTGTTAATAATGAGATAGAATGCACATTAAAATTTTAATTCATCAGGTGACCTTTGAGGTTTATTTTCTACTGGGGAAGAGATATGTAGCTTGTGTTGATTCATTTAAAAGAAATGGGGGGGGGGGCGGGCGTGGTGGCGCACGCTTGTAATCCCCGCGCTTGGGAGGCAGAGACAGGAGGATCGCGCAGGTTTGAAGCCAGCTGTGCACGCTGGCTTAGAAGACCCTGTTTCCAAATAAAAATATAAAATAGGTCTGGGAGTGTAGCCCGGAGGTAGAAGGGCTTCTAGGAACCCCAGTACCACCCCCCAAAAAAAAAGAAAAAGAAAAAGAAATGGGGGGGGTTGGTTTCTTCTTTGTATCTAGGAAAATGGCAAAAAAAATTCTCACTTAAAACAATGAGAATAACAAAATGCCAGGCAATTGTCAAATTTACAGCTTATATGGAGCCCCCAAGAAGACTGAAGTTTCAAGGCAGCAATATCTAAGGAAATGCAGGGCCTTTTAAGGAGAGAGAGGGCTTGAACATGTGTGTGTGTGTGTGTGTGTGTGTGTGTGTGTGTGTGTGTGTGTGTGCAAGAGAGATACACACACACACACACACACATACACACAGAGAGACACTGGGGGTTGAACCCAGGGACATCCTACTTCTGAGATATGACCACAGCCCCATTTTATTTTTCAATTAAATCTTGCTAAAAATTGCTGAGGCTGACCTCAAACCTGCAATCCTCCTCTCTCAGACTCCCAAGTACCGGGATTATAGGCATGTACCACCACACCCAGCTGGGCATAAACACTTTCTAACTGGCCATTGCCAGACACCAATAAGAATTCAGCTAATATTTTTCACCACCTACTAAATACTGAGACCCAGGAGAGAACTCCTGTAGGAAGAAAAAAGAAAAGACTATATGCACTGGCCTGTATGATACTACCACACATCTCAGTACACGCTCACAAAGAGAAGCTGGCGGCAAAGCAAGATTTTTAATAAAGTATGTCAAGTGAGAAAAGTAGCCATGGGGGAAAAGATTATGAAGCACACCTTGGGTTCGTCTCCAGTTCTTAAAAAGCTTAAGCCACTGAGAAAAGCAGAAAGCCCTATGTCTTTGGGGAACAAGTCCAATAGCAGCTGAGGAGCTCAAAGAGAACCAAGCCTCTATCCACTGGGATGGGTAGGCACACGTCCTGGTGGTTACAGAGGGGGCAGCACATACAGGTCGGGCAGGGTAGCTTAACTTGGGTCCATATTGGCTCAACTGATACATGTCTAACCAAATCAAACATTTACAATTGTTGCTCTTTTTTTTTTAGTTTCTATCATCTTACACCAGATAACCTGACTTTTGTCAATAAGAAAAAAATTATGTGGCACACACACAAAAATGTAAGAAAAAAAAACCCACAACAGACAAATCAAAAGTATATATTCACATCTGACCTAGATGTTGCAACTCTTAGAAATTTTAAAATCATGATCATATAAGTTGACCTGATTGAAAAGGTAAATATCATGTATGATCAGATGGTTCATTTCAGCAAAGAAAAGGAAACTATAAGAAAGAATTATTTAGGCATAGTAGCACATACTTGTAATCCCAGCACTTGGGAGGCTAAGACAGGAGGATCACAGGCTTGAGGCCGGCCTTAGAAACTTAGCAAGTCTCTGTTCTAAAACTAAAAGTGGGACTAGGGGTGTAGATCAGAGGTAGAATGCCCCAGGGAAGGAAAGGGGGGAGGAAGGAGGAAGGAAGGAAAGGAAAATATTAAATTAGAAATAAAAATAGTAAGTAATTTATGGTACTGTTTTACACTTGTCAGTGGATTCAACATGGCTGGGAAGAGAATCAAACTTGAAGATAGTTCACAGTAGGAATCACACAAATTGAAACCCAAAAGTGCTTAGGACACCGAGACATCATTTTGGTGAGTGGAGAGAGGAAGGATGGCTCTTTCAAGTGGTTGGAGAGATCTGGGAGATGTACTGGGCTGGGCTGACTAAATCCTCACCAGGTCTATGCTTTGAGGTCCTTTGCTTTCTATTCAGAAAGTCCCCACTTAAGCAACGTTGCACCACATATTCAACAGAGTGTAGGTCCATCATGTACCCTACATAGTATTTGATATCCACTGTAGGGTTCTTTATAGTGCCCATCCACTGGGTACACCACAGCCTTATGCAGCCAGAGGGAAAATTTAGTCAGGCAGGTGTGGGGAGCATCGTCTCGGCACCAGGGACAGCCCACTGAGCTGAGGTTACTGGATGGAGTATCAGTCATTGAAGAGGGTGGGAGTGCAGTGAGGGCTTGAGAATGGAGATAATATTGTTCATAAATTTCTCTCCTGGTTTCTCTGCACTTGGGGGAACTTGTGACTCCTCAGAAGGTGGAAGGGAAAACAAAACAGAAACCTCTTAGTGCATCTGGAGTAAGGAAGCTGCTAAACCCAATCATCTGCCTTGGAGATGGAATGAGCATGATTCCCTCATACAGCATCACCAATAAAAGGGTACTCAGTCACCTTGGAAACAGGGGTAGTTCTTCCAGAAAGAAGAAAAATATGCAAAGAATGGCCTTTATTGCAACTATGGAGATAGTTTGAAACCAGTTATCATATGGCACATCAGAGAAAACTGGAGGAAGAACCAGATTGCAAATAATAAGAGTAAGGTAACTTTGGGAGACCTATCATCACCATGCAGAGGGGTCTTTAAAGGACTGACATATTCTTTTGCACAGAGAAGGGATGCCCTCAATTTTGCTGAATGAATCTGAATGATAAGCAATAAGGAAAACAACATATGACCCTTGGCTAGAGAATTGAGAACGAATGCCCTAAGATTGGTTAATAATGCAGGAGAAGACTATGTCCGTCCAATTCCTGATCAAGAATTGCATGCTTTAGGGACACATACTTCCACTGGGAGAAAGCCCAGAGGTCCTAAATGTGAACTGGATTCTTCACTGAGGCAGCTGCTCCTTTGAAATGGTTGGTGTGATAACATGGTTTATGTGAGAACTGGGTCACCAAGACAGACCCAACAATATGCCCTTGAAGCAGAGAATACAAGATGGCTTAACGTGAGTGATGTCTTTCTGAAGCATCAATGACTTTACATTTTCTTTTTTTTCACAAAGGATATTGGTATCGTCCTACTACCTCAAAGAAAAAGAAAAGTAGCTCTAGACCATCTCAGGTTTCTTTGGAGGGTGGGAAAAATGGAACCATCAAGAAAGGACAGAGGACCCTGCCCCAGTTACTGTTTTCAGTTACTGATAATTCCAAGATGGAACCCAAGTCATTTCAGCGATATGTGGCTTCAACTAGATACTCTTGTGTCGGAGTCTTCCAAGGATTTGGCTTAAGTTGAATAAGCAGGAAATATATAGACAGTTTAGGGGGGCATTTAAAAGGTTAAGATTATTGTTATGGGAACAAGAAAAAATGGTCAGTCCTAGGAGCCTTCCTTCGGGATGCGGGTACTTTTGATTCTTCACCTATGCACACAGGTGCATTACTCAACATTCTCTACCCTCTGGTGCAATCAGACCCCAGCAGGCTCGGGTATGGGCATTGAGAGAGTTTACTGTAGGGTGCCTTTTTTTCTTTCTTTTTTAAAGACATGATTCAGAGCTGTGAGGGTTTTTTTTTTTAAAGCCATTTTAAGCTAATGACTGTTCCAGCTCTTGTGCATCAAATGCCATTTACAGGGTCAGTGAGTGGAATAAAAGGGAAAATGACAGGCTTTGAGGAGAGACATGGCTGGCATTTAACTACCAAAAAGCACAGAAATGGAGGCAGTTTTTCTAAGGGACCCAAAGTACAGATTACAATGGGAAAGGAGAAAGAGAAAATGTGTCATGACTTGGGAGGAAAGAACTGTGGGGTTGAGGGGGTGATGGAATGGAGCCGAAGTCTAGGGAGAATAGGAGAAAGAATGATTCTTCCTCGCCTCCAGAACTTCCATAGACTTTGGGTTTCAGGATGAAGATTTGCACTCATTCTTGTGTTTCTCTGTCCTCCCTCCTAGAGACGTATTAAAATGATCAAGGGAACGTAAGAATGTCTGACAGCACTGAAAAATGCAGAAGGGAAAGCATTAGAAAACAAACTTTGAGGGGCTTTGGCACAATTGGAAGCATGTATTAGGTTCTCCAGATAAACAGATCCACTATGGATCTGTATAGGGAGATACATATTAGATCTTCTTATTATTATGAATTGGCTTACTAGGCATGGTGGTGTATGCCTGCAATCCCAGGAATTAGAGGCTCAGACAGAACAATCACTGGTTAAAGGCCAGCCTCAGCAATTTAGCAAGACCCTCAGCAACTTAGACTCTGTTTCAAAAAAAAATTAGCTAGGGTGTAGCTCAGAGGTAGAATGCCCATGGATTCAATTCACAGTACAAACAATGAAACTGGCTCACACAGTAATGGAGACTGCCAAGTTCCAAGCTGTTCAGGGCAAATCAGGAAGCTGGAAACCCAAGAGAGGCAACGATAGAGTTCCTGTTCAAAGGACAGCAGCTGTAAGACCTAGGAATTACCAGTGTCTTAGTTCAAGCCTAAGACAGGCAAAAAAACAAAGTTAGGAATGGAGAATCCTCTTACTTGGAAGATGTCAGTCTTCACTCTCTTCAGACCTTTATCTGATATGACTTGGCCAACCCACATTAGAGAGGGTAACCTGTTTTCCTCAGTCGACTTACTTCAGTATTAATATCCTCCCAAAATGTCAACACATACTCAGAATTTTTGACTCAATAGCTAGGCACCCTGTGGCCCCCGTCAAGTTGCCATATAAAATTAACTACCACAAAGCTGACCTGTGATGTCCAGCACAAGATTCCATAATGAAGTTTGGCTTGGAGTGTGGGTTCCTCCTACAACTAAGCATCCCTCACAAATACCCTATAGAAAGCAGAACAAAATAACCTCTAGCTTCAATACCGAAGGCAAAAGGCTAGACCATGAGTGGCTGGCAGGCCCAGATAAAGGACTTCATGAGCAATGACACAGGGTGGCAGCTCGGGCCGCGTGTCTCACCTCTAGATTTACTTGGTGTGAATGGTTGAAAAAGAAAATATGTCAGCACCAACCAAGTGAACATTCTCCCACCATGTCCCTCAAGTCCTTTGAAATGGGACAGGTGTGGGCAGGCCTGCTTGCCAAGGCTGGGCTCCAAGAAGACCAAGAGCTAGGGACCAGGCACCAAAGGGGAAAACTCAGTCTCCTGAAGAAATTCTTGGTCTTCTCGGGATTAACAAAACTAGCAATTTAATGTGTTTCCACCAAATAGATTGTTTGATAATGAAAAACTGAAGTCAAGGATTTGAGGTGGAGACAAATAGATCTAATGGATACATAAGAAACAAAAAAATGAAGTAGACTTTGCAAAAAACATCAAATGATGTTTGAGAAGTTTTGATAGGATGTAGAGATAAAGGCTAAAGAGATTAAGATGATTAGTCAATAAATAGAACAGCTCACGATTTAAAAGGAATGGAGCTGACGGGAGACCTATAGCAAAGGGCCTACTTAAAAATCCCCTTGCCACTTCACATCCACTAAGATGATCAAAAAGAGAGACTATGAGCTGGACATGGTGGCGCACACTTGGAATCCCAGCATTTGGGAGGCTGAGGCAGGAGGATCACAGTTTGTGGGCAGCCCTATGCAACTTAGTGAGACCTGTTTCAAAATAAAGAATAAAAAATAGGGCTGGGTGTGTAATTTGGAAATAGAATGGCTCTCTCTGGGTTCCATTCCTAGTACCGCAAAAAAAAAAAAAAAAAAAAAAAAAAAAAAGGATGATAACAAGAGTTGGTAAGGGTATGGGGAACCTGAAACCCACAGTGTTGGTGGGAATGTAAAATGGTGTAGCTGATTGGAAAACAGCCTGGTAGTTCCTCAAAAGGTTAAATAAACAGTTATAATAACCAGCAATTCTGTTCCTATGTAGAAGTAGAAAAAATACATATGCAAAATGAGTACATAAAAGTTCATGGCAATATTACTCATGATAGCCAAAAAGCAGAAACAATCCCAATGGCCACCAATTGATGAATAAGCCAAAAGTGATACACTAATATGAAGAAATATTATTCATCCATAAAAAAGAAAATATTTTTAAATGTTTTTAAAAATACTTTTATTAGTGAATTATAGTCTCACATAGTTCACAGTGATAGTGGCATACATGCACACAGCACCTGATGGGCTTTCCCCTTCCTTCCCACTCTCATTACCTATACAGGGTAGAGGTTGGCATTGGCACTCTCATACCTACATAAGATCAGTGGAAGTGGTACCCTCATTGATTCCCCTCACTCACTTCCCCAGCTCTGCTGTAGTTTCTTCTCTGTAATCTGAAGTGCCTCTGGTATCCCAATTAGTCCTTAGTGTCCGCATATGACAGAAAACATATGACCCTTCAATTTGCTATGACTGGCTAATCTTACAATGATCTCTAGGTCTCTCTACTTTCCTGTAAATGACATTATTTTGTTCTTGACTGCTAACTAGAATTCCATTTTGTGTACACCCCATGAGTTTTTAAACTATCCATCTGTTGATGGATACCTAAGTTGGTACCATTATTTGATTATTGTATATTATGCAGCTATAAACACAGATACCTATGTATTACTATAATATTCCAATTTCAATCCCTTTAAAAGGATGCCCAGGAATGGTATAGCTGGATCATACGATGGAGCCATTCCTAGTTTTCTGAGGAATCTCCACACTTATCTCCACAGCAGCTGCACTAATTTGCAATCCTGCCAATAGTGCACACGATTTCCTATTTCCCCACATCCTCACCAGCACTTACCAGTTTGATTTCTTGATGACTGCCATTTTGATTGGGGTTAGATGGAATATCAGTGTAGTTGATTTGCATCTCTCTAATTGCTAGTGTACGTTTTTCAAATATTGGCCCTTTGTATTTTTTGTGAACTATTTAACTGAATTGCCCATTTCTTGACTGAGTTGATTTTTTAGTGTTAAGTCTTAAGTTCTTTGTATATTCTAGATATTATTCCTCTATAAGAGAAAGTGCTGGCAAAGACATCTCTTCCTGTAGACCCTTTCTTTGGACTAGGTTTCTTTTGATGACCTAAGATTTTTGCTTAATGCCATCTCATTTCTTGTTTTAATTTTCTGAGCTTTAAGTTTCTACCTATGCCCTCCCTCTAGCAACTTCAAAGTCTCTAATTTCCAGGTATTTCATCCATCTTGAGTTGACTACTGTGCAGGGCAAGAGGTACAAATTCCATTTTTCTAGAAATGGATAACTGGTTTTCTCCACACTATTTGTTGAAAAGGCTCTTTTCTCCAATGTATGTGACACCTTTGTAGAAAATCAATTGGCTGTAAGCCTGTGGATTTGTGTCTATTCAGTTTCATTGGTCTATGTGTCTGTCATGCCAATACCATGCTGCCTTTACTACTATAGTTCTTTAGTATTGAAATTGTAAAGCCTTCTGCATGGTTCTTATTGCTGAGAATTGCTTTGGATATTCTGGGTCTTTTGTTTCTCCAAATAAAATGCATAACCAATTTATCTAGTACTGTGAAGAATGGCATTGGTATTTTGATAGGAATTACATTCACTCTATAGATCACTTTTGGTAAATGGCTATTTTGATATATTCTGCCTATCCAAGAGCAAGGGAGATCTTTCCATCTTCTAAGATCTTCAGTTTTAGTGTTTTATACTTTTCATTGTAGACATCTTTTACCTCTTTGGTTAGATTTATTTATAGGTATTTTGTTTTTGAGGTTATTGTGAATGGAATTGTTTTCCAATTTTTTGGTGGATTCATGTTTGGCATATAGAAAGCTACTTTCTTTTTTTAGATTGGTTTTGTATCTCCATACTTTGCTAAATTTGTTAATGAGCTCTAGGAGTCTTGAGTTTTTGGGGTCTTCTAAATATAGGATCATGTCATCTGCAAGTAGAGATAATTTCAGTTCCTTTCCTATCTGAATTCCTTTGATATCCTTCTCTTGCCTTATTGCTTTGGCAAGAGTCTCAGACTATATTGAAAAGGTTTGGTAATAGTGGGCATCCTTGTCTTGTTCCCAATTTTAAAGGGAATTCAAGTTTTTTTTTCCCCCATTCAATACAATGCTGGGTTTGGGTTTATTGTATGTTACCTTAATGATGTTAAGTTCCTCCTATTCAGATTTTGTTTTGAACAGAAATAGATGTTGGATTTTATCAATGCTTTTTCAGCATTTATTGAGATGTGATTTGTCCATAGTTCTATTTATGTAGTAAATAACATGTATTACTTTGTGTATGGTAAGCCAGCCTTTTAGCCCTGTAATGAAACCAGCTTAGTTATGGTATACAATTTTCTTGATGTAGTTTTTAAATGTACATTGCTAGTATTTTGTTTAGAATTCTACATCTATGTTCAAGCACATATTAAAGTCAAAAATATACTAATACATGCACATCCATGTTCAAAGCAGCATAATTCACAATAGCCAGATTATGGAATCAATTTGGGTGTTTGTCAACAGACGACAGATAAGAAAAATACTCTACATACATACAATGGAGTTTTACTCAGCCATAAGGAACAGAAATAAGCCATTTTCGGCAAAATAGATGGAACTGGAGAATATTATGCTACTGAAGTCAGCTAGTCTCAAAGTCAAGGGCCAAATGTTTTCTCTCATATGGAGAAGCTAGGGAGAAAATAAGAATTAAAAGAGACTTTAGATAAATGAGCCAGTAGAGTAGTGGAAGGGGGTTGGAGAAGACAGGAAGGGAAAAAAGAATTGATGGAAGAGAGTAACGCAAATACTAAGTCCATATGTAACGGTATCACTGGCAATCTCACTAACGAGTACAAGAAGAGTGGGGAGGAGGTGGGATGTAAGGAACACACCGCGATCATATGTTGGCATCATGTGTATTTGTATCACTTCAACCTCACCATCACATAATATATCAGTAACATTTAAACAGCACATTTAAGAAAAAAGTAATGAACTACCGACATGTTATAACATTGACAAGTATTGGAAGCACCATGAAAGAAGTCAGTCACAAAATACCAGTGTATGATTCCATTTTATGAAATGTCTAAAATAGACAAATTAGAAAAAAAATAGTATGCTGGTGGTTGTCTGGAGCTTGAGAGAAGAGGCTGGGGAGTGCTAATGTGCATGGGTTTTTATGAGGGAAAATTTTTAAGTCTATATGATGGTTATAATAGTATATTAACAGTTGAACATATTAACTGGTGAATTTTGTGGCATGTGATTTATACCTATTATTTTAAAAATATTATCTTGGTCAAATAGGATTTCAAGTTTTAAGGTTCCATTAAATTCCCAAACCATTAATTTAAAAAATGAAAATATATACTGGTAAATTATTATTGTTGTTATTATTTCAAGGTAAGAGTCAGCATCTTATAAATCCAGGTAGGAAATCAAGATAACCTAGAAAGGAAAATAACTAGGGTATCAGTTTTCTCTTAATTTAAAGCTCTTGAAGAAAATTCCCTCAGCACCTGGTTTCCAGGGTTTGGGGCCGTTGTGCACATGTGAGAAGAGCAGAAAAACATCTCCACACGATCATATACTTACATCCCTCCACTCTCCTGCCTAAAACAGTAACTTGACAAATTCTTCTACCAAAATAAAGACTCAAAGATAAAAGTCCTGAAGCACGAGGAGACATCACCTTTAAAAGCTTAGAGCATTGTAGGATGAACACAGACCTGCAAAGAAAGACCAGCTCTCAGGAAGACCCTGTTTCAAAATAAAGGAATGGTGTTGATGGGCAATCTATTTACACCCAATAAGATTCCTTGTAGTTATCTATTACTGAATGCCTGTTGTATGCCTGGTACCTGGCTAAACAATTGCGCTCATGATCACATTTCAGCTTCTCCGCCCTAAGGAAGTCCTGCCACTTCAAAACTGCGGAGGAGGAAACCGAGGTGTACAGCAGGGGTTTTATTCTTTAATTTCGGCATGATTGGCAGGAGGCCAGATAATCCCCTCTGATGGGCGTTGTGCTGTGTATTGCGGTCGTTTAGTATCATCCTGAGCACAAGATGCCAGGAGTGTCTCCAGACGCTGCCAAACGTCCCACAGGGAGCAAATCAACCTGGTGTGAACCAACCGCTGCCTTAGAGTGATTTGACAGCCAGGCCTAGAGCTAAATGTTGCTCTGGGGTGGAGTGGTGGCTGAGTTAGTGAAGGACTATTCTAAAATTCTCGTATCCTGGGCTCTTTGCCCCACCAGCTTTATAACCTTGGCTGGTGGTGTACGTCTCACCTATGAGCCTCCCTTTCACAGTGACCAGCGTAGCAGCTGGGTTTAGGAAGCAGAAAATGATAAAGGATGGAGATATGGAGTGACCAGAGGTGAGCCAACACCAAGAGGAAAAAGCCGCTTTGAACTCACACTGCTTCTGCCTCATCAAATAGGATTTCTTTGAGCTCTTGAAAGGCTCTTAATAGGATTTTCAGTCTCTCATCACAAAAGACTCAGATTTTTCCTTAATTAGGCAGGTTGTCCAGTTAAAATGATAGACTGTCTTTCTGAGCAGTATTGTCGTTTGGCATTTCTCTTAGTGCCTAGACCCCAAGAGCAATTTTAAAGCATAAATGGGACAATTATCAGTGAGGGAGTGCTCAGGGTCCTCTGTCCAGGTCACCTGGAACAGTTCAGAAGGTCAAATTAGTTCAGTATTTAACCTAAGTCATAGGAGATTCAGAATGTTAAAACTGCTGCTTCTGAAAATTCTGTCAGGCCTCTTAAACCCTTACTTATTCAGAGTGATTATAAAAAACTTTTATCAGAATTATTGATGTTTCAAAAAAACCCTATAGCTTTATGCCTTAAAGTACAAGAACTTCTACCAATAATGACAAAGATTCAACTAGAACTACTTGACATATTAATACTTTGATATAGCATATTTAAAATCATATATACCTTAAAACTTTAGATCTCTAGTTGAATGATCAGAAATGACAAATTATTGGTCTGCCTTGACCCATTTTATTATGTTTTTATGTCAAATTGTATAAATAACCCCTGCCTTTATTAGTCAGATAAGTTGGAAGTATACACATAAGTAGCATAATGAATATTTTCATTAGATTTACCTTATAGTTCTTATTTTTTAACCAGAGACTACCTGCCCTTGATAAAATTATTTTTCTACTAGAAATACAGAATTCCAACTAAGCCGTGTTACAAAATGCCTGATTTACCATCTCAGACACCAACATGACACAAAGAAAACTAAAAGCTAAGACTTGTGAGACCTAAAATCAACCTAGGATTTCAATCGTATCTTTCTAGCAGGCTGAAGACAAAGTAGAAAACTAGGCAGAGCTGGGTCTTAGACAATTCTCAAACTTTCTGGCTTGGGAACCTCTTTAGTAGAAAAAAATAAATTATGCAACTCATTAACATGTCTAATTGGCCCTATAAACCCATTCATTCTTCCATTCAATAGACAGTTTTCAACATTTACTTGATATCAGACACAGGGCTGGTTTCTGTGTTAAATACAATTAGCACAATTAGAAAGTGCTAAATGCAGTGAATAGGGTGAAGCAGCCCAGACGTCTCGTCATATGAGCGGGTTGTAAGATTCCCATGTGACTCGATAGCAACTATTTTTCTCTTATAACTTTATCCTTTTTTTCAGGAGAAATACTTGGAATTTAAATATTCAGTGGCTCTAGGGAAGGACCCCATCCTACTTTTCCTAGTATCAATGGGCCCAACAAAGTGTGATGCCTTCGCAATCCACATGGGGGCGCTTCCCATTCATTGTTCTCTATCCTTGGTCCAGGTACAGGTCACCTAATCTCAGAGTGGCCAAATTTCATAAACTCCTCAGCCCTGGGCAGAGACCAGATTCTATGATAACATTTAGCACAATGAGTAAGAAAAATAACGATGCTGCTCTTATGAGACGGTCTTGGGGAAATTTCAAACTTTATCATCATTGGTGAAATTAACATTTATAAATCACACGCCATGTTCAGGTCCAGAGATCAGCTCCCAGGACTTTTGGACATTTCTCTCAAGTCAATATTAATCTTAAACTCTAATATTTGATGTGTATTCACCTGATGGTCATGCAAAAAGAAAAAAAATCTCATCTTCAATTTTATAGAAATTTCCTAAGTACACCATCAAATACGGAGACAAAAGCAGTCCTCTCTAACGGGTGATTTCAACGCCCTTAGGATTCTTCTATCTTGTGCCTGCCTCCGCACCACATCCCCGGACGCCCCCACCCCACTAGTCATTAAGACAGATGCTCCATAACTACTCTGGCTTAAATCTCTGTATTTATTCAAACCAAATGCATTAAGTGTTCCTAAACATTTTTCCTACCATGGGTGGGAGAGATGCAAGGATAACCAAAGCATTTCCCCATGATGCTATGAGGAATTCTGAAGAGCAATGAGTAGGGGCCACGCAATTAGAATGTGCTGAATGCGATAGATAGGGTGAAGAAATCTTGAGATGGAGCACTTTACCCTTCCTCGATCGGCCTTGGGAGACGCGTGGCACAGCCTCAGCGGAACCCCAAGACCCCAGCGGGTAAACAGCTACGGGAATTGGGGCAAAGGGAATGAGGAGGAAAAGACGAAGCCGAGTCCTGGGAGCGTGGGAAGGAGGAAAGAGCTCAGATCCATGGGTGCAACAGAGTGTGCGGTGGGGATGGGCAAGGGTAGAGCCCAGGATGCAGGCTTGGCAGGACCACATTTGGAAAGTGGGAATCACAGAGTAAGCAGAGGATTTTCTTCAGATGGCCGATATGAACCATTTGTACTAGGAAGGGTTGCCATAAAGCAAAGATCGGATCATGTGGCAAGGTGCTGACTGCCTCTTCTATTAACTGGGCCTCCAACTGAGTGTGTATATATATTCTCATGTATATACACACATATGTATATATTTATAAACATATATATGTAGCTATTTATAAACACATACACACACTTATACGTGCACACTTATATGTGTGTATAATCCCTAGTACTGCAATATATATACATATATATGTGTATATATATGTATATATATTGCAGTATATATGTATATACTACAGTATATATGTATATATATTGCAGTACTGGGGATGGAACCTAGGGAAATTCTACCTCTGAGCTACACCTCAAGCCCTATTTTTAACTATTTTGAAATAGGGTCTAAGTTGCGGAGGTCTTTACTAAGTAGCTGAGGCTGGCCGCAAACCTGAGATCCTCCTGTCTCAGTCTCCCAAATACTGAGATTACAACTCACATCTGGCTAAGGGCATCAGTATCTCTCATTAAAAAATTATTTTCTGAGTTCTGTTGTACATTAGGGTGCCTTATCCATGTATAAAAGTAGAGTTTTATAAATGTATAAAAGTAGAGTTTTGGGGGGTAGGGTTTCTGGAAAAGCTCTTTACAGGGGCCACCTGTATGATACATTCTTTGGCCCTTGCCCCTGACCCCATCACTCCCAGGAATGTGGATACAAGGGCAGCAGCTATAGCAGCCACCTTGCTATCAGGACAGAGTGTTGGAGATGCAAGCCACATGCTGAGAACAGCAAGGCAGAAACAGATCTTCCTGGTGCTCTTGAGACGCCATGCCACCTTGGAATTTGGCTTGCCTCCCGGCCGCCTTTAAAGGGAAGATACATCTCTATTTTTGGGGGGGCTGCTATGATCTATGTTTTCTACCAGAGGAAACAGAAATTTGTGATAACTGGTAAGAAGAGAAAACAAAGCTCCAGGTAAAGGGATGCATCCTCAGGTTTCTGCAGGAAGACAGGGAGTGGCCTAACTCAGTAGCCCTGGGTACAGAGCGGAGTGGACAGACTCATGAAATATTAGCGAGACAGGATAAATAAGATTGGTGAACAGAAACAGTTGAACTGGCAAACTCAGAATGTCTTCCAATCAGTGCTCAACTTACAACCATGTTAGGTATTATGCAACATATAATAAACTTCATGAGTTTTTGAGCAAGTTTTTCAAATCATCTCCAATAGAATCCTCAGGCCTTTTTACATAAATAGCCTATACCTTCCAAAGGAAATTTTAGCTATGTTACTTAAAAATAGTGTGATCTGGGTGTGGTGGGTGCATGCCTATAATCTCCCTTGGGAGGCTGAAACAGGAGGATTGCATGTTCAAATCCAGTCTCAACAATTTAATGAGGCCCTCAGCAACTTAATAAGACCAGGTGTCAAAATAAAAAATATATAGAACCCGCAGTGTAGCTCAGAGTTAGAATGCTTCTAGGTCCAATTCCCGGTACCAAAAAAGCATACAGAGTGGTATAAAAATTCCACAGTGGAATTCTTTCCCAGAATTCTTTGCCCCTTTTCAAGTAAAAATGGGAAAGAGACAGAAGTAGCAGCATCAGTAATTTAATTCTTACCCTTTGTTGTTGCAAAGCTACTTCTACCTCAATAGCTAAGGCATCTTCAGTTATATAAACCCATAGATTATTACAGCACTCACAGTTCTCTGGGGAAGCAGGCATATTCAGAAGATGTAGAAAAGTAACTGTTTTTAGAGACTTCCTCTATTCCTGAAACCGACAAATTTAGCCTGGCTGATTTTTTTTTTTCAGTACTGATGATTGAACCCAAGGGTGTAGGGCATTCTACTTCTAACCACACGCCCAGCCTATTTTTGTTAAAAACAGCCTTGTTAAATTGCTGAACTGTGCTCAACCTGCAACCCTCCTGTCTCAGCCTCCCAAGTCAACCATGCCGGGTTAATCTTATGTATCTTATGAGACCAAACTCTAATGTTCTTTCCCACAAAGACTGTTGTGACCACTAAAGCTGGAAGTAGCGCTGCCTTCTCTAAATTTTCGTGCTTTTAAGATGTAACTGGATTGTTACCCAACAGTTGATTTATTTTGGTACTGGGAACTGAAACCAAGGGCATTCAACCTCAGAGGTACACCCACCAGCCCTGTTTATTCTTTATTTTGAAACAGGGTCTAAGTTGTAGAGGGCCTCACTTAGTAGCTGAGGCTGGCCACGCATCTGCAATCCTTGTGTCTCAGCCTCTCAAGTACTTAAGATTATAAGAACATCCTACCACCGCACCTAGTTCTCAATAGTTGATTTAACTAAAATAATATGAACAGTTCAGAGCCTTGTACATATTATATCCATAAAAGCTATTACCTCACTCCTAGGAGAAACTCACTCTGATCTGGGGTTTTTCATTCCTTCCATTTTTAGGAAACAAAAAGAATCTTTATATTTTGCATCACAGAAACACTTTGATGTATTACCTAAGAAAGCACTAGATACTGCCAAATTTACTGATGACAAACTTTGTTCCCACCAATACATTGTGCATCAAACCCATTCTCATATTTTGTTTTTTAGAAAAGTGAAAGGAGAGATTGAAGAACAAGGCATTCAGTCATTTCATTCCCTGAATACAAAAGGTAACAGAAGGACAGGAGCTAGAGGCCATCTGACTTGGGCTGCTTCAACAAACTTTGGAAAATAGCAAGAATTGCTATCAGTGCTACACAAGGGACTGAACAGTCATTTTGTACTTGAATTCAACAAGTGTTTGCTGAATCCTCTCTGTTATGTGTCACATACGGAGCTGTATTAACTATCAGCAGGCAAGAGCCGTGAGGAAATTCAAGGGGTTTTGTAAGGTACTTGCTAGACCAGTGGTTACTTGACATTGGCTATGGCTGGGGTGTTTATAGCACAGAAAATCAGCAAACACAAACTCAGGCTTCTTAGTTTCAGGAAGCCAGCTTACCAGCACACTGCTGGTAATACAGCCATGAGTTAATATACATTTTGAAGCTGGGTGTGGCGGCGTACAGCTGGAATCCCAGAGCTTGGGAGGCTGAGACAGGAATATCACAGGTGGAAGTCCTGAGTCAGCAATTTAACTACCCTCTCAGCAGCTCAGTGAGACTATGTTTCAAAAAACAAAAAAATAAATAAAAAGGATTTGGAGGGTATAACTCAGAAGTAGAATCTTCCTGTGTTTAATTCCCAGTACCACAAAATAAAAATAATATTAATAACAATAAAAATAAAAATAGAGATGCATTTGGAATCCACGGAAGCCTGCTTCCTAGTTAGAGGTCAGACAAGCGCACCAGTGCTCAGAACACAGTAACACACAGTGAGCTGTACCCTCCACGCCAGGCTAGGGCACAGAGGGCTCAGCCGCACCACATTCACAGAAGCAGAGCCACAAACCATGCACCTGTAAAACTATAACAAGATGCAAAGACACAGTATAAAACAACTCTAAGCAACATCATCTCTGACAATACAGATGGAGAGTTTTTTAATCTTCTAATGGTAAATGGGGCAATAATTTTGCCTAGCATGCTCACTTTGCCATGAATGAACACTAAATTAAGAGGAATCCCTGGAGGTAATGAAGTCAAAGGTGTTGCAGGAAGCAACCCAGGCGTGGCCTGGAGTCTCCCATGATAGTGACCTGCTACATCTAGGTCCTAGAGCACAGTCTTTTAGGAAGGCCCCTCCTGAGCCATAAGGGCCTCCAAGTGCAGAAGCCATGCACTCCACTGGTGGTCTCAAGCCTCTGGAGGGGAATTCTACTTAACATGATCAGGACTGTACTGGCTTCAGGTCCCTTGGGGGAAAATCATCTCTTAAGAGAGATGTCACCCTGTCCCAGATCTCAGAGAAATTACAAGAGCTCTGAAAACACAAGCTCCCAAACAATTCCAAGACATAAGAAAAAGTTATCTTAAGAGAAAGCAGAGAGAAAAAAATGATAAGCTATATCTATAAAGATTTCAGATATGATTAACAGATGTTATATATAAATAGGTGTGCTAAATTTTATTTAAAGAAGTAAATGAGAATCAAGAGAAAAGTATTAATAAACAGATTTGAAAATACGTAGAATTCCTGGGAATAAAAATCTGCTTAGATAGTTAAATACCATGGAAAGGTTAGAGCATAATAATGTCCACTGAAGGTGGCAGCTCATGCCTGTCATCCCCATACGTGGAAGGCTAACACAGGAGAATCATAGGTTCAAGGACAACCTCAGCAATATAGCAAGATCCTGTTTCAAAAAAAGAAAACAATAGCCCGGCATGGTGGCACACACTTGTAATCCCCGCGCTTGGGAAGCGGAGACAGGAGAATCGTGCCAGTTCGAAGCCAGCCGCACTGGCTTAAGAGACTGTTTCTAAATAAAAGTATAAAATAGGTCTGGGAGTATAGCCCAGAGGTAGAAGGGCTTCCAGGAACCACGATACCACCACACACACACACACACACACACACACACACACACACACACAATACCAGCTGGGCGAGATGAGTTTGTAATCCCAGTACTTGGGAGGCTGAGACAGGAGGATTGCAGGTTCAAGGACAGCTTCAACAACTTAGCAAGGCTCTCTTTAACTTAATGGGACCTTGTTTCAAAGTAAATAAAGTAAAGTTTGTGTGGGCGGGGCGTAGCTCAGAAGTGGAACATCGCTGGGTTCAACCCCTAGTTGAATGAATTTTCATTTCATGCTCATTCTATTTCCAAATTTTTATATTAAAATATTTACAATACAGGATGGTTGGAAGGATAACACAAATTAAAAAATAGTACACAGTATATGCCTGTGCATGTGTGTATACATGTTTAATATACCCACACATGTATATACACACAAATATATTTTTTCAGAATTATCTGAAAGATACAAATGCCACCTTTCAGTTGAATAGTTTGGCACACACCTAGGTTAAGAGACCACGTAAGATTGTAAGGTATAACAGATTGAGCTAGATGGTCTAAGAAACACTTGACTAGAATTCAGAGGAGGCAATGGAGAAGACACAGTACTTAAAGGGCATTGGTATGGTTTAAGATTTTGGTAGTCTTATGGTTTAGATTTTTTTCAGATTGGGGAAAAGATAAGTTTTAAGAGTCAGAAAATCCAACGAAATTCAGCATGATAATGAATTGCACACTCGAATACAACATAGGTAAGTTGTGAACACTAGTTAAAAAAGGATCCTTGGAGATGGAACCCAGGGGCATTCTCCCTCCAAGCTACACCCCAGCCCTATATTTTATTCTTTATTTTGAAATAGGGTCTCATTAAATGGCGGAGGACCTCACTAAGTGGCTGAGGCTGGCTGCAAAATGTGATCCTCCTGTCTCAGCGTCCCAAATGCTGAGATTAGAAATATGTGCCAACCACGTTCGGCTTGGAAAAAAAAAAAGGATCTAAAAACCACCTAGAAAATCTCAAAGTCAGAATCATTAAAAGGAAAGGCAGACAGACACACTGACTTGTCAGACCTCTCCACAGCTCCAGAGGAATCAAGCAAACATTGAAACATCATGTTAAAAGTACTAACTCACAAAGACTGCCTCAAAATAGAAAATAAAAAGAGCTGGGGTATAGCTCAGTGGTAGAGTGCTCCTGTGTGCGTTTAATCCCTGGTTCTGGGGATGGGAGGAAATGATACTTACCTAAAATTTTATAATTGCCAACAGTATCTTTCAAAAATGAAGTCGAGCCTTAGCCAAGGTGAGAAATTCAGATCAATCCAGAATGTGAGATGTTTTATAAAGACAACTGAATTTTAAAAAAATCAGTTCATAAAAAGTGATACCACAGTTTTATGTTTAAAAAGACTAAAGAGATTTAAAAACCAAATATAATGTGACCCTTATTATAAGTAATAAGATTAGAAAAAAACATGCTGGTTCAAGTATTTTTGGAAGCAATCTGGAAGAATTTGAATATGCATAATATATTAGATATTATGGAATTGTCAACGTTTCCTCGGTGTGATAGTAGTATTGTGGTTATGTAGAATAGTATTTTTGGAGATGCATGATGAAATATTTAAGTATGAATGATATATGAAGCTTGTTTCAGATGGTTCAGTAAATAAATGACTTCAATTTAAAAAACCTAGGAGCCGGGCGTGGTGGTGCACGCTTGTAATCCCAGCATTCGGGAGGCCGAGACCAGAGGATCGCTGTTCGCAGACAGCCTCAGCTACTTAGTGAGGCCCTTTGCAACTCAGTGAGATCCGGTTTCAAAATAAAGAATAAAAAAATATGGCAGGGGGTGTGGCTCAGAGGTCAAATGCCCCTGGGTTCCATCCCCAAACCCGCAAAAAACAAAACAAAAAAGACCTAGGTACCAGGAGGAAGGAGTGGGATGGGATTCAGAGGGAAATACGCCAAGTGCCGTGTACATGTTTCTATCCCTCTGAACCTCATTATGATGTATAATTACAATGCACTAATAAAACTGTATTAAGAAGTAAAATTACAAATCAGAAGTTTTGTGCTATTTGGGATTGAACCCAGTAGTGTCCAACCTCCGAGCTATACCCCTGGCCCCTTTTTATTTGAAAAAGGGTCTCACTAGGTTGCTGAGGCTGATCTTGAACCTGTAATTCTCCTGTCTTAGTCTCGAATGTAGTGGGATTACAGGCGTATGACACTGTGAGGAAATCTTATCTATACATTTGTGTTTCTCTCTTAATATTCCATATTTCAAATATATTTCTGTAATCATTGGATATACAAAGAATACTGAGCATAGTATTGGCATGAAAACAAATTCATATACAGCTGGGCATGGTGGATGCATGCCTGTAATCCCAGTACTTGGGAAGCTGAGACTGGAGGATCAAAGGTTCAAGACCAACCTCAGCAAGTTAGTGAGCCCATTTCAAAATAAACAGAAGCCAGATGTTGTAGTGCATGCCTGTAATCCCAATACTTGAGAGGCTGAGGCAGGAAGATTGCAGGTTCAAGGACAGCCTCAGCAACATAGTAAGACCCTACTTCAAAACAAAGAATAAAAAGGGCTAGGGTTATAGCTCAGAGGTAGGATGACCCAGGGTTCAATCCCCAGTACCATACATAGAAAGAATAAGACAAGAACTCAGACCAATGGAATAGAATATACAGAGGCAAATCTACACAGCTATAGCCAACTGATTTTTGACAAATGTGTCAAAAATGAGTCATAGGAGGAGCTCTAGGCGAAGGAGATACTACAGATGAGCAAACAAAGCTACCTGAGGGGATGGGAGGGGGGAGACAGAAATTCCCTAATGAACATGATATACTTCAACATTTCAATGTCATTCACTAAGTCAAACATGAGAAGGAGGGAGGGAAAAGCATGGGTGGGAACTGGAGGGCTAATTGGGTGATGTGTGCATGTATGTCTCCACCATCCTGAACCCCATTAAGATGTATGACCACAATGCACCAATAAAAAATTTTAAAAATAAGAACTGGTGTGTAGTGTAGAGGTAGGATGTCCAGGATTTAATCCCTAGTAGCACATAAACACACTCACACTCTTAATGGGCATTGAACTGCATGCATATATTTCTCAAAAGAAATACAAATGGCCAAATATATTAAAATAAACATTGAAGCCAGACGTGATGGTACACATTTGTAATCCCAGCATTTGGGAGGCTGAGACTGGAGGGTCGCAGTTCACAGACAGCCTCAGCTATTTAGCGAGGCCCTCTGCAACTCAGTGAGAAACTGTTTCAAAATAAAGAATAAAGAATTGGGCAGGGAATGTAGCTCGGAGGTCAAATGCCTTTGGGTTCCATTCCCAGACCCAAAAAGAAAAAAAAATTCAATGCCATTAGCAGTCAGAGTAATGCAAATCAAAACTACACTGAGATTCCACTAACTCCAGTTAGAATGGCAATCATGGAGAATCCAAACACTAATAAATGCTGGTGAAGATGTGAGGAAATAAGAACTCACACACAGTTGGTGGGATTGTAAATTAGTACAACCACTGTGGAGGTTTTCAAAAGACTAAGAATGAAAACGCCATTATTACCCAGCTATACCACTCCTTGGTATTTTTCCAAAAGAATTAAAGTCATAAGGATATAATGATATGTACATACCCATGTTTGTCAGTACAATTTACAATGGCCAAGTTATGTACCAACCTAGGTGTCCTCTATCATGAAATGGATAAAGAAAATGTATATATACACAATGGAATTTTATTCAGTCATAAAAAACAAAATTATGTCATTTGCAAAAGAATGGAATTAGGAAGTCATACTAAGTGAGATCAGTCAGACTCAAAGTCAAGGGGCACACGTTCCCTCTGATATATGGAAGCCAAAGGGAAAATGGGAAAGAAACGGATCTCGTGAAAAAAAGATCAGAAAAATGGAGATGATCAGGGGAGGGAGGAGGGAAGGTCTGGGAAGGTAACAGACCTAATGATGTCATGTTTGTATATGAATGTCTTACTACCAATCACGCCGGCATGTATGGGGAAGACTGGGAGAGTGGGGTGCAGAGATAAACACACTAAGAGATATCGTATGAGTGTGAATGTATCACACCTTGAATTTTATTAAGAAAGAAATGTTTCAGTCAAATAAAAAAGGAGTTTGTGAACTATAATTCCTCATTAAAGGAACATCTGAAGAATCTTATTCAAGGTAGAATAATAAAATGCTTAACACATGGATAATAAAATAGGGACATCTAAGCAAACAATGATTTCTAGCTTATGGAGTTAAACTGCTAATAAGATGCTAAATACCTGGACCAGGATAGCACTAGCCTAGAAGATGAACACCAATATTAAATCAAGCCCAAGGTTCTTGTGTTAGTCAGGAGGAGGGTAAAATACGTTAACTTATAATTAATTATGCATGTTAAAACTTTAAGGATAACCAGTAAGGGAATGAAATTGGATATAGAGCTTTCAAACTTGTATGAAGTTAACATTGTAATGAGAAAAGCCTAATTTATTAAAAATAAAGCCAAACATACAAAAGAAATTGGGAAAAGCATGACAAACAGAAAACATAAAATGATATAAAGTTAAATATTTTGGTGTAATAATTGAGAATAAAGTAAAGCTTTTTTGGAAAGTCAACTATATTCTAACTTAAGCCAGTGTATGTTTATGTAAAAGATTCTTAAAACTATGAAAGCGATCACAAAGAAAAATTGAAAAAGTATTTTATGTATGCCTTAAACAAAGCTAGTGTAGCTGTATTAATATCAGATGAAATAGATATTAAGCTGAAAAGCATAAGTTTAGGAAGGTGAGTATAAAAGTTTCAGTCTCCTAAGAAGACACGTTGAATCTAAATTTGTAGGTCTTATTAAGATAGCTTTGTACAAGAAAAGAAAGACTATTCTGAGTATCTTTCCATGTACTTATTGCAATCCATCTACTGTCTTTGGTGAAATGGGTATTTCAAATTACTTGCCCATTTATTTAGTTAGGTTGTTTTCTCATTACTTGGGAATTAAAAGTTCTTTATATATTCTGGATATGAGCCCTTAGTTAGATGTGTGATTTATAAATATTTTCATAACTAGCTTTTTATTCTCTTCATAGAATCTTTTGAGAGTAATAGTTCTTAATTCTGATGAAGTCTAATCTTCTGTGGGTTGTTCCTTTGATATTATATTTGAAAAACTTTTGCCTGTTTTAAGTTCACAAAATTTTCTCCTGGAATTTTTATACTGTTATATTTACATTTAGATGTATGATCCATTTTGAGATAATTTTTGCATATCGTGTGAGGTATGTTTGAAAATATATTCTCTGCTTATAGATGTTTCCTGATGTTCAAAACAACTTAAACATTTTAATTGATATTTACAGACCATATTTCCCCCAAACAGTACAACAGTATTTAGGTTCATGTACATTTGTCAAAACTTGCTAAGCCATAAAATAATTCAGTAAATTTGAAAGCACTGAAATATACAATGTTTTCTGACCACAAAGAAATTAAGTTAAAAATTAATAAAATATTTGGAAAGATTTCCAAATACTTGGAAGCCTGAAGATCACTTGTAAATAACTCATTAGCCAAAGAGGGGGGAAATCTCAAGAGAGATTAAAAAATATTTTGAACAATAAAATTAACATATAGATTAAAATTTATCAAAATTTGGGTTTAACAAAATCAAAAATAGAAAGTAATTTATAGCACTACATGCTTATAAGCAATGTCTTAAATCATCAATCTAAATTACTAAGAAGCCAGGCATGGTAGCAGACACTTGTAATCCCAGTACTTGGGAGCTGAGATGGGAAATCACAAATTCAAGGCCAGCTCAGAAATTTAGCAAAACACTTAGCAACTTAGACCATTTAAAAAAAAAATTAAAGAGATGAGGTCGTAGCTCAGAAGCAGAATGACCATTTTCAATCCCCAATGACAACCAAGGGGGAGGGAATGGGGTGGGGATCGGGTAAGGGCTAATTGGGTGATGCGTGCATGTTTTTTCTCCCAAAGTCTTATCCCATTAAGATGTATGACTACAATGCACCAATAAAAAAATAAAAAATGAAATAAAAAAGGGTAATGAAGTAAATTGAACTCACATGAGCAGAATAAAGGATGTCTGAAAGGGCCAAGCACAGTCATACAGTCGTGCTTAGAACATATTTATTGACAATCCCCAAAAGATAGCACTGACACATGAGTGGTTAAGCCACATATGGTATATACATATAGTGGAATTTTTTTTAAAGAACTTTATTTTTTGTGTGTGTGTGGTACTGAGGGTGGAACCCAGGGGCTTTTCTACCTCTGGGCTATACTCCAAGACCTATTTTTATACTTTATTTAGAAACAGGGTCTCACTAAGTTGCTGAGTAGCTGAGGCTGGCTTGGAACCTGTGCAGTCCTCCTGTCTCAGCCTCCCAAGTGCTGGGATTACAAGCGTGCGCCAACATGGAATATTATTCAGCCATACAAAGGAAGGACATTCTGACACCTGTTTCAGTGTGGATGAATCTTTATTATATAAGATAACCAATCACAAAAAGTGATAATTCAATTCAGTCACACAAAGCATATGATTCTATTCCCTGAGGTACCAGAGTAGTTGAATTCAGACAGGAAACAGAATGTGGACTGCCAGGTGCGGGAGGAAGGGGGAAGCTGTTCAGTGGTTTCAGGTTAAGATGAGTTGGGGGATTGATTGTACAGAATGTGAATGTACTTAACGCTGCTGAGTTGTACTCTTAAAATTAAAAATGACTAAGATAAGCTGGATGTGGTGGTGCATGCCTGCAATCCCAATACTTGGGAAGCTAAGACAAAAGGAATGTTGGTTCTAGACCAGCCTCAGCGACTTAGAGTCCCTGTTTCAAGATTAAAAGAATAGTCTGAGGATGTAGCTCAGAGGTAAAATGCCTCCAAGTTCAATTCCTAGTAACAAAAAGTGTGTGTGTGTGTATATATATATTATGATTAAAATCAATAAAAATGAAACCAGCTGGATGTGGTGGTGCATGCCTGAAATCCTAGTATTTGGGAAGCTGAGACAGGAGGATTGCAGGTTAGAGAGCATCTTCAGTAATTAAAATGAGACTCTCAACCAAGGGAGATACTATTTCAAAAATAAAAAATGCCGGGGGTATTAGTTCAGAGGTTGAATGACCTTGGGTTCAATCCCCAGTATCAGACTTGCATGCATGCACAAACACACATATTCACGCACACACAAGGAGAAAAAGAAATGGACACTTCACCTATTAAACAAATCTCATCCCCGACCTTAACTGTGTGCTTAGACCAATGAATGCTATTTTCAGTACTTTGAGGTTTAAATTTACCATCTTCATGGTTGTTTACTATTTTCCCCTTTATTTTTCTCTCTTCCCGACTCTTGGTATAAAATCAACACATTCATAGCCCCTTTTATTTCCACAAAAAACTACTTGCCTGTATTTTTTTTAATGGTCAAATGGGGTGGGTAATATACATCCTTTAACTTTCCAAAGTTTTCTTACAAATGCTATCATATCGCCTCATATGTGGCGTGAAGTCTCACAAAAATACTCTTCCGTAGCCCCTTCTCGGCCTTTGGGCTGTCACCGTCATACATTTTAATTTTTACATATGTTATAGACACTATAATATATTCTTATTATTCTCATTGCAAAGAGCAAATTATCATTTTCAAAAAAATTAGAATGTTATGCTTCTCCACATATTTTCCATTTCTAGTTCTCTCATTTATTTGTATAGATCCGAATATCCATCTGGTATCATTTTCCTTCTGTTTGAAGGGTTTTCTTTTAACATTTTTTATGGTGCTATTTCTGCTGGCAATAAATTTTAGCTTTTTTATTGTCTGAAAACCTCTTTTATTTGCCTTCACTTTTGAAGGATATTTTCTGACCATAAAATTTTCAGATTTTTAAAATTTTTTCCGATACTTTAAAATGCCACTCCACCGTATTTTAGCTTTCGCCATCACTTTCACTGTAAGTCTCCCATTACGCCTATTTGTGTTCATCTGTGTGTAATGTCTGTCGGTTTTTAAGCTTTCTTTCTCCGTGGCTATTTCTTTTGCCATTGGATTATGACATTCTCTGCTATTTGCTTCATAATTGTTCTGCTTGACTTCTGGGTTTCTTGGCTCTGCTTCCAGGCTTCATTAATTTGGAAAACTTTATGAAAGTGTTTCAAACACTTTGCCCACCTCTTCTCTGGGATTCAAAGAGCACACAGTTTAGGCCGCTATACATTACTCTGGAGCTCACTAATGCTTAGCTTGTTTTTCACTTTTTTTCTTTCATTTTGGGTAGTTCCTATTGCTATAAATCCACTAATCTTCTCGTCTCCACTATCTAATCTGTTAATCCTGCACGGGTTTTTAAATTGCAGTTATTATCTGGCCCTGGTGGTACACGCATGTCATCCCAGGACTTAGGCTGAGACAGGAGGATCCCCGGTTCACGGCCAGCCTCGGCAACTCAGCAATGACCTCTGAAAATTCAGTGTAGCTCCATTTAAAATAAAATAAAATAGAGCTGGAGGTATAGATCAGAGGTGGAAGGTCCCTGGGTTTAATCTCCAGTACCACACACAGAAGAGTTTTGCATTTATTGCATTTTTCCTCTTGTCTCAGCCTTGGAAGTAGTAGGATTACAGGCATGTGCCACCATACCCGGCAATCCGGTCTCTTTTTATCATACCAGTAATATGCCAAATTTTAAATGATATGCAAAGACAAATGACTAAGAGAAACACTCCTGAAGTATATAGATTTTCCTAACAGATACTAAGTCTTTTAAATTAGTAATAAAGACAATTTAGGATTGAATAGATGTAAATCTGACAAATTAACAAACCAAGAAACATTCATATGTATGTGAAAAATTGACCTATCTCTAGAGAAAGGATGAATTATTTAATAAACAGTGTTAAGATTTTTAATCTGGAGAAAGTCAATTCATTCCTGCTCCTTACCATATTTTAAAAACAAAATCCAGGTGTGGTATTGATTCTCACTTTTATGCATGGGCGGATATGTTAAAGAATATTAAACAGCAGCATTGTTAATACCAGGATGGAAGTAACCCAAGTACCCAAACAGAATGGATAAGTTTGGTATAGTCGCAAAAAACAAAAAACAACAACAAAAAAAAAACCACTCTGCAGAGACACAAATTAATTCCAGCCCCACACGGATGAATTTTTGGAGTATTAGCTGAGTGAAAAGTCCTGAAATACAGACAACCATTTTACACAAAGTTCAAAATGAGAAAAACTGAAATATATGACTTAAGCTCACACTTATGTGATAAAACCAATGAAACCTAGGGAATTTTTTTTGGAAAAAAATTCAAGAATAGTGGTTCCTCTCATATTAAAGTTTCCCAAACTTATTTGTCTCACTGACCTCTTTTCAGAAAAATTATTACTCAGCAGCCTCCCCCTCCTATAACTGAATAAACAAAGATAGAGTGACAAACTTGGGTTCTTCCATGCATCCACATTTTCTTCCAGCACCTGCCCTGAGGTGGGGTCGGTATCACCTACTTTGGGAACCTACAGTTGGTGGGGCAGGAGGTAGCCGCAGCAGACCAAGTGGGATTAAAACAGAACTCAAAGTACGAATGGGTTTTGGAGAGCTCTACTTAAGGTGGGCAGCAGGGCTACTGATGAGTGTATTTTACTATTATGCTTCAGAGTGTAAGATTTGACATACACTCTGTTGCTTTGCAAAGTAAAATCTGCTTAAAAGCTGAAGGAATACACAGAATCCACTGTCATTCTTGAGGGCTTTGCAACTCCTAGGACCCCACACACAGTGGGGCTTAAGAGGTCGTTTTCCACAATGTGGTGGTATAAGTCTGCAATCTTAGTACTTGGGAGGCAGAGATGAGAAGATCCCAGGTTCAAGGACAGCCCCAGCAACTTACTAAGGCCCTCAGCCACTTCACAAGACACTTTAAAATTAAACTCGGGGTAGAATGTCACTGGGCATAACCCCCAGTCCCCCCACAGCAGCCTCCTCCCTTGTGGCCATCTCTCCATTTTACTCATTACTTCTTTCTACAGCCCCCCCTTCCTGAATAGTGAACTCAGGACGAATCAAACCCTGCCCTTCACCACCACCCATGTAGAAAGTAGCCCTTCATTTTGCCTTTTTCTTCCAAAATTGCCTTTTCCATCCTCAGACTCTGACAGCTTTAGAACAGCAAAAGCAGCAGAAAGTGAATTCTACATCGAGTGCAGAAACAAGAAATGGCTTAGACATCGATGTTAGCAATTGAGACAGACTCCTCTGGAGTCAACGAGTGACGGCGGCACTGGCCATTTTGGCTGGGGACTTGGGGAGGATTGCGGGCAGAAGGCAGCACAGGAATCGGGCTTTGAAAAGCAGAATTTTGGTAGAAAGGAGAATGTCCATTCCCTTCAGAAAAAAGGAATGGGATGAGAAGATGGCAGGGGTTCTGGAACACCGAGTCTTTTTGAGTCACTAATGAGAGAAGGAATAGGTGATGAAAAATTGTACTAGCATCACACATCAGAGTGCGGATGGTGTACACAGGAGATGACTCCTTAGACATATGCCAGAGCATGAGAAGCCATTAGAGGTTGTTGAATAAATATTGGTATGGCCAAAACACTCTATGAAGATTTAAATGATTACTCACAAGTGCTGGCTGTGGGTTAGACACTCAAGTATATGCAGAGAATGGGCATGGGGTCCAAAATACAACAAGCAGGCACGTAAGATGGGACTCCGTTTTACTATTTTAAAGTGGTGCATTGTAGTCATACGTCTTAATAGAGTACAAGATGGTAAACACCCCTGTTTTAGTGGCTCATCCAGGGAGCGAAGGCATCATCGGGGGTCAGAGTAAAGCAACAGAACAGTTTTCCAGCTTCCCTGAAGTCTTTTTAGAGCCGAGTTTCCTAGTTCAGATGGAATCAGTAAGAATAACCAGAAGAATTGTCCAAGTTCAAACAGAAAGGCTATACTATATTTCCGCCTTGCTTGGTACACTAAATTGGACTGGGTGGTAATTAGGTGGTGTGATGTGAAGAAAGTCATCATTGGGCACTCTCAGAACGCACATTTCCTTGCATGGAAGTAACGGAATCTGTCCATGTGTTATAAGGACCCTGTTTTTAGAAGTACAGACTAGCCGAGCATGGTGGCGCATGCAGCAATCCCCCACGCTTGAGAGGCAGAGACGGGAGGATTGCGCAAGTTCGAAGCCAGCCTTGCTGGCTTAAGAGACCCTGTTTCCAAATAAAAATATAAAAATAGGTCTGGGAGTGTAGCCTGGAGGTAGAAGGGTTTCCAGGAACCCCAGTACCACACACACACACACACACACACACACACACACACACACACACACACACACACACAAAAGAAGTACAGTCTAGAGGGAATTTTATGGCCACATGGTATGTGACTTAGTGTGGTGCCCATTTGAGGATGTGTCCGCCTTCTCTGAGCAGTAAACTGAGAAGGAAGAAATACACCAGTCTTTTATTTGTAGATAGACAGCAAGTTATTGATACCAAATATGCTCAACAGGATTCTCTTATGCATCCCTTCAGCTCTATCCTCAAATTGCCTGCATCGTGAACCCCCCCATATCTCTCAGTCTACACAGATGCACTGACCTGCCTCTGGAGTGAAAAGTGATCTATTTATGCCTATCGCCGACTATTGACTGAGATTTCCATGACACGGAACAAGCTGAGTCTCTCTTCCTCTCTACTTATCCATCATCCCGTGAGAATCCACTAAACCCCATTGAAAAGGAAGAGGCTGCCAAGACATATGCTAAAATTATATTGTATTTCATCTTACTTTGGGAGTAATGAGATCACAACATGAAGGGTAATTTAGAAGTGCAATGGTCCCCCCCCCTTTTCTTGGTATTAGCTTCAGAACCATATGCACCTGCTATCGGTAACGGGTACAGAATGAGGGCTATTCCTTCCAGGAAATGAGTATCTGCTGAGAGGAATGGACAGAAAGTTGTGATGACACGGGTCTTTGGCTGTGCCTCTGGCTCAGCTCCCAGCAGGTGGGGATCCATTAGTCGAGGTTCTACGCAAAATTATGTTCGCAGTAAATCGGAGCCTTCAAACATGTGCATATTAAGGCAACTGCAAAACAAAACCTTCAAGCACTTCAACTGCACTCCTTCCCCTCCCCCACCCACTGTCGAAAACTGATACGCTTTACATCCACCACACAGAAACGCAGGGGCTGATTCTGACCAAAAGATGCCTAAGACGTTAAAAGTGTCAGGCGTGGTTAATACTTCTCTAAGGGTAACACGAGGCATTGGCAGCACTGGACAGGGCTGGAAATGTAATCTTCTGGGGGAAAAAAACATTCAGGATGAAGTCACACTTCATAAGGCAACTAATAGTCTTAGAGTCGCATATTTAAGAAGTGGTAATTATATGATAAAATATTAGCAAAGCTTGAAAAACGAAAGTAGAGACACAAATGTTAAGTAGCTCAGAGAACAGAAGATCACGGCTCCAGATTGGGTTGAGGTTTTTTAGCTACTGGAAAGTTATTACTTAGCTGGGGGAACTGGTGCACACCCATAATCCCACTACTTGAGAGGCTGAGACAGGAGAATAGGGCTGGAGACCAGCGTCAGCAACTGAGCAAGACCTTTTTTTTTTTTTTGGTACTGGGGATGGAACCCAGCGGCCTTCTACCTCCGGGCTACACTCCCAGACCTATTTTATATTTTATTTAAAAACAGGGTCTCTTAAGCCAGCTGAGGCTGACTTCAATTCTGCATGATCCTCCTGTCTCAACTTCCCAATCGCAGGGATTACAAGCGTGCACCACCACGCCCGGCTCAAGACCCTGTTTTAAAACGAAATATAAGACGGGTGATGGTGTAGCTCAGTGGTAGAACACCCTCAGGTCCAATCCCCAGTACCAAAAGAAAAGTTATTAATTTTAAGTGTGTTTTTGTATTCATTCAACATTGGGAGCCGCACAGAAGGTAGGAAGTGCAGTCTCTTACCTGTTTCCTGTGCTCCAGCAGGAACTAGCTGAGCAGGTCACTCCTGGCAAAGTTACTTCCCCTTGGCCTCTTTTTTTCTTATCTATAAAAAAGAGCTATGATTAATGCATAACTTATGCTTCTGTAGAGCCCCGGTGTGTCATTTAAAGTGCATTATGTATTTTAAATGTATTAAAATTGCCAAATAGAGCTTTGTTAGTCCAAGTGTAGCTCACAAACTCACAGCATCCGCGTCCCGGAAAGCCGGTCCGAAGTTAGCAAAACTTCAGAACGCACGCCAAGCCCGCTTATTTATAGTTCGCATTTAGTAAGCTTCAGGTAATTCCTATTGCTCTTAAAAAGCCTGTTCTGTTCCACGTGGTCTGGGGAGGGTTTGCCAAGCCCACTTATTTATAGTTTGCATTTAGTAAGCTTCAGGTAATTCCTATTGCTCTTAAAAAAAAAAAAAAAGCCTGTTCTGGCCCATGTGATCTGGGGAGGGTTGAAATGCTATAGTTCCAACAAGCTCCCAGGTGACATGGAGGATGCTGGTCCGAGGTCCGTGCTTTGAGTAATCAAGATTTAAAGGTTTGCAGGTTGGAGGTGCTTAATACAATCACCTGCAGTGATGATGCTCAAACTTGATGCATCAGGTTAACTGGCAGGCTTGTTAACCACACATAGCCCCCACCCCCAAAGCTTCTGGTACCATAGATCTGCAGCGGACCCGTGATTTGCATTTCTAACAAGATCCCACGTGAAACTGCTGCTGCTGGCCCACAGACCACGTTCTGAGAATCATTAGTCTCCAGGCTGGTGTGGGAAACAATAAGATGATTAACTACAGAAGGATAAGGAAAAGCAGGCTAAAAATTAGTGCCATCATTTTTAATTATAAGTCATTGCCATGTTATGAAATCTAGAAGGAGGAGCCGAGGGTGTAGCTCAGTGGTAGAGCATGTATTTAGTGTGCACAAGGCCCTGGGTTCAACCCCCATACCATACAGACCAGATGTATGCTACCAAAAATCTAGAAGGAAATATACCATACAGATTCTTTTGTAGAGGTGGGGCTATAGGTGAATTTGCTGTGGCTGTTCTTGTTTTTTTCTATTTTATACATTTAATTGTCAGCAAAAGGCACCCTCTCTCCAACCACTCCCTCCTAGGCTATGGATCTCCTGAGCCCTGACCTTTCCCAGTTCCACAAAGAGGCTGCAGGCTTTTCGAGGTATGCAGGTTGAGTCAGATAGGAAGAGAGATATCAAGGAGCAGGAGAAAGGCAACAACTAAAAGAGTGGACGCAAGCGAGCAGCTGGGTGAGCACGCTGGAGGCCGGTTACCCACAGGTCAGCGAGGGGAGTGTGCCCGTGGTATTCACCAGGTCTGCTTGTTGATCTTGTTAGTTATGCTTCAAAATGCTTTGAAGGTGCATGCCAGCCTTAAACTCTGGGTGCTGGTTTTCTGGGTAGCATGTGTCTGTATAGATGCACAACCACATCCCCAATGGCCATCACTGGGTTATCTCACTGCCCTTTGTGAGCTGGGAGCCAGGCAGGTATCTTCCCTGGGCATAGATTATGCAAGGCCTGGCTCAGGTCTGGTGCTGAGGGCTCAGGCTCTTTAACACGGGTTCCCCCTTAGACACAGAAAGTCCCCACCAGCCAAGCGTGGTGGCACTCGCCTGTAATCTCCGTACTCGCAAGGCTGAGACAGGAAGGTCACAGGTTTGAGGCCAGCCTCAGCAACATAGTGAGATACTCAGCAATCTAGTAAGACCCTGTTTCAAAACCAAGATTAGAAAAGGCTGGGGGTGTAGCTCAGCGGTAGAATGCCCCTGGGTTCAATCCCCAGTTTCACAAATCAACAACAACAAGAAGTCCTCACAATTTGCTAGCTTTGGCCCAGGGCATACCTAAAAATGAATTGTGTACCGACAGGGTAGCTGTTATCTCCTGCAGAAAGAGTTGACGCTCCAGCTTTGGGGATCCAAACAAAAACTAATGCAAATAAGCATCATGATCACCATTTAAAAAAGAAATTTACGTACTGAGGCCATGCTTAGAAAAGAAGGGAGGAAGACCCTTAGTGTAGTTATACTTACAGAAGTAACTGTCAACAATGTACTGCCCACCATTAAGTCAAGAGAGTACCAGGTAGTCACAAAAAATATTATGTGTCTTTTTTTTTTTAAAAAAAAAGGATTCAGAATTACATCGACAGCTTGATTACAGCTATCTTTAAAAAATCTGGTTCCCAGAAACACCTGAAAGAAAGCATTGCAGGCATTAACTGTATTTGCAGTGCTGTTCTTCAAATTTTGCTCTTTTTTTCTGAATGTTTGTTTAATAAGTATGCATTAAATCTATAATGAAAAGTGAAGCTTTTTTAAAATTATGGTTTTCTAAATTATGTTATTTTAATGGTAATAACATTACGAGTAAAAAGGAAGATAAGACATCATTACTCTATAATTACACTTACGATAAAACAGCTACATGATTTAAAAAAAATAGAAGTAAGAGTACCCATGGTGATTGCTCTTTCTGGGGCTCAGGCGAGGGGGAGTAGCCAAATTTAGTACCTGTGATTTGAGAATGAAACAAAAGCAAGATACGGGGAACATAAATGTTTGTGTGAGTACATTTGCAGTTCATATGCCCAGGAGATTTCTCAAAGAAGCACCTGAAATTTGGGGGATTCATCTCTTGTTTCTTTGTGTGTGTATGTGTATGTGTAGTACTAGAGATTGAACTCAGGGGTATTTTATCCCCCAGCCTTATTTTATTTATTGTTTTATTGATTTATGTATTTATTTTGTGGTATTGGGGATTAAACTGAAGGGAATTCTGCCTCCAAACTATACCCCCAGTCCTATCTTATTTTTTTAATTGTGTGTGTGTGTGTGTGTGTTACTGGAGATTGAACCCAGAGGTGTCCTACCTATGAGCTACAGCACAGCCCTATTTTTCTTTATTTTTGAAACAGAGTCTTACTAAGTTACAGAGAGCCTGACTTAAGTAGCTGAGGCTGGATGCATGCCTGTGATCCTCCTGTCTCAGCCTCCCGAGTACTGGGATTACAAGTGCACACCCCCACACCCAGCTATTTTCTTTTTCTTTTAAAACAGGGTGTCACTAAGTTGCTGAGGCTGGCTTTGAATCTGAGATCCTCCTGTCTCAGTCTCCCAAGTACAGGGATTACAGGCATGCGCCACCATGCCTAGTCTTCATTTAAAATAAAACCTAAGCACCAGCTTGCTGCCAGCTGGGGAACCCTGTCCTGGAGGCCTCGGGCTGGACCTCTTCAAAGCCACCCAGTGCAAGAGGTGGTCCTCCCAGAGGGCAGCAGAGTCAGGGGCTCACTGCTTTTCCAAGTGGGAAGTAAGGGAGCCACGGATTCTCAGGCTATCAGGAGTGGGTACAGGGCCTGGGAACCTGAATTCTGATCCCTGGCGGATTCCCTCAAACGGCCTTTGGCTCAGAGCTCTGTGCTCTTCAGCTATGCAACAGACCAACTTCACTGGACCAGGAGTGACTACATATTTGGGGCTCAGGATCTGCACACAGAAAGCAGACAACATCTGCTTTTAAACAGTCCTGCCAAGCTGGGCGCGGTGGCGCACGCCTGTAATCCCAGCATTCAGGAAGCTGAGACTAGAGGACCGCGGTTTGCGGACAGCCTCAGCTACTTAGTGAGGCCCTCTGCAACTCAGTGAGACCTGGTTTCAAAATAAAGAATTTAAAAAAAAAATAGGGCAGGAGGTGTAGCTCGGAGGTCAAATGCCCCTGGATTCCACCCCCAGACCCGCAAATAATAATAATAATAAATAATAATAATAATAATAATAATAAATAATAATAATAAACAGTCCTGCTAAAGTCAGGTCACATCCTGTATCCATCCAGATGGTCTACGGGGACCCTTTGTGAAAACTTACTCCAAAAAAAAAGGTTCTTTGCCCCTGACTCCTGAGGCCCTATAAGTTTTTCCAGTAGACTTAACAAAATTGAACACTTTCTCACATTGCAAGCCCCACAGAGATGTTAAAAAGAATCGCTTTTGATGCCAGGGCCCTAATAACTTTCTCTATTGGTACATGTTGCCACGTATGCACAAAGGACCCAGGAACACACACACTAGGATCTGGTTCACAGCAGGGACTCGGCACTTTACTCCTCTTCTCTATGTCACCTGAACTCCAAAGTTCACAAAACCATGGCTAATTTAACAAGTCAGTTGTAGAAATTACAAGCCACAAGAGGGGCCCTAAAGGGAATACAGCTCTGAAATATTTGAAGAGACACAGATGATGATACCCAAACACATGTTTAGGAGTTCTGTGTTAGACATTGCCAGTGCTTTGTCCTCGGGAAGCTGTTGGTCCTCTGGTGCAAGGAGTTCATACAAAGCACGGGAAGCACAGAGCCCTTTGAGATGCATGCGCACAGACTATGAGCACATAGACTCTGAGACGTAAGTAAAGCGATGGCTTGAGGAAGCCGCCCCTCCCCCCAGCTGTGAGAGCTTCAGAAGGCTTTATAGAAGAGGAGGATTCCAAGAGAGGAGTAGGATTTGGATTCCGGGACATAGGAAATAAATGAGCCCAGGCAGGGAGGAGGAAGACATGAGAGCAAGCAGGTCAATTGGATGGGCACGTGAGATGCTGGGGGTTGGGGGTAAGTCAAAAAAGACCCGTCACTGGACCAGGTGGGGGCAGGTCTGGGGCCAGTCCTTCAGCCCACTCCAGGCAGAGTACCCCAAGGGTGTCATGGTAGGGTACAGCTGAAGAGGAGCTTTGTGATCACCAGCTTTGCACACATTTGCACTTTTGGTGTTCAGTGATGGGGAGGTACCAAGCCAGGTTTCCTAGCAACTGCACTTAAGGACCCATGACACTGTTTCCACTCCTGTAGCTGTGCATCTGGCCCCTTCTCTTTCTTTCCTACATTTCAGAAAACTGCCGCCATAGCCCCCAGGGTGGACCCACCCAGGCAAAGTGGTCAAAAGACACAATCAAGATCCAGGACACCAAACTGCAAGTCAGACCTGCAGCAGGACGGGCAGGCCTGAGAGGGTTAATTCCAAGAGGCGGCTATGCCCCTGGTCTCTGCGTGGCAGTCAGCTAGCAGTTATGCAAACGCGTCACTGGCTTCACTCTGGGCCCTTCTTCACGGGGCCAAGCAGCCTGCTGTATGAAGAGAGTACCCAAATGTGTGCTTCCCCTGAACAAGCCAGGTCCACAAATTGCTTTTGCGGAAGGTCTTTTCATTCCAGCCTGCTTCCGTGCCATGCTTTTTATTGCTCTTCCTAACTAGCCTTTAGTCAACAGCTGTCATATTCAACCATTTAGATAACACTCAGGTGTTTCCCTGCCCTTCATGCCTAGCTGGCCACGTTCTGATGGACGGTCATTATATTTGCTCTCTGTCCATCCTCTTCATGTCTGCATTCCATATGGCAAGAAGAAGAACCTCCCACCAGGGGTGGTGACCAACAATTAAAACGATGAGCTACATTTCCAACTGAATGCCTTATTACACTCATATAATAAACCTGGAGTAAGATGATATGCTGCTGATAAGGAATCATCAGCCCTACAGGGATGAACCTGAGAAGAAACACACATCCCTTGACGGACTCTCCAACCTAAGCTGAGAGAGGCACCCACTTCTAGAGATGAACTCATGAAATCTAACAGCAAGCGGGGTGTGGAGGAAAGTCAACATTATTATCCCTGACAGATCCAAACTGCATCCGCTGGAGTCAAAGACGCTATTAAAAGGCTCTGGTTCCTAAAGAGGTTCTCACTCAAAAATGCATTGTGTAAAAAATTAGAACATTTCTTTTTCATAGAAACAATGATGACAGAGGTGGCCGAATATTCAATAAAATCGTGTCAATCCATAATTATACTGAAGAACAGTCTTGCAAAATCCTGCCACTCACAGTTTTCTAGAGTGTTCTGCTTCCCTATTCAGTCTCCTGTGGGCACCATTTGCTTATGTCCACCCGTAAAACCCTGCCAAACTATTGAGACAGCGCAGATGCCTCTTCCTCCACCAGACCTCCTTTCCTACAACCACACGCCAATCTCTTCTGTCCTGCCGCTGGAACCTCTGTCTTAATTCTTCCCTTTAGCAGCCTCCACTTTGTGTATATGATACATCTTCTTTGCTGATTACCATATTGTGTGTTATTAGCTTATTTTTTTAAGGGGGTCTTTTTTTGTTGTTTTTTGGACTGGAGATCGAACCCAGGGTGGTGCACTTGCTACATCCCAGCCCCCATATTGTGTGTTATCATACACAGGTCGTCCTTGGTCACTTCAGCTGGGAGCTCCTAATGGGGAGAGATTATACATGTATGTATATATATGCATACATATTGCATATATATGTATATATAAAAATTTATACATATATAAAGATTTTAATAATTATTAGTGCATTGCGATTGTGCATCATAGTAAAGTCCAATATGCTACCAGCATGCTTGCATGCAGTTCTTGGTGTGCCATCTTCCAGATCCCACTCCACTCCCCTCTTCCCCCTCCCTCCCCACAGGCGTTAGTAACATTGGCAGTAACACCTTCATAGAGCAACATAGTATTATTTGAACTGTTTCCTTCCTCAAGCCTGCTTTTTGGCCTCCCCAGTTCCCTCCTCCAGTCCCCTTCCACCATCCTGCAGATCTCTCTCCACATTATTTAGAGTCCTTTATACTTCCTATGTTTTCTCTTGCTTCCATATATAAGGGAAAACATACAACCCTTGACACAGACACATAGGTGGAACATGGAATATGATAGAAGATACAGAGATTATATCTTAATACCCCAACCCCCCTCCAGCAGCTGCAATGATGGCTTCCATGGCCCAGGCCTTTCATAAAAGTTTTTAAATAGAAAAACAAATGTCTGATGTTAATCCAAACAGAATAATGAAGAATAAAGGAAACTCTGAGAAAGTGACTGATAATGCTGAGCTATGGTTGGATGCACAGGAAAGGCTAATAAAATTCAAGCCTGAAAACCAATGAAAGGAGAATGTTTTAACACAGCATTCGATTGTACATGCATAGCCATGCATACTTTAATCAATCTCTAATTACCGGACGCTTCCAGTGAGTTTTTTTAATTCATAAAGAATCCTATAACAAGCATAAATGTACTATCCATTTTGTGGCTATAATTGCTACTATAGAATAAATTTTCAGAATGCAATGAGACCTTTCGATAGGTATGTGCATTTTTAAGTATTTATACAAATCGATACTTTTAAGTGGAAATTCTTTTAATGTTTTACTAATCAATAGAATTTTTGCCATTGTTTTCTGGTAAATTACTTGACCGGAGTTAGAGTGTTTCCTTTCATCTACAGTTAATTACTAGTTTTGTCTTTGAATGTGTGCTGGATTTTATGCAGAGCATCATCTGCATCTGGGCTGGGTGTCTTCCTCTGTTTGGACCTCGAAGCCCACCCTTCACCTTTTTCATCTTGCTCTGTATGGAGATGGTGGAGCCCTTATCCTCTAGCTATTGGTTGGGTTCAGCCAATGAGAAAGACTTTCAAGAGCTTTACGAGGGAAGGAAAGAGAAGCTCAACATTTACACTTCATAGCATCTTCCCTAGTACCTTGTCAGTAACTGCATTTCTCTACCAAAGAGCACAGCTCTTACTGGATGCCCTAGATGCCCTCATTCTATAGTTTCTAGAAACCACTCCCTCATGTTGTCCTTTAGAACTTGGGGGTCAGGGAATATGCAAGTGGCAACCGTCATTCTTATTACTCCCAGGGTGTTCCCCCATGCCTTGCTGCATTCCTTTAATCCAGCCCACACCTTTACATAAGGTTCCTTTCCTAAACTCTCCCCACTTGCCCTTCTGGATGTTTCATGTATTTCTTGACAAATTTCGACCATCAAAAGAATTGGTACTCGGAGTAGCCCCAGAGGCAAGTTGGCAGTACTTAGCAATCAGAGACTCTCTGGACATAATTTCCACAATTAGCAATGTTCTTTTTTTGTGACAAGGAGGTATTTTAACCTACAGAATCTGTAACAATGTTTATTTTAATTAGAGGGATCCCTAAAGATGAAATAGATGGATAGACCTACTCAGGTATACTTAATCCATGTGGAAATTTCTGATTTTGATGGACAGAATCCTAATATAAGTCATTGTCTTGGGAGTTGATAGCCTCTTATCCATTTCCCAAATATAATCCATACTGTGAATTACCAGGCCTACCCCAGAGGCACCATTTACATGGCAATTGTGTACCCAGGAAAAAGAAACACCCGAACTATACAAAGATTATAACAGTCTGCCTCTGAATTTATGTCAAGTCTTGGAGATTGAATGGTCTCATATCCACCAGGTGATGCATGGAGGTCAAATGGTGGGTGGAATTCGGGGGTGAATCCACCCATCTAATGGGACCCATTATGTTTTTTA
This sequence comes from Muscardinus avellanarius, assembly GCF_963383645.1. NCBI lineage: Eukaryota > Metazoa > Chordata > Mammalia > Rodentia > Gliridae > Muscardinus > Muscardinus avellanarius. Next base: position 152,810,744 of record NC_137788.1, read on the forward strand.
TTTGCCCGGTCCCAGCATGCAGAAGGCCAGTGTCAACAACTTGATGAAGACAGAGGTGGTGGCCCTTACCATAGCCCCCATGTAGTTGTTCATTAGCACAAATTTAATGGATATGATGCCAGTTGTAGCTTTGATTCCAGTTGTAGTGTGTTCATTGGGGTCATAAGTCTGTGGCTCTTAACTTACCAAATGCCATTTCTGCCATTTCTTCCATTTTTGTGGATAAGTATCATCAGAAGGACTTTGCCATCCCATGTCTTACCTCAGAACCATGGTAACATTTCTGCTTCTCTGTCATAAAAAGTCCCAAGGGACCTCAATCATGCAGAACATCATGCTGGGCCACCACCCCAGTGACAGTGTGCTAATTGTACATGGTGAAGAAAATGGCTCTTCATGGTAGCATCTGATTCACCAAAACATAGAAGTGGACACAAAATTCATTGTTATGTGGAAATGAGCTAAATGATATTGGGCCCAACCAGGTCCAAAAGGCTCAAGTATATGGCATGCGCATATAGCTCACTCCCTCTCAGGCACATCTTCCAGCTCCCTCTACTCATACTGATGCCTTCCTGGAGAATTCCAAATCATGTTAGCAGGTGAGAAAAATACAGATGGGTCTTCAAGGTATATAATTCCACTGGGGGTGGCCCAATGAGAGGGTTCAAGGGAAATCCTCCTAGGCAGACTTTGAATAGAACATATGACTTCCTATTTCACATGGAAGAGAAGACCATAAGTCATCAGCAGTGGTTAGTAGACTAGTAGCTGGTTAGGACAATGCTAGTCATTTACAAAAATGCACACCAGAAGGTATCTTTTTCAGATGTCAGTCAGCTCTTTTTCCAGACACTACAGGGCTTGTCCAATGGGTTCATGTTCAAAGCGGCCATGGAGGCATGTCTGGAGTTAAAAAGCATAAACTTCTCCTTCAGAGAGGCTCATTTGGGTCTTGATAGCACTAAGTGCCCTGCCTGATGATAGCAAATGGTCATCAATATGGCCCAAATCTCTGGGCATACCAAATAGCCATCTGGGGAAAGTTGATTCTGATGCTTCTTCCATGATAGAGAGCAATCTTACCTCACCAGGACAATGTATAGTCTGCTAATGAATTTTCTTTTCCTGTGTATAGTGCTTCATTGAATAGTATGATTGATGCCCCATCTACTACCATGGTATCCAAACAACATTACCTCCAACAAAGCAGAACTTACATCAAAAGAAATATAGCAATAAGCTCATTGCTCATACCCATGGCATTCCAATGGGCCCCATCATCCAAGGACAGATGGCTCAATAAGATGGTGAGGTTAGTTACAAAACCAATGAGGGACATCCTTCAAGGTTATGCTACAACTTTCCTCTGAGATGTATTACTCCGTAGCCAAGAACATGAGGTCACTCCAACTGCCAGGACACAGGAGCCTGGGAAAGAAAGGGTGGAAGTGGGCTCTCTTTTTCTCTCTTTCTTCCTTTGTCTCTTTCTTTCTTCTTCATTTCTTTCTTCCTTCCTTTCTTTCCTTTTTCTTTCTTTCTTTCTTTCTTTCTTTCTCTCTCTCTACATATATATACATACATACATATGTATATATGCATATATGTATATATGAATATATATGTATGCATATATACCTATATGTGCAAAGAGGTATTATAGATTATATATAACATAGAGGTCGTCTATATATAATATAATATCAGACAGTTTACTGAAGAAATTGTTTTTCTTTGCAGATAACCTTGGGTTTAGTGTGGTTGAAGTTCCTAGGACCCAAGGTAAGAAAGCTCCTACCAAAAATCACAGTGATATTTCGATGAAATTGAAGCCTGACACTGAACCTTAGCCATTTTTAAACCTTAACCAAACTAACAAGTAGAAAAGGAGTCATTCTACTGAATGGGATAACTGGTCCCAATTACCAAGGGGCTTGCAATCGGGGAAAGCGGGGCTCTGTCTGGGTGAGGGGGGTGCAGGGTTTCCCCACGTTGGTGGGAAATTGCAGCAATCCAATATAGACAGGACTTCTATGAACTTGAATCTTGTGGGAATGAAAGTTATCATCATTCGACCACAAAGAGATCCCATTCCCCCAAAGTGCTGTCAGAAGGCCAGGGAAACATGGAGAAAGTGGTCAAAAGAAAGGATTATCAACTTAGAGCTCTTGACCAGCTACAGAAGTCAGGACTGTAGCAGCTGCTATTATTTATGTTCTGTACTGGTTTCCTGACTTCCCCTCCTGGCAGTCTCCTTTTTTATAAAGAGCATGTGGGGTTTCATGTGGTGATACTATTGAAGCCATAGCAGTTCAGATAATTTCTCAAATTTCTCTTGGTTCATCAGGTTTAGTTTCTGGAAGTGCAACTGACATGCTTTGCTCTATCCTTAATGTTTTTTTAACCTTCTCTTTTGTAATTCTCATCTCTGACTTTTACATTAGTGTACCCGATTTCTAAGGTCGTTTTCTCATGTATCCATGGTGATATTTATGCTATTCTTTTATTTTGGAAATTATGCTTTATTTCTGAGATCTCTTCTTTTGTCCTTTGAATCGTCCTTTCCGATGGTTGTCTGCTCTTGTTTTATACGTATAATATTCTCTCTAATCTCCTGTGTCTGCTATACTCCTTGATACATTTCTTCAAGTTGCTAGTTCCTGCTTGTTTATTACCAAAAAAAGATGAGATCTTTTGTTTTAGGAGATGCATAGTAGAATCTCTTGGCAAACATTTTCAGAATATACATTTCTTCCTTCTTCCTTTCAGTGACCTTCCTCCCAATCCCAACAAAAGTGTAACTCTATCTCCAGAAAAGGTGTTTAGAGAAGGAAATTTAATGGTAATTTTCAAAAACAACATAGGTGTACATAGGTGATTCTGATTTGCTAACATGTAACAACAAATCTCACTGTAATGTATAATTATAATGCACCAATAAGATCTTTTAATTGCACACCTTCAAAAAACCCATTTGGTTTACCTATAATGCTAGGAAATTTTTTGTTTTATGTAATTTTTATAACTTCAAAGATGAGCCAGGCGTGGTGGCGCACGCTTGTAATCTCAGCATTCGTGAGGCTGAGACCAGAGGATCGTGGTAGGTGGACAGCCTCAGCTACTTAGTGAGGCCCTCTGCAACTCAGTGAGACCTGTTTTCAAAATAAGGAATAAAAAATGGGGCAGGGGGTGTAGCTTGGAGGTTGAATGCCCCTGGGTTCCATCCCCAGACCTGCAAAAAAATAAAAATAAATAAACAGAAGACTAATGTGCATGGTATAATTAGAAGACATGAAGTCTGTTTGGAAGCTCAGATCATTATTTGATTACCCCACTGGCCTGATGGTAGGTGTGTGGATGTTCTGTGCATTCCTGGTAGTAGCTCACAAGATGAATTTGCTGTCAAGAACAGCAGACTTCAGCAGAATGCATGTGGAGTCTCGGAGCTGGATTTGTCTAGCCTGCTTGCCAACGTACTGTATTGCTTGGCCTTTGGTAGACATTCAGTAAGTACTTGCTCCAGAAAGAAGAAAGGGATCAGAGGGGTCATTCCCATGTGATGGCAGAGGAGCACCTGCAAATGTAGCTCCAGGTATCCAAAAACCCATGACTGCTGGAGACGTTTCCTTCCCCCACTGGCTGCGGCACCGAAGGCCACAGTCACTCCTTGGGCTTTCTGCACACCTTCAGGTTCCATTGCAGATAAGCCTTGTTGTTTGTTCACGCGCTATCACTAGTAAACCTTAGAGCCAATGGCTCAGAGCGAAGAATCTTGATCTGTAGGCTCCTGAAGTCCTTGCAGCTCACCCCTGCAAGCCCTCCCATTCCACCTATGCACCAAGCCTTTGTCACAGAAAGGCTGGCAGTTTTCAGAAAAACCACTGAAAAATATCCATCCATTGGCTTACTTCCCCGCAGGCACCCCTCTCCTCGCACTGACTGGCAAGTCGTTTGTCTCTGCTGAACATATCCATCAGTCTGAATCCTCTTATTCACTTCAAGAACTTCTGTAAAAATCCCTGGCCAATCATAATATCCTTTTTTTTTTTTTTTTGGTTTACCTATAATGCTAGGAAATTTTTTGTTTTATGTAATTTTTATAACTTCAAAGAACTTTGGTTTAACCTCATTTTTTTATCTCAAACACTGTTTTTAGATATAAATTTCTGCATCCACATTAGAAGTTACAGGCTACAGAGAGGTAGAATACATGTGGTCACTGACGTAGTTTCCATCTACTGCAATGTTTTAAATTTATTTACATCTGAATGAGAGTGTGGACTTACACTGTAGGATATTCAACTGATGTCTACCATTAACGGGTTATTTTCCTTTTCTGATCATGAGGGTGAAGACCACGTAACAAGTTTTGCCCAGTGAAATGTGAGCAGAATTTAGCTATGTAATTCCACTTGTATTCTCCAGTCTTTCCTTCCCTGTGGCAGGAATTAAAGGGACCACATATCTCAGATGCTGGAGTCACCCAGAGGCCCAGACTATCAGCCAAAATTATGAGTTTGACCCACATGAGACAAACTTTTTCTACAGTAAGACACCAAAACTACTAGTGTTTGTTAACACAAAATCACCTAGTATATTCTGTTTGTGTTGTATCTTGGTTTTTTTCCACATAATGCATCAGCATTTTCCTATGCCCTTAAAGATGATACAAGAACATGGGCTCCGTGATATTTTATCATCACAAGTGTAAGTATCCTGCATTTGTTGAACTGACTCCTATTGTTAAATACTTAGTTGGAAACATTTGTTTGGAAATTATAAATAATGCTGTGAAGAGATTTATTGTGTTTGTCATCAGTGTGTTGTCAAATTTCACTTGTGGTTCTCTTATGATTAGATAAAAATAGACAGTGTTGCAAGTAATGGAAAACGTCAATGTAATAGAGGTTTTAAAAACATAATCTTTATTTGAAGATGACATAAGTGCTTACACACAAATTTCTAAGGAATCTAAAAACCAACTAAAATTAATAAATTTATATAGCAAGATTAGGCCATGCAGAATAAATATAGGAAATCAATTGTATTTTATATTCTATTGGCAAACAATTGAAGACAGAATTAAATACAAACAACTTACAATAGCATCAAAAAGCATAAAATACTTAGGACCTAGTTTATAATAAATACATGCCAAACCTCTAAGTTGAAAATTATAAACCATGACTGGGAAGAGTTGAAAACATGAATAAAAAGAGAACTATACAATTTCTCATCAATTTAATAGTATTTTGTTTTTTTATTTTTATTTTTGGTGGTACTGGGGTTCCTGGAAGCCCTTCTACCTCCGGGCTACACTCCCAGACCTATTTTTACATTTTTATTTGGAAACAGGGTCTCCTAAGCCAGCGCGCGCAGCTGGCTTCGAACCTGCGCGATCCTCCTGTCTCTGCCTCCCAAGCGCGGGGATTACAAGCGTGCGCCACCACGCCTGTCTATTTAATAGTATTTTGAATTTTGAATGTCAATTCTCCCAAACTAAACTTTAGATTTAATATAAACCCTCAAATAATATTGTCAAGGTTTTTATAGAAATTAACAAGCTGATTTTTTTTTTATTGAGATGCAAAGAACTTAAATACCTAAATCTTGAAAATTTGGGAAGACTTAAGCTCTCTAAATTCAAGACTTACTACAAAGCTGGAATAATCAAGAAAGAGTATACTGGTATATGCTCAAGAACAGATCAAGGGAACAGACTATACAGACCCATAATTATAGGCATTTGATTTTTACAGAGGTGGCAAAGCAACCTAGCAAGGAAAGGAAAATCTAATCAACTAGTAAAGATGCAAGAACTAAATATCCACACAGGAAAATAATGAGCCTAGGTCCCTTATCTTATACCATACATGGAAACCAATTCGACCCAGAACACAAACATAGTTGTAAATGGCGAGATTGTACATCTTCTTGGTGAAACCATAGAATACTTTTGTAACCTGGGAGTGGAATGGGCAAGGTTTCTTTTAGCCAGGTCCCAGAAAGCAGTGCTCAAAAGTGAGAAAAAATTTACAAACTGGACTTCATCAAAATGAAACACTTGGGATCATCTGAGGACATTATTAAGAGAAAATGTTAACAAGCTGTAGATAGGAAAATAACATTTGCTAAATAAACATCTAACAAGCTCAGCAACTCAATACGAATTCAGTAACAAGTCAGATGACCAAGTAAGTAAACAGCAAAAAACATGTGAACAGAAAAAAAGATGTAGGCATGGCCAATAGACATGAATAAGACACACAGCATCATTGCCTAAAGGAAACAAAAATGGAAACCTCAATGAGCTGCTACTTCACATCCACTAGAGTGGGAAATTAAAAAGTAACATCAAGACCGGCATAGTGGTACACGTCTATAATTCCAGTAGTTGGGAGGCTGAGACAGGAGGATTACAGGTTTAAGGACAGCCTCAGCAATTTAGTGACACTCTCAACAACCTAGTAAGACACTATTTTAAAATAACAACAAAATGGTCTGGGGCTGTAGCCTGGAGGTAGAACACCCCGCATTCACTCCCAAGTATCAAAAAAATGCAAAAGTAAGAACATCTAATGTTGATAAAGATGTAGAACAACTGAAATCTGCAAACATTGCCAGTAGGAATGTAAAAAAGTACAAACACTTTAAAAAAAACTATCTGCTGTTTTCTTATAAAGCTAAGCTTATACTTATTTGTGATGGTTAATTTTCTGTGCCAACTTGCTTAGGCATGGTGAGCAGATATTTGCTCAAAGACAAGTTCAGATATTGCTATGAAGGCATGTTTCAGAGGAGATAAATACTCAGATAAATAGACTTTGAGTCAACAGGTCATCCTGCATAATGTGGTGGGCCTCTCCAGTCAGTTGAAGGCCTTAAGAGATGGATGCTACCTAAAGGAGAGGATATTATGATTCTAGATTGCCTCTGGACTTAAGCTACAACGTCAACTGTTCCCTCCACATATTTAAACTTGCCAGCCCAAAGGATAGCATGAGAGAATTCCTTAAAATACGTCTATCTACATAGACATATATGTGTGCATATCCTCTTGGTTCTGTTTCCTGGAAAACCTAGCAATTCCATACAAGACAGTGAAAACAACATCTATAAAACTTATTGTGCAAGGCTGTTCATATGGGTTTGTTTATAATAGGCAGAAACTGGGAACAGACCAGGTGTCCGTCAACAAGACAATAGATAAACAAACTATATGTTTATCTAGTATGTTCACACAATGGAATACTGCTTACTAATAGAGAGGTGTGAGAAATTGATAAACACAACAGCTTAATGTTAAAAACATTTTTCTGACTGAAAAATCTTGCACAGAGGAGTATTTACAATGTGATTCTATTTATCTAAAGTTCTAGAACAGGGAAAATAAGTCTATGGTTAAAAAAAAAATCAGAGCAGTAATTACCTCTGAGGAAAGGAATTCCTGAAAAGTAGATAAAGGAATATTCTGGGATAAGAGATTGTCCTATATGTTGATGGGATTGGGTTACACAGATACATGTATCCTTCAAATTTCATCAGAGATTTCAATAAAATTAGAACATTTTCTTTTATATAAAATTTGCCTCAAATAATAAGACTTTAAAAGCCAGGTATGGTGACTCATGCCTGTAATTCAAATACTTGGGAGGTGGAGACAGGAGAATCACAAGTTTGAGGCTAACTTCACCAGCATAGCAAGGCCCTCAGCAATTTAATAAGACCCTGCTTTAAAGTAAAAAATAAAATAGGAGTGGAGCTCTAGATCAGAGGTAGAATACCCCTGAGTTCAATCCCCAATGCCACAAAACAAAACAAAAGAATTTTAAACAGATATTAAATTCTAGGGAGTGGTGCACCCACCTATGTGTTCAGAGGTGAAAGGTGCTGATGCTGACAGACACTGGAATGCATCCATGCATGGCTAGATGGAGCGCTGGGTAGGTGGACAGTGTTGTAGAACAAATGTAGAGATGATAACCACAGAAACTAGGTAGCGTGTCTTTGCAGTGCAATTATTTCAAGATTTTTTTATATTTGAAATGTTTCCTAAGCAAGTGTTGGAAGAAAAGAGAGAAGTCTCTATCTCTTAGATATAAAATGTCCAGCTTTGGGCAGTCCAAAGCTTATCTGGAAACTCCATGGTGATCAGGAAGCCAGGCTCTTTCCATTATTTTCTTCTACCTTTGTTAGCACGCCACCTCATGGCCCAGGAAGGCTGCCAAGGTCACTATACATCTATTGCCACTGCAGCCAGAAGGCCACTCACAGCACCCCAGCAATCCTTCCCATTCTCCCACACATTATCATATTTTCTCTCTTTCCTGGATTATTGTCACCAGCACTCAAAGCTGTGTTTACTTCTCTCAACTAAAAAATATCTTTCTCCTGACCCGACTCCCTCTACTAGCTGTTTTGTTTCTTTGCTCTCCTTGATGCAGAAAGCTCTCAAAATAAAATAAAGACACAGTGTTTGCTGTCTCTGCCTCTGTGTCCAGTGGTGATCTCTGTCCTTGTCCAGCTGCCACATCTGTCAGGCTCACAGTAGCTGGCCACTCCTCCTTGCTTAGCGCAGGTTCCTGGATAGCAAACTCTGGGTCCTTTGCCCACTTCCCCATTTCCCTGGTAGTGCTTCCTTAGTCCCCTTTGCACTGTATCCCTTCATCCCAACACTTCAATTTCGGTGCGCTCTGAGGACCTGTCCTTTCTCCTTCCCACCCAGTTCCAAAAATTCAACACCACACATTTACTTACAACACTCCCACCATCCCATTTCTAGCTCAGCCTCTCTCCTGTACTCCAGACTCCTACTACTCAACTCCTATCAGACATTCACTTGCATATCTCATAGAGAACTCACACACTACATGTCCAAAACCACATTCTGGTCCTCCCTCAGGGCCCAGCTTCCCTACCTTCGTGATGATAGTTCCATTTTCTAGGTGCTCAAGCCAAAAAATAGTCAACCCCTTCTTTTTTCTTTCATACCCAATGATCAGCCCACCAGGCTGATTCTACCCTCAAAATGTGCCCAGAATCTGATGCCTTTCCACCACCAGCCTGCTGTCCCCCAGCTCAGGCTACTAAAATAAACCCTTCACTGTTCCTCTTTCGTTCTTTACCTCTCCAACAGTCCATTAGCTACCTTAATCCTTTTAAAGTATTGTCAGATTATATAGCCCCCTCTGTTTAGGACCCTGCATGACTCCCTACTTCCCCCCCCCAGAGTAAAAATTGAACACATCTAGTGGCATACAACTCTCGGTGTGGCCTGACCCAAGGACATTGGCCATCCCTGTAACGTTCCAGGCATGCTCCATCATGGGGCCCCTCACTGGCTGGCTCATGCCCTCTCCTCCACGAATCTTTACTGAGACCTCTCCTTCTCCACACTATAGCCTGGTGGTACCATGAAATCCTGCTGGGAGCATTTTCAGTCATCTGCTCTGAGGTCACCCTGGTCTGGCTTGGGAGGGGCACAAGCTGCCCACCCAAGTGGGAATTGTTTGCACATGGACAAGTTTCCAAGGACCAAATGGGATTATAGCCAGGGATCCTAACCAATAAGCAGAGACCCTGATAGTTTCCTTGTTTACCCTTTCCTTCCCTGATCATCTGTGACTACTTTGCTGTTATCCCTGATTGCTTTGCTATTTCCTGTGATTAATAATTTCTTATGTTTTGATTATAACCTTCAATAAAAGCAAGATGGTATTGGAAAGACAGCAGGAGTGGAGACATCTCTTTCCTCCCTGGCCCCCTCAACTGCTATGTTGACTCCATTGTTATTTATGTGAGAGACAACTTCTCATCAACATCAATATCATCCCCTACACAGTCCCGCACAGCCACCTGCCCTGCCCCACCTTGGGAACTCCTGTTGCTGCCACCATGCTCTATATGAGCCTTGGTTCTGCAATAAGTATCCCTTCAACCACGTGCCCCCACCCTGATGAACTTCCCAGCATGGCCACGCAGTTCATAGTGGAACATCCTCGGTTGGGTTTTCTGCCTAACTAGGAGCAGCAGGTTGATGCCAAGGCTGGGGCCTTGCAAAAGACCATCAGACTACATTTGGCTCTCCTGAGAAGAGATCAAAACTTAAAATCTCAAAATTCCAAGGGTTTGTAGCTTTTGCTCCCCCACCTCACCCCATTACAAAATTAAAAAAAATTGTTAAGTCAAGAACTGTCTGTACAGAGACCAAATCCATGCTCATTAAATAAATAAATGAAGCGCCAAAGAACTGCAGGGATAAATCTCCTCAGACCCTCTAACCAGCTATACTTTATATTTATTATTTATTATTATTAATATTTTCTTCCTCTGATAAAAGGGATTTTTCTCCCACTGTTCAACACTATACTACCCAATAAGAGACTTTTAAATTTATTCTATCCAGGCGTAAAGCCTAACAAGGGCCCAGCAGAGAGAAGAAGCATACCTGGTTGAAAAAGAAACCATGTAAGCAGTCTGTTCCAAAGTATCCTCAGAAACAAGAAAACCAGAAATGAAAAAAGTTGTTGTTCAAATACCTGTTCACAGTCCCTGGAGTCATCTCTATTTAGAACAAAAATAAAACAGAAACAAAACAAAAACCCACAGCAATATAAAAAAAAAAAATAGGTCATCCCTTCTAATTCCTGCTCCGCTTCTAAGGATTTAAGTTCAGATCTTATTATTCAACTTTTATTCTACGTTTCAGACCTCATGGGCTGATTTTCCTTCTTATGAATTTGCTGAAAGAAAAAGTAGCAGTCATAACCATCTGTTGTATAAAAAGGTAAATTTTACTTTTGAAAGACAAATTGATTCCCTGAGATTTGCCACTTCTCACGTGTCATGAGTGCCCAGACACAGCAAAATAGGTGGCATCTCTTGGTCTCCTTGAGCACCCTGTGTGTGTGTGTGTGTGTGTGTGTGTGTGTGTGTGTGTGTGTGTGTTGCCCCTGGACTAACATCAACTGTCTCCATTGAACCCAGGACAATGACTGGGAACTCAGAGGTGGTGCTGTGATTGGGGTTTCCAGTGGTCCAAGTGCTTTTCTTTTGCGTGGCTAATTCATGGCTTCTGTACAACTGGCAGGAGATGGGGGCTCTTTAAAATTTCTGCTGGCACCTAGTCACTGGTCAGACTTTGCACGTAATACAGTTGTTTTTTCATCTGCAGCCAGGGAAAAGGCAATGAAATCGGTCAGCATCTAGATTTAGACAACAGCAAGAGTCAGATGTTGGCCACTGCCTACAATATTCATGTTGTTACTGAGGGCAAAGGAAAGCAAAGGAGTTAAGATTGCAGGCAAAACCAGGCATGGTGGTGCATGTCTGTAATCCCAGTATTTGGAAGATTGAGACAGGAGACTCGAAGGTGTGAGGACAGCTTCAGCAAGTAAGACTCTCAGCTGCTAGGTTCAAACAAAAAAATAAAAATAAAAATAAAAAGGACTGGGGATGCAGCACAAAGATAAAATGTCCCTGGCTTCAGTCCCCAGCACCAAAATGATGATGACAATGATGACGATGACGATGATAATGATGATGATGATGATGATGATGGTGATGATGATGACGATGATGATGACGATGACAATGATGATGATGATGATGATGATGACGATGGTGATGATGATGGTGATGATGATGATGATGACGACGATGATGATGATGATGACGACGACGATGATAATGATGATGACGACGATGATGATGATGGTGATGATGATGACGATGATGATGACGACAACGATGATGATGATGATAATGATGATGACGATGATGATGATGGTGATGATGATGATGATGACAATAATAAAATGCAGATTCAGAAGGGCTGGAAATACATATATCCCTTTTTAAGTCATTATTGCTCTCGTTAATTTATTAATTGGTCAATCCATATTCCTTTAAGCTAAGTAGCAGAATATTTTCCTATTTACCAGGGAAACAATATCAGGTCAGTGTGTGTGTGTGTGTGTGTGTGTGTGTGTGTGTGTGTGTGTGTGAGTTCATCTATTGATAATTCGTACTACACCATAAGGACCACTCTAATAGAAGATAGGGAGGCCCCTTTCCTAACTCCTTCACTTCAAACAAGAGCAATTCTCTCCCGACTCATCATCCCCTGCTGTTGATGTCAGTTCTCTTAAAATATTAGAATGACAGAAAACCAAAGGAATTCATAAAAAGCTCTTCGAGGTACTTTGTACCCCATGGAGTCTCAGTTACAGAGAAGCATGGCTTCTCACAGCAGATATTATAGCAAGTTAGCAAAACCCAACAAGTCAAATTCATTCATTCCAGAGGCAAAATATTCCTAATTCATCTTAGCCTGCTCCTGCCTAACTTGACACCTTTGCTCATAAAAAAAAAATCATTTAAAATATCTTTCAACAGAAGGGAAGAAACTCTTTCTTATTCTTAAAAGTTCACAAGAGCAAATAATACTTGAACCTGCTTCTCCTGAGAATAAGGGGATGGGGGTATTCATTAAGAAAGTGAAGGCAGGCCGGGCATGGTGGCGCACACTTGTAATCTCTGCGCTTGGGAGGTGGAGACAGGAGGATCATGCAGGTTCGAAGCCAGCCGCGCTGGCTTAAGAGACCCTGTTTCCAAATAAAAGTATAAATAGGTCTGGGAGAATAGCCCGGAGGTATAAGGGTTTCCAGTAACCCCAGTACCACCAAAAAAAAAAAAGAAAAAAGAAAAGAAAAGGAAAAAAAAAGAAAGTGACGGCAGGAAAAGACGAACGAAATAATCTAAAGATCCAATAACTATAATCTTGATAATCAGCTACAACCCAACCAGGAGCATAGACTTATCCACTTTTCTACCATTAACCAATGTCTGCCTTGGGTTTAATCACTCCTAGAGCTCAAGTCACACATGCAGCAGCATAAAGCAGACCCTTGAGCTGCTGCAGTATTGGGACATGGCTGGGTGGTTCCTGGGGAATACAATGTACACTGGCAGAGGTTGTTCTTTAATCCAAGTGTCAAGGATCTCAAATTCTCCCCCAACCAGGATTTGTTGAAGTGACACAGAATCAGGGAAGGAGGACATCTCGGCACAGTTATGTGTAATCAACAACTATAGCCAAAACAGTCTAAAAGAGATGGTCAAAGCCCCTGAAAAAAAATTCAGCTGGTAAGTTTCTATTAAAGGTGTTGTATTAGTCTACTTTACATCACTATGATGAAATGCCTGAGTCTGGGTGGCTTTATAAAGAAAAAAGGTTTATTTACCTCAAGTCCATATCTGGTGATACCAGATGCAGGGTGAGGCATCACATGACAAATGCAGGAAATGCAGGAATGCTACACATGTGTTCTTTGGTCTCTCTCCCCTCCTCATAAAGCCACCAGTATTCACTCACAGAGGCTCCGCTCTGATGAGGTACCTAACCCTACTCACCTGCTAAAGGCTCCACCTCTAAACACTCAAGCCAGATCATGTTTCTACCTTACAATGGGGACACAATTTCAATACACGAAGCAGAGTTCACATTATATCCAAACCCTAAACAGTCATAGATGCTGTCTTGGAGGGAGAGTATTTTCCAGCGGGCACTGCCTAGTCCAGGACAGCTCATATGGATATGACGTTTATGTGGTTTGGTGGTTGGTAGAAGACCACAGGAGACCTTAATTGGGACTAAAATGTTTTCTTTGCAATCTGTTTATATGACATCCTCTAGGGAGAGTGCCGCTCTTTCTAGCTCGACTTTCTATGATCAGCTAGTCTTAACCGCCCAGCATAATATTTTTGTGTGTGTATGGGACTGGGGATTGAACCCAGGGGCATTTTACCTGTGAGCTGTACCCCCAAACCTCACCCCATTTTTATTTAAGGGTTTTGCTAGGTTGCTGAGAGTATCCCTGAGTTGCTGAGGCTGGTCTCAATCCTTCAATCCTCCTGTCTCAGTCTCTCAAGTACTGAGGTCACAGGAGTATACCACCATGCCCAGCTCCACCTAGCATAAGTTCTGTTCTGTGATAGCAATTCTCCCCTCTGCCCCAAAGGACACCAGGCTAAGGCTACCTGTGTCCCACACCTGTAATTTCCTTCTGCCTCTTCCGATTGTCCCTCCTCTTCAAGCCTCAGTTCATGAGCTCTACTCCATGAAGTGCCGCACATGGCTTCAACCCACACTGGTGTCTTATCTCTGGATTCACGTGGCCCTCATGGTATGAGTACATAATATCCCCCTTGATTGCACATTATTTGATAGCTGTTCTATAACACCATCTGTGGTCTGCTCCCAGCAAAAGTATTCGTCCCAAAGTCAACGATTGGAACTTTTATGAGGTTGTACCTGAACTGTGCCTGCTAGAGCCCTGGACACATGGTAAACAATAAGAGAGGAACCAGACTGTTGTCAAGCTGAGAATCAGTGCATAGATTAAAAAGGCTAAGTCAAATAAACTCCCCTCAAGACCTTCTAAATCACACATGGATCTACAATTATAAAAAACAAGACAAATAATAGAGGTAAGTCACTGAAGGATCAAAATGATTTCAGCAAGAGCCCTCAGTTGCAGAGACAAGGCAGTCACAGCAACAAGGGAGGGAGGAGAAGATGTGATTCCAGATTGACCTTTCTGACGCACACGGAGGATGCTGAGAGCGCTGGGGCGGACAGCAGGCAGAGTGAGGGGCTGCCTCTGAAGTGACGGATGACAAGAAAACAAGCACTAATTGTGAGGGAAGAAGCCTACACAAGGGCATCCACGAAGGACGGGAGATAAGAGTGCCCTGCGCAGGGCCAAGGGACTTACATTCCATTTTGACAGCCTTTGTCCCCAAGAGATGTGGATAAAATTAGAAGGCGTGTGGAGGTAAACACAACAGTTTAATGATTGGGAAATTCACCAAGCAGCAAAGGAGTCTAAAAAGGTGTCCAGTTATGATATCTCTTAGGACCCACAGGGATCTGATCACCCTGTAAACCAAACCATGCTCCTCTTTTCTAGAACCACATATAGTTTTGTTGTTGTTGTTTTGAGGGGTGTGTGTGTGTGTGTGTGTGTACCAAGGGTCATTCTACTTCTGAATTACATTCCCAGGCCTTTTTATTTTGAAGTAGGGTCTTGCTAAGTTTCCAAGGTTGGCTTCAAACCTGCAATCCTCCTGTTTCAGCCTCCTAAGTACTGGGATTACAGGCATGCACTACCTCACCTGACTCACACACAGTATTTTTATCACCCATTATGTGCATGGACTTAACAGAGACCACCTTCAATTGAGACCACCCTTGATGAGTGCTAGTAGTGATGTCTTTTTCAGATGAAGGCAGGAAGGCTCAGGGAATTAGCCACTTGCTTATTTGTTCATTTAATGAACATTTATTGTTGGTTTACTTTGTGCCAACACAGGTCAATATGACAAAGCGCCTCTTCTCTTGGAGCCTACGTTCAAAAGGCATAGAGCCGATAGTCTGGCTAAGGTCTGGACCCTGTCTGTTTCTAAACCACACACGTAGCCTCTGTTTCTCTTCTAACAAGGAAAACTTACAGATGGTTTTCTTTTTAGATCTGTCACAAACAACATAATACCATGATTATAAAAATGTTTTGTGTCAACAACCCTTACATTTTAAAGATTGTTTAAGCTATCACAGAAAATATGAAGTCTGTGGAAACAATGGAAGGAAAACTTCTTTTCTTGCATCTTATTTGAATTACAAAGGCAACACATGGAAGGTTATAGGAGCTGGGCAGATGGAGAAGACACAAGTACCCCTCATTTCTACAACTCTCAGAAAGTATGGGAAAGGGGTCTCAAAAATTATAAAAGTGAATTAGAAGAAAAAGAACAAAAGGAGAAGCTGAGACTCCAGAAATAGAAAGGAGACTCAAAGCCAATGGCCGCAATGAGTGGGAGTTCTTTGACCATGGCTCCTGTGGGTGCTAAGCCCAAACATAAATCCTAGATAGAGGTTGTGGTGCCAGAACCCCAGTGTATCACTAAACCCAGGAGCTGGGAGGCTTGATAAAGGCCTCTGCACCTTCCATGATGAGAATATTGAGAGCCACCTTTCTAGTCACAATGAAATGTACCCTACTCAGTATTTGTTAAATTTACACCATACAACAGATCAAAAAAACAAAATCAAACTTATTTCTCCTAACCAAAGCTTTGTATCCAGCAATCATCATACCTATCCCGAATTGTATTAAAAATCACTTTGTACCCCATAAATATATACAGCTATAATTTTTCAATATAGATTTTTTTCAAAAAAAATAGAGCTGCTACATAAAGCCTGGGGCCAGGAAGAGCTATTCCAACTTCCAAGATAAGACAACAAAATTCTTGCCCATAGCTTGAGACATTTAGAAAAATAAGGAGAGGAACTAATCGACAAAAAATAACTGAAACTATTTCCAACTGTAAAACAATATTCTTTGAATAGTACACTGGATCCTTAGCAAGAAATGATAAACTAATTCCAGCAATGTTATAGTGCAAGTGCAAAATAGAAAAGACAAAAGAACTTAAAGCCTAGTTAGATATCTCAGCGACGGAGTGTTCTCCAAGCATGTGGGTGACTCTGGGTTCATTCTCAGCACTGCAAAAACAAAAACATTTTATTAATTTTTTTGTGGTACTATGGAGTAAACCTAGGGATAATCTACCTCTGAGCTATACCCCTATCCCTATTTTATTTTTATTTTTATTTTTGAACAGGGTTTTGCTAGGTTGATGAGAGCCTCACTACTTGCTGAGGCTGTTCTCGAACCTGTGATCCTTTCATCTTAGCCTCCCAAGTACTGGGATTATAGGCATGCACCAGCATTCCTGGCTAACAAAATTATTTTAAAAGCAAGCAAAGGAGAAGAAATAGCTATAGAGGCATGATAATCACACTGATATATTTTATAATAGCATAACAGATACCAGAAATGTATCTACAACAAGCTACAGGAATCTCTCAACCTAAAACTTAAACCATTTTGAACCTAGATAATCTATCAATATATTATTCAATACAGAATACCATGTCCACGCGTCAAATGTGGCCAATGACTATTTGACTTGTGGCCGCTCTAACCTGAGGAGCACTATACTGTAAGAATACAGCATACTCTGGTGTGCAAGACCTTTGGCAAACAAGGACACAAAATATTTTAATACATTTTACCTATTATGCATTGAAATTATATTTTGGATATGTTTATTGGGTTCCATAAGATATATTATTAGCAGTAAGTTTACCTGTTTCTTTTTGTTTTTTGAATCAGCCCTCCTGATCTCTATTCAGTGACCCGAATTTGCTGCTTTCCTTCAATCTCAGGCTATATTTTCACTTAAAAAGAATCTTAGTTAACACCATGGCTCCTTTGTGCTTTGAATCCTTTCTTGGTTTCAAAGTGCACGTTTGTTTGTAGAACTGTTTTATCCACGGCTGTCTCCCAACGAAATGAATGCAAAGTACATTAGGCTAGAGAAGACAACTGTCCTATTGGGTCTGTACGTGTAGCTTGTGGCACTCTGTAGATTAGGGGCCTTCTGCTTAGGTGGGGCTAAGAGCGTCTGCTTCAGTCCTGGGTCCCATGGTTACAAATCTGCTTCCACTGGTGGGGCACTGTCTATCTCATAGGTTGACTCTTTCTCTCATGCCCTTTGATATGTGTCCAGGTATTACTTTCTGAAAGTAACTACATGACAAAATGGAGATGTCATTGTTGCTAAAAGAAAAGGTTAATGTCACTCACCATTCGCTGGAGAAGAGCGGCCTGGTGTACCACTCAGGTCACAAGGGAAGCCGAAGAGCTGGTCAGGAGACAGATGGAGTGAGGGGGAGGCTTGGGGCTCAGCTGTTATTGTGTATTCTACAGGAAAAGAAAGCAGAGCAGAAATCTTAGGATTGGCTAGTATGAAAAATTCCAAAAGGCTTTGGGAAATAGGAATTGTCTCAAGCTCAGCCCTATATTGATACATGGCAAGGGAAATTTGGGGTTGGTACCTAAGATAGAAAAAAGGTGGCTAGGGTGTGGGCTGTGACTTGATTGATCTTCTTATGAAAATCAGAGTCACATGCAAATTGTTTAGTTTTTCCAGGTGTTAGCTAATTCTGGAATAGCTAGTTGCTTCCCCAATTACCAAAGCCCCCAAAATATCAAATAATTAAATTAAAAAATGCAACTAGTGTACTTTGAGCCCCAGATGTCTTTCAGAAGAGTAGAAACTTGCATATCAAAGTGGTTGCTCCTGTGTTTATGACATAATTCTGCTTATCTGGGTTTCTCACCACTCACCCTGAGAGATGACTTATACCCAAACTACCTGCTGTAGTGTGGAACTCGAATGTCTTTCAAAGGTCCAGATGTAAAAAAAAAATGTGTTTCCCATTGTGGTGCTCTTGGGAGGGGGTGGAACCTTTGATAGATGGGATTTAGTAAAAGAAGCTTAGGTCACTGGAGACATACCCTAAAAGGGGATTGTGGAAACCTAGCTCCTCCTCTTTCTCCTCCTCCTCTCTCTCCTCCTTCTCCTCCTCCTCTTCCTCTTCTTCATCCCCCTCCTCCTCTTTTCTTCTTCTACTTCCTTCCTGGTTTATGATAAAGTGGATTTATTCCATTACTCATTCCTGCCATGATGTGCTGCCTCCCCACATACCCAAAGCAACAGGACCAACTGATCATGGACAAGAACCTCCAAAACTGTGAGCTAAAGGAAACCTCTTCTCTTTATAATTTAATTATTTTGGGTGTATATTCTAGTGATAGTAAGCTGACTGTCACACTACCCTGCTGCCTATTGTCCAACAAACTAACAGACTAAAAGCTGCAGTTCTGCCATAACCTTGATCTTCCTGTTAAAGTACCTCCTAGCCTAGCCTAGCATTAGCTCTTAAGATAATCTAGAAGACATTGTTTTAAACTACTCCTCAGATCAAAGAAATGTTGTTAGGCATGCCTTAAAAAATAAAATGAATTACATTTTTCTTCCATTATAAGTTACAGAAACCACAGATAGTAGCTTGAGCACAAGAGATGAATTTATAAGATACAGAAGTATACCAGATGCCCACAGGCAGCTGACCTAGGAATGAACTGGACAGGATGCTGTGCTAATACTCTCACTGTTTCTCTTTCTTTTTGCACAACCGCTTTGTTCTTCTTGCTGACTCAACAGACTGATGTTGCATGTAGTAGGTCAAAGATAAACCCCACTGCTGATTGGCCAGTTTGGGTGAGGTACCCATCTCCAGTCTAATCATCTGTTGCTAAGCAATGAGTCACATTATCCAAAATGGCTGCCAAACGCCCTCTGATGAGGGGGAAGAGACAGTGTAGGAGCTAGGTAATTGTGAGCTAAGAAAGCGAAGGTCATGGACGAGGTCAAGTAGCTTGGAAGATTCAAGTATTGCTTTTAAAAGTTAAACAAGACTTCTCAGAGCACAAAGCTAGAGTGCATTGGACATTTGAAGAGGATAGAGTTGCAGTGTTAACCACACTTTTTATTCATCTCCAAACACCTTTATTTCCAGAAATAAATATTAAAGAATTAATGTCCTACATAATATAACTTCCAAAGGCCCAAGATTGTAGCATTTTTTTAGTTTCCCATAGTGCTTTGCCCATGTGGTCAGTAGTCAAAAGATTTGAACTTCTGACTTTCTTTCTGAATGTCTTATTGAGTAATTGGCTGTATGGGGGCACTGATGGTTAAGGTTATTTCACAAGAACAGAAGTACAGACCTTAAAATCTACTTTCAGTAGAATCATCATGGTTTGGATCCCACTGTTCCACCTTAGAAGGTTCAAGAAAGCTGAGTGGCTGGCGCAAGGTCACACAGCGAATTAGAAACAAAGTCAAAAGCAGCACTATATGGTGATAAATATAGTTAATAATGGTAGACGAACCTCAGATGCATTTGGCACAAAGATTTGATTTTTCAAATACTCGTCAAGCCTGCTTGGAGCTAATTGGCACAGGGGTATGGTAGAAGTGCCTGGATTTTATGGTAAGGGGGCAAGAATTTTGCATTACAGTTTCAGGGACTGAATGCTTGATTGCCAGCCCCAGCTGCACCTCAAGAGATCACATGTTTCACTGTCACACTGACAGCCACCAAAGCCGCCTGTACTCAGAGTGCAATCATACTGGGAACCTTGTGGAGTGTTTAATCCTTAATTTAAATCCTAATGATTATCCAGCCTATTTGAGAGTTTAACTCAGTCATCAAAGGTTAAACCGCCTCTGGGTTCTGCATTCAACAAGGCAGGAAATTAGTTCCTTAGCCCTGAGTCCAAGTGGAAATAAAGATGGGGAAGAGAGTAACTGACTCTACCTTTGATCAAATGACCCCCATAAAAACTCAGCAGGGAGCTGCACACACCACTACCATAAATGATACCGCAATGAACATCTCTAGGCAGAACCTTTTTCTATATGTAACATTTCTCTAAAATAGTTTCTCAGCAAACTATACTACATCCAATGGGTGTAAATATTTTAAGTGGTTTATTTAGCTATCTCCAACACTTTAACTCAAAGCCATTTTATGAAATTTCAAGAACAGAATATCTTTTATTGTCCCAAGTTACTAGCCATATTGCCCAGCTAAGAGTAAAATAATACTTAAAACAGCTTAAAGTCTTCAAACTCTAATAGCATTTTATCCCAAATTTTCACACAAAACTAAAAATTCTATGAGATATAAACTACCAAAAAATTTTAAGAAATGTATTAATATAGTACAAGCAGCTTATGGATTGATTGGTAAATACAAAAAAGAATAAAATCTAAAATTCATCCATAATTCATTAATACCCAGAGATTGTCAATTTTAATAATTTCCATTTTTTCTATTTCTTAATAGAGATGATAGGTAGGTAGATAATAGATAGATGGTAGAGATAGATAGACATATCGTAGTCTCTTTCAGATACTTATCCACTGAGCATTATACAATATAAACTTAATGGGTCTTAATTCTCCTTCCAAGAACTGTACCAATGAGTGAGCCCTTGGAGAGCATCCCACAACAGGTACAACACAGAATGTTCTCTGCAGACCTGATTAGGGCTGAAATGTAGCGAGAGCTTCTCTCTACTGCAGCCCAGATCTGAAATAGAGCGAGGTTCTCTGGTGGATATGGCCCTCGTTTCAGGCCAAGTATCTGAGTATTTTGCTCCTATGTTAAGCACAGTGCCCATCAGCTCCTCACTGACCTGAGGATGGGGACAGATTTTAAGAGAATGGATCTTTGACCAAGGTAGGACGCCTCTTGGTTAAGCAGCAGGAGTCTCTCAGGACTATGAGCCAGTCAGATGACATGCTTGGAGGACCAGCATGTTTTAGAAGCCTTTTGGACTCCCACTGGGAGAGGCCAGAGGAGAATTCAGTTTTGTACTCAGGTCCAGTGGCAAGCAGTTTAACCTATTTAAATAATCTTCTGACCTCGCATCGATTGTGGGATGCTTTGTCCCCTGTAGGAGCATCTGTCCTGGCTCAAAAGAATCATGCTCTCAGGTTTACCAGACCCCTTGTTTGCAGCTCCGGAGCCGTGGTTCCCATTTTAGAGCTAGAGATGCTGAGACTCAGAGCAGGTCAGCAGTGTGTTCTACATCCTAGCCTGCACCTCACCCCCACTAGTCATAGGTGTTGAGAGCAAGCAGGCTGCATCAGGTGAGGCTGTCCACAAACCAGACCAATGAACCTTTCCATTGTAAAACAAACAAAATAAAAAACCCAGTAACTACCCAGACGTGCTCTTTAGGGTTTGTCATGTATGGTACAACTGTTGTATAGACCAAATAAAGGACTCCTAGAAAGTTAGAGCTGGAAAAAAATCTTAAAAATAATGTGAGTTAGAAATCACAAACACAGCTTTTCTCAGAGCTGTGACACCACTTGATAGCCTGCCCCGTGGTGCAAGCAAACATTGAAATGTGTCGCTGAAACTTTAAACTCAGGAATATTACATAAAAGTCTGGGTTTCTGGCTTTTCTGAAAAAATTAGGACATCTTCCAGTATCAGGCTCCAGTTCTTTTGTGACAATAGCTGTCCTCTCCAAGAGGCACCCAATCTCCAGTTTGCCACGGTCACCCCCATTCCCTATAATATTCTTATCTGGAGGTGCCATATCTCCTACAACTCATTTTGCAGATGAGCAACTTGACCTCTGTTCAATGACTCTCAATGTTGAAAGAATCTGTGCTCTTTAAGCCCCACCTTAAGATTAGATAGATGTTCCAGCTCCAAGCCAGACCAACTAAATCAGAATCCCTGGATGCAAACATTCATATTTTAAATTCCTTAAGATGGCTCGAATGTAGAGTCACAGCAGAGAACCACTTCTTTGATCAGTCTTCGAGGTGGTTGGATCCAGTTTCTTATAGTATCCACTAGATTAGTCCCAGAAGTCCCCATAGATACCAAAATCCACAGATGGCCTCTTCAAATCTATGAAGGAAATTCCACAGCCATTGAGCTATAGCTAATATTGCAAATAAATGGCAAACTTACCCATGTTATGTTAGGGCTGCACATGGTAATTAAGGTGTTAAGTGTCTTTTCACCTGTAATTACACAGGTGAAAAACTCCACAGAACTTGGTGTGGCAGGTCAAGTTTCAAAAGATGGGGCTTGTGAGAGAGGAGGAAATGTCTTTGGTGATTAGAAGTAAAGCGAGAGGACAAGAAGGAATGAAGAAAGTTGGGCCCTGGAACTGAAAAGTTGGGCTCAAAGTTTTCTTCCTGTCTTGTTTTGATTTGCATCCTGCTAATGGCTAATGACTTTGAACATTTTTTATCTACTTATGGGTCATTTATATTTCTTCTTTTGTGAAGTGTCTATTAAATTTCGATTTCCCATTTTTATTGCATTATTTGTTTTTTAGTTTTTTTTTAAAAAAGTTCTTTATGTATCCTAGATATTAGTCATTTATCAGTGGAATAAATGGCAAAGATCTTCTCCCATTCTGTATGTTTTTTCTTTAGACTCTTGAAGGTTTTCTTTGCTGCACAGAAGCTTTTTAATTTAATGTTACCCCATTTATTAGTTCTCATTTTAATCTCCTGAGCTTTGGAGGTCTTACTGAAGAGGTTTCTACCAGTATCTACATATTGGATATGTATAATTAGTCCTATATCATCTTCTAGTAATTCTGATCTGATTTCTAGGTCTTTTTTTTTTTTTTTTTTTTTTTTTGTGTGTGTGTGTGTGTGTGTGGTACTAGGGATGAAACCTAGGGGCATTCTACCTTTAAGCTACACCCCTAGCCCTAGTTTTTATTCTTTATCTCACAGGATATCACTGAGTTGCAAAGGGCCTAAGTAGCTGAGGCTGTGTTGAACCTTGATCCTCCTGTCTCAGCCTCCCAAATGCAGAGATCACAAGCATGCACCACCATGCCCAGCTTAAATTCCAGGTCTTTGATCCTTCTTGAGGTTAGTTCTTGTGCAAGGTAAGAAGCTGGAACTTAATTCCGTTTTTTGATAAATGTATAACCATTTTCTCAGCACCACTTGTTGAAAAGACTGTCTTTACTCTAGTATATGTGTTTGGAACTTTGGCACCCAGAGGTTTCATGATAACATCTGGGGTTAAAAGAATCACTTCCGAGAAAGCAGATATAGTCTTTAAATGACACTTTATAAGAGAATTATATTCCAACAGAGTACATTCTATTCCTTGTTTGTGAAACTTTCTAATATTTGGAAACCAATATTTCTGAAAAATAAAGTTCCTGAAATCAGGGGCCCAGCCCGAGCGGCCTGGTTTATTTTAATGAACCCAACAGTTTGACAGCCAGGAGGAGTGAGAGAGCAGGAGTGGGGACAGTATTGTCAGGATATGACGAAAGGAAAACATTTTGCTACATGACAGATAAGTGCTACCTGACAATCGGCCTGCTTTTTACCTCTTTAAAGTCTTCTTCCCACTCCACTCTCACCCAGCTGTTAAATTTATTTCAGCCAATGCAACCATTTCCCCAGTAAACATTTTCTTTGCCTGACTCTAGGAGGCCTTTTATCAAGGAAACAGGAGCTATGTTCTTGAGGCTGGTTTTTCTCTGTGCTCTGTTTCCAAGGGAAATGCCCCCTTGAGTTTCCCTGTTGCATATGCAGGCAGAGCTGGTGACCATTGCTAGGCAACCTATCATCATAAATATTTCATCTCTTTCATCGGTGAAACAAAGTCTATGTCAGAGAAGCCATCCTTCAGCTTTTCTAATACTCTGGCTCTCCTTTAGAAAAAGAAGAGGGGAAAAAATAGAAATCCACCACTTCCTTGTTCCCAGATACTCACAATGAGGAATCAATGACAGGAATCAAAAAGAAACGTATACCCAGGCAACAGCAGTAAGTAAATTGGAAAATATAATGGTACAAAACAATCATGCATAGTACTTAGGTCAGATTGGATTGCTATGATAAAATGCCACAAGCTAGATGCTTACATCATAGATATTTATTTCTCACAGTCTGGAAGCTTGAAGTCCAAGACTGAGGTGCCACTGGGTTAATTTCTTAGTGAGTCATTCATTCCTTCCTGGCTTGCAGAGGGCCACATTCTCACTACATTTTCACATGGTGAAGAGAAGTATCTGGGTGCCTCCTCCTCACCTTATAAGGACATTTATCCCATCATAGGTCTCTATCCTTATATCTCTCAAAAACCTAGTCACCTTCTGAGGGCCCCACCTGATAATATTATCACATTGGAAGTTTGTGGACATCAATATATGAATTTTAGGGATATAAGCATTAGTCCATGACAGCTGTCAACCAAAATTTTCAAATGATGCTCTCAACATTTTACACTGACACATTTGCAAATTATTAGGAGAGGAATGAAAGATCCAACAGTGTTGAATACTATAATTTCAACTGTTTTTAAACAAAATACCTAAACACAGAAATTACAAGAATCTGAAATCTATCCAAAGTACCAAAAATGATTTTTTTTTCAGGAAACTTGAAACCATGGATGTGGTAGACAGAGTTTTAAGATAAGCTTCAGGATTCCCAAATCCTGGTGAATATGGCTTGTAAAATCTTTCCTTCAGTGTGGAAAGAATCTAAAAACATGAGGGATATCACTCCAATGGTTATGCTATACTATTTAACAAAATAAAATTTTACAGATGTAGTTAAGACCCCTAATTAGTTACGCCAATCATTCTGAATATTATCCTAGACAGACTTGACCTAATTCAGGTGAGCTCTTCAAAGGGGACTAGAAACTGGAGATGAAGGAAGAAAGAGACCTCCTGCAGGTCTAGAAGAAAGTAGGAGACTAGAGCTGAGGCTGCAGCCCAGCTGGGTCCAGACACAGGAGATAATAAATTTTATCATTTTAAGCTATGCCTGTGTTAATTTGTTGCATAGCAATGGAAAACAAATCCAATGCACAGTGTTATGGTTTCCACTTTTAGAAATCCTTGTGTACTCCTTGCACAACAAACTGAGGGCAAAGTTGAAGACCCCGCCTAAAATACAGATTAACAAAAAAGAAGAACCTCACTGGCATCCTGAGACAAAGGTAGCTTCCCATTTCCTGCATTTGACTTTCACAGAACTTCTTTTCTGGTTCTCACCAAAAAGAGAGTTTCATGACACTAACTCAGAACCTATTTTTTAAAAAAGGATGCTTTATAAATGGACCTTACTCTGGAAATAAGCAGAGCGATCAGATTTCAGTGTCCTAAGGAATAATTAGAAAAGCACATGGGGTTGCGTATAAATACACATCCATCACTGTATTGCTTATAAAGATAAAATTCAGAACATGCGTAAGAGTCTAGTATAGCAGATTGATTAAAGTGTGGTCCATTCATGGAATACTATGTACTCATTTTAAAGATCACGTAGCTCAATGTTTATTAGCGCAGAAAAATGTTTATGCTATTAAAAAACAGATTAGGGTAATTTATAATAGTATAATCTCAGTGTATTTGTTTTGTGGTACTAGAAATGGAACCCAGGGGCATTGTACCTCCAAGCGACACCCCCAGCCCTGTTTCTTAGTCTTTTAATTATTTTTGTAACGGTCTCACTGAGTTGTGAAGGGCCTTGCTAAGTAGATAAAGCTGCCCATGAACTGCGATCCTTTGGTCTCAGCCTCCCGAATGCTGGTCAATTGGTTTTATTTTAAGGTGAGGCTGTATATAAGATAAGCATCCAGAGAAAGATAGAGATAAAAGTCTCTCTGTAAAATGAACACCAAAGAGATAAGAATAGTTTTCTGGTGGCTGTTTTGTGGTACCTTTCTTTTGGCTTATTTGAAATTTCTAATTTTTCTTTAATTAAAGTAGATTAATCATGAAATTTTTCAAATACAGAAGATAAATTAACTATCCAATAGGTTAAAGACACAGAAGATGCATGAGGCTTCTCATTTAATGAAAGATTTCAGTAGGTATTTAAGAGTCAATAGTCCTTTGATTTTTCTTGCGTTTCATTGACTGATGGCAAATTTTTTATTTGTCTTCGTGCTTATAGCAATGGTTATGTCTATTGATTCATCTTAGGAGAAGACTGGTCTCTAGAATGCTCAGATGTATTTTGAGGTTTTGAAGCATTAATGGCGTATTTTCCAGATGCAAATCCTAGGGACTTGTTCTCAATGATTGTTTTGCTATAGAGCACGCAGACAAAGCACTGAGAAATCCATTTCCAGGATACTGATTGATGTTTCCTTCAGGAAGCACCCAATAGAAGACATTTCTACTGATAAAATGAACACCATTAGTCATCTCCTTCACCTTAAACCAATGGATAAATGATGACTATGCTCTTCAGGTTCGGAGAGTTCCTTCTGGGTTCACAGTCATCAGAACGAAAGCCATTTAAATCATCATGGAATCACTGGGGCTGTTAACCAATGAGATACCTTCCCAGTGAGCTCAACTCTTGGTTGGAAGAGCACATTTCTGTACATGATTCCAGGAGATAGAGAGGCATCTACTACATGGAAGATATTAAGTGAGGGCTTTGTCACCCTTGATAAACTAGACAAGTGGTCTCTACCGGAGAGAATTCTGATTCGAAGAAGACATTTGGCAGTGTCTTTAGATATTTTAGTTGTCATATCCAGGCTGCAGGTTGTGCTATTAGAATGGGTAGAGGCCAGCGATGCTGATAAATATTTCATAATCCACAGTGTAAACCCCTCATATACACAAAAAAGTATTTTCCAATCTCAAATTTACATAGTGTTGAGCTTGAGAAACCCTATAGTAAAGAGTCAAAGAGATTATTATTTAAAAAAAAAACACTGTTGGTATCATGGCCTTTCCAGGTGGGTGCACAGCTTTCTTATAAGCTAAAAACACCCACATGCAGAGCAACAGCAAAGCTTATACCCAGTTTCAGCCAATATGAAATAACTAGGAGCAGATTTGTTCTTCTGCCTCACCTAATGAGAAGACCAGATAAATACACTGAATGCAACACTGATCAGACATTGGACAGCAGGCAGCCAAGGATGCTACCACTGGGGAAACAAACAACTAAGGTGAACCCACCAGTTGCCCCAGCTGACTACTGAAAGCACTGTCCAGGCTTCAGCACAGGGAAGGTAAACCATGTAAGATGGTGTTCTCTCTGGGTTAAACAGCAAGATTCAGTAAGGTCAAGGCATCTAGAATTTATGAAGAGATAGGACAAAGCTACACAGAAAAGGTCTTGAGACTTTGAGTACAGCTCTGTGCATTCTCAAGGGGAACTGCCTTATGCTTGAGTAAGAACTACCAGAGAGGAGTGCATAGTACAATTCCCAGAGCTTACACAGGACTGGGTATAGTTTGTGCTCCTGCCAGCCAGAGCGGAATGCATGTGATGATGGCTAAAATCTTTAGAAGCACAATATTTCAGCCAGTGGTTTCACTGTTGTGACCCAAAATACCTGGTAACCACAACTTAGAGAAAGGAAGGTTTATGTGCTCACAGTTCGGGAAGTTTCAGAGTTTGGAGTCCACGTTTGGGTACACCCTCAGTGGCCTACCTCCTCCAGTCATATACTACCTGTCTACCTTATCACCTATTATATTCATTGATTCACTTTAATGGTGAATGAGACCAATGGTGATGAGGCTAGAATCCTCATAATTCAATCATTTCACCCCTGAATATTTGCATATGAGCTTTTCAGGGGACATTCTATATCTAAACCATAACATACAACGATTTAACTAAAGGCTGCTATGAACTACCCCTAACAAAATTTAATAGCAAGCTTCAAGAGGAATAACTGGATCCCAAATTATTTAATTGCATGCCAGAATAACACCCAATACTATTTAAAGCACTACAACTTAATCCAGCGATCAACCGTTGAAATATCACACTATCTATCATCCAATAAAAACTTATTAGACATGCAGGAAAATAATGATGTATAACCACAAGAAATAAAAAATTTCCACCAACCAATAGAAAAGGACCCAGAAATCACAAAGGTGAGAGAAATATAAGACATGACATTGAAGCACTTTTATTTTTGCTTCTTTATTCTTTATTTTGTTTTTTTTTTGAAGCATTTTTTAATAAATATCTTCTATATGTTCAGGAAGGTAGAGGGAAACGACCAAAATTAGGAGGAAAACGGAAGACACAAAGTGTTAAGAGTGCTGATTTCTTCTTCTTCCCAGCTATGAGCATGGTGTTTGCTGTGACATTAAGGTAGCGGAAATGAGCTGAGTGTGGTGATGCACGCCTAAAATCCCAGTGTTTGGGAGGCTGAGACAGGAGGAGATCTCAGACTAGCTTCAGCAACTTAGACCCTGTTTCAAAAATAAAAAATAAAAGAAAGCTAGGGATATAGCTCAGAGGTAGAGCTCCTGTGAGTTCAGTTCTCAGCAATAAATACAGACACACACACACACACACACACACACACACACACACACACACACACACACACAGCAGAGCTAAGTCACAGCCCCTGCCCTCCTGCAGTTTATCATTTAGTAGAGAAGTGGGTGGTGAAGTGTTTAAATGTGATAGAATATGATAAAAGGCAGTAGAGTTTTGGTTTCAGTCCTGTATGAGCACAGAAAGGTGGGGTGCGACAGAAATCAGGAGTAGGGCTTTTGAAAAGTTATCCTTGGAACAAATATGAGTAGCCAATTTCGTGCAATAAAAACACAGATACTAATGATGTGCCAAGGACTGTTGAGAGCTTAGGGAAAGATAGATAAAGAAAGCAGAAAGGAACCTTCCTCTTCTGAAGGTGATATTTACTGACTGTTGAAAACTTTATACCATTTTGCTCTCATAATGACCCTGTGGGTACCATTTCACTCACTCTGGAAGAGACAGTAACATTTCCTAATTCTTCACTCCTCTCTGTAGCCATTCTCTTTGACTTGTGACTTTAGAGTTCTTTGCACTGAAGAATCAGAGTCTATTTTTCTTCCCCATCATTTTTGGTTTGGTCACATGACTTGCTTTGGCCAATGAAATATTAGCCGATGTGATGTGACCAGAGCTATTAAAATGCTTGTGCACTTGGGCTCATTTTCTTCTGTGTTGTCATTACAAGCATGAGAAGAACTGGATCCCAAATTATTTGGGAGGAGAAAGAGAGATGACACCAAAGCATCCCAGCTGACCCGTAGACCCGGACTGAGAAGCAGTCACCCAACTGAGCCCTGCCTAGATTTGCTGAGCCCCTGCCAATTCACAGATAAATAATTCAGTAGAAATGGCCCCAAGCTTATGGTGCTTTTTCTTCTTCATTTTTCTACTTTACAGTAGCACAAAAGCAAACACATGTATTGGAAATTCGTTGAATTTTGAATTCAGACCTTTTTCTGGGTTAGCAATAATTAGTTTGATCCTCTCTCAAGAGTTCGGGCAGCAGCAGTGAGCCACGCTCCCCATGGTCCCCATCAGCCTCGGAGTCACGAGGAGAAATAACTCACATTCCATGGGGCATTATGTTGCTAAGCTATCGTGCTCGGTAGTGTACATGTGTTCATGTGTTTTCAGCTTCCAGTATTTCCAACTTACAATGGGTTTATCGGGATGTGGCCCCATCCTAAAATGCAGAGCTGTTGTAAATACCCAATACCACTTTTTTGTGCTTATTTGTTATGCAGCAACACCTGACTGATAGACACCATTAGATGAAGAACTGGAGGTTAAATAACGCAGCAGGAGTGATATTCCTAGTAAAAACAAACAAAGGAAAACCAGGATTTGAATTTATAGCTGCCTTCCTCCAGACCCAGCATTTTTATACATTACTGTCTTCCAAGAGCCTCACTCCTGGGACTTTCCCATAAGGCAATCTTTTTAATTTCCTTAAAAAGATTATACGCAATGTATTTTTTAGTGAAATTTTGCTTATAGTATTAAAATAATTGAAAATGTCTTAACACTCCCAATGTAAGAAAAGCAGGAACTATAATATACCATATGGAAGGAACAACTTATTCTTTGTGTGTTTGTGGTACTAGGGATTAAACCGAGATGCTTTCTACCTCTGAGCTACACCCCCATCGTATTATTTTTAATTTGGAAACAGGATCTCACTAGGTTCCTGGGATTCTAGCTAAATTCTGAGGCTGGTCTCAAATTTGAGATCCTCCTGTATTAGCCTCCCAAGTACTGGTACTACAGGTATGTACCACCACACCTTGCTTGCTTATTACTTTTAAAATGAAAAATATGAAAAATATGTGACATAGGCAGAGGTCTATAGTTTAATTGTGACCTCCAAAGTGAAAATATATTTTGTAGACAATTAAAAGCAAAGTCGTGTGTATAGGTGTGCAGAATGTGTTTTGTGCATACCTGAAATAGACAAAAATGAGAAATGTGTTACATGGATGTGTTCTGCATACCTGCAAATAGACAAAGGCAGAAAAGCAGTTTATTAAATGAAATCAATTTCATAAATTCAAGGGATCCGAAGTGATGTGTTTTTAGTCTTCAAATTTTCCATTAAAACTGTTATAGCAAAAAAAGTGATTAAACTGACATGCACACAGGTCTGGAGCCACACCTAATCCCCTGGAAGGGCTTACAAATCCACCCACTGCCTTATCCCTTACACCAGGCTTTAGGCTACTTGGGTGTCACAGAAACCTTTCTCCCCAATCCCCTTAGCAATGGGCTTCAGAGAGTATCTTTACCGATACATGCCCCAACAAAGGACTGTCAAAGCTTACACTCAGCCTTAGGGAAGGAAGAGAAAAAGGCCTCCATCCTCAAAGGCCTTGCATTTGGCAGCCAGCACAGAGTTTTTCATTAATAAATTTTCAAACCAAAGCTGGAGCCAATTCTTATCTCTTGTTGTAAACTTGGTCAGAGAAATGGGAAGGGATATGGAGGTGGGGGCATTGCCTTCTTTCTTTAGCCTTTTCAAAATTCATAGCTAACTTGTGCAAGAGCATATACACGTTGCTGCTCTTTGCTGGGCACATTACACACATTATTTCATTTAATCTCCAAGTGATGTTATTACCCCATTTTTTAGGTGGTGGAGCCAAGCTTTAGAGAAGTTACTTGCACTGTTAAATGGCCTTGTGGTAATATTGGCTTAATCAAGTAAACAAATTGGTACTGTTGTCTCCCTCCAAGGCAATTAAATATCAATTTTCCAGTGACTCTAACTGGGAGGTTTTAGATGCCTTAAAGGTGAATTGGGGGGAATATTGGGGGTGTACAGAAATGACTTTTGTCTTAGTCTCTTTTCTGATACTATAACACAATGCCCAAGACTGGGTGATTTAAAAGAAGAGAGAGATTTGGGGGGTTCACAGTTCTAGAGACTGGGAGGTCCAAGAGTATGACTATGCATCAGCTGGGCTCCTGATGAGGTCTTCTAGCAGAAAACAGAGGGAAAGTGGTCCGTGCAGAAGAGAGAGAAGCTGAAGGCACCTTACTTGATAACACCCCAATCTAGTGACTAATCCAGTCCTGTGAAATCAAGAGCTCACTCCCAAGAAAAAGCCACATTAATCTAATTGTGAGGGCACCGACTTCCTGATCCAAACACCTGCCATGAGGCCCCCTGCCTGACACTGCCACAATCGCCATCAAATTCCAACCTGCCCTGGGCCAAGAGTCCCAGCTACTTAGGAGGCAGAGGCAGGAGGATTGCTCGAGCCTAGGGCTTTGAGGCCAACAAGGGCAACATAGAGAAATCCCATCAGAAGGAAAAAAGTTGCAACATTTAAGATGGGACAAACCATACTCAATCCATAAAACGTTTCTATCATAATCTACATCCTTGCTAGTGCCTTCTGAGCAACGGCTGCAGCGGCTTCCCTGCCTCCATTCTTTTACCTTCTAACCCATCCTCCTCTCAGTAGCCAGAGTGGGTTCCTTAAAAGCATGTCTGATCATAGCTTTTTTGCTTAGAAGTCTTCCATGACTTCCCAGCACTTTTTAGTTGAACTTAGAAACCCTCATCCTGGTGCACTGGGTCTTCATATTAGACTCTGTGCCCCCTCTAGTATCTCCTCTGCTCTTCAACCGAGAGTTTACCTGTCAGCCATCCAGGGCTGCTTTCAGATGCCCCTGTACACCAGCTTGGGAATTCAGGACCTAAATGTCTTCCTCCTTGGCCCACTGGGGAAGCTCCTTTTAATTTCTCCTGTGTGCCTATTGGTTATTCACTCCTAGAAAGAGGGAAGATTATGTCTCTGGGGGACTTCTTTATTCAGTAGTTCAGGGTTCTTCAAACTATGGAACTTGTTTATACAATAGTTCAGGGTTCTTTAAACTTTCCCCTGTAAAACAACTAACAGTGTTCTTCTCTGACCACCATGATTAGGTTTACTAATCATGTCTTCTTTATTAATCAAGCCCACCATGTCTTCTTCTCTCCTAGGTTACAACTTTCTTTTTTTATATTTATTTATTTATTTATTTATTTATTTATTTATTTATTTATTAGTTTTTGCAAGTCTGGGCATCCGACCTCCTAGCCACACCCCTGTCCTACTTTTGTTCTTTATTTTAAAACAGGGTTTCACTAAGTTGCTGAGGGCCTCACTAAGTAGCTGAGGCTGCCCGCAAACCATAATCTTCCAGTCTCAGCCTCCCAAATGCTGGGATTACAAGCATGCACCACCAGGCCTGGCTACAACTTTCTTAAAAAGGACTTTTATCTATTGGATTTGTTTTTGTATCCCCAACAACAGCACATGTGCAGTATAGAGTAAGGACTCCATGCATGAAGTTGACTAGTGAAACTTCTTCACTTACTTAATTCCCATCCAAGTTTAATTAATTCCCATTCAAAGTGGAGAAGGAAAACTGACCGTTAGTAGGGTGTTCAGTAAATACCAGGCATTAGGTTAGGCACTTACCTTGTTATTACCTCCACCATCTCATTTTATTGCCATGGTTACTGTGTAAGGTGGGTGTGATCACCTCCATTTGTAGATGACAAGGAGGTCCAGGCAGGTTGAATGACTTGCCCATGGTAACAGGGTCAGTAGGCACTGGATTCAGGGCTCACTCCCACACCCAAGTGACTCCAAAACCAACACCCGGGTCCTCTCCCTGGGCCCCAGTAACTTCCCACTTCACAGAGGGGACAGCTCCTGCCTGTTCTGGGTGAGCCAACTCTTTGCCAACACTCTTCACCCAAAGACAAGGTTCCCACCACAGCCCTCCTTATTTCTATTCTGCCTCTGGCCTGCAGTGTCCCTCTCTGTAGGTGGCTGCCACAGTCAGGCATGCCTACACTTGGCTTCTTGGCACGCACCAGCCCAAGCTCCAGGGGCACCTTGTGAATCCTCATAGCTAGGAAGACGCACAGGCCAACCTTCCATGAGTAGAATGAATTTTCCACGGTGTGAAATGTTCTCACCCACTGAAGGCACAGGTGGGATCTCCTTGAGGTGATCCAGCGTCCAGATGCAAACCAGATGGGAAAGGTCTACATCAGTTGTGCTCCTCAAAGTTCTTCCAGCCCCTGCTCATCATCGAACTCCAAAGCCACGTCTACATTTCTGGTGTAATTGTTGTAGTTGCACCACATCTCCTGGTACCAAGTCTACCGTGAGTTGGAATAATGAATCTGCTATAATGAATTACCACTTATTTGGTGGATTAAAACCGCAGAAATTCCCAGGCATGGTGGCGCATGCTTGTAATCCCAGTACTTAGGAGGCTGAAACAGGAGGATCACAGCTGAGGCTAGGCTCAGATACTTAGTGAGGCCCTTTGCAACTTAGTGAGACTCTATTACAAAATAAAGAATAAAATAGGGCTGTGGGTGTATGTTGAAAATAGAATGCCCCTGGGTTCAATCCCTAGTACCATCCCACCAACAAAACAAAACAAAAATGCAGAAAAGTACTCTCTCACAGTTTAAGAGGGGAAAAGTCTGAAATCAAGGTGTTGGCAGAGTCACAGTCCCTCTTAACGCTCTCAGGGAGCATCCTTCCTTGCCTCCTTTAGTGTCAGGTGCCTCTGGGAATTGTTTAGGTCATAGAAGTATCACTCCAATCTGTGTCTCAAATTTCTTTCTCTTATTTTTTATTTTTGGCCCTGAGGATTGAGCCCAGGTGTATTCTCCCTTCGAGCTACACCCCTAACCCTATTTTATTTTTATTTTGAAACAGAGTCTCGCTATATTGATGAGGGTCTCACTACTTGCTAAGGCTGTCTCAAACCTGAGATCCTCCTGTCTCGGCATCCCAAATACTGGGATTACGAGCATGTAGCACCATGCCCGATTCTCCTTTCTCTCAAAATGTATGACACAGCCATTGAATTTAGGGCACATCCTAAATCCAGATGATCCCATCCAGAGATTTTTAACTTAAGTCTGCAAAGACCATATTTCCCAATAAAACCACATTCATAGGGACTGGGAGTTAAGATTTAGGCATAGTTTTCAGGGTCTACCGCACAATCCATCATCATGCCCTCTGTTCTTTTAATGTTTCAAAAGCCAAAAGATATTCAGCACAAATAACCTTCTTCCTATATCTTTAACTATTTTGTTTTAGTCTTGCTAGTGGCCTCAGTGGAATAGCTGCAGCCAACTCTCAATGATGTGTAAAATGAGACTTCCTTGCAACCACACCAGCAAGAAAAGTGCTGAGGTGAACTCCGACGCGGGTGTGAATGTCCAGTGGCCAAAGAATCAAGCACATTTGAAAATGCATAAAAAGCTGGTCGTCCAGATGAAAACGATTCCTCTTTGCTTTCTCAACCACCATAGGATGTAAAGACCAGTTGGAGTCCCAGGTTCAAGTGCAGATCTTGGCTGTGTGTCTTTGAGCAAGTTACTTAACAGCCCCAAGCATACTTCCTCATTTGCAAAATGGAGATGAAAATAACAACTCCTGCCTTTGCAGCCTCCAGGTCGTTGGGAGGATTAAATCAAGTATGTGCAGGCACGGTGCAAATGCCTGTGGCTGTTTTGAGATTGATTCTTATAAAATCTTGGCTACTAAATTGAGTTTCTTCAAGGTGCGATACCATTTAGATAGAGAATGAAGGTCAAATGTAGGGGGTGCTTACATTTCAGGGGCGGCCTTTCCCTGGAGTCTGGTTAAATCAGCTGTCATGTTAGGCATTGGAAATGGGGAAAGAATTTGAAAGAGATCAGCTAGCTGCCTGCCTGCTTGTCCTTCCTAACCCTACTTCAAAGCATTGTAAGCATCATATCAAATGCGGGCTCCTCCCTTTAGTATTATAGCCATATGTTAAAAGCATAATCAGAAAAGTACTTGATAACTCCCAGAAAATATATATGTACTTCCTATAAGATGATTCCCTATTTTACCATATCTTCCCAATTTTATCTATATTTTATCATATATGTATAATAAAATAGGGAATAGTTTCCTTTCATGCATTTTAAAATTCACTCAACAAACATTTGCTGATATTCATACTGTCTTGTGCCAAGTCTTGTGTTAGTGCTGGTGCTATGGGTCACAGAAGGCAGGGACAACACCCCTGAGGATGATGGTCTACTAAGGAGAATGGCCTGAATAATCAAGTCTATAGTGGCAGGATGTCACAAGTAGAATCCTTGTGTGGCTCCTGGTGTCTGCTCAGCTCTCTTGTTATTCTGCTATTGTGAAGATGGACCATGTATCACAGACTGTGAGAGGTGAGAAGAAACACAGGAATTGCTTAAAATAGCAGCTACAGCCAACCTGGAGGGTCAGAGAGAAGGGTTTAGATTTTATCCTCCAGCCAAGGAAGACCTGGTGGACCGTAAGGAGGACAGTGCCATCAGGCCTCCAGAGGCACGACTCCAGGGAGCACTTCCCACAGGTCCTGTATCACAGCAGCTCTCTGAGCCGGGGTTGGGAGAATGGGATCCCAGCAAACAGCTTGACACCTGTACAGTCCTTGCAGCAACTGCCAACACACATCAGACTAAAAATGCCTGGCTGGCGCGGTGGCCCTAAAAATCTCCCACAAGGAGGAAAGCATGTTGGAGAGCAAATTCATCAAGGGAGCTGAGGAAGGGCATCCGGGAGGTATAGAAAGTGCTCACAAATGCATAAGGGATACAACAGACTATGGTGTTTTGGACACATACTATGATTTTGTCTGTGAAATAATAGAAATACTAGGCAGAGAAAAAAACTAGAAAAAAACTTTAAATTTCTTTTACTTCTTATTCCTTTGGGTAAAGGTTATCAAGCAAAACCTGATGGGAATATGTTCAGATGCCAGGAAACAGTGTTAACTGTCTAATTCATCTATCCAGCTTCATTTGGCTTTCAGAGTCTCATCTCCCAGTTTGGTTTGGGAGAAGCCATCTACAAAAATAAGTGTGTCCTAAGTCAGGGGGATATGAAATTTTTTCCCCTTTTGAAGGCCAACAATAGATTCAGCAGCTAACAGCTCCCAGTGAGAATCCCCAACTGACACAAACTTTGACCGTGTGCTTTCTCTCCCCTCTGGTACCTGTCACTGTTTTAGTTAGCTTTCCCATCACTGACCAAAATACCTGACAAGCACAACTTAGACAAGGAAAGATTTATTTGACTCACATCTTTGAAGGTCCAGTCCATAGTTGGCTGGCTCCCTGGCAGAAACAGCAGCAGCAGCAGCAGCAGCAGTGAGCTGTGTGGTGAAAAGCTGCTCTCAGTCATGGCTACCTGCAGTAGAGAGTGACAGGAAGCAGCTGGAGACACACAGAGCTCTCAACACCATGCCCCCAGGAGATCACCTCCCTCCGGCCATGCCTCACCTCTGACCCTTGCTGCATTGCCAACATGTGAGCTTTTATGGGGGACATTTCAATTTCAAACCCACATGGTCCTGTGTTCTGCTCTGCAGAGGAAGGGCTAGAGACATTTGTACAGGGCGGACAGCCTTGCATTTATGCAAAGGATGTCCACTGAAGTTTCCTAGAAGGACTCAGACCAGGTCTGGTGCAGCTCCTCACCTCCACGGTGGTACGGCACAAAGCAGTCTTCCCATAAATCCTAGCCGAAATATATCAAAGCATGAGCAGACTGTAGGCTTAACCAGGCTCCTGTGTGACCCAGATGTGTGCCACACAGAGTCTATTCTAACCACCAAGAAAGAGAAAACACTCCATTGGGTTCTTATGTGTCTCTCTGTAGGGAAAAAGTTGTCAGTTTTGCAAATGAAGTGAGCCCCCCAACCTAACTCTTGCATAGTGTACTTTGTCTGGTGTAAGGGATCTAAAAGGGTGTTTCCTTTCTGGGTCAGCTATGGTGCCACACATTGCAAGACAGAGGATGGAGGATGAGCGCAGATCAATGCACACACATGCTGGTAGTCACGCCCTGATGGTCTATGTATCCACCCGGACCAGGGTGGTAGAGACAAACCGCTTAGTCCCAAGCAGAGAGCCTGAAAAATTGCAGAATCAATGTTTTCCCATGGCGTTAGTTAGAAATGAATACAAAACTCTAGGATTCCCTGCAGAGCCCCCTACTGTAAGAGCCTGCTTGTCACCTGTTTCCACAAAAGGAGCCCTCTGGGTGCATCAGTGCTGCTCACAACCTGGCTTCTCCTCCTGCTGTGTTGGCTCTGATAAGGGCGGGGCTGGCGCGGAGGGTTATTGAAGCACAGGTGCAGAGCCACCCTACTCTTGAGAAGCTTCTAGTTTATGAAGACGCCTTAGGCCTCTTGAGGATAGAGAAACCTGACTTCACACCCTCCCTTGGCCTATGGTCAACCACATGGCCTTAGGGAAGTCCTAACTCCCACCCTGACCTCTTAGCATGCTCTACCAAGTAGAAGGGATTATGTAAGAAGGCCTACTTCTCTGGGCTGCTGCTGGTATCAGCACAGAGCTTTGACAACCTGGAAATCTCCTAGGGTATTTCAAAGAACAAAAGGACAGCCAACCACTCAGCTGCCCAGAGTCCCCAGGGTGTCTCTGTGGTGCTCAGGGAAAGAGATACCTGGTCACAAAGGATGCCAGCAACAGCAGAGTGATTGGAGCCCAGTAGCCTGCAGTGATTCCAACAAGGGCAAAATCAGCCAGAACCTGAAAGGCTGTGGTTTAGGATGATCTATCCTCCCAGTATCCCTGGTGTAGCTTTCTATTTACATATTCAACAAATATCAGTCTATTCCACAAGACTCACATTTGTGAGAAATGCAGCTTTATTTTGCTACAGCTCAGCCTAAATTCTACTTGAAGCATCATTTGGCTTGAAGGCAGGAAAGGTCATAGAGTCAATTTGGGGTAAGCGTAGCATTTTCAGTTCAATGATAAACAGTTCACGTTTCCCTCGGCCCTTCCCGCAGCATCCCAGAAGTAGTCCCAGGTGGGTGGATGAAAAGAGCTCACACTCCCTGGCCCTCCTTTTCAGGCAGAAAAACATCTGCAAAGTCACACACCTGGCCCCATGCTCTCTAGTCTTCTCTCTGGAATCTGTCTGCACATAGAGCCCACTTCCCCGCCCCCTCCTGAGGAAGGACTGCCATTGGCCTGCACCTCCTGTGACGTGGTTGTCTCTAGTGCCCTGGTTTGCAGTATTGTTTGGTCCATGATTCTATGGAATTTAGCTACATCCCCCTAGAGATCCTACATCCCTTTTTTTCTCCCTTGTAAATTTGCTACCTGGATTTCTGACGGATGGGCATCCCTGCTTATCTTTCTAATATTTCTGAACTTAGGTGACAAGCAGGGACGACCTCTATGAGTTTGCTTGACTCCTTACACATGGTGTCTGCCCATGTGGGCATCTGTTGATCTGTGTATGCTCCTCTCTACTCCCCAGCCACCGTATCCCAGACAATGTCAGCTGATGCCGCTCTGTGGTGACTGCACGTCTGCCAGTGCCTGTTCTATTAGCCAGCTCCTTCTCAAGGACACAGGGAACTTAAGTTCTTTCCCAAACTCTTTTGAAGGCTTCCCTGACAGTCTAATTTCATTTCCTAGTCCCACCCCAAGGTGGTATGAGGAAGTTGCTCCCGAACTTCTCCCAACCCTCCAGTCACTACATTCCTCTGGGAAATGTGTCATTTTAGAGTAGCCCCCTGAATCTGTTTTCTAAGGCTGTTATAACGAATTCACACAGAGTGGCTTATAGCGACAGAGATGCGTTCAGTGCCAGAGGCTGGAGGTCTGAAGTCGAGGTGTCCCCAGGATCACGCTCTGTCCCATTTCCCTGCCTCTTCTAGTTTGGGTGGCTAACAGCTCTTTTTGTTATTCTGGGCTTAAAGAAGCATTGCTCCAATCTCTGCCTTTGTCTTCAAATGGACTTTATCCCTATGCCCCTGTCTGTGTCCACACCTAACCTTCTTATAGGGACACCAATGACTTTATTAGGGTCCATCCTGATCCAGGATGACCTCAACTCGATTGTATCTGCAAAATCTCTATTTCCAATGAGGGTCACACACACAGGCACTAGGCACTACACTTTCAACATCTTTTTGGAAGACACAATTCAACTCATAGCACAACCCATTCCCTAGTAAGATCTTAGTATTGCTTGAACACACACATACACACACACACACACACACACACACACACACACACACACACACAGGCTCTAATACTTCTTTACCCTGAAACCCAAATGAGAAAAACTACCTTCGGTAGCTCTTCTACCAATCTCCTTCCCCTACATATGGACCTCAGATTTTCATGTGTTAATTTACTTAAAAGCCAGGACTTTGGTGTATGTGTGTGTCAGTGTGGGTCACTCCACGGAGGAAGCCGACGTTGCCCCTCTACTGGAGGAACAGGGAGGGGTCTTATGGAAGTGCTCTGATTTTACTGCCTGCTCTTCCACAACATCCTGGCACACATAAGTTTTGCCCAGAATAGTTTCTGAGTCTTTCTTGATTTTCCCCAGTGTTTTAGGCTTCTGCTACCCTTGGCAACGTTGGCTCTGGGAATTCCCATAAAGAGAGAGCATAACACATCAGAACATGGCACAGTTATGGAACTGGCCCTCCTGGTTCTTGTAGAGGCTTTGCAGGCTGTTGACAAAGCTGGGGTCAGCATACATCTATCCGAAGAACAGAGTATCTACCTTATGGTGTTGGTGGGAAGGAAAGAACCACTCCAAATAGCGATCCCTTCCAGGGGGCCTAAAATCCCATTTGAGAGGCTTTTTTTTTTTTTTTTTGGTGGTACTAGGGATGCAACCCAGGGGCCTTCTACAACCGGCTACACTCCCAGACCTATTTTATATTTTATTTGGAAACAGGGTCTCACTAAGTTGCTGAGAGCCTCACTAAGGAGCTTAGGCTGGCTTTGAACCCGCATGATCCTCCTGTCTCAGCGGGGATTACAAGCGTGAGCCACCACACCCAGCTTGAGAAGTATACTTTGATGGGTCTGGCTCATGTCTCCTAGACACCTCCTTTAAAGTACAGACAACTCGAGTAGTAATTGTATCAGCATTTTTTTTTTCAGTATTTCCAAATGTAAGTCCTTTCTTTTGACAAACATAAAAACACATGGCTTCTTCGGAGTTATTTGGAATGTCAAAGTAAATAAAATATCATGTTAAAAAGCAACAAATCAATAGAGAGAGTCCCTGATGTACGGGTGATGGTTTGACTTCCAATTGTCCCACTTTACAATGATGAGAAATTAAGTACACAAAATGCATTCAGCAGAAACTGCGCTTGGAATTGTGGGCTGCGTCTTTTCCCAGGCTAGAAATGCACCGTCTGATATTCTCTTATGAGACTACGCAGCAGCAGCCCGTTGCAGCTCACAATCAGCCATGGGACTACAAGGGGAAATAACAGAACTGTACCGTATGTTGTGGTACACTGAGATGGGCAGTCAGTCACATGCATTCAATGGATTTTTGCCATCACTTATTTTATGGGTTTATTGGGATACAATCCCATTTCAAATCAAGGAACACCTATAATTTCTTCCCCGGGAATCTTCTATCTACTCCCCTGTACCACACACCCTGAGGATTCTAATCCTCCCCACTGAGGGGTGCAGTGCCTTGTCCTTGTGTAGTGGTGAGCACTGTTCCGGGGACTTTAAAATGTCCTCTTAGACTTAGAAAGTAAATGCTGTATGGGTTAAGTTTGGGGGGAATGAGGAAATGGTTAGATGAATGGGAAGAGTTCTTAGAAGGAAGAGAAGACCTTGAAAAGTAGCACACGGAAACGCTGGGGTAGTATGAAGGTAAGTTAGGTGTGAGGAGGCCTTGGGGAAGTAGAAGCAGCTTGTGGCTAAGGGACAGTGGGGAAAACGCTAGAGATGTTGTCAAAAAGACCCTGCTTTGGGCCCTTGGTCTACTGCTAATAAGCCATATAACTAGGCAAATCCCCTAACAAATTGAACTCTGATGTTGCCATAAGTAGTATGAGCCAGGCCTTTGAGAAGTGACCTGGGGATTAGGGAAGATAAGTCTACACTAAGTTGCCCAGACATCGCTGATCTCCGGCTCACCCCCTTCCTCATTCAGATGGACCTGTGAGCAGCAGCACACCACTTCCCATGCAGCGTGGGAGCCTGGCTGAATCCAGTTGAGAGAGTCAGTTCTTTAGTCCTCTCATCCCTAACCTCTTCCTTCTCTAGATGTGGCCCACTAACTCTGAGATGTTCTCGTCCCAAAGCCAAGCCCACCATTACACTGGAGTTTCTGTTCATGAACCTTTGTGTAACCCCTGGAGTGGGCCCTGAAGACAAGGGCCACTCGGAGCTGAAGTGGCGGCCACTTTGCGACTGAACACCAGCCTGCCTGCACTTCGGCCCCGGAGGCTGGTGCGGATGCTGAGAGAAATCTAAGCCCTCTACTCAGACGGTGACAGAGCTGCCTGGGCACACCGCCCTGCTTTTGGCAAAGTCGATGAGGTAGGTTTAGCAGGAGCGGGAGGGAAGGTTGTTCTCTTGGGATGCTCATCACAGATACAGTTCTGGGTGAGAGAATGAGTTAAGTCTGCTGTTACCCTTTAGAAACCGGGAGAAAAATAGACAAGAAATATGGTTGAGGTCTCCGGTTAGTGGTTTTTAAAAACTCTGTCAGATTTAATTAAATCATCACAAGTGCCTTTTAAAGGGCTCTGTGTGGTTGTCCTGCATGGTTGGAGGAACTTGATTCAAGAGGCAGGCAGGGCTTTGGTGGCATGCCAATTTCTGTCCTTTCCCAGGCAAAAAAAAAAAAAAAAAAAAAAAAAAAGCATTAAAAAATAACCCCCCACACACAAATCAGTCCAGTAGTGCTCATATGTGGACCCAGAAGGCCATCAACTACAGAGCTGGAGACAGGTCCAGAGGCTTAGCACGGCGTGGGAAATTTTCCAGAAAGTCTGATATCTGCAGCTTTCTCCCATGACTGGCCTAGACATGGCCCGTAGTGCTGTGTGCATTGTATCTGCTGAGTTTCTAAGCTGCAGATTCCCTTTCCTCTATTCCACACAGCATGAGAGAAGCAGCAGACCAAGCTTGAATTCCATTTCAAGAGACTTAGGTTTAATGAGAAGGCTTTATAAGTAAAAATAAGATCTCATATATAAATAATATCTATTATTAAATATGAAATTGCACAGGTAAAAATGATAATAGTAGCAAACACTTATTTAGAAACTGGGCATTGTTTTAAGTACACAGCTCCAAAATACAAAACAAATAAAAACATAGTACAAAACAGTGTGTATATCTTAGCCATGCTGTTCCTCAGACAACCCTTGTTCTCCCCTTTCTGAGCTCACCCCCTTCCTCATTCAGGAAGTTGGATTGGTCTTCCTGCTTCCACTGCACTTGGGAAGGCCCGTGTGACTAATTCTGACCAATGAGCTTTTAATAGAAACAATGTATGTTATTTATAGGTTGGAAAATTTATTCATTTTTGTAGGACCCTCCAGTTCTCTCTCTCTCTCTCT
This sequence comes from Muscardinus avellanarius, assembly GCF_963383645.1. Classification (NCBI taxonomy): domain Eukaryota; kingdom Metazoa; phylum Chordata; class Mammalia; order Rodentia; family Gliridae; genus Muscardinus; species Muscardinus avellanarius. Next base: position 152,853,995 of record NC_137788.1, read on the forward strand.
CTCTCTCTCTCTCTCTCTCTCTCTCTCTCTCTCTCTCTCTCTCTCTCTCTTCCCCTGGCATAGTGACTGACAACTTTTAGGATCAGAGGCCTTTACAAATTTATCTGATCAAGTGACATGAATGGGAAATGAACCATATTTATTTTTAATTTTGAGTGACTATTATTCAAGTTATTGGTTAGTGCAGCTTATCCTAGTCTCTCTAATATATACCTAGGTTACTTCTCTTGGGCATGTGAATGCAAGTTGACAATAAAAACAAGATGCTGGAGAGCCCTCAGCAAGGCAGAACTGTTTTACTTCTGCAGAAAGGTGTGCAACTGACAAAAGTCTGGTAAGCAAGCACACTGAGTGAACAAGAGGCTGGGTTTTCATTCCTGACCCAATTCTGCTCCTTGCCCTGATTGGCGGGGGATTGGGTTCACAACGCTGCATGATTGGCTATTTTCTAAGACAGACAGGAATGCTGAAACAAAGTTTAGCAAAGAAAAAAAAAATTAAAGTACAACTCTGCAATTATTGGCTTATTTCTCGTACAAGTGGACATTTTGAAACAAAGTTTAAGATTCTGAAAGATTCTGTCAACTAAAGATTATATGCGCTAAAATGGATGTCATTCTAGAAGATTCTGGTCAATCAAAGGTTAAATGAGGTAAAATGATATTCTGACTACTTGTTTGATGGAAAAGATTTTGTATTACTTACACTTCTGAAAATATACATACATAGTTTTATTGCATAATATTTCAGTCAACAATAGGCCAAATATGCATTAGTTGTCTCTAAATTTTTTTTGTTTTTTTTTTCTTTTGTTTTGTTTTTGTTGACTAGAGATTGAACCTAGTCCTACCTCTGAGCTATATTCTCAGCTTTTTTTATTTTGAAACACAGTCTCGCTAGGTTGCTAAGGGCTTCACAAAATTGTTGAGGCTAACCTCAGATCTGTAATCCTTGTCATAGCCTCCCAAGTACTGGGTCCATAGGTCTGGGCATCATATATTGGTGGTCTTTTAAGATTATATTTTATAGTGCTGTCATAGCTATCTTAGTTTGTGTAACTACACTCTATAATGTTCACACAAGGACAAAATATTCTGACTGCATTTCTCAGAATATATCCCCATCCTTAAGTGATACATGACTATAAAAATGCTGTCACAGAAAGAGAACTGCAATCAAGAGTAAAAGTGTACGATTTTATACTTTCTTTTTTGTTCGTTTTCTGTGTCTTATTTAGCATGTCCATGTATGAGCCCCTTTTTCTTCTCTCCACCCAGAATTGTAACGAATGAATGAATGAATGAATGAATGAATGAATGAAATGTACGGAGTGGGTGTTGTATGCTAAGCCTCATGCTAGGTAATTAAGAGACAGCCTTGGAAGCCAATCTGTTTTCCTAGCTAAGACTCTGTTGGGCCGAGCCTCCTGATTTTCTTCTGTTCATCTTCATGTTATTTGTTATTTTCCTCTGTTCATCTTTATGTTACCCTCCCACACCCTATGATGTTCTTCTAAGCTGAGAGAATAGAGCCAGGATCTTTCTGCCCGGGTGGAGAGGTCTAATGCAGCTCTTCATGGCAAGCAGGAGCAAGCTTGAGAAAGGCTGTAATGATGCTCAAGGCCTCTCAGCTCACTATGCGGACAAGTGCCCTGCAGCTGGATCAGATCACTCAGGGGCCACTCCATAGCCAGGAAGCAAGGCATCCTGGGAAAGCTGCTCTTGTGAGCCCTTGTGACAACGCTCCTTTGAGAAGGCTGGAGTCAGGTACCAGTTAGAGTTCACTGTTCAACTGCACACACCCAATTACAGTGACTTGTCTAAATAGGAGTTTTTGTCCCCCATAATGAGGAGTGCAGGGGAGTCCACCCAGAAGAGATCAGCAGCCTATGGTGTCATCGCTGTTCTGGGCTTCATCACACCCTTTACCTCATGGCCATGTGACCATAGTAGCTTGTGTTTCTTCTTTTTTTTTTTTTTTTTTTTTTTTTTGGTGCTACTAGAGATGGAAGCCAGGGGCCTTCTACCTCCAGGCTATACTCCCAGACCTATTTTTATATTTTTATTTGGAAATGGGGTCTCTTAAGCCAGCTGAGGCTGGCTTAGAACCTGCACGATCCTCCTGTCTCAGCCTCCCAAGCGCGAGGATTACAAGCGTGCGCCACCACGCCCGGCTGGCTTGTGCTTCTTATCTGCATCTCTGGCTAGAAAAAGAAGTAAGAAGAAAGCAGGCAGGAGTTGACAGCCAGACAAAGAGAGCACAGACTTTCTCAGAAATATAGTTGTATTGGCTAGAAACCACTTAGCATGCTAGTTAAGAGCGCTAACTGTAAAATCCAGCTGGGTTCAAATCCTGGCTCCATGTTGAAAAGCTGGGTGTGTTGTAATGAATAATGTAGGGCTCTATTAATAAGTAGGAATAGAAGGACAGTGTTGGTTAAGTGTGCAGTGGTGTCTACCACAGCCAGTGAAATGGTCAGAGACCATAGTTTAAGTCTGATAGGTGAGGTAACAGGATAAGAAAGAATCAGAGGTTGGCAGAACCAAAATCCTTTGTCAAAGTTGTCTGGGAAATAAAGATCAATATCCTGGGGTTTGGTCTGAATGGAGCTAATAAACCAATGCCTAACAGCTACAAGAGGAAAAGAGAAATATAATGTAATAAATAAGTAGAACTCCTACTTACTGAACAGCTGTACTTGCTAAGGTCCTTATATATTATCTTACATAATGCTCATCTCAACCTTCTTAGAAGGATAGCATAATTTTCTCCATTTTACCAGTGATATAACTGAAGTTGAGAGAAGTAGTTTAAATTGCTTAAGGTCATCCAGTCCATGAATGGTAATTTGAGCCCCACAGCCTCTCCTTAACCCCTCTAATTCTCAGATTTCCATCAGTCGCCTGAGGAAAGGGCCCATCCTAACAGCTGAGTGAGGGTCTGTGGAGATCCCAGATCATCCTATGTGATGCTTGCTCAGAAGAACTTAGCTGATGAGCATACTGGGATTTCAGTGCTACCAGCTAATGGTTTTCAGCAGGATCCAGGACTGGGCAGGGCTTGCATGGGTGGTCATGGATGGGTAGTCCATTGGGTGAGTGTTTCAGAGACTTGATGAAGGAGTGTGTTCAGTGAAAACCATATGGAACAGTGCAGATCAGGCCTAAGTAAGGCATTCGGCTTGGAACAAAATCCTAGTCAGCAGTGGAAGTCAAGAGTAAGGGCAGAATACTATGCCCAGGAAAAGAGGCAGGGAGGTCTGGGGAAAGGCCTAAGCTCTGAGTTCGTTCAGAGAGGGCTCTCATCTACCTGGGAAGCCTTCAGAAGGGAGCCCTGGGCTTACTTCATGGGGGATATTCAACATATAGTGTAAGAAAGAAAAACAATCTTTTCTGCCAAAGTTACAAGATCACATAGAAACTGACATACTTTCTCTTTTTTCTAGAGATAATGTTATCTTTTTATTTTTTTATTGATATATTGTAGTCATACATCTTAATGGAGTACAAGATGGTAGGAGCCGGGTGTGGTGGCGCACACTTGTAATCCCCGCACTTGGGAGGCTGAGACAGGAGGATCGCACAGGTTCAAAGCCAGCCTCAGCTATTTAGTGAGGCTCTCAGCAACTTAGTGAGACCCTGTCTCCAAATAAAGTATAAAATAGGTCTGGGAGTATAGCCTGGAGGTAGAAAGCCTCTGGGTTCCACCCCCGGTACTACCAAACAAAACAAAACAAAACAAAACAAAACAAAAAGATGGTAGGGCATACATGCACACATTACCCAATTAGCCCTTCCCCAGTTCCCACCCCATTCCCTTCTCCCTCCTTCTTTCTCATGATTAGCTTAGTGATTGACTTTGATATGTTTGTGAATGGACATCATGTACATTATGGAATTTCCCTCTTCCTCCCTTCCATCCCCCTCAGTCGGGTCACCTTATTTGCTCATCTATAGTTTCTCATTTTTCTTCTTTTTAACTCTAGCTTAGGTATCTACTTTGTAATGTTTGGATGTCCTGATTTCATGTTTCTCCTTTTGTAAAATCTGCTCAGGGAAAACTCCCCAATGGGGGAGGCAGTGCAGTAGACCATGGTTTGGGGATAGAGGCTGAGGGGCCACCCATCCAGGGTGCTTGCACCCTTCTGCGCATAAGTAAATTTCCTTGCCCAGTTCCTTTTGGTTTCATGAGTTTCTTTTCTTTATTATTATTAATTTTTATATGCAGCTTTCCTAAGATCCATTTCTAATGTAATACAACCATTACATAAATGTTGCATCTCATTAAGTAACTAGAGCTAGACTAAGACCTGGAGCCCCCTACTGTATCAGAGATACTGACCATTTAGTTGCTGGACACTGGGAAGGTCTGGGTATCCGGGGGAGGGTCTGGAACAGCCAGGCGATAAGAGGACATTTAGGAGGCAGCACCATTTTTCCAATTCCTAAGAAACCTGCCTGTATCTTAATAACTGTCGTATCAATACATGTGCTTTCTGAGTAAATGTCAGCCCTGTGTTCACCATAAAAATTTTAAATCCCTCCCCACTCTCGTGCCAAACAACCCCGTCCTACTCAGGAGATGCTCAAGAAAGACATGTTGTTAACTGTATCACCCTGGGACGGTGAGCCCAGGATCCTTCCTGAGAGATTCCTTCTTGCCCTCTGGGGTCTCAATGCTTGCAGACAGAGATGAAGACAGACAGATCCATTTACTTTGTGTTCTTTCTCCCAATTTTCCAGCCTGTGAAGGGGAGGGTCGAAGTTGTATTTTTTTTTTTTTATTATTTCCATTTTGAGACATTTGCAGTGAGCAGGCAGCTGCTTGGGGGCTGACAGGCTGGTACAAGTGAGTTCTAGAGACCCCACTTTCCTGGGACAGGTAGCACAGAAAACACACCACTCACCCTCTGCTAACTGTTCCATTTCTTGAGATAGCAGGACTTTTATAAAAATCCTATTCTGTTTCTAGCCCATCACCCTCCTCTCCACCCCCACAAGCCACTTTCTACCAACAACAATTTCAAAATTGATCTTTTAAATGGCTCCTCACTTAAATCAGCTTCTGCATTTTAAAGGGTAAGAAAATGTCTCTTACTCATTTAAACTAAAATAATGTGCCCATTAACTGTGTTAGAGATATGTGAGGTCTACTGCCTAAAAATTACCCGTTAGCCTCATTTGCCCCCCCCCCCCACCTGCCAGCCATCCTCTCTGCTGCAGGGAAGCTCTAACCTTCAACAGCATCTTGGCTTCCCCTCCTCCATACACTAACTTGCCTTAAGGGCGGAATCCAAATTCTTCAGCCGTGATCTTACTTTGGGCTCTGCTTTAGTATTGTTTTCCTTTTTTTTCTTTTTGGTTTTATTTTTGAGGGGTAGAAGGGTTACTAGGGATTGAACCCAGGGACATTCTACTTCTGTTCTACACCCCCAGGCTTATTTTATTTTTATTTTGAAACAGGATCTCACTAGGCTTTTGGGAGTCTCACCACATGGCTGAGGCTGCCCTTGAACCCATGATCCTTCTGTCTCAGCACAAATACTAGCATTACTGGTGGTGTACACCACTATGCCTGGCTCACTTTAATCTTTTTTCTACCATTTTCCCTGTGGCTCCCTCCCTCCTGATCTGGGAAATCTAGTTCCTGGCTGGACCAGACATATCACAACTTTATTTCACCCACTCTGACCCTTACACTTAGAGAGACTTCATCCCATCTCCACCTGTCAAATCCTAGCTGTCCTTCGTGGGAGAGACTTAAACCGCACCTCCTCTATGCATCTCTTCAAACCCTCCTGGCTGGCAGAATTGACCTCCCTATCTCTTTCTTCTATTACAGCAGTTCAGCTTGTCCCTCCTGTGCCTCGTGTGATACTTGATTCTTCCAAAATGTCTACTCTTCAATATTCCTTAAGCACAAATCACTCGATCGTATTGCTGTACCTCTGTATGTGGTCATTTCTGGACTATCTACTCTCCCCTTACCTGTACAACCACCTCAAACTCATCTTCCTGGAAAAGCAACTCTCATACTCATCTGTACATTAGAATCCACCAGGGAGCATTCAAAAAGCCTGACATTCAGGCTTCAACCCACAGACACTAAACTAGAATCCCTGGGCCTGGGGACCCAAGCATCAGCACTGGCAAATTGCTCAAGTTTTTCAAATGTGCCTTTAGGGTTGGGGGCACCTATTCTGGAGCCACATCAATCTTTCAATCTACTTCAATGAGGTTAATTATATCTGCATTTCTGGAATTTAGCAGTATGCCTGCCACTGAATAGGTATTTGTTGAATGCAAAAATAAACATACTGATGGCTAAGTGGATGAAAAAATGAATGGAAAGAAACATTCACGAAAGGCTGGGTAGATGCCATATTAGGACTAATCATAGGCTAACTTCCACTTCTACACTTATTCCTGGAAGGAAGGTTCTAACTCCACACCTCTAGCAATGCAACCTTCTTACACCGCGCACAGGAGGGGCAAGTATCTGTAGACAAACTCAGCTGCAGGTGCTCAAATTGTCTACTGAAAGCCAGTCTTCAGCACTGCCCAGGAAACACCCAGCTTTGACCTTAACCAAAATGTAGCACTGGCAAAGTAACAAAAGTAGGTCTTCTTTCAAATTTACCTCCCAGCTGGGCATGATGGCACATGCCTGTACTCTCAGTGCTCAGAAGGCTGAGACAAGAGGATTGCAGGTTTAAGGCCAGCCTCAGCAACTTAGCGAGGTCCTCTGTAAATTAGTGAGGCCCTGTTTTAATTAAAAAATAAAATAGAACTGGGAACATTGCTCAGTGGTAGACTACTTCTAAATTTTATCCTCAGTACTACCAAAAATATATTCGATTCCTTTCTATATACTTTTTTTGCTAGAAAATATTGATAAGTCAGTATAATGATCACAGTATAATGATCAAGTATAACAGCAAACTAATCAAAGGAAAATCTCTAAAGCAGGAGAAAATAATTTCTGGATAATATTTCTGTGGTTATATCGATAACCTGTCCTTATTTCTTTTCCTCATCCCTCTTCCCTTCTTCCTTCTTTCCCCATATATTTATTTAGCATGCATTATGTAGCAGGTAATGTGATAAGATTAATGGCATGATATAGACACAGTTCTTTCCCACTTAGATATTTTAATATTTTATGATCCCTGACCAGGTAGACTATGACTTCTAGAAACTCTACCTCCTAAACAAAGGGTGAGAAGACTGATACATTGAAATTTTATAGCCAGGGCTCACTGCACACAATAGATGCCCTTAACTATCTGTTTAAGTGACCAACTGGAAGGTGCCTGCAGGGACAAGCCATGGTTCCTAGGAGGCTCCTACAAGATTCTGCAGTCAGGTCTCCAGATTCCCAGATTTTTCTGGGTTCTGCACCAACAAACCTTTCATCATCATATCTCCAGAACCCCAGAGTGTTTTCACCTCTTCATCCATACTCATCTTGTGGGAAGACTGTCAAGCTTTAGGGATTATGATATGTTAAATTTTTATATCCCCCCCCAATTCTGATGTTAGAATCTTAATTCCCAATGTAATGGTATTAGGTGGTAGGGCCTATGGGAGATGATTAAGTCATGATCGCTCCTGAAGATTAGTGTCTTATAAAACAGATTCCTTAGAAAATATACCTATCAACAATCTTGTAGCTATAACCTAAAATGTTGACCATGTAACTTAGAGGAAAGAAGATTTTTCTTTTCTTTTCTTTTTTTTTGTGATATTGGTGATGGAACCCAGGGGCATTCTACTTCTGAGTGACACCCCCAGCCCCATTTTTTTTTTATTCTTACAGGGTCACACTAAGTTGCAGGAGGCCTTACTAAGTAGCTGAGGCTCTCTGCAAACCACTATCCTCCTGTCTCCGCCTCCCAAATGCTGGGATTACAAGCATGCACCACCACGTCCAGCTCTAAGATTTTTATTCTTTTATGGTTTCGGGTCCAGTCCATGTGAGGCCGGGGACTCTGAATCTCAGGGCATGGTGGCAGGAAGCAGAGAAAGAGAGGGCACATGGGCTGCGCCACTCACATCATGGAGGCCGGAAGCAAGATTGAGAGCAGGGAAAGGAGGAACTACATATAATCCCCAAGGCTGCACCCCAGGGACCCAACTCCTCTAGCCACACCCTCAGCCTACCGTGTACCACTTGGGTAAATACATTACAGTGTATTTATCGACTTCAAGGTTTTCAACCCTCAGGACTCAATAACATCAGCTCCAGACATTAATAAGTGAGCTGGCCGGGCGTGGTGGCGCATGCTTGTAATTCCCGCGCTTGGGAGGCGGAGACAGGAGGATCGCGCTGTTTCCGAGCCAGCCTCGCTGGCTTAAGAGACCCTGTTTCCAAATAAAAAAATATAAAATAGGTCTGGGAGTGTAGCCCGGAGTTAGAAGGACTTCCAGGAAGCCCAGTACCACCAAAAAAATTTTAAAAAGTGAGCTGTTTAGGGGACATTTTATATCTGACTATAACAGAGAGCTACCTTTGTCCCCATCTGAGGTTGTCTCCATAATGGAAACCATCTTTCCTGGGGCTCCTCACTATGGGTCCCTGGCCTTATGGAGAATCACATTGGATTTCGATGTCTAGACTTCACTGTAGTTCACTCAGCAAATTTCAATTACACACAAAGACCACTTTTGACTTCTAACTGTGGTAGAAAGCAGAAAAAGAAGGCCTACCCTTTTGATAGCACTCTGGTCCAGTCATTCTGGAAAGGCTCATCATTCAAGTACAGGAAGGAGTGGAATTTTCCAGGGGCTGCTTAATTGCACTCTTACAGACTATGGTATTTTAAACATTAATACTCTGTAATAAAAGAAACTAGACAAAATTTAGATTAATCAGAGGTTGGAGCTAGAAAAGAGGACACATTATGGAGATTGATGGCTTGGGTTAGATAATCACAGAGAGATGTGCATTCGATCAAGAAAGTAATTTTTAAACTCTGGCCCTAAAACAGTAGGATCCCACGGGAACACTGCAGGGCTACAAGGATTCTATAAAATGTGGCTCAAAATTTCTCTATGCTTTACTGTTTCTCAAAAGTCTAATAAAAACTCGCACATTCAAAGACTATGTTCCCAAATCCTTACTATTATTGGAGTGCACCGGTGCTTTACTTTGTGTGTTAAATGACCAATTTTCTAAGAATCATAAATTTACCTCAGTTAAACACACATACAGTGTAAGATATCAGTAGTGTGGTAGGAAAAAATTTTATTTCCTTTATAGCTTGCCCCAGATTCCTCTTACATAGGAAACTGACTTTATTTGCTTATTTTTTTCTTGCAAGCCCTCACCCTCCCCTCGCCTCGTGTTTATATATTTGAATAGCTTATTAATTGGAATTTTTTTCACAGCCTATTATTCATGTCGCCACTATTTGTCCCTCCAAATTCATTTCCCCAACATACTTCTTCACTTTTATGGCTGTACATGAGGCAGTGTTGCCAAAGTCCTAGCTCAACAAAACAGATCCACTCACTTGTCCTCAAGAAATAAACAAGAAACAAAGCAAGAAAACAACTTTAATCAATGTAGCCATATTGGTAATTTAACATGAAATCAAGCATTTCAGCCCTGTCTTCAGGATATGGACATGAGCTTTAGTTTAAATAAAGAATCAAGGCAGGGGCTGAGAGACCTGCATACTGAAATAGTCTTGGTCAAATGTGCTCTAGTTGATCATTATCTCAGTTCCGGCTCTGCAAGGTGGCTCTATATAAGTCCTTATCACTTGAGGGGGATCAATCTCCATTTGCTGCTCAGGACAGTTCATCTATTAGAACTGTCATCCTGGAAGAGGGCCCTTGAGTCCCAAGAGATGACTGTGATTCTGGAAGAGTGCACTTGGTCCCACGGGATGATCCCTCCTGCTTAGGGGGGCAGTCTCAACATGGGGTGACCTGTCTGCAAGGCTCTACTGATCCTGAAGAAGCACAGTAGCTGGAGATTTCTAGGCATCACTCCAGGAGTCTAAGACAGGACCTTGTAAAAGCTGGCACTTGAATGTCCCTGTAAATCTTAAAAATACCTTCATGACTTTTATGTTGGTATCTTCAGTCTTGGGCAAGATAGGTTATGTAAATTTAGTGCTACTAAACCTTGTATTATACTCCTTGAGTGATTAGCATGCCTGCATGCAGAACCAAAATTCAAGACACTAAAAGAGACGGATACAAATAAAGGCAGAGAAGCTAAGTTTTATCTTGCTTTTAGTTACACATTGGGAAAGTAAAGAGTCAATGCTTTTTAGCAAAAGCAGCTTCCGATTCTCAGTTATAGCAGGTCTGTGTGGACATATTGATGGTCTCCTTTGCCCCTTGGCTTTCTCTTGAGTGGGAGGGTGGTGAGCTCTGGCTGGAGAGCAAGGGAAGGAGAGTGAAGTCACAGAAAGCCACAGCTGTTCTCCTGGCAGCCCTCTCTGAAGAGTTCTCCAGTCCTGAGTGCCAGCTTCAGTGAAGTAGCAGCTCTATTCCCACCAGCCCTGAGTTTCTGTTCTGCCCACATGGTTTCCCTGACCTCCCGTACCTTTCTAAATGTACCTATCTTGAATGATCTTTCTTTGGGTGTGTCAGCTCTTTCCTGCTGGAACCCTGGCAGATGCACCCCACTCCTTGTCCCCTTTCTGTGATGGAAACCATCCCAATGCACTTCTGAGCTTCTGTTTGCATACATTCTTGCAAAAACAGAGTTGGTTTGCATGCATCTATTTCCATTTTTTCACAAACTGCCATTGAGTTATGTATTCCATTCAGTTTCTTACCTTTCTCACTAATTGCAGTTTCTTAAAAGGTTCATGCATGTTGCTATGGCTACAGCTGATATGTTGCTGCTACACTGCTGCCCCTATACTCTGCTTGGTGCACCCGCCACATTCATTTCTCCAGGGGACAGATGATGACCCCCAGCTGGTCTCCAGTTTCCTGGCACCACAGCCAAGCTGTAGAGAAGAGTCTTATGGGCACCCATTGGCGAGCTGTGTAAGAATTTCTTTGGACTATACAGCAAGGGATAGAACCACTAAGTCATGCACCATGCACCTACCTAATTGCTCTCAAGAGAATTGACTGTATTCTACAGAATCATACATATCTGCAGTGCCAGGGGCATCCCTCCCTAAATTCCCATCAGCACTTGGCATTAGCCAGCTTTCTGATTTTGCCAATGCAATTAGACATAAAGGAATATTTTATTTTGTACTTTGCCTCTCTTTGGTTATTCATAATTTTGAGCATCTTCTATATGCTTTTAATTTCCTCTTCTATAAATTATGTGTCTCCATCTTTTCAGTATCTTTCTATTGGGTTGCTATTTTTCTTATTTATCTACAAGAAGTTCTTGTATATTTTTCAATGTGTTGCTGGTTTCAGACAGCTAATAAATTTTTTTAGTGGTACTGGGGGTTGAACTCAGGGGCATTCTACATCTGAGTTACATCCCCAGACTCTTTCTTTTTTTTTTTTTTAATTTGGAAACAGGAGCTCACTGAAAGCCTAGCTTAGTTTCTGAGGCTTCAGTTAGCTGATAATCTGTGTATGATTTTTTACCTTTATCAATAAATTTAATGAGACTATTCTTTCTTTCTATTTTTCTTAGCTGGAGTAATGTTAAGAATACAGGGATTAATCATTTCTTCCAAAAATCTAATGGCTTCTCAACATTTACATCCCAATCCAACTTACCGTCAGGCCTCTCTCACAAGCCTCTGTGTTCAGTATATTTATCTGCTTTTATATCTATCTTCCCCAAAGGACTTTATTTCTAGTACCTGGCACATATGTTCCAAAAATACATTTAATTTATTGATGAGTTGAGACCGGTTCTCCTGTTTATTCACCATATGATTTGGGGAAAAGGCAGGTAACCTCAGTTCACTCCCCTCTACCATCCAGATGCTAATGATAAAACATGTCCTATATTTGTAGTAAGAGTTAAAGACAACAGTTCACTTAGAATGTCCATGCCTGATGCACAACGCTGAGGCTGTGTGGGCTCTGCTCAGGGAGAATCTCCAGCCTACTGAAGAGCTAGGGTGAGGAACCAACCAGCCAGAAGGGAGGCCAATGCTTCAGACAGGAGGTGATACATGGGATGAGGGGATGCAGGGGTACAACAGGGAAGGACTCCTTCCTAACTTCCAGGAATCCCAGCTCTGACTACCATGTGAATGGAATGGTAATTAGAAAGAAGGTCAGAGGAAAGAAGAGCCATAGTCTTCCCTGCCCCTGCTACCCCCCAGGTTGCAGGGCTCACCCTCCCACACCATTTTTTTTTTTTTTGGGTCTCTTCACTGATTACTGCATGAATGGGACATTGATTACCAGGCCATGCCATTGTGCAGCCTTTCAATGGAGTGGCTCCACGCAGGGATTTATTAGTAATTAAGGCTTGAATAAATGTTTTGCAAATGGGGTCTCTTCTGATGAATAGGAAAGGCTTTGGGAGTTGAGAAACACTCATTCGGGGCAGGGGAGAGAGACAGGGGCATCAAGCCCTGCAATGTGCTCTTTCACTTTCTATAATTGTATGTTTGTCCATGTGGAGGCTGCCAATGTCCCCAGTGAGCAGATAACAACCGGTTACAAACTCCGGTCTGCCCTCTGGGCTGTGCCCTTTCCTGGGAGAATGAAAACACCTTCTGGGCTGGTCTAGTGGCTCCTGAGCACACCCTCTTTCTCTGAAATACAGTCCACGGGAGGGTCTGTGGGAGAGTTCTCTAAAGACCAGGGAGAATGGCACATTATGTCTCATGTAGGATTGCTCTCGCTCACTGTTCTCAGGGTGGGTTAGTCTCAGCTGCTAGCAGGGTTCTCAGCCTCGGCATGCTATATCTTTGGGGACAGATCATTCTTTGTTGTGGAAGGCCATCCTGTGCATTGGTAGATGTCTAGCGGCCTTCTACCCACTAGATGCCACTAGCATTTCTGTCACCTACAGCTATGACAACCCACAGTGTCTACAGACATTTTCAAGTACCCCCAGATAACACCAATGCCTGTAGTTGGGAACATTTCTCTCTACTAGGTGACTTCGGCCAAAATGCTGAACATGTCTGGACTTCAACCGTTTTTATTTTTATGTATTATTTTGTATGTGTGTGGCACTGATGATCGAACCTAGATGCATTCTAACTCCAAGCTACATCCTCACCCTATTTTTTATTCTTTATTTGGAAACAGGATCTCACTAAGCTGCAGAGGGCCTCACTAAGTAGCTGAGGCTGTCCACAAACCCACGATCCTTTGTCTCAGTCTCCCAAATACTGAGATTACAAGTATGCGTCACCATGCCCAGCTTGGACTTCAACAATTTTTTAAATTTTGTTGATATACTATAGTCTCACATTATAATACGGATCATGTTGACAATGACATACATTCACACAGTACTTGATGCCCTCCCCCCGCTGCTCCCAACACTGAGTGTCCAGATTAACCATGCTACATTCACATGTATACACGCATTTGAATGTAGCTCCTCCATTAGTCAGCCTCAGCCTCTTCCTTCCCTACCCTTTCTTTCTAGCTTTGCCGAGGTTTCCCCTCCATTATCTAGAGTCCCCCTGTTTTCTCTACTACTGATCTCACTTAACATAATGTTCTCCAGGTCTTTCCATCTTCTTGCTAATGACATGATTTTGTCCTTCTTTATTGCTGAGTAGAATTCCATTGTGTGTATTTCCCATAATTTTGCAATCCATTCATCTGTTAATGGAGACCTAGGTTGGTACCATATTTTGGCTATTGTGAATCATGCTGCTATGAACATGGGTATGCATATGTTACTGTAGTTCTCTAATTTCAACCCCTTTGGAAAGATACCCAGGAGTGGTATAGCCAGATCATATGGTGGATCCATTCCGAGTTTTCTAAGGAATCTCCACACTGATCTTCATAGCGGCTGAACTAGTTTACTCTCCCACCAACAGTGTAAAAGAGTTACTAATTCCTCACGTGCTCGCCAGCATTTGTTGTTACTTGACTTTTTTATGCTTGCTGATTGGATTTAGATAGAATCTTAGTGTAGTTTTCATTTGCATTTCCCAGATGGCTAATGATGTTAGAATTCTCCTTGTATTTCTTATAGGTCAGTATTTGTGATTTCCCGTATTTCCTCACTGTTCCTTGTTCTCATTTTTTCACAATTCTTGGGTTTGTGTTTCTGTTGTCTTGGCATATTCTTACTTTTTCTTTTCTTTTTGGTGGTACTGGGGTTCCTGGAAACCCTTCTCTGGGCTACACTCCCAGACCTATTTGATATATATATATATATATATATATATATATATATATATATATATATATATATTGTTTATTTGGAAACAGGGTCTCTTAAACCAGTGAGGGGCTTCGAACTTGCACGATCCTCCTGTCTCTGCCTCCAAAGCGCGGGGATTACAAGTGTGCACCACCACGCCCGGCTCTTCTTACTTTTTGAGTGTGAGTCTGTGGATAATCTATCTGATCCAATCAGGGATTTAGCGGTGTCAGCAGATTCATGCAGTGTTGTATTCAATGGTGAAGGTTGGGTAAGGGTAGGAAAATCTGGAGTGACAGGTACAGAAGTAGGGTAAAGTAGAGAAAATGATTAAGTTGATTAAGAATTTAAGTATAATAAAGTATTATCTGGTGGAGAATGAGAGAATGTAAAACAGTATTCTTATAGTTAGTATAGAGTATTTAAGTATGGAGAAATGAAATAGCTTGAATATAAAACAAGGATATAAAGTAAGGGGAAAGAAATTTTGAAGAAGAGAGTAGATAGGATAGAGGGAGAAAGCTTGTAAAAGGAATGGGGAAGGAAGCAAGCAAGCATTCCTAAAGTAACAAAAACCAAAAAAAAAAAAACTAACAATTATAAATCAAAGACTAAAAAACCAACTGAGGAAAAAAAAAACAAAAACAACAAGCAAAAGTGAGAAAGAGAAAAAAAAGCAATCCTGCTAATTAACATATATAGGGCCTGGGCCTGTATGATGTCTGTATGTCTGTTCACTATAGTAGATTCTAGAGTATGTTCCAATGTCTCTCATTTGCTCTATAAACGATTGTTAGCTTTGGTACCCACTTTATGAGTGTTTGTGCCCCTCTCTCACCTCTGACAGCTTTGTGCTGAGGTGTCAGGACATCAGTTTTGTGTAAGCACAGGGTTCTGCATTTTCCTACCCTGGGCTCTGCGCTTCCTGGACTCTGCACTCTCTGGCCCGAGGCTCTGTTCTCTCTGGCCCTGTGCTCTGTGCCTTCTGATCCTGAGCTCTGCACCTTCTGACCCTGGGGTTCACATCCTCTGGCCTTGGCTTTATGCACTCTGGCCCTGGGCTCTGCACTCTCTACCCTGGGCTCTGTGATCTTTGGTCCTGTGCTCTGTGCTTTCAGGTCCTTAGCTTTGCACTTTCTGGGCCTTGGACTTACACTTCCAACCATGGGCTTTGTGCCTTCCAGCCCTGAGCCTGTGCCTCCCTACCCCACACCACCAGAGGGTATCCAGTGTAATCTCGGAGTGAACCCCTGTGACCCTGTGCCTGTACCACACCCTGGGCACTACGGGCCTTTCCTGTATCGCTGAGGTTCTAACTGGACTACCTCAGGGGTGTGCTGCCAGATCATAGCCTGCCGAGTCCCTGTGGCCTCTCTGGGAAGTCATCTGCCAAGTTACGTGGTTACCTTGCTGCCCTGCAGGCTGAGTCTCTGGAGGGCACACTGTGCCACTGCGGGTGCCGGCCTCGGGTGAGCACACAGGCTTTTGGATCTTTCTCTCCGT
The DNA here is from genome assembly GCF_963383645.1 of Muscardinus avellanarius. Lineage (NCBI taxonomy): Eukaryota > Metazoa > Chordata > Mammalia > Rodentia > Gliridae > Muscardinus > Muscardinus avellanarius. Next base: position 152,869,787 of record NC_137788.1, read on the forward strand.
CCTTGAAGCATGGTGCTGGGCGCTTAAGGTGTTGGAGTTCTGCCACCCTTTCTGCGTTTCAAATCCTTGGATTACTTGTCGGAATTTCTTGGGGCTGTGGAGTCAGCAGTCACAGTTCGGGCTGGAGGCCCAAGATGGCGCTGGCCGCCATACCAGGTCAGTCATGCGCTCGAGCTCTTCGTTGTGGATCTCGCATTCAGAATATTGGATTTCCTTCTGCCGTAGTTCTCTTTTGGTGTGTTTTTGTTCATAAATATCTTCGCTGTTTTGTTTTTCTTGTCAAGGAGCTGCCTTCTCGGTAGTTGATTTTTGTTTATTACAGCTCCTGAGAAGTGCTGCATCCCCCAGTCACAATTTTTCCTCCCTCTCAACAATTTCTTAAATGATAAAGTGAAAGTTTAAGCCAGGCATCATGTCACATTGCTTGTAATCCCAGTACCTGGGAGGCTGAGAGAGGAGGATCGCAGCTTTGTGGTCAGCCCTAGCTACTTAATGAGGCCCTCTGCAACTTAGTGAGACCCTGTTTCAAAATAAAGAATAAAAAAATAGGGCTGGGGGTTTAGCTTGGAGTTAAAATGCCCCAGTACCACAAAAATAAGTAAATAAATAAAGTAAAAGTTTGTTCAGAAAAAGCTCATTCATTTATTCCTCTACTCATTAAGCAACTCTAAGGCTCCTCCCAGGCACCAAGCTCTTTTCAAATGCTAACAGTTCGGCCAGGAACAAGACACACAAACTCCCTGTCCTCATAGGACTAGTCCTCTGCTTGGGAAGAACAGACTAACAATAGACAAGTCAACAAACAAATGAGATCATTTCTAATCCACGTAAATACTATATGGTTAGGATCAAGAGTAACCTAAGGCCAAGCACAGTGGCATGCCTGTAAGCCCAGTGCTTGGGAAGGCTAAGACAGGAGAAGCACAAGGTCTGGGCCAGTGTGGGGTAACTTAACAAGGCCCTGTTCCAAAATAAAAATAAAATAGAACTGGGGATATAGCTTAGAAGGAAAATGTTCTTGGGACCAATCCCCAGTACCAAAGGGGGGAAAAAAAACAGAGGATTAACTTGAATGTCAGACCATCAGAGACCACCACAGGGACCAATGGCAGAGGAACTCCCCCCTTAATTCATTACCTGCTACTCCTTAAAGATATGGCATGTGGCTTTTCGGCCCCCTCACTCTCTCAAACAGTCCTATCACCACAGAGACCAGGTATCCCATAAAAGCCAGGATGCCTTCACCATACCATCCTCAAGAATAAACTAAATGAAAGAATTAGACTATGGGATCACCACAAAAAGATACAAGGCAAATGAACTCTTAGCCCCTTAGCCCTTTTCTCATTAAAAGAATAGTATTTCTTTGTTCACCCTGACTGTGCCCTCTCTCATATCACAGTGGCGAGGAAGCAAAGAAAGGGAAAGGAAGAGGAGTGGCAGCAGTCCCAGTACCTACTTCCGTGGCACATCTCCAGAGACTTGACTTCTTTCCATCAGTCCCCCACCTCCTAAATGTTGTACCACCTTCCGGGAGCATCACAGGCCGGGAACCAAGCCTCCAACACAGGGGCCTTTGGGGGTCATGCAAGATCTAAACTACAGCAAAGGTGATTAGGTCCTGAGGGCTTGGTCCTTGTGGATGGATTAATTTATTCTGAATTCATGGATTAATGAGTAATCTTGAAAGTGAGTTTATTATAAAGCCACTTTGGCTCTGGCTCATGAAGGCACATTTCTCGGTATGTGCTGAGTTCCCATAGGCAAAAAAAAAAAGCTCTCACGAGATGCCACCCCTCAACCTTGGATTTTCCAGCCTCTAGAACTGTGAACTGAGTAGACCTTTATTCTTATAAATTACCAAGTATTGGGTATTTTTCGTTATAGCAGTCAAAAACAAACTACTATTTACATTCATTGCGGGTTGTGAGGGAGTTCTGCTCATCATAGTCACTTAGAGATCCAGGCTACCAAAGGCTTTCCTTAACATGTGCTCTCACTACAAGGGAGTCAAAAAAGAGAGAGCCTAGCATGCCACACAGTCCTATCATCTAATCCAAGCCAGGGCTGTGCAGAGGCACCAAGAATTTGCCCACTGATTTTACTTGTTGGCTGATTAAAAGGTGGCAAGTACTTCCCAAGATAGATTTGCATGGGCTCTGGTGGTATTAATGTAGATTATTATCCAAGCCCTTTTGCAAGCAAGTCAGTAATAATAATACCCATTCATTAAAATATAAGCACATGCCAATCCACTTTCTAGCCCATTCACATACATATTTCATTTAAATTGCAAAATATCTTGTGGAATTGATTTTATTACTCTGGTTTTACAGATAAAATATTGTCTAAAGACATTATTTAACTAGCCCTAGGTCAAAAGCTGGAGCTAATGTTTGAACCCAGGTATCTCCAGTCCCAAAGTCCATGCTTCCTACCACTGTATGAAAACTGACTTCTGGAGGATATATATATATATCCTCAGAGGCCTGATGATGAGCAGTTCATAAGTGCCCAACCTGAGGAGATGACTTTCTATAGAATACATTTTATTTTTATTTATTTATTTTTTTTGGTGGTACTGGGGCTGGAATACTTCTACCTCTAGGCTATACTCCCAGACTTATTTTATATTTATTTGGAAACAGGGTCTCTTAAGCCAGCTGGCTTCAAACCTGCACAATACTCCTGTCTCTGCCTCCCAAGCATAGGGATTACAAGCATGCGCCACCATGCCCAGCTGAACACATTTTATTTTTCTAACACTTCCTTGGGAAGCAGAAGCTACCCTTGGCTACCAAAGCTCAGATTCACTTCCACAAGTAGCTGAATTCATAGTGGCTCTGCACACTGGGAGCTCCTTTCCTCCCAGTTTCCCCATACTTCACCTAAATCACTCAGGTCTACACCAAGTCGCTGGGACACCAAATGAACATTCCTGGCCGGTGTGTCCTTCATTGGTTCCAAGTCAAACATACAATACATCTATCATTACAAGATCAGTAGTCAATGCAGGGTTGACTTCTATATTTGTTTCTATTGCTCCTATAACAGATCAGCACTGTCAAGTGGCTTAAAATAACTCAAGTTATCCAGGCATAATGGTACATGCATATAATTCCAGTCTATGGAAGGCTGAGACAGGTGGCTGGTAGATTCAAGTCCAGCTTCAGCAATTTACCAAGACCCTGTTTCAAAAATAAAATAGGGCTGGGGTTGTAGCTTGGAGGTAGAATGCCTCTGGGTTCAATAATCTCCAGCACCAAAAAAGAAATGATGATGGTAATGACAATAACACAAGTTTATTCTCCTATGGTTCTGAAGTCTGAAGTCAGTCTTATTGGACTAAAATCAAGATATCAACATGGCTAGCTGATGATGGAGCCTCTGAGGGTAGGACCTGCTCCTTTATCCTTTTCAGCATCTCCATCCTCAAAGCATGTCATTCCTACTTCTCCTTCCATCGTCACCTCTTCTCCTCTGACTTATCTCACCTCCCTCTGAAGAGATCCATTGTGATTCTATCAGGCCCACCTGAATAAACCAGGATGATGTCCCCATCTCAAGGTTCCAAGCTTAATCACAGCTACAAAGTTCCTTTGTTATGTAAGTCAATATTTGCGATGAACATATTTGAGGGACCGGTATTCATCCTATTGGAATGAATATCTGTCTAGTTTGATGTTCTTTCAGAACTCAAGGATATTTCTCCGGTATTGTTGTCCTTGGCTCCTTCTTAGATGCTGCCACATTCAATCCCCCAATGTAACCACATCTCAGCCCTCAACGAGAACAGCATAAAATAATCATTTGTCCTGGTGTGGGTGATTCAGCCATCACTGGCAAGACATAGCATTGGAGATGCAAATTATTTTCCATTTTATTTCTGCAAGTAGAAACCATAAATGTTACTTTGTCCTCTAGAGAACACTTGCTCTGAGGACAAAACTTAATTCAGGTGTTGCCTTTCTTGGACGCTTAGGCTTTTACCACCTCTTCCCCTTGTCAGCTCTGACCACTTAGCAGTGAGGACAACCAGAGTGGAGACGAGTGTTGCATTCAACCTCACTCAGGCATGCGGCCCAGCTCAGAGGTCTGTGCCAGGGCGATGCGGTGCAGCAGAGAAATATCACAAAATAGGCAACACTGGACTGGTCAGGACTGGCGATTCTCTAACAATCTTAGCACATGGGACTGTAGCTCTTTCTCTATTGTCTGGGTAGGATATGATGTAGGGAAGATGTAAACTCTAGGGGTGGAGTTCGGCTAGATCTAGTACTTCCAGGGACAGTCCATTCATTCATTCATTCATTCATTCATTCATTTATTCCTTACTAATCATAATTTTAGTAAATTAAACTATAAAGAAGACATGACAGCCAGATCCAGGGTGTAGATTTGGATTACATGCTTGTAATCCCAGTAATTGAGAGGCTGAGAAAAGAGAATTGCAGGTTCAAGGCTAGCCTCAGCCACTTAGTGAGACCTTGTTTTAAATTAAAAAATAAAATCAGACTGGGGTCATAGCTCAGAGGTACAATGCACTTGTTTTCAATCCTCAGTATCACAACAATAATAACAAAACAACAAAGAAGTGGCTTTATGGTCTCATGATACTGTCTATCCTTTATTTAGAATCTGTTGTGCATGAGTCAACAGAGGAATTATTTGACATGCAGCCCATGTTCTTACAGTCTTCTAACCAATATCCTAGGGGATTCATACCAGTCTTGTGACTCGGGAGACACTAGTGAATAGAGTGATTGGGGAGGGGATTTAAGTTAAAAAAAATCAAATAAATATGAGTCTTTGTACTGTGGGCTCTGTCAGCCCCTGGAACCTTTTCGGAGACCTCAGGACGTGTGGATCACATCACATCCTCCTGAGTTTGGCGTGTGCTGATTCAAATCACTTACAAAAAGGCTTAAAATACCAGTTTGGGTCCATTTGCAAAGTGGCCTCATTTGCAGTGGGCTTTTACAATTGTTTCAGCAGAGCCCTGAACCCCACTGTCCAGAACGGGCCACCATCTAAGAACAGCCATCACCACAGGTCAGGAAATGCAGCGCTGTGTCTCAGAGGCAGGAGGTGACATACATTTTGTTCTCATCATAGAGACAGGAAAATTCCTTGTCAACAAAAGCATTGCCAGGAGCCTGCACACGGGGAGCGCAGAGCTGACCCTTGTTGACGGTAGAGAAAGGAGTGGAGACAGGCCTGTCTAATTTGAGCAGTAAAATGCAGTTTTACCATGGATGGCCACTAATAATAGTAAATTAGACAAAAGCAAAATGCTTCACGATGCCTGGTCGAATCACAAACCTCTGACGTTTCTAAGGCAGAGACCCTAAAGTCTAGAAAACCGGCTGCAGGGCCGGCCCCACAGCTAGTTGTCCTCCATATTTTAGGATGGAGGTGTATAGGACACACGATGTTCCCAAGTCACTGTCACTAAGGCTCCCTCCCACTTCATGTGCCCAGCTTTCATTGATGTCACCCCAACCAAGGACAAAAACGCAGCCATATTCATCTGCAGCTCAGATGTGGGAATGGAGTCTCAGGGGCTCCATCCAGCTGACTAGAGGGATTATCTACAGTGCACAAACGCAAAAGATCCAGGCAATATGTAAGGTTTATACAACAAAAAATGAGTAACCGAGATAAGAGGAAGTTTGGGGTTTTTTTTTTTTTTCTGTACTGGGGACTGAATCTAGGAACATTGTCTCAGCCATATAATTTTTTTTTTTTTGACACAGGTCCCACTAGGTTGCAGAGATTCTTGCTCAGTTGCTGAGACTAGCCTTGAACCCGCAATCCTCCTGTCTCAGCCTCCCAAATACTGGGAATACAGGCATTATTATTGATGCACTGTAATTATACATCTTAGAGGTTTAAAGTCATACAAGTAGACGTTTGAATTCACACAGGTCTTGGTGTGACTCTCTTCACTACCTGCCCCTCCCAGTACATAACAGTGAGGTTGGTAGTGTGGCCTTCAGCATCCTCTCAAATGGGCCCAGCATCATTTGAATTGTTTCTTTCTACACTACTCCTTTCCCCCCTCCCCAACTCTCCCCAGTGCCCCTCATTCTATTGGTCTCTCTCCCCAATTATCTAAAGTCCTTTTCGTTTCTTATTTTCTCTCCGGCTTCTACATATGAGAGAAGACAGTCGACCCCTGACCTTCTACAGCTGACTGATCTCACTTAGCATAATATCCACTTCATTCATTGTGCATTTCATAAATATACCTTGAGCATTAATTCTGGGCCAGGCTCTAGGACAGTGATAGAAATTTGATGCCAAACAAAACATGGATCCTGCCCACAAGCTCTTCTCGGCCCCTCGAGGGATAGTTAGTCCCTTCCCTTCGGTGTCTGTTCCCATCTCATCCTTTCCTCACCCTAGTCTTTGACCCTGGTGTGTGGCTCAAGTGGGTATAATCTTCTTTCAGCTCCAGAGAGGAAACTAATCACTACATCCAGAACTGCAGCTAGGTAACAAGACCAGTGGCTTGGAGCTGCCTTTAGAGGGCCCAGCTGATCTGCCTTCAGCCATGCCTTTTCCTACAATGTGAGCATCTGAGGAGCTGAGGGGAGTTTGTGCCTCCCCTGTAGACCAGGGCCTGGTACCTGGACTCTGCCTCCAATGCCTGTTCTGGCCTTGGCCCCAGTGCTGTTCTTCCAGAAGCAGATCATACACAGAAGTGGAGTTTGGGCACATGGACAGGGATGACCCAGGGATGTAAATGAGGCCTCTCACAGTGTGGGATGGAGTCTGGTAGACAAGAAATAGGGTGCCTGTTGCCTGGAAGCCTTTGTCATTATATCTACCTGGAAGCTTCCAATGGAAAGCCCATCTTTATCCACACTTCAAATGGCTTAGGCGTGGTGAGGAACCACATTATTCAATCGGAGGAAATTTGATGATTGTAGAGGAGACCCAGAATACTCTTGCCTAAGCTGGGCCTGCTCTGAAGGCTTTGAGTTTTGTAAGTCAGCCAATTTTCCTTTATCGTGTAATTCAGTTTAAATTAGACCTGTTGTTTCTTATAACTAAAATCTTCCCGATAGGGCTTCAATCATACTTTCAATCAGCTCCCGGGTGTGCTATTATTAGCCAGCAAGTCATTTCAATCTCAGTGAAGCCCAGTTTCCTCAGATATGCACTGAGGGTGCTAACCCAAGTATTGCAGAGTAGTGGGAAGAAGGAATAAAATCATAAATGAGAAGAAGTATCTACCATGGACCTGGTGTATATAGTAGGTGCTTCATAAAGGTCACTTCTCTTTGGGGCCATATGGCCATACAACTCAGGTAAAGCTTCTAGAGGAGTTCTTAGATCCTGTCCCATCAGAAATAATCATTTTTTCATGTCACAAATACTTATTAGGTTGCTCTCAGGCATTGGGTTCCACCTTAGGAACTGAAGATACCAAAACAAATGATTGAGAGCCCTGTCCCTAGAGGGCGGACACAGTCTCCTGGACTGGCAGAGGAGAAACAAGTCTACAATTGTGCTATGTGCCCTAAAACTGCGTTCTATGAATGAGTTTGTGTTTTTTAAGTGAATAAGACATGAAACAACCCAGGCTTTGAGGAACAAATTGGATGTGTATAAATGAAGCAAAATTTGGAACGCATTTGAAGTTGAAAATTGCTTTTGGTTCCTATTAAGACTTGATTTCTGAGGCGTTTACATACAGGGATTTTTTCCCTTCTATAAAGTCTACCAATGAACAAGCTGCCATGGTGACTCCATTATCTTTACGGACTTGGGCTTTTTCTATCTTTCTGCTTATCTGGGTAGAGTTTCCCTATCAAGGCTAACTCAAGGTTCTAGAAGGCTGCTAGAGCTCTAGTCATTATATCCACATTGCAGGCAGCAGTCAGGCGAAGAAGGAAAACTGCCGAGATAGAATAGGGCATGCCTCATTTCTTCCCTGAGGTCCCTCTATTTGCAAAGGAAATGTACTGGTCAACTAGGCACAATAGAGATCTATTAGTAATAAAGAAGGCAGGGAGAGTCAACCCAATGCATCTGTCTGCAGTGGACACCACGGGAGGAGAAGGGCAGAGAACAAATAAGCATCCCATGATTAGGAACAGAGAGAGGATCACTTTGGTTGAAGTAAAGGGTGATGGAGAGATGGAAAGTCTTCACCTTTTTAGGAAAGTTTGCAATTTATGATAGTATGACTTTAGCAAAACTAAAAAGTATCAGAAGGGTTTGTTCTAACACAGATTAACAGACACCATTCCCAGGGATTCTGATTCAGCCACTTCTGCATAGAGTCAAAGATGTGCTTTTCTGACATGTTTCTGGGCTATGGTGTTACTGCTACTGGTCTGGGAAATCATACTTTTGAAACCACTTCTGGATAAAATTAAGACTTTATTCTCTAAGTAACAGAAAACCCCCTGCAGGCTTTTGAGTTGGGCAGAAAAATGGTGAACTGATTTACCAAGGGTTATCCTTTACAGATCTGTAGGATGGGCCAGAATAAAATGGAAGATGAAGGCAGAGGCTGAAGCAATAAGATTAGCTACACTCAACTGTATTATTTACAGCAATCCCAGGAAGGCTCTGATTTCTGGGTCCCAACAATCTTCCCAAGAGCCTGATTCAGGCCTAGAACTCTGGTATTGAGAGTGTTAGTACTGATGATTAGTTTAAAAAAGGAAAAATGTTATATAGCCCTACCCTATCCAATTGCAGCCTAAAGTTTTGTTGAAAAGTAAGATGTAGTTGGGACAGATTCACAGAGTTGGGCCATGATTTGAAGAAATAGGATGCTAGGTCTAGGTGCGATGGAACACGTCTGTAATTCCAGTAGTTAGAAGGCAGAGACAGAAGGAGTGCAAGTGTGATGACAGCTTCAGCAGCTTAGCAAGACACTAGTGAGACTTAGTGAGACCCTGTTTCAAAATAATAAATAAAAACTGGGCATGGTGGCACATGCTTGTAATCCCAGTACTTGGGAGGCTGAGACAGGAGGAGTTCTCAAGTTCACAGCCAGCTTCAGCTTCTAAGTGAGGCCCTCCACAACTTAGTGAGACCCTGTTTTAAAATAAAGAATAAAAAAATAGAGCTGGGATGTAGCTTGGAGGTAGAATTCCCCTGGGTTCAATACCAAGTATTGCAAAAATTAATTAATTAATTATTTAAAATAGAGCTGGGGATGTAGCTTGGAGGTATAATGCTCCTGGGTTCAATCCCAAGTACTGCAAAAATAAATAAATAAATTAATTAATTAATTAATGTAATTAAAACAAAATAGGGCTGGTGATGTAGCTTGGAGGTAGAATGCCCCTGGATTCAACCCCCACTACTGCAACAACAACAACAGCAATAATAATAATAATGATAATGATAATAATAATAATAATTAATAAAAAATAAGGGTTGGGGATATAGCTTGGAGATAGAATGACCCTGCTGCATTCAATCCCCAGTATGAGAGAAAGAGCGTGGGGGAGGAAGGAAGAGAAAAGAAAATGATGGGGAAAAAACAGATGAGCCACTAAGTCCCCCCACTTTCTATTTGTAGATCTCCAACCTAAGTTTAGACGTCCTTTGGGGGTTTGCAATTCAGGCTAAAACACCCAGAGGTCCAGGTAATGAGGACTTGGACCAACCTGAGTTTAATCCTGGTTCCAGCTGAAAAGCAGGGTAGTAGCATCTCTTGTCTCTTGGGGAACTTTATAAGCTCAAAAAAGTGCCTTCTCTGGGCATGGCTTAGCCACCCAAGTGTGTGGGTAGTCCCGATTTTGCTGGCTTGGTCATGAACCTTCTCAAGGCACACCCTGCAGAATTGTAGATGGCCTCTACTATGATCAGAGACTTAATCTCAGAAGCCCTGGGATTTTCCTCTGTCGGGTGGATGGGAGGGCAGGCAGAAGTGCCAGAGCTGTGGGGTGGAGCAAATGAGGGAAACCATAAAAAGTGCTTCCTGGCACATGGATGGTGCTCAATGGATACGAGTTTCCTTCCAGATTTCCTGTTGAATTGGTGAGGGGAGCCGGGTGGGTTCAGGCTGGAGGACTACCAGAGAATCTTTGGCCTCTCCAAATCTTGGCACGGCTGCACCACGCTTGGCATCCGCAGCGGCACGCTTGCTGCCTCTGCAGCATCTCATTGTCTGGCATGAGGAAAAAGTGCCCTGGCTCCCGCGGTGGAGGAAGCCCTACAAACAGAGACCAGCTGAGCTCCTGGTCACCAGATTAGCTCTCTTAATGCTGCCAGCTTCTGGGGTCCTCAACTCCCTGATTGCGAGCCTAAAATCCCAGTTGACTTCCCTCCCCTTCCATTGTTTCCTGAGCTCCAGCAGTGCTGAGGGAATGCTCTGCCAGGTGCTGGGATTTCTCTAAACCACTCTGCTCACCAACCCAGCCCATTCCAGGGTCCCTGGGCAACTCACTCAGGTCCTGGAAGAGCGGAGACAGGAAGGGGCAACATTTCAACAAGCCCTGTAGGTGTGAGAGGAAGCTGGGAGCTTTCATTGCTGAGGACTCTCTTTCTAAGGGTCCAGCCAAAAAGCGAAAGTGCCAAATCTCAATTAAAACACAAAAGAAGTGGGAACTGAGAGGAAGGGAGGGAGAGAAGCTTCTGCCTACGGATTCTCCCAGGGCCACTTGCCCCAGTTGCCTGCAGCTGTTCTGGCCTTGCTGAAGAGGATCTTGTCTTTCTTTTGGTAGGTGCTGTGTTGTAAGGGATAAATCCTGAGCACCCATGATCTGCTGGGCTTCCAGCTGCTGGCCACAGGCAGTCTGGAGATGAACGGAGCCTAGTGAGTGAGTTTACATTTTAATCGAGGAGACAGACCTGCAAACAGAGTCGGGCCATTCCATATGGCAATGCTCTGATCATCCAGGTGTTGCACATGTGCAAAGAAAGCTGTACCTAACTCTGCCTGCAGCAACGGGAAGCTTTGGGAAGGAAGGGGCATGGGGCCGTGTCTCAAAGGAGGAACAGGTTTTGCAAGGGGGAGCAGATGGGGCATTGTGTTCCAAGGAGAGGAACAGTACATGACAAGCAAAGGGACCTGAAATGTGCTGTAGGTGGAAGAACGAAGCAAGAAATGAAGAAGAGTGAGAACAACTTATTTGCTGACAGCCTTGGTCAGGGCAAAGGAGGGAGAGGATTTGTAGGCCAACAAATAAGGAAAATCATTGAGCTCTGATATAGACCCAGGCCTGCCTCAAAAGTGCACACACACACCTGCCCCCAATGCCCGTTTTGCGGGTTTAAGGGTGGGTAGGCTGCTCAGAAGTCAACCATTCCATGGATATTCAGTAAGTACTAAACTCTGAGATCAGTGTTGAGGACAGGGAGCTGGGGCAGAGGAGATGGAATAAAGAGTGGGGCAGGAGCCAGGCATGGTGGTGCACGCTTGTCATCCCAGCCTTCGGGAGGCTGAGACAGGAGGATTGCAGTTCGTGGACAGCCTCAGCTACTAAGTGAGGCCCTTTGCAATTCAGTGAGACCCTGTTTCAAAATAAAAAATTAAAAATAGGGCTGGGGTGTAGATCGAAGTTAGAATGCCCCTGGGCTCCATCTTCAGTACTGCCAAAAAAAAAAAAAAATCAGGAGCAAGAGAAAGGAAACTAACTTGTACAAAGAATAGGAGGGCTGAGACCTCACTATGCCTAGGGCTGTTGATTGTCAGTCCTGTTTCATGTTGATCAGGAGGGAAGCTTGACCCCTTATACTTTCCCATAACTGGGATTCATTTGTTATCAAATATCATCTGACCTGCCCCCCTGGTCCTTGCCTATAGGCAAAAGTCAGCGTTAAAAAGACAGCAGCCAGTGAAGACTGGATCTTAATGATGCGATGCTGTCCAGTTCCTGGTTATATGGGTTTGTGGTCACAGTTCTGTAGGATTTGGCCCTGCTCCAAGGCTTGGAATGGTGAGTGAAAGAACTAGGGCCAGGGCTCAGAGCAGATGCAGAATCATTTTCCAGCCAGACAGGGAAAACCAATTTCGTGCCAACTCGGCTTCTCACAAAACCATGTGATGCAGAGAGAGAATCCACAGGGGAGCCCCATGGGTGATGTGAAGAAATGTGCACCTGGGTCTCTGCAAACAGGAGCTGGTTTTTCATTGTGTGCTAGTGGTGTCTAAATGGTGGTCCTGGGTCCTGAATGACAATGGGCAAAGGAAGGGCCCTGGCAGTTCGGCAGCAAATATTACCTGGCGCCTACTCTGAAGCAGACACTATTCTGCGTTGGAGGAGAATAATATTGTGATATAATTATATATATATATATATATATATATATATATATATATATATATATATATCTGGTTCCTGACATAGAGTTCCTAAATGCCTTTTAGATAAGGGCACTAGGAGAATCTTTGGTTCAAATACTTGGTCTGTCTAGTCATGGTGCTGCATGCTTATAATCCCAGTAATTGGGAGGCTGAGACAGAAGGTGTTCAGATTTGAGAACAGCCTCAACAACTTAGCAAGACCCTCAGCCAGCAACTTATGGAAACCCTGAACAACTTAGCAAGACTCCTTTTCAAAATTAAAAAAATAGAAAGGGATGCATGTATAGCTCAGAGGTAGAATATACCTAGGTTCAATCACCAGTATCCAAAAACCCAAATACTTTGTCAGGAGCCCCAGTTCCTGACACACAGCTTGTAAGACCTTTGCAATTTCTTGAGTCAAAGGTGTGTCTTTTGTTCTAACATAGTTATTTGCAGTGGGTTTCTGGATAGCTTCAAAATAGGGCCCAGTTGCCAGGGAAATTAACAATTTGATTGAAGGATTAAATTCTTTGAACTCTGCCCCTGACCACTGGGAAAAAGAGCAGTCTGAAAGTTGGATGATCACCAATATTCAGTGATGTCATTAATTATGCCCACATAATGAGGCCTTAATAAGAACCCAGAAGGACTGAGCTTGGGAATCTCTGGGTTCCTGAACATGTGTAGCTGTCCACAGCTTAGGGTACTTCAAGAAGACATAGAAGGTCAGCACCTCTTCTCCTCTACCTTCCCTATGAATTTCTTAATCCGACTGTTCATTGGTATCCTTTGTAATGTCTTCTATAATAAATGAGTAAACATACGTATTTCCCTGAGGTCTGTAAGCTATTCTGGCAAATCCATCAAACTCAAGCACTGAGTAATGGCAGCTCCAATGTATAGCCAGTTGGCCAGAAGTATAGGGGACAATCAGCGGATTGTCTGAAGTGGGGTACAGTCTCATGGCATTGAACCCTTCACCTGTGGACTCTGACTCCAGTTAGATAGTTGCAGAACTCAGATTATATGACAGCCAGGCAGTGTCTTCTGTAGAACTGATTAGTTGTTTATGGGAAGAAATCCTTACACCCATTTTGGTAACCAGAGGTTAAGTGCTTTGTGTTGTAAACATGAGGGCAGAGAGAAAACCTCGTTTGCTTTTTCTTTCAAATACTAACACAGGCCTGGCTCCCCCTAAAGCTTACTGTTGAGTTGGGAAATAGAAAATTAAACCTTAGTTATAACTAACCTGTGCCTGGGTCTATGATTGTGAACATGGGTAGCCATGGAAACTCATCCCAAGGACACAGTGAGGGGCTGAGAGGGTGTGAAGGATGCTCCAGGCAAAAGGATGAGTGTGTGCTGGGAAAATAAGGTCATGGAGACTATGCATCTGAGCAGTGGGAAGCACTCCATGGTACGAGGGAGGACGTACGTGTGCTGGATGATGGGCACTGGAGTTCTCAAAGCCATGCTCAGGAGGATGGCTGGGCAGGGCACTCATGGTCAGCCACTAGAAGAGATGAAGTAGGGAAGCTGCATCACCATTTTTGCATAAACGACTCTGCTTTGTGGAAAAGGGTTAGTGGGATAACACGGACATCAGCTAACGGATTGCTGCTTTGTGGGAGGCCCTGGATTTGGACTGGGTCCCTGAGCTGAATCCAAAAGACCCAACCAATACCGAATTTACTCATAGTTGCTGAGCTCTGATTGGTTGCCAGGGAAAGACCACATGTGGTCAGGGTCAGGGAGAAGAGTATAAATTCAGGCCAATAGTCCAAACAAGTCCAGGCCAAGAGATGGAGAGAAGATGGGAAGCCAAAGGACAATAGGAGCGGCAGGTGCTGGGCTTTTCTGCAGAAATGGCTCCCCGACAGAGTGGCCCTCTGGCCCTGGGGGTCCCCTGAGATGGGCGTGGTGTAGTGTTCATGGTGGGTGAGCTCCCAGGCGCTGTCCCGATGCTGGGCTCTCCTTGCTGCAGTGTAACCACTGCCAGATCCGGGCTTCGAGGCAAACAAAGTGAAGCCACACTTGCTTTTTTGTCACTGACACAAATAATAGCAGATGTGACTGATCCAAATTTGCAGCCAATATCTGTAACTGGCCTCATCTGGGTCCCCATTTTAAAGGACAACAGAGTGAGGCTGAGAAGAAAGAAAATCTATCACTACTTATTAGAGGGAGCAATTTCTCTGTTCTTAACTCAAATCTCAAGTCCCTGCCAGGCTCCTTCCTCTGCCCTCCCCTTTCTTCTATCACTTCTCTTTGCCAGCTAGAGTTTGAGAGCAGAAAGAAGGTGAGCTACTGGCCCACCCACTGTCCTCTGGGTCCTCTACTGGCCCACCCACTGTCCTCTGGGTCCTCGTGCCCTCTGCTAAATGCTCACCCTCACTCTTAGCTGGGTTTCCCGCGCCAGAGTTCATTTGTTGGTAACTGCCACTACTTGTTCCCTGGGGATCTTGCTGAGGTCTGAGTCTTTGCAGGGAGCCACCGCTTAGAAGGTCCCTACATGTTGTGAGTACTGCCCAACCTTATGCCAGACCAAGCATCTCTCAGGACCTCAAATCCACCATTGGGGTGTGCAGGGCCTTCTGAGGCATCCGATGCTAGAAGTAGGCTTCGGGGAACTGGGCACTGACTCAGGGTTGATGTCCTCCTCAGCCCCTTCTCTCTACCTCCCAGGCTGTACCATTCTGTCCTGGTGCCAACCTGAATTTCCCTGGGCCACCTCTGGGAAATGAGTGAGTCATCCAAATGACCTAGATGTTTCTAGAAATCCTCCTCAGATTTCCAGAGGAGTTGGAAGGGAAAAGAAGCAAGATACTTGTGTCAGACTCCTCCCCGCCTTCCTCTCTACTCTTCCTTTACCTCCTCCTCCTCTTTTTCTTCTCCTTCTCCTTCTTCTTCTTCTTCTTCTTCTTCTTCTTCTTCTTCTTCTTCTTCTTCCTCCTCCTCCTCCTCTTCCTCCTCCTCCTCCTCTTCTTCCTCTTCCTCTTCCTCTTCTTCCTTGCTCCATTCCTCCATCCCCCTTCTCAACAGTAGGGCTTTATACTTCCTCTTCCTGTCTGCTAGGAGCTATTCTTCTGACATATTATCTTCCTTGACACACTTCTCCTTCCCTTTCTTCAGACAAGGAAATCAGAAAAGTCAAAAGGGAAAAAATGAATTACTAAAAAAAAAGAAAATTTGGGAAGCTATTTAAAAAATACTATTTAAATCAACTGCTATATGCATGCATATTTCCATTGCTCTGAACCTCTTTATAATATATAGTTACAATGCACCAATAAAAAAACAAATAAATTTTTAAACATTATAATAATATAAATAGCCAATAGCAGGGTTAAATGGCTTATATACAAAATTTCATAAAACCGCATTAAAAACCTATGACATCAAACTGTTATCACCATTTTAAATGTGGGGACATAGAGACTCAATAAGCCTAATGACATGTCCAATATTACACAGGTCATAGGAGATGGAGGGCGTCCTTGAGCCCAGGTCCACCAGATCCGAAGCCTGTACTCTTAAATCCTATACTATACTGCCTTAACTGGCTCACCCACCTTGTATCTGTATCCCAGAGACCATGGATTTAGGTTTTGTTTTTGTCTTGTGCCCCAATAGCTACATTTTCCCCAGTAGCAATAATATATAAAATAAATATTTTGACATTGCTCTATTGTCCAATCCATTGAAAAAGAAGGTTGAGTCAATATTCATTCAGACTGCCAAGATCAGCCATATCAATTGTTAAAATAATAAATCCTACCCGGCGTGGTGGTGCACGTGTGTAATCCCAGCACTTGGGAGGATGAGACAGGAGGATCGCACGGGTTCAAGGCCAGGCTCAGCTACTTAGTGAGGCTCTTAGCAACTTAGTGAGACCCTGTTTCCAAATAAAATATAAAATAGGTCTGGAAGTATAGCCCGGAGGTAGAAAGCCTCTGGGTTCCACCCCCCAGTACCACCAAATTAATAAAATTGATGATGATGATGATGATGATGATGATGATGATGATGATGAAAACTGAACTGTTCCATTCAGTTGAATATTTCTGTGTTGTTTGATAAATTCCTCTGTCCCCATACCTTACATGCAGTCTTTCAATACCTAGTCCTGGCTGTTCCATATCCAAACCCTATTCATTGATAGGTATTTTGAATGTCACCCCTAGAAGAGAGAAAGAAAATGTCTTCCCTGCTAGAATTGTGTGTCTGCTTTCTTGAGTTACTGATAGAATCATAAAATAATAGTCATTTTCCAGAGCATTAGTGGGACAACTTGTAAGAAAGCATAGGCGTAATGCCTAGCATGTAACAGGTATTCACGAAACATTAGCTGAACTATCATCTAAGCTGTGCTGCTAAAAGTCTCCCTTGAGGGATTTGGAGGCCAGCAATTCCTAGAGTTGATAAAACTGACACATATTCTTTTAGGAAGCAGGAGTAGAACAATTTTCACTTCAATTCCCGAAGCGGAGATATAAATCAGATCTAGCTAGAACCGGAGCATCTGGATGAGTCGTCACAGGCAATGGCCTGGACGTTCAAACTACCGGACCCAAATAGGTGCTAATAGGCAAAAGCAAAGTGAGATGAGACGGAGATTTGTGCCAATGGCGGAAGCCGATGACCCGCAGCACCAAGTCCTCCCTGCAGGCAGGCGTTGGATGGTAACATTTACTGAATGCTTGATCCCCTTTGAGTTCTCTTGGCAGCTTTCCCATTGCTGATGTTTGGAGGCAGGTATAGAGAGGGTTGGTGTCTCGTCCAAGGTCACACAGGCAGTAGGTCACAGAGTCAGGAATCCTCTGCGTTTTTAAGGCACTTGCTCCGTGTCCTCTCCCACATACCTCTGCGCTAGGGCAGGCTGGTAGACAGCTGTGCCCATTATTCACAATTTTGCTTTATTTTTGAGACTGTTTACAAGGAAATCACAAAGTCTGTGATCAGAATACATTTTCCAAATTAGATGTGTTTTAATAGAACCTGCCCACAATCGGGGAGGTCAGTAAGCACTATGATGATGGAAAAGAAGAAAAATGAGATGCAAAGAACAGAACAAGCTGTGAGGGTTTGGGTTGAGGGGACCAGTTGAACATCAAGACTTTTCGCTGCCTTAAGTGCTCCCATTGCACAGGGCATCGGATGGTGCAGAAGATATACTTGCCCATCTGTGGCATCCCTGGATGCGCTAGCTTAGCATGGGCATAGATAGGGTGGTGATCTTCAAAGTAGATGAATGCTGGCCATGTGCCTGTTGGTCTTCAATGAGTGGGAGCTGACATACTTGAACTGTGTCTTAATGAACCAGGTGATGGAAACACATGCTCTTTGCTCTCTGAAACATTTGCTTAAAAGCTAAATACCAGATCTTGAAGAACAAGATGGGGAAAAGGTGATGTTCAAACTCTTCAGAGCCTAACAAAGTCTTGACCTACTATGCTTCTCTAAGGAACATTTAGAGGTCGAGCTCAGGATGGAAGTTCAGATTCCTCTTCTGTCCCGTAGAAGCACATAACCTTGGCCTCATTACTACTCCATTCTTTTCAAAGGTTCCTTTCCTGTAAATGGCAATAGCTACACCTACTTTGAAGGGTTGTTAAATATTGCCTGAGACAATGGATGTGAAGCCAATTGTACAGTGTCTAGCCTACAGAAAAGGACTTCACGGATTGAATTCCTATTATTATGATTATCTTTTAAAGCCCCTTTGCAAAACTACTGTGACTCATTCTAACCAACTACTTTCTTCATCCCAAACATTGCTGTATGGGTCCAAATTTCCCAAGCAATTTCCACATGGCACGCTGTTCGTGCCCATCTCTATGCATCCAAACTCCCCGTCCCTCAACACACAAGCAAATCACAGTCACCATAACCAGCTTCCCTCCTCCTTGGCATAAGAACTGGTACTTGCTTTTTCCATTCTTTCCACAAGCAGTTTCTGTGTCTGCTGAGGGAACTTATCTCCCTCACATTGAGGCTCTTAGAACCACAAATCCATCCCTATTGGATGGGACTGGGAAATCCACTTGGTGCAGTACAAAGGGCACAGGCTCTGCAGCCAGATGGTTCTGAATACCTCCCTGAGGCTGGTCCTGTGATGTTGAATGAGAATCTTTCCCCTTGTCTATCCATCAGAATGAGGGTTCTGGTAGGATTCCTATGAGGGTTTGAGGTGCTAACCTGTGAAGTGTCCAGCTTTCGAATTGACATTTGTTTCCCTCCCCAAGCGTTACCCTCGCCACTCTCATGCAACTGCTTACGTAAATCAGTACATATCAGGGGTTCAAGGAATATTGAACTGACTGGTCTATCAGACTTCATAAATAGATAGTATCTTTTAAATCAATATTTATGAGCGTATTTATTCACAAAGTCTCTAATCTTCCTCATCTTGATCCAAAAAAGAGGCAACTTCTGAGCGCACAACACCTGGCTTTCCTCTGAAACTTCTACGGTGACAGAATCAAAGTCACAGTCACGACAGAGCAGTGAGGCAGCTGAAGAGGGTGCTGAATACATGCAGATGAAGGCTTGCACTGGTTCTCAGTACCAGAAAGGAAGACAACACTTAGCTTCAAGACATAACCGGCTCTAAACATCACCGATTGTGAAAACTATAAGATAAAAGGACTATATTTTCTGACCCGGGCTCTCTCTATACCTTATTGCAGAAGCCTGTCTCTATAACTTCTTGCAGCAGCCTGAGTCTACAACTTATTGCAGGAGTCTTGCCCTTCCTGGGACTCAGCCTCCCCTCTAGCAAATGAGAACCCTGGGTAGGCAGATAGCTAAGCTCCCTTCTACTTCTAAATCTGTGGAGCATCCTGATGCTCCTCTCTCTATGGCCTCGAGTCTCAGACATGTGTTAATTAGCTCCCAGTTCGCACAAAGAGCATCCGGCCATCCACAATGACTTCCATCAGTGAAGTGCCATGCTGGACCATCTGTTCAGCCCAGAGCTGCCTGTGTGACTCAGACCACAGCAGCAGGAAGCTTTCTCTGAACAGGAGGGTCAGTCAAAGAGAAAGACAAAAAGAGAAGTCATTTCCTCTATGCTTATTTGATGTTATTTATTTTTGTTCCTGGTTTACAAGTAACCAATAAATCAATCCTCGAGGCGGCAGTAATGATTACAAATCTGGTTGTACAGTCTAACTGCTATAGTTTGGATTTTTTTTTTTTTTTGGTGGTACTGGGGATGAAACCCAGGGGCCTTCTACCTCCGGGCTACACTCCCAGACCTATTTTATAATTTATTTGGAAACAGGGTCTCTTAAACCAGCCGAGGCTGGCTTCAAACCTGCAGGATCCTCCTGTCTCAGCCTCCCAAGCGCAGGGATTACAAGCGTGCGCCACCACACACGGCTATAGTTTGGATTTTAAATGCCCACCCCACCCCATCCCCCAAATTCATATATTAAACGTGTGGGTCTTAGTATGGTACTATTGGTAAAAAGTAGAACCTTTAGCCGGGCGTGGTGGCGCACGCTTGTAATCCCCGAGCTTGGGAGGCAGAGACAGGAGGATCGCGCAGGTTCGAAGCTAGCCGCGCGCGCTGGCTTAGGAGACCCTGTTTCCAAATAAAAATGTAAAAATAGGTCTGGGAGTGTAGCCCGGAGATAGAAGGACTTCCAGGAACCCCAGTACCACCAAAAAAAAAAAAAAAAAGTAGAACCTTTAGGAGGTGGAGTAAGAGATGTTGAATTTTCTAGTTGGTTATTCTTTCTGGTTTATTAATCTATTTGTCTATTTTGTGGCCGAGTTAATTAAGAATTTCATGCCCATAAGGAAGGGAATTAACTCTTTGAAATTTGGACCAGTTGATTTCTGTGTTTCTATCTACTTTTGATTTCTGGCAAAAGTTGTAGAACTGAAGCTACACATTTTCTATATGACTGTTTTCAATTGAGAAGAGCTGTGTAGGCATATCATCAAATGGTTTCCTACCACTGAAGAGTATTAATGAAGGAGATTATGTTTTCTAAATTAAAGGAGCTCTTTTCTTACTAGTTCATAAAGATAAATACTTGCGAAAATGAAATGTTTCTAAAATTCCCAGAAAGAAAAATAATTAAATTTATGATAATTTAAAATGCTAGACTTGAAAAAAATCTTCTTGAACAAACTAGTAGGCAAGATACATTTTAAGAGTTCAAGTTCACATAGTAAAAATAAATTTTGATTAATCACACTAGTTTTAGAAAAACTAGCTGCATATTTTTACTGTCTTCTGAATGCTAAATCTACTACAATTGTACATTTCATTTTAGTTGGGATTTTTTCCTCCAAAAATAATTTGATCTACATTGATACATATTTACTAGTCAAGTAAGTTAACATTACTCCTATATAATGTTTAAAATTATGAAAATTATAAATTTGTGTTCAACTAAGTTGAATCGTTATTCTGACAAACACTTCACAGTAACAGTAATTATATTTTACATTGAACCAAATTAGACATAATTCCAACATCTTTAATTAAAAATCCTGGACAAATGTTAAATCATATTTGTAGTTAATAATTAATATTAATAGTTAATTAATGAATTTAGATACCTAGATATTTTCTAAGTAAAATAGAATCATGAAACATAATTCAAAGTTTATATACTTTTGCTTCTAATTTGTATATACTATATACAGCTATGTCTTGGGTCATGTTAATGAATGTATTGATTTTGAAGTGTAAAATTGTGGCTAAAGAAAATGATGTTTTATGCATCATGAGCTCTGTTAGTCTGCTAAAATGTTCATGTATGACAGACAGTTCTCATTTACCTCCTCCCCAATTTTATTCGTGAAATAGAAGTTAGTCCCTTTTGTTAAAAGTGGTAATTAATATAGATGGTTGAAAAATAATCAGAGCCTCAAGAAACAGAAGAGCCTATGGGCTTTTGTTTTTATCACGCAAGCTATTTCAGAATATAAAGGAGGGTAAATGAAAAACAAAATTTGGAAAGTAAATTTTATTTTCCCTGGTTTAAATACCTGAATCTTGCTGGGCGTGGTGATGCACGCTTGTAACCCCAGTACTTGAGAGGCCGAGACAGGAGGATCACAAGTTTGCAACCAGCCTCTGCAACTTAGTGAGGCCCTCCACAACTCAATGAGACCCTATTTCTGAAAGAAAAAAATAATTAAAAATAGAGCTGGGGAGCCAGGTGTGGTGGTGCATGCTTGTAATCCCTGTGCTTGGGAGGTGGAGACAGGAGGATTGTGTAGGTTCAAAGCCAGCCTCACTAGCTTAAGAGACCTGTTTCTAAATACAAATATAATATGCATACCTATGTTCATAGCAGCACAATTTGTAATAGCCAAAATATGGATCCAACCCAGATCACCATCAACAGATGAATGGATAGCAAAACTGTGGGAAATACACACAATGGAATTCTATTCAGCCATAAAGAAGAACAAAATTTTATCATTTGCAAGAAGATGGAAAGCCCTGGAAAGCATCATGTTAAGTGAGATCAGCCAAGCACAGAAGGAGAAGATACACATGTTTCCTCTAATATGCCCAAACTAGAAAACACAAAGGATACCAGTAGGACCCCAGATATTAGAGGGGAAATACTAGCTAAGTTTTAATGGAAAGATAGGAGAGGAGAAAGGCCGATCTTGATTAAGGAGCATCTTCACCTGAACATGTGTAAAATTATGAATAAGACATGGTTAACCTGGCCAACCATTGGTGGGGGGGGGGGAGAAAATGGGGGCGGGGGGAGAGGGCACCAAATATAGTGTAAATGTATACTATTTATGTTCAATAAAAAATTGTTAAAAAAAAAAAAATAAAAAAAAAAATAAAATCTGTCACTGTTATATTTTAAAAAAAAAATAAATAAATAAATAAATAAATAAATAAATACAAATATAAAAAATAGGTGTCTGGGAGTGTAGCCCAGAGGTAGAAGGGTTTCCAGGAACCCCAGTACCACCAAAAAAAAAAAAAAATAGAGCTGGGGGTATAACTCAGAGATAGAATGCCCCTGGATTCAATTCCCAGTAGCATAAATAAACAAATAAATAAATAAACCAGAATCTTTAAAAAAATCATAAAATGTTTTAACATTTTAGAAACATTGTCAGTTTTCAAGGGCCAGCCTCCTTGGTTTACATACCAATGTCTTTGCATATAGTATGAGAGAACATACTTTACTTTCAGTGTAATTTTCCTGGATAGCAAAGATTTTGCGTCTCATCAGAATAACTTTCTGAGTTTTATGTTGATTTTATTGTGTCTTCAATTATTAAATGAAACCAAAGAACAAAAGTTCATCACTTGCAAAAGTTCTTTATTAAAGTCTATATTCGTTTAAAATTAAAAAGATAATCAACAATTATTTTCAGATTGTCATGATTACATTTTTTAAGATAGTACTGTTGCACCCAGGGACATTCTACCTCCAAGCTACACCTCCAGCCTTTTTATATTTTGTGTTTTTGAAACAGGGTCTCGGTTGGTTGCTGAGAGTCTTGGTACTTGCTGAGGCTATCCTCAAACCTCCAGTCCTCCAGTTTCAACCTTCAAAGTACTGGGATTACAGGTGTGTGCCACTACCTAGCTATTATCCAGTCTTAATCAACTGTCCAAATCTCCTCCAAAAAATTAATTTTTTTCCTAGATTGGATTTCT
The DNA here is from genome assembly GCF_963383645.1 of Muscardinus avellanarius. Classification (NCBI taxonomy): domain Eukaryota; kingdom Metazoa; phylum Chordata; class Mammalia; order Rodentia; family Gliridae; genus Muscardinus; species Muscardinus avellanarius. The sequence goes on from NC_137788.1 coordinate 152,892,709, forward strand.
TACTAAATTATTTAGTAAGAAAAAATCTATAACAAAATATCGAATATATTCTCCACCTATCTTTTAAAATTCCTAGTAGACCAGTGGGAAAGGCCATTACAGAAATCTGTTTTCATTTTAAAAGGAAAGAGAGATGCTAAAAATAATTAGGTTTGTTTGACCTGATTCATAATTTATTAGATTCACTATTATAAGAGATATATTTGAAGAGCTGTCAAAACAGAAGGGCTGGTCAGCCTCTGTCTGTGACAAGGTCCTGCCCCTGACAGACAGGAACCTCTGATATGGTCCTGAACCCTGGTTTGGGCTTCATTGAAAATGACCTGGCTTCCTTCTTTCTCTTAGAGCTCCTGAGAGGACTTAGTAATATGAAATAGCTAGGATGGGGTGGATGGAAGAAAGAGTCCAATGACTGAAGGAAGCACAGAGAAGAAATTTCTCTTGAATGTTCATTCTTCTCTTCATGACTGCAAAGATGACCGACCACCTTTTAGATGCTTCCTTCTTCACGGGACCAGAATGATCCTTTTAGGGCACAAGGAAGCAGAGCCACTAACTAGGTTCAATAAATGAATGGGTGGGTGGGTGGGTGGGTGGATAGGTATAGGACCTAGATTTGAACTTACACCATTGTAAGCAGTTTCTGTAACACTGTTCCCTTCACATCTGATGTTGGACTTGAAGTCTTCAGAGAAGCTAATCAAGAAGGGAAGATAGCTGTTATATGAAGAAGAGCAAAGAAGAGCTGGAACCCATAAAAAGAACCAAAGCCTGTGTCGACACTACTGAGTAGTCCAGAGTATCTGACTGCAGAGCAGGAGGGAAATCCCTGTGGTCCTCACACACCACAAGAAATGTTGTGGGTTTCTCAGGTTCTCTCCGACGCATTGTTGGGTCATCATTTTTATCCTATTGTAGTGTATCCCCAACTTGATTTAGGATGTTTTCAAGTTAACATTTGCCAATTCATAGCCCGTGGTGTCTTTTTTCTTTTTCTTTTTCTTTTTTCTTTTTTCTTTTTCTTTTTCTTTCCTTTCTTTTTTTTTAGTACTGGGATTGAACCCAAGGGAATTCTACCTCTGGGATACACCCCAGCCGTGTTTTTTATTCTTTATTTTGAAACAGGTTCTCACTAAGTTGCAGAGGGCCTCACTAAGTAGCCAAGGCTGGCTGTGAACCTGGATCCTCCTGTCTCAGCCTCCCAAGTACTGGGATTACAAGCGTGCACCACTGCACCTGGCTTCTTCTTTATTTTTTCCAGTCTATGTTTGGAGAAGAAAAACATCTGCATGGCAAACAGACTTCCAAAAATTTTTGGCCATAATTTCTGGGCTATGGCTTCTAACCTATAAAGCCAACCATATGTATGGCATTTCTCTTCCTCCAGCTCTACCATGGTGTCTGCCTTGGGAAGAGGTAGGCTCAGATAGGACCACTGGGGCAGAGATGTGAAGAGTGGAAGTGGGAGGTGAAGGAGTGGTAAACAGGCCTTGGAAAAAAAATGGAGAAGTTCTGGGGGAATACTAAATTAGTTAATGCTCCAGAATTTCCCCCCACTGCACAAATTTTCTAAAACAGTGGACCAAAAGGGAAGTAATTTCAATTAATACCTTATTCCTTTTCAATAAAAAAAAAACAATCCTCTTTCTGAATATAGCTGGTGCACAGTGCACTTGAGTTAGCTAAGACATTGTCTTTGATTTTGAAAGTGGCACACAGACATGGTTTCTGGGAGAGGAACCTGCCAAGGGGCCCTGAATGGGGACCCTTCTGGGTGCACCAGGAGTGCAAAATTTGACTGGTCTCTACCAGAATAGTTTCTCAGTAGCATCCGTTAGCCCAGACCCAGGGCAGGCTCTCTTCTTCTTCCCTTGAAGGCGATGAGTCCTCTAAGCCCAGTGTTCTTCTACAACACACCCACTGCTTGTGTAGAAATACACCCAGGCCCTCCTGTATCACTCCTTCCCACCCCTGTGGGACTGCAGATCATGGAGAGCCAGGAAAAACATGAAATTTTGGCTGTGGATTTTCTTTCTTTTCTTTTCTTTTTTTTTTTTTTTTTTTTTTTTTTGCCTGTCACCCCATTGATCGTCAGGGCTGATTCGGCTGATCTGGCTGGCTGGGCAGGTGTCCCCTTCCTCTCCCACCACTCCATGTATGTCCCTCATGAAGCTGCATGCTCTGTCAAAGAAGATGACCTTCCCTGAATAGAGGAGGTCAGTCAAGAGTATACACGTAGCTGCACTCCCCTGCTAAGAACCTCCAAACAAGCCCTCAAGGCTGCAGATTTTTCTGTGAACAATAAAGCCCACTGTGTCTGACCCATGCAAAGTAATATGGAGGAAAAATATCAGCCCATTATACCAAGTAGAGCAAAAACTCAAATCACTGATGACTCCTTCAATGGTGGACTCTCAATGCCTTCTCCAAAAGAACACATTGATCCCCTTAACCGCTCTGTATGTGCTAACCATACGTGACCTCTGCTAAAACCCTGCTGAGCAGCATAAAGAAAAGAGTTTCTACACCAAAGCCAGCACAGGCATTCATGGTCCATCTACCCCTGGCTGGGCTTGGTGGGTTCCTGTGCCTAGAAACCCACTAGTACCAGAGCCAGGACACCAACAACCTGGTGTATGGTGAGTGCCTTACCTGACTGATGATTTGAGCTGTGTTCTTGGTCCTGGGGACTGTGTTCTTGGTCCTTAGCCTGCTTCTAGTAAATGCTCACACTTCCAGACTCCTTAGCACCCTCTCAGACGAGTTTTCAAACCTAATTAAGCTTAGCATTATCATTACTTTCATCACACTGAGTTTCCACTTGGCCCTCAGCTGCAGAGACCACGAAGTCAGCACTGCATCTTTAAACAGAAACAACAGATTTGGGTTCAATTAAAAATTCATTAAAATGCAAATTAGTTTGTAAATTTTTTCCTCTCCTTCTGATGATTCCTCAACACAGCTTTTAAATCAGAGCTGGCACAGAAGGAGAGGTGAGCCCTTGGATAGACAGGAATAGAGAACTAGAACCTTAACTCCAGGGCCCCCGAGAGTTAACCCTTTCTCTACCCAAAGACTAGCTCCCTTTTCTCCCCCAAAGGGACCAGTTTTGTACTCATTCTTCTAAGGTGCTTGATTAATCGTCTCAACCATTTTTCTGACCTCAATCTCATTGAACTATGTGATCTTCAGGGAAACACCGAGCTCAAATGAGCAGCTAACCTTATCCATTTAAATCCCTGGCCAATCTGTAATATTTTGATAATACTTTCATGGAAATTTCTTTACTAATAAGGCAGCGAAATTTGACTAGGAGGCTCTTCAATGACTTAAGTGATAACCCTACAAGGGCTTAGACAGGTAACCTTTCTCTCAATTCCTTCCAAATAACAGAGACCACAGAGAAACATCTCCAAACAGTGTCTACTATATATGGAAACCATGGGGCTTTACTCTCCATTCTCTCATCAGTCTATACAGCAACTCTAGTGAGTTCTATGTTATTATGTCTAACAAAGAATCATAGAAACGGAGGTTTGGGGATGACTTTTTAGATAATTATTCAAACTCATTGCTATGGTTTGAATGTGTGCCCCAAATATTTCATGTGCTGGAAACTTCCCCAAATTCATGTTAATGATATTTATATGTAGGAATTTGGGGTGGTTACTGGGTCATAAAGGCTCTGCCTTTGTGGTGGATTAATCCATTCATAGACAAATCAATAAATGAATTGTTGGGTTGTTTCAAGAGTGGTTTTATTGTCAAAGTTCTCTCTGATAGTGCTCTCTCTCTCCCTTTCTCTTTCTCTCTCTCTCTCTCTCTCTCTCTCTCTCTCTCTCTCTCTCTCTCATGTGATGCCTTCGCCATATTGTGATGCAGCAAGAAGACCCTCACCAGATGCCAATGTCATGCTCTTGGACTTCCCAGCCTCCATCACCGTGAGGTAAATAGATCTCTATTGTCTGTAAATTATCCAGTCTCTGGTACTTGTGATAGCAGTAGAAAATGAATGAAGATAGTCATATAACTAGAAAGCAATCAATAGCTATCACTTGGGCCCACATCTATTGGGCTCTACAGACAAAGCTCTGCACCTTACACTGACTTCATGACTCTGATTTGTTCAGCTCACTCCATCAATGAATGGATCAGCTATGACATTCAATTGATTCTAAGGCAGGTTGGATATATACCATCATGCTGGCTTTAGAGAAAACCATGTCATGCTGTCTCAGTTTTAAGGAGAGATGTTCTCCTCTTTCTGCTTGCTGTGGGAAGCCAAGCAGCTACTCCAAGTTCATTAGATGTCCTTAATTGCTCAGAACATATTCAGAAAGTATGGTAAATGCAACTTAATTGAGAACTAATTAACTTGTTATAGTTATCTCGTTATATGCCAATTAAATGTCTAAATATTCTCTTCTTCTCAGATAAAGGGAAGGGGAAAAATATAAGTCATGAAACTGGATCTCCAAATGAGAGAATTCCAGAAGCAGGCCCTAGGTAGACATCAGCCCAGCAGGGGCAGGAATAAGACCTTCTTGAGGTCTTGAAGAAGTAGTCAAGCTCATTAACACATTTTAAAGGAGGATGTTCAAAGGCAGTAGACAGATTCTGAGTTTCAGAAGAATTCTTCATTAAATCTGGTGTGAAATGGGATTTGGCCCAAAATCCCCAAGGAAGAACTAGGCAAAGGCTATTCCCACCACCCCGTTTCTCTCTAGCTATTTAAGGTTTGAACTTTTTATCCTTTTATTTGCTTTTAATCTGTTCTTTTCTGAGGAAATCCAAGGAGACCTGCACACAGATATCAGGAGCATCCTGCTAGGGCAGGGATCCGTTTCTGCTCAGCTTTTAATCTGTTTTCAGTGGCCATGGTATTGAACCCCCTCCTCTGCTGAGTTTCCAGGAGCTCTTCTAAAGAGAACCAGCAGGGTGGAGCTGCTGAGATGCACCTCCCTAGCAGAACCAGGAAAGAAGGGGAGGAAGAGCCGGCTGAAAGAATAAGTTCCTTGTAACACGTTGCCTGTAGCCCCGGTGTTTTCTTTCTGCAGTGGGTCCATTTAAATCACTGAGGAAAGCAAAGCCTGTTTATTTCCATCAGAAACTCAAATCAATATCCTGTCCTGACAGATAAAGAGGAGTCGAGTTCTGTTCGCACCCGCACGCCTCCATTGGAACTGATGGGTGAGTGGATTTGGGTGGCTGTATTGAGATCAGTTGACTCTGCATGAGGAAAGGACGTATCTGGGTTTTCATCTTAATGAAAAGCAGGCATGGCTGCTTTCAAACGCTCGACTTGACTCTCCCAGCCTTTCTAGTTTCACAACTCATGCTCTTCCCAGATCTTTCTGGCACCCTGTCTCATTAAAGAACATCCCGGCCACATCGTTCCCTGAGCTGTCCCATTATTTTTTTTCTCACAGTCGCTGTTTATTCTCTATTTTCGGACCCAATGGTGCTAACATGGTTTGTAACATTCCTAGAGTGAAATCTGAACGCCGAAGCCCCATTCCCTAAGGAGAGCTACTTACCTCCTGTGCCGCCGAACTGGACACCCAACCTCCCTGCTCACAGTGCTATCTCTAAAAGAGCTTGGTAAGATTTCTTAGCTCTGGGCTTCATGGCGGTCACAAAAAGAAATTAATTGAAAACAATGAGCCCATCCCCTGGAATGAAAATGATAAAGTACTTATTATACAGTCAGTTTAAGCCGCGGTGCATACAGAAAACTATAAATAACACACAGCAAGATTCCGATATGAATTCCCAATTTCATCTCACTGCAAAACTAGTGTGACCCCCCAACTCCTTAGTATCATCAGAAGCTTGCCTGCCATCAGATTCATCTGGGTGTTCAGAAATGCGGTTTACTGCCTGGGTTCGCTGACTTCCCTGGGGTCCCCCACCCCATTCTCCTTTCTCTTTAGTCTATACTGGTTCATGGCTTCTTTATGTCGAGCCCTTGAGCGCTTCAATTTGCAGAAAACACTCAATCTCTGCTTATGCATTTGTTCAAAGTTCACTTTAAGTACAGAGTATTTATCAACTGTATGGCTCTGCAAAGCGCCTGCCGGGGCATCCTCGTTACAGGGAATGGCTTCTTGCCCTGCTTTGCATGGCCCGGCAGCATTCTGTCTGGGCCTCTCTCCTGTGTGCTCTGTTTTCTTTGGCCAGCTGCCTCTGCACTCAGCCTGCATCCTGATGATCGGTGGCATATTTCAACCTATACTCTTTGAGGGCGGGGAAAGTAACTCTCGGCTGGGGATATTAAAAGAGCTCTTGTGTTGCATGGAAATGTGGTTAGTGAGTTAAGATACTCTTGGTGGTGCCGGGTGTGGTGGTGCACATTTGTAATCCCAGCATTTGGGAGGCTGAGACAGGAGGATTGCAGTTCACAAACAGCCTCTGCTACTTAGTGAGGCCCTTTGCAACTCAGTGAGACCCTGTTTAAATATAAAGAATAAAATATAGGGCTGGGGGTATAGCTTGCAGGTAGAATGCCCCTGGGTTCCACCCCCAGTACCAGAAAAAAAAAAAAAAGATACTCTTGGTGTAAGTGGCACTCTGGTGACAAAGCTCTAGCCCCGGCTGTGGGGAGGAGGATGGGTGGTGGCTGTAGGGAGCTGTGGTTTCTGCCACTGCATGGCTGTCAACTCTGGCTGCCCACTGGAACCCTCTGGGGAGCTGGAGAGCATGTGAAAAATTCTGACATCGCTGTGCCACCCCAGAGGTTGTGATGGAATTGTCAGCTTGATTCAAGGTTATTTCTAGTTTACCATGAGAGACAGAGAGCCACTGGGCTAGAGGTGTTGGCTCAAGTCAGAGTCAATCAGAAAAGCAGAAATTTGTATTCAGGGAAGAATAATTACTAATCTTGAATCCAAAGGATCAGCAATGGGGTTGAAGTCCAGATTTGAAGCCAAGAGCTGAAAGTGGAGCATAAATGGTGCACAGTGGTCAAAAATATCATTAAGTGAGAGCCATAAGGATCCAGGATGGCTGCTCCAAGTTCTGTGGCCTGCTGGGGCCACAGTTCAGTCTTGAAGGCCAGAGGTGTCCGGAGCCCCATTGGTCAGCTTGGCCTGATGGCTCTGCAGGACCCACAGGAGCCTATGACTTCCTGCTTCTCGTAGGTTATTACCCATCCTCTGTCTGCATTAGCTAGCTAAGGTTGACTGCTTTCATATCAGTGCTACACAGGTTATAATGACAAATACAATGATGTAAAATCATAGTGAATTGGAGCCGGAAGAAATAGTTTAGTTCGCCCTCCTGCATTCCATCAAAATCAGACCAGGATGTGATTCTTCAACCCAGATCTTCACGACAAAGCCTGAAAAGACTCAAATCAGAGGTTCATGAAGGCAAGCAGGAGTGGCTTGAAATTGTAGTACAAAAGTTTTAATTATCATAGGCTCTCTTAACGTTGGGTACTGGGAAATGTGAGGTAATCCCCAAATGAGACTTTCCCAAACTCCAGTGAGCTTGAAAACCACCTGAGGGGGAATGTGTTAAAATGCAGAGTTCCTGGATCACTCCAATCTGACTCAGTGGGTCTTGGGTGGGGCCCAAGAATATGTATTTTTAACAAGTAAGAAGCCTCAGGACCCCAGGTATTTTGATATAGATGACTCCAGAGCCAGGCTTGAAGGAATGCCTGTTCAAGGATTGATAGCATTGCCTGATTCCTGGGCAAAAAAATTGCAACATTCCAAATTGGAAATTATCATCCCAGACTGCACTAGAACCATCTGGAGAATATTTTTTAAAGAAATACCAATACCCACGAGTCTTAGTCCATTTTGGCTGCTATAATAAAATACCATGGAGTGAGAAGTTGATAAAAAAAAACATGAAGTTATTTCTTATAATTCTGGAGGCTGAGAAGTCCAGGCCAAGGTGCCAACAGGCAGGGTATTTGGATCAGGTCTATTTCCTGGTTCACAGAAGGAACCTTCTTACTTCTTCTTAGGTGGTAGAAAAGCAAAGTGGACCTCTGAGGTTTCTTTTATAAATATAATAATCACATTCATGAGGAATCTACCCTCACAGCCTAATCAATTGGTAATTAGATTTCAGCATATGAATCTGGGTGAGATACAAACATTGAGACCATAAAATTGGATCTTAACTCAAACCAACTGAATCAGAATCTCTTAGGACCAAAGTCTTGTATGGGCTAGATACTGCTGTGTAACAAGTATCTCAAGCCTTCGTATTTATTTATCACACAATTCTGTAGGTAGCTAGAGCTTGGTTGAGCCAAGCTGGCTCAAGAGGATGATTTGGCATCAAACCATAGGCTGGATTCAAGGTAGTTTCACATACATTTCATTTTGGATTGGTGTCTATGGTATTCTTCTTTTATGGTTGACCACTAATGAGCAGTGGATGAGACAAACTGGGAATATTTAGGGCTTCTGCGCATATCATATCCAATAATATCCTACTGGCCAATTAAAACAATAAGGCTAAGCCCCATACCAATACCAATAGGACAGAAAAAAAAAATTTCTGTACAACAGTCCAAACAGTCATAGGATCCACATCATACTAACTAAATCAAAATTTTGGGGGTGAAATATGAGAATATAAGCAACTAAAAAGTCCTATAGAATGCGCGTGTAAGTTCAGAAAGCTTCCTTCTATAGGGTGACTCAATCTCTAGACCCATGAATATAGAGTTAACCCTGGGTGAAAGGGTTATAATGCTATATATTGAGAATAAAACAAGAGAAGTAGCACTGTGGCCAAAATGTGGCTAATTAAATGGTAAACAAAACTATGAGTACAAGAAAAGTACATTGTTGGTACATGTCAGCCCTTCCAGTATTTGGACTCAGTCATTACATTTTTATCACTGACCCCAAATCCTTTTCTGACCTTTGCACTGTCGGATGCACCACTCCCTGTCCACAAAGCACACATCCAAGTCTTGTGGCCTTCTGGCCTCTGATTCCAACATACTCTATACACTTTAACCTATAACACTTAAGCCTGGGGTCTTCAAGGAGACCCCCCCCAGTTCTTCTGCTGTAGGCACAGCTTGACGGAAACAAAGTCATTCATCTTCTTTCTCCCCTTCTCCTTGATACAAAATTTTTGTTCTTTTTTTTTTTTTTTTTTTTTTTTGGTGGTGGTGGTACTGGGGTTCCCGGAAGCCATTCTACCCTTCTACTTCCAGACTACTCTCCCGGACCTATCATATATATATATATATATATATATATATATATATATATATATTTTTTTTTTTTTTTTTTTTGGTGGTACTGGGGTTCCTGGAAGCCCTTCTACCTCCGGGCTACACTCCCAGACCTATTTTTACATTTTTATTTGGAAACAGGGTCTCCTAAGCCAGCGCGCACGGCTGGCTTCGAACCTGCGCGATCCTCCTGTCTCTGCCTCCCAAGTGCGGGGATTACAAGCGTGCGCCACCACGCCCGGCCTATTTTATATTTTTACTTGGAAACAGGGTCTCTTAAGCCAGCGAGGCTTGCTTTGAACCAGCATTATCCTCCTGTCTCCGCCTCCCAAGCATGGGGATTACAAGCGTGCGCCATCACACCTGGCATGTTCATTTTTTTTTTTTTTTCAGAACTGGGGATGGAACCCAGGGCATTCTACCTCTGAGCTATACCCACAGCCCTATTTTTTATTCTTTATTTTAAAACAGAGTCTCACTAAGTTGTGGAGAGCCTCACTAAGTAGCTGAGACTGTCCCATGAATCTTGATTCTCCTGTCTCAGCCTCCCAAATGCTGGAATTACAAGCATGCACCACCAGGCCCGGCAAAATTCCTGTTCTTGAACCTTAAGTCAAGACACGGGGGAGAGGGCACTGCAGGTCAGGTGCAGCCACCAGGCTCCAAATCAAGCCAGTTCCAACCAGTCACCCTACTCCCAGCTTTGCCTCCAACTCTCCAAGTTTTCTTGGACAGAGTCACGTTGTCCTTTCTCAGTCCTTTTTCTTCATCTATTAGAAGATAAAAGAAGAGTCTGGTCCCAGCCTAGCCCCTCCGCTTCTGACAACGTTGAGTACAGGGTTATGTTGGTGTAAGAGCGGCCCTCACAGAAGCACTGTCAGAGTGAGGAGAGCCCAGGCACTGGCCTTCATGAAATGCTCATAGAACTCCAGGAAAACTGCTTCCTTATTCCTAATGGAACAACCCACTAACTACTTTCTCACAGTCCTAGAGGCAGAAAAGGCAGAGCATGCACACAGCCTGGCCTCCAGGACCATCTAGGATGCAGTCGCCAAACCTGCCACAGCATCAGCTGGACCCAAGAACTCATGGGCCTCGCTCCCTTTGGCAGGAGGCATCATCTGTTGGTACCTTTTCTCAGTCCCAGCTCCCATCATCACTTGCTCCCGAACACTTGCAAGTGACAGTTCATTCATCAACTGCCCTTACGCCAGCCAGCAAGTCCCTGAGTGGTCTGGCTCGGCCTCCCTCTCTGGCTCCCCTCCTTGTCCCTCTTTTGCTTAACCATATGCTATCACATTGGCCTCCCGGACCTCTCTAGCACCTCCCCAGTACTGTCCCTCCTGCCATCCTGTGTGCTTGCTGTTTCCTCTGTCTGTGACACTCCAACTGAGGTGAGCAACTCTCCCCAATTTGCCTGAAACTTCCCTGGTTTTAGCCATGAAAGACCTGCTTCCCAGGAAACCCTTCAGTCTTAGGCAAAACAGGAGGGTCGGCCAGACTACAGTCCTAAATCCTTACCTGGCTGCTTCTCATTTCCTTCTGTCTCTGCTCCATGGTGCACCTCAGAGGGGCCGGCTCTGCCACCTTTATAAAATGCCCACCCCAATTCCCTGTCACTGCTCATCACTTACTGGGAATTCATAAGGCTGAGCCTGTGTGAGATGTATTTATTATCTGTTTCCTCAATCTATATGGAGATCAGAGACTTAGCCTTATTGCCCATTTAGGACAAAGCCTGCCCCCATTGAAGGCATTTTATAAGTATTTTCTCTTGGATTGATTTTAGGCAAATAGAATCAGTTTCTTTTGTTCTCTGGTGTCAGATCTTCGCTTTCGACATCACATTCTCCTGGAACATTTTAGGAGACCAGCTGGTCTTTGAATCCCACAAGATCAGACCTTTGTTCTCATCCTTACCTGTATAACAACAAACCAAGCTGCCCAGAGATACGGTGGCCAAGGCAGAAAACAAAATTCCACAAAGAAACATGGGACCTACTAGCCACAAATGTAGAGAAAAGATACAGTTATTCCCCCAAACAAGAGAATATCTCAGTATCACACAGCCGCTCTTTAATCACAATGAAAATGACAGCCAGGCATGGAGTGCCAATTTAATTTCTCATTTAATTTTCACCACATCTATGGCATGTAGATAGTATTATTTCACTTAACAAATAAGGAAACTGAGGCACAAAGAGAGAAAATAAATCACATCTACTGCCACATGATGACAGGTATCTGAAGACAACTCTGGTTGTCACACCTTTAGTCTTCCCTTGATGATAACTTGCCTTGTCTCACTGGCTGGGCAGTAATTGAAAAATACCATATGATAGTTCTATCGTCACTTAGAAAATATCATCTCATAATGCTTTATAAAAATTATAATATGAACGTGTATGTGTACTTTATTAACATTTACATGATTTTCTTAAAAGCATGAATCTAAGACAGAAGGACAGTGGTTGCACTGAGTGATAGTTTTGTTTTTTCTTTTTGGTACTGGAGATTGAACCCAGGGACATTCTACTGCTGATCTACACCCCCAGGTCTTTTTTTATTTTGAAGAAGGATATTGCTAAGTTGCTGAAGGTCTTAAGTTGCTGAGATTGGTCTCACACCTGTGATCCTCCCATCTCAGTCTTCCAAGCACTGAGATAACTGGAATGCGCTATCACACCTGGCTATGAATGATAGATTTTTAAGAAACTTAAAAATACTTGAGGGATGTAGCTCAGTGGCAGAGTGTTTGCCTAGCATGCACAAGTCTCTGAGTTCAATCCCCAGTCCCATAAAAAAAAAACCTTAACAACAATTTCCAAATGTTTGATGCTTTTATACTTTTAAAAAAATCAATGTTTGTTCAAATGGAAAGTTACCAGCCCCTCTTTTACCTACAGAAGGAAATCTCTTGAGATACCTCTTCAGCTTCATCCAGTCCTTCAAGGGCTAGAGGATGACAGTCGGGGTAGAGCATAGAGTCAGCAAGAAATTGAAGAGCACAGAAATTTCGCGAGTGCTGGACAGTGTTGCGGCCAGCATCAACTCTAAGATGAGGTGTCTCTGTAAAGGGCCAAAGCCCTTGAGGTCAGACCACCCTAAGCTAGTGCCCAAGGCTAGGACCACAGACAGGCAAAGGTCTCAAACAAAGATCATTCCAGAAGTGATGAAGACAGAGAAGGAACTTTATACTCGGTTCCCTATTACTTAAAAAGGAAGAAGGAATCAGGAGCAATTTTTTTCTGTGCTTTGAAACTGATGTATTCCTGACAAACTCACAATGTGGCTTAGACTTTAGATGTTGTGACCAATGTATGATCAACCCAGAACAAGATGTGTGCTCACTGTTAAACAAGTCTATTTTTCAAAGGTGAAAATCAGTGGATAGTGAGAGAAAAGCTTCCCTCTACAAGGAAATCCCTACTGTGTCAGACTTCAAAAATCATTTTTATGGAACAAATTTTGTTCCATTTCAACTTTTGGGGAAGTGGTACTGGGATTCAAACCCATGGCCCCCAAGCTGCTAGGCAAGTGCTCTACCACTGAGCCACACCCTGAAACAGGATTTTATGGAACCCAGGACCATGATATGATGGCAGACTTCTGAGGATGATGAATTCATTGAGCGTGAGCACCATACTTTCAAGGAAAGGGAATTAAATCTCTCTTTTTGAATAGTATCCTTTAACAAGTTTTTGTTGTTGCTTTGTTATTGTTGTAGTTGTGTGTACAGTACTGGAGATTGAACTCAGAGAGGGCTCTACTACTGAGCTACACCTCCAGCCCTTTTATACTTTATTTTGAGATAAGTTACCATACACTGGCCTCTAACCTGTGATCCTACCGTCTCAGCTCCTTAGTATAGGGATTACAGTCATGCACCACCAGGCCTGGCTCCTTAAGACAAGTTTAAACACCAAATAAACAATATAAAAGAGCATTGCATATTTATCAGGGACCTTAGCACATGCTTCATCATTGACTTTGCCATTTTTGTGTGATGTTAGATCATCCTGCAGCCGTGTCCTGGTGCACTAGAATCCACAGGGCTCTGCCTTCTGAGCAGTGTGGGTTAAAACCCAGTGTCTTAGCTCAGGCTGTTGTCGCATGCCGTATGGTACTCATGGACTCAGTGAATGGAAACCATATTTCTCCCCAGTTCTGGAGGTGGAGGTCTGAGACGAGGGTGTGGTCGGATTCTGATGGGAATGTTCTTCCCACCTTACAGTCACCATCTCCATGTGTCCTCACAGGGTGGAGACAAAAAGAGGAGCAAGCTCACTGGTGTCTCTGCTTATCAATGTGCCAGTCTGATGCTAAGGGCTCCACTGTCCACATCTCGCCTACACCTAGTCACCTTCCAGAGGAGCCCCCTCTGGATATCATCACAGAGGATTGCAACTTCAACATATGAATTTGAGGAACATGAACATTCAGACCACAGCACCCAGGGGAGGTCACATAAACTTTCTAAGCCTCATTTTTGCCATCTGAAATAGTGGGGGACTCATCAGTCAAAATTAAATGGTTGAGGAATACAAAAGCCAGGCAGGGTAGTGCATGCCTGTCGTCCCAGTACTTGGGAGGCTGAGACAGGAGGATTTAGGTTCGAGACCAGCCTCAGCCATTGAGACTCTCAGCAACCTAGTGAAATCCTATTTCAAGACAAAAAATAAAAAGGGCTGGGGTGTAGCTCAAAGGAAGAATGTCCCTAGGTTCAATCTCCAGTACTACAGAGATAAAAAATAAAAAACCAGGAATAAAAAAGCTCAACATAGTACACATAGGAAATGCCTTAAAATCATCCCATATATGCTTTTAGCACATCCTTGAGGACTGTATTTGTCCCTGGCTGCCTCCTCTTGCTTACAGGTGCTGTGAGTTTAGCAGCCCCCTCCATCACACCTGCCACATGTTTCTGACTTGGAGCCAGCCAACCATGGACTGAACTTCTGAAACCGTGAGCCCAAATAAACCTTTTCTCCTCTCGGTTGTTCTTTTCAGGGATTTTGGTCACAACAAGAAAAAAGCTAACATCCCACCCTTCCTTCCAGAAGCCCTAAATATAAAACACTCCTTTAGGTGCATTTGAAGTCACCTATATCTCAGGCTGACCTGAATCCTTTAACCACTTCCATGAACTCAGAGTGATTCCTGGTGCCTGCACCAACCTTGTATCCCAATTCCCTGTGTTATTTCTCTCATTTTAGTACCATGCCCACCTCAAAAAAGTGGACTTAGAGTGGTCCCCAAGTACCCTTTCAATAGAATATGTGTATGCATTACCTCTAGAAAGTCCAAAAGATTTCTTTCTTTCATACTCCAAGTTAAAAATTTGGAGTAATATGGTGTGTGTGTGTGTGTGTGTGTGTGTGTGTGTGTGTGTACGCGCGCGCGCGCGCATGCTCGCATGTATATGCACCATGGATCTCAGTTTAGACAAATTTACTGCATTTAGGAGTCTTATTTCCTCTTGAGGAGTCGTACTGTAGGTTGAAAAGTATATTATTTATAAGTTTTGCATTCATTAGTATCATTTTCAGGCTGCCAAATGCATAATTCTGAGCACAGTTCCCACTGAACCTATAAGCAAGAGGATTTATTTTATCATTTTCTTTTTATTCATTGCTTTTCCTTCCTTTTCAGTGTTTCTCCAGGACTGTGTCACAAGTCCTGACTTGTGATTAGATATGATATTTCATTGGTAGGAGGTGAGAATCTGAGTAATGCTCTCTGGCTGGATGGTACCTACTACTTACTGGGGAGTAAGACCAAAATGTGGTGAGGAGAAGGATGGAACCGGTTGAATATTTCTAGCCAAGATAAAGGAAACCTTATTTTCCAGAAGCTGGTCCCCTGATGCCAATATTTATACTCTCATTGGAGGATATTAGGATTGCCCCCTCAATATTTTGAGTATTTGTGTATTTTTCTCAGTAACTTGAATAAAATTGTTTTTTTTCTTTATTCTGAAAATGCCAACATTTGTAAGAAGGTTCCATCATCAGCTCGCAGAAGCAGCCCAGGAAAAGATGTTCACTCTTGCACATGATGAAATAATTTCCATTAAAGCAATAAAATGCCTTTTTTCACACAGCAGATGGCAAAGATTAACAGTTTTGATATTATTCTCTATTGTCAATTATGTACAAACATTTTATTGGGGGGGTAGTGTATCATCACAGTTCTATGGCTTTGGCCACCACAATGTAAAATAGACAATCCCACTCCTGGGACTTTATCCCAGAGATACAGTGGCCCACATAACCATTTCTGGAGAAAATTCTCACATATGTGTGGACTCAGATCTCAAGCAGGCACCCCAACTTTGCTTGGCAATTCTATTGCTCTACCCTAATCAATTGAATGACTTCCTAATATCCTACCTGATTATATCATACCAGTTCCTAACTTAGTAAGGCTCTAACTTAGTCTCAGATGCAGACTCCTCTTCAAGCTACACTGAAAAGAAGATGCATATGGCTGGGCGTGGTGGCGCACGCTTGTAATCCGAGCGCTTGGGAGGCTGAGACAGGAGAATCACACAGGTTTGAAGCCAGCCTCAGCTACTTAGTGAGACCCTGTTTCCAAATAAAGTATAAAATAGGTCTGGGAGTACAGCCTGGAGGTAGAAAAGCCCCTGGTTCTACCCTCAGTACCACAAAAAAAAAAAAAAAGAAGATGAATATGTAAACTTATTTTGCCAATTAAAGGATTGTGCATGACCTATCAGGGGAGAGAAAGCACAGAATTTTGAGACCGTCAGCCTCAGGTATGAAACCTTGGTCAAGTTACCCAAACTTCAGTTTCTTCACTTAAATAACTACAATACTGGCCATGGCCAGGCCATGAAATAAAGAGAAGAATCAAGAGGAGATTCTAAGCTGTTACCTAAGAAACTGCATGGATTGTGGCACCATTAATTGAGATGGCAAAGTTAGATCAGTGGTTCTCAAAGTGGCCAATACCACCAGCATGCACTTCAGAGAAACCGAATAAGACACTCTAAACAAATTTTTCATTACTTCTATTTCCAATACACAGTAATACTTAAGGGACAGCAATTTAGAGGATGTGGGTATTTTATGCAGGAAAGGATTTAAGGTAGCAGGTGCTTATAAAACCCTTGAAAGGAGAAAGGATCGCAGGTCAGGGAAGGATACTTCTTCTAATTTGGTTCCCCTCCAAGGAAGAAAGTTACAGGAAGTTTAAGAAACCCCTTGGGATAATTTGAGCTTCAGAAGTGGATGAGTCATAAGAAAGGGCTGGAAGCCCCTGAAAAAAGAAATCTCTAACTTGCTAACATCCAAGAGGAGCAATTATTTGGTTTCCGTTTCTCTTCTTCTCTCCAACTCTCATACAAGTGCTTCCGATCAGTGGGATTTATACTGGATACTTATAGGCAGGGGTTCTGGGGGGACATAATTGGCAGATTCCTAGCCCTTGTGATACACAACAGAACATCAAAAGAATGGAGTTGACTTGCCCACAGACCACCTATCATGGAAAACAATGAATTATGTTTGAGTCCAGATGACACACTTGAGGGGAGACGTGAGGTAGGCAGTTGGATAACTTAGACTGAAACTGGGGGGCTGGAGGCTGGAGATCTAAATGCAACCGTCCTTACATATATAGACAGTAATAAAAGCCTTGGAGCCCCAAGATAACACTGTCAGAAAAGGTGTGTAGCTAGAGACAGTATTGAGAGACTCAGCTCTGGCCCCTGGTTGGCCAGAGAAGGAGCAAATGGTCAAAGAGACCACCCAAGAAGAAGGGGCCACCCAAGAAGAAGAAGCCACCCAAGAAGAAGGGGCCACCCAAGAAGAAGGGAGCCACCCAAAAAGAAGGGGCCACCCAAGAGAGTGCACTGTCTGGAGGTAGGTGTGACTTGAAGAGGTAAGAGGCTGAGCAGGTCAGATGCTGCTGGAAGGTCTGCCTAAGATAAAGATAGAAAACTTCTATGTCTGGAAGGATGGAGGCTAGTGTCAAAGTCCATAGGAGCCACTTGAGCGGAAAGGTGGGGGTGGAACTGTCTGGCATTGGTTAAAGATTGAATAAGCACAAAGGAAATCAAGACAGAGAATTCACAGGCATTCAAGGACATTTACTATGAGGGACCCAAGAAAATGATCCACCGCCAGGAACTTATTTATTTAGAGGAAGAAACTGAAATTCAGTGAGCTTATAAAACTTGACTAAGGTCACACACTGGGAGAAGGTATTTCAACCCACTTACCTACTTACTGTCGGGGGGAAGGGAAGGTAAATTCCACATAGCCTACATGATTTTTCAAGTTGTTTTTGTCTAGGTTTGTTTTTCCATAGTTATTGGAAAGAAACTAAATTCTGTAGTTACTTCTCAAAACCTCTTGTCAAAAGGTGACTTTTCATATTGGAAAATAGATGCTATTAGACAGAATCGGTAAGGAGGCCCCAGGCTGGTCTTTATATCTTCAAAAGCAAAAAGCCTTCTACTAATCCCCTCCCATAAGCACATTCACAGAAGGAGAACTTTCAAAGAGATAAGAGGGAGAAGAAAGATTGACACCTTTTCCCTCTGATCGTTTCAAGTTAATAAACAAAAATTGTGTACATTTATCAACTCCAATGGCTACATGAATCTAAGCCAATAGAGAAAGATAACTAAAAAATTAGCATAACTTGGACAAATCAATGTCACATTATGACAGGGACATGAGCTGCCTGTTACTGTCTTCCCCAAGGAACAATGCTGGTACTATCTACTACAGCCTAGACCATTAGTCTCACTTCATCCTGTATGCAAATGAGATGCACTGGACATAGTCAACCCAAAGGAGGCTGAAAGGTATCAGTGGTTTCACCTTCTTTGACTGGTTTGCTTGCTC